>NC_082385.1:10696543-11329043 GCF_031168955.1 Gadus macrocephalus
GGAGGAGGCGCAACGCACGCAGATGTCACAGTTGTCTGGTATGATACAAAACTGAAGACTTCAGGAAATCGAACCGAAACACAACATTGTTGGGGAGATTCCCCGCTGTTTATTCCGGGTTTCTTTAAGTACCCGGTCCGGGGTTCCTTCTTCAGTCTGGCACACATCTGACTTCAGGGACATCTTTTATTTTATTCAATTATGGGGGCTCTAAATTCTTTACCTGATGAACCCCAATACGTTGGTCTGGCGGAGAAAACAGGATGTGAGTATGCGGACAAATACTTATATAGGCCTGCTGATTAAAAGGACACTGCTACATGAACGACGCGGGTGCTTTGCATGTCTTTAAGAGGAACCGACCTATTTGAGTGCTTTATGTTTAATTTAAGCACAAGTTGGACAGATAAAGCCACAGGACGCATTGCATATGCGTTCGACACAATTCAACTGCCATCTTAATAAGTGTACCGCTTGCCTCGACATGTTTTACCTGAAAGTGCCAAAGATAATGTTGGTCAATGGTCTAGCTCTGATAAAAGTTTCCATGGGCAGCGCCAACCTCCTTTCATAGAAACTACGCTCACACCTATATGACCTGCATGTAGGCCTACGCAAATGTCCTCTTCCCATTCAAATCAGACTTTGTTTACTTTACCATATTGGCAATGCTGTGATGGTGTTTTATCTCCCCTGCTAGTTTCCTTCGAACAGATCGGAATTCTACACAAAAGATTCAAGCAGCTGAGCAACAATGGAGAAACTCTGAGGTGAACTACAGTGTTAGGTTACCTATATACCCCCACTGCCCTGCTGTATTCTCTATTGTTTAATGTCGCCTCTCATTTCAATTGTCGCCTCTCATTGCAGCCTACTTGTTGAAATAGATCTTCAGTTTGTCTGAATTGACAAACCGGTTTAAGATCTGAGCAGTTGCATATGATTATGCAGTACAACCACTCCCTAAATCCTGTTGGGTTTTGTTCACCAGGAGAGAAGATTTCAACACAATTCCAGATCTGCTTTGCAATCCCATCAGATCCGAGATCATAGAGGCTTTCTTTGACAGGAGGTACAGCAATGACTTTGTAATACCTGATACCTTTTATCATCTAAGCTGTAGTTCAAATAATGACTATGTACTGTACTATATGCCTATAGTATTTAACATTTATAACACTATTTTTGCTAGCATACTATAGAATAAACAATAGTACAATTTTACAGTAACGTGTGTAATAGTAAACATGTAGCAGTGGAGAGTGTGACGTATAACGTGCGTATTGGCCGACGCTCAACAACCCAGTGTGTCTGTCTGTATGTCTGTGTGCCCGCGCGTGTAGAAATTTCCGGCAGACTGACGCCGTTGGCACGGTGCATGAGATCGGCTTCGGGGAGTTCTTGTTGGTCATGTCCCACTTCAGACCGCCATCCATACGCCTGGACGACGAGCAGAAAGAGGTCATCCGAATGGAGAAACTCCGATGTGAGACCCCTCTCTCTCCCTAGAAGACCCCATTCAACACCCCCCTCCCCCAAGCGCCAGATCCACCTCCGTGTTTCCACCCCCTTGTGTTTGTCGTCGTGCCGTTCATAACATAGCTGCCCTCTCTGACCCCCGATTTATGCAGTTCTGTTCAACATGCACGATACGGACAACGACGGCACCATCACCCTCGAGGAGTACAGACACGTAAGGCTACAACACAACACAGTGCAGCGTGGCCGTGGTGGATGACCTCCAGCCACGCCCATACTCTACACCTCCGTGGTGATCCCTCACCACCATGTAAACAATGTTGCATCAGGGCGATTGTATTCTTACTATCAGCCTGCAGGATGGGACACCTGAGCACTGGTCTCTGCCGTTGTTACAACCGGGGGGGGGGGGGGGGGGGGGGGATTCTAGTGGCTGTATTGATCCGTGGCTACGTGGGACCTCATGTTGGGGGATTCATTTTCTCTCCTGCTTCAAGGTCGCAAACCAATCTCTCTAACCTCGCCGACCCTCCCCCTCTGCCTGTACAACAGTCAATCACAATGCGGATGGTCCCTCTTTGCACATAGTATCAGTAGCTTGTGTTGGCTGCAATGCATAACGGCAACAAGTCAACCAATAGACTTCAAAATAGATTTTCCGTTTTCTCCACTCTCCTGTGTTTGACTTCATACAAATCAACAGTCTTTTGTTGGTTTTTCTAGAAAACGTCCATATACTTTCAACTGTGGGCTTGCTGTACTGCTCATATACAGCAGCTTCAGCGACAGACCTTCGGGCTGTTGTTGTCTGGTTTTAAAGCTAGATTTAAAGGAATAACACATGTTAAAACACTTTCAAACCTTTAAGAAAGGTATTTTGATGACATGTGACAAAACTATAATTGACCGTTTTTTGCAGTATTTAATTTGGAGTAGTGAAATTGAGAAGTGTTGCATTTCACTACATGTGGTTAACAGGCAAGAGGGATACCACCAAACCAAGACAACCCTATTGGTCAGAAATGGTTGGATCTTCCCTATAGCACTTTTTAACGTACAATGCTATCCATTTGTCCGCTTGGCTAGGTGGTCGAGGAGCTGCTGTCTCGTAGCGGCGCTCTGGGAAAAGAAACGGCCAAAGGCATCGCAGACGCTGCAATGCTTGAGGTGGCAAGCATCTCCATGGGTCACATGGTAGGGCTGGCCAATTATGCAAGGGCACATGGTAGGGGTGGCCAATCATTTATGAGTCACATGGTGGGCCCGGCCCATCATTTATGAGTCACATGGCAGAACAATCATTCAAAGTGATTGTTTATTGTCTGTATGTTGCATCATCACAAAAGGTAGATACTGACAAATTGTCATGCCTACTTTTATAGTCTCATTCATAGTTCATCATGATGAGAAGAGATGCCCTTAAAATGATTAAAATAGTAGATTTGAAAAGTCCTGTACCGTCCTTTTAAAGGTTTATATCTCAATGTCAAGACCCTGAGATGGACTGTTCAGAATTTTATTTTAAACTCTGAAGCATACTGTGATATTTATAGACCTTTTGTAAAATTCCCCATGATTATCTTATTAACACATCTTTCCATATCACCCAGCCCTATCACATGGTACGATGACGTTGTTTTTAACTGTGTGATTCCAACTCTATCCATCCACATCCACTTTGATTTACTGTCTGATACCTTTTTATTTTATTTTCCACACACAGGAACCCGATGAGTTTTACGAGGGAATCACATTTGAGCATTTTAATAAGGTCAGTAGCCTGATTTTGTCGTTTTGTGTACTCGTTTTATCAAAGCTGCTGTAGGTAATATTAAAGAGTTTAAAAGAGAGAGCGGGCAGAAAACGGCGACATTTGAAAACTCAACATTCATGGAAGAGATGCCCTGATTGGTCAGAAATAAGCTGGGCTTGGTCTAAAACCGAAACTGGCTCACATTGGCAGGCGCAGTCAACTCAAAACAGATATTCGCCTAGCGCATTTCACTCACTAATAACTGGATATGCCGTTCCTATATTACTACACTGAAATAATATCCCTTAAATCGTATCTGCGGCTCCCTTAAAACATGACTTGCGTCACATTCACTGGAAATGTTTCACTCGCCTCCTTCAAATAAATCCTACTAACTAACATGTTCTGCTTTTAGCTACTGAAAGAATTTGAAGTTGAATCCAGGATGAACATCCGCTTCATGAACATGGACACGACCACGCTGTGCAAGTGACGTGTCCACATCACATAAACGTGCACCACTTTGATGTTACGAGTTTTTTATTTTTTTATTATACTTTGGTTGTTTAGCAGCCTGAGACCTCTCCGTTCACTTTCGTTTTCAACGGCCGTGGACCAAAAGGCCTCTTGATGCGGCTGGATAGACCCACGACCCATCAGAGCCACCCAACGTGTGGCACATCAGCGGCATCCATCCTGGTGGTTTCTGAGAATTCCTCAGCGGCACACTCATAAGGTGCTCCTCTGTCTAGTCATCGTATTAAACCCGCCCCCCAAATTAGATAAACAGTTGTGATTGGCCCGATCCGGTTCTGGTTTGCTGGAGATCTGTCTGAGCGGATGAGGAGCCAGACACATTCGCCCCAGAGCTCCTAAGACATGAGCTTGT
The DNA here is from genome assembly GCF_031168955.1 of Gadus macrocephalus. NCBI lineage: Eukaryota > Metazoa > Chordata > Actinopteri > Gadiformes > Gadidae > Gadus > Gadus macrocephalus. Next base: position 10,700,665 of record NC_082385.1, read on the forward strand.
AGATTTGTCTGGTTCCAAGGCGAGTAGTTTAGCATCCTATTTTAGAACCTTTGTTGAGTAGTTTGCTATAATATTGCCTTGATAGAGGTTGATTATGTGCACTATAAGAATATATCCCGTATATGCCTTTGTCTTAATTCATGTTTAGATTACTATGCAGGAACACAGGTTTTCGACACTATGTTCAGCATGATTGTCCGCAATATTGTACACAAACAAAGCCCTTATTTAACAATCAGTCTGTCAGTAAGCAATAATGGTACAGAGGTACTAAGTGTATCTCCCTGTGCATGCAAATATGGATGCTCAAACATCCTATGAATGTCAAACCTACGATAATCAGGGATGTGTTAATGATGATGACACACTTTTGTATGAATATGAATGCATATATTTCATACCTTTTCATGTGTTTCAATAGCAGCCCAATAATGCCACTTTTTATCTAATAATGTTTGCACGTGCCTCCAATATGATGACAATTACTCACACTTTCACAATTAAACATTGAGTGAATGAAAGTCAAGGCCTCCATGTCCCTCATTTCGGGTGATGTCATACATCCTTAATTAGTCACTCATACTGTATGCAACAGGAAGTTAAACCATGAGAAAAGCAAACCTTACACAAAGCTTTCTCTAGAATTCAGCTTCTGAGGAATTCTGAAGAATTCTAAAAAGAGGAAGGATGTATAACGTAGAAGCCGCAGCAAGCTTCTTCCAGTCATCTGGGTCACCTCGCTCTCAGAGCAGCGGGGTAAACCGAGGGCATGTAGAAAATGAAATCGGCACAAGTTGGATTGTGTTACTTAAGTCACTGTTTGCAATACAGGTCCACTGCGCGGGGCCTTTGTTTAAGTTCCAGTCGGCACTTTGTAAACATGCAGATGTTTAATTTATTTAACGACGTGACTCCTAACTGACTCCAGCATACGAGTGTGTGCTGAATCAGACCTCCTATTTCAGCGGGCTTGTTAGTAACGACCTTTTAGCCACTCCAATGTTCGGCTGCTTACAACATAGGAAACTAGAGCATGGACTGCATTGTAGCAATACAATGTAAAATACATTATTGTTTTTGTATAATTTTTTATACTTTCTATATTAACCTATATGAACACGGTGAAGCAGTGGTGAAAGATACTCACAAGCTCATACTGAAGTAAAAGTTAAAAAAAATGTACCTCAGAACCCTAGTAAACAGTTCTTGAATCCAAGCGAATGTCTGTCTATTAACTAAAGGTAATTATCTCACCATCCTGCCCTCATATTTTGATGTGCAGACACATTCCCTCCATGCTCTCGGTTACATATAAACCTGTTGGTTTAGACAACGTGTTGGGGTCAACCTGGTTTAGGATTTGGTCTTATTACATTTAAAACCTTTCCAAGGTCACCCAGGATTAAATTACTGAAATAAAGAAACTGACATTTTTACTTAAGTTGAGTTGCGCTTTGGTTGCCCTTTGAGAAAACGTAATCTTGGGTGGATCTTGGCATGGTGTGTGTCCTTACATGAGGTTTATTATGAGTCATAAAATAATGAGACACAATGGCAAACATATTCAATGATCAAATCAATAAACAATTAGAACTTCCTTTTCCCTCCTACATATTGAAAATATGTCCGTTTTTGAATACAACCTACTCTGTAGTCGATTGATAATTTACTGCTATCCTAGATACCAAAATGTTACAAGTTGTATTTATTGTTTTGATTGATGGTGTGAGTGTGATGCTTGTTCCACAGACCAGACATAGCCTTTGCTCTTGTTCTAAATAAAAACCAAGTCCTACTTTACAAAAACAGGAAACTTGATTTATGACCCAGAGCCAATTGCTTGTCTACTTCCAGTTTTCTGCTATAATGACCTCAGAGAGAAGAGGGTAAAGGGAAATTACAAACAATTCAATAGTTCAACTTTAATTTATTACAATAATATTTTCAATGTTTTATAAATAAAATATTTTTTTAAATAAGGTTCTTGGATGATAAAAATCCCAATCCATTCCGTACTTCCTCTTTACAGGCCTACATACACCCACAGTGTCATTCTTATTCCAATGAACATGCCCATACATATCTGTGAACTATGCTCCATCCACATCCACTGAACCATACACACACCCACACACACACACCCACACACACAGACAAACAGGTCACAGACACACACGCACACAGTGCCTTGTGACTGGCCAGACAACAGACTGTTTCACAAACTCTTTCCTATGTGACTATCTGCCTCTTCATGTCTTCAGGACATGTGTCACTGAGAGCTGCTGTCACACCTCCATCACCTCCCTGTTTAGTTTAGTGACTTGTGTCCACTTCTGGGCCGTTACTGCACAGGACAAAGCTTTAACAGCAACCAGTGGCTCCACAATAACGTCCCCTTTTGTGTTTGCTGTATCAACGCTCCCAGTTAGGCTTGGTCATTTACAGAAAACATTGATTAGTTGATTTAGAAAAGCTGATGCCTAAATTCCTCCATAGTCCATGTTTGCCTTTCTGTCTTTTTCATTGTTTGCTTTTGGGTGATTCTGCACAGTGTGATTGTAACAAAAGTTCAGATCAGTGTCATCAAGAAGCCATTCACATCTCCAATACATTTGGAGATTTGTGGACAATCATAGTCTAATTACAATGATCACGCAACCTCTGCCATTACACATTTGACCTCCACAAAACGTGGGAATAAATAATAAATACGATAAATACATATCCTTTGCAATAAGAAAACAACAACCGATGTGCCAGCCACCTTGAGACTCACACAAGTCCTTTGAACGTGAAACACTGAACCACGTTTCAGCAGCCTCTCCATCCTTTTCCCCGCTCCTCTTCAGAAGAGGAGGGTGTTGGCCGGGGGCGTCCTGCACACGCGGCTCTTCAGAGTCCTCAGCTCCCGGGCCACGTTCAGGAGGAAGTCCTTGAACCGCCGCAGGACCACGCAGCCGTAGACCTTCTGCTGGAAGATGTTCTGCGGCGGGGGCATCTGCGTGGGGCCCCCGGCCGGCGGCTCGGGGGCCGGCAGGTTGGGGAAGAGGTCCTGATAGAGGCGGCCGATGACCGAGGCCAGGCTGGCGCTGCGGTTCCTCACGTTGCTCAGCTCCGTCAGCAGCCGGCTGGAGGGCGACTGCAGGTCCGTCTGCTGCTCCAGCACCCGCCGGAGGTGGGGCAGGAAGGACCGCAGGACGGAGGAGACGCTCAGCAGCCGCTCCGAGGGCTCCAGGCCGGAGATCTTGGGCTGGGGGACCTCGCTGCTGGAGGACTTGCAGAAGAGCTCCGACAGCGCCCCTTGGCTGGCCTTCTGGAGGAGGCGATAGAGGGGAGAGTCAAAGTGGGATCCCATGCAAAATTCAACCTAAACGTTGTCAGCGTTTGATGAAGTCGTGCCCGTGCTGCCCTCTCAAACCATGGCCTGGAAGCATTATAAAAAAAATGCAACAAATACGTATATAATATACACAGCAACTGTATAGGAGACAGAACATTGACATGCATCTGGTTGGCGTCTGGACTCACGTATGTGCGGATGAGCTCCACGGATTCCTTGTGTATGAGTCGCGTTAGCTTCAGAGACTGCTGGAGGGGAGTGCCACAGTTCTGGCTTCGGCTCAGCGAGACGGTCCGCGATGAGTGGACGGCCATGACCAACAGTAAAGAGAGCAGTGCTGATGGGAAAGACTCTAGTGGGGACACAAGTACATAATAATGTCAAAAACAAACCCGAAAAGCACTGTTGTGATTAACTAATAGAGTATCACAAAAACAACTAGAAATAATTATAAACGAACTTCTAGAAGTATTGCACTACTGGTGCAAAAGGATTTCAGAATAATGTGCATAGAATCATATTCACAAATTTAAATGAGATGGATCGTATAACAAATAACATGATGATCTGACAGCAGGTGTGATATTCTCGAATTGTTTCCTATCTCTAGTATATGATAACAATACAGCTGTGATCATATAATGTAGCGTAAAGTCCTTACTTGTTGGTTGTAATAACAGTGGGAAATACATATGTCCAATCATTCCTCACTCAGTCTCAGAAACCAAATGTACACTTGTCGTTGTCACTGTCCTTAAATACTTTTAAAGGCAGAAACCACACATTTGTCCGAAGAGGAAATGACGTGTTTTTTTATGAGGCAACCACATTTCTCAGAATTTCCCCCTTTGTGTCTGACACAATTCTTTGCCCTAAATTTGCACATAAAAAAAAATACTGCAAGCTCATGGTTGAAGATGTAATAGTCATTGCATACAGATGTTTAATGAATAGTTGAATCTGTATACTGCTGTACAATGCTATTTATCTTTATCTGAAAAATGTATGAGTGTTTTACATGTTACATGTGAAAATAGATGAAAATCATGCAGGCATATCAGGCACGAATTTCAAATGCTTGAGCTTGCTAACTGGGGGTGATATTACTTCATATTCAAGCAGGACGGTGAAAGTTGATAAATGGAATGCCAAACCACTAATGTCCTGGTTTTTCATTTCAGAAATCAGGTAGTGTAGGTACTGTAGGCTCAAATAACTCCTTAAGCTCACAAGTTCAAACACTGGAATAATATGATATACAATTAACACAAGTAAGTGTTAATTGGTAAGTTGATACACTCTCAATTTGACCAATCATAAATAAGAGAAGTCAACATTCTTGTACTTTCTTACTGTAAGAAAGTAAACATTTTCGCCTGCAAGACAGGTGCTCGCCTAGTGCTCATTATATTGTAGATACAATGGTTTGACCTACATAACCTTCAGTAGCAGTTTCTTTAGTTTATTTGATGCTTTATAATCATGCTAACTTTAAACCAACATGCTAAAACCGTTAGCTATGTAAAAGCTGCTTGGGATGGGGATGGTTCATTAAAAATGTTACAAACACAAGGCCAAAATAAGTCAGGGTTGAATGGTTTTCTGTCAGTTCTGGGCCCACATAGCCTCGTCCAAATTACCAGACACCTACATTTACTACAACTGTGACAGCGATAAAACCCAGATGTTGCACATTTTAATTGTTCACTCTTTTCAAAGCGGATTATTCCTAATTCTTCCATTAAGTTCTTGCAGACATTGGGTTGTGTGAATTTCATCAGCAAATCTCAAATCTGCGGATCATTGACCACAAGCTACCGGTGTCATTTCACCACCTAATCCGGGGACCTTCCAGCTGCTGACCAAGCACTTCACTTGAAATCTTGTAGATGAGAAACATAACGTCATTGTGGGAAAGGAAATCTTTGTGTAAAGAATTTACACTCTAAGATCAGAGAAGGCTGAGGCAGAACACGGTGAGGTCAACACTGGGTTTTTCCCTCAACTGAGACCACAACATTTACAAAGAACACCAATAACAAAACTTAGATGCATATAAAATAGATTCAACCGTAAACTCCGAGAAGTGTGAGACCTAAGGGTGCCTTATTCCAACAGACTCTCTTTATTTTGTCTGACTGCACAGAAAATTGGTTTATTTGTAGGTTTGAGAAAGAAAATCCCTATGGTCTTCTGAAATACATGTTTTGTGATAACTTAAAGTTACACAAATGTTCGGCTCATGACAGTTCTGAAACACTCTCAAATGAAAGAACAACACATGTAGGACCCTGCACACACACACACACACACACACACACACACACACACACACACACACACACACACACACACACACACACACACACACACACACACACACACACACACACACAAACACACACAAACACCATAGAACATAAACAGTAGGCCTTCCTGTGAAAGAAACTTTAAAAGGCTCATCTTTTGTTAACAAATTGGCCAAACAGCTATACACACATTTTAAACTGCAATAAATGTCTATACTGCTCATACAACAACCTCAAACATCCCATTTAAGGGGTAAACAACTAAAATACGTAAATGTAAGTGTGGCTTCTCCGAAACCGAGATTGTGGAGGTCTAAAAAGAAAACTGAAAAATACAATGTTTAGATTTTATCTAGAGAAATTCTAAAGGTAGACAACTTGTGAACTTCATTTGTTTCATTGAATCAAACCATGTCTCTGTTCCCTCTATTGTATTCATGTCAGGAAAAATGTTAAATATTTATTCAAGTTTCTATTTAAAACAGATGTTCAAGACCACTACATTACACATTGCATCAAACTGACCTGTGATAAAATAGTATTTATTTTTTTCCATACATACATGTCATTCTTAGAGGGATTCATTGCAAGGGATAATCTCAGAGTGTCACAAACCTATGACACGCCGACAAAACAATAATTAAACAAAACAAAAAACTGACTGAAGTATTAATTTATGAGGGGTATCAAAGGGTTTTATCTTTCCCATGTTGTAAAACCTGTGAACAATAAATTATTATAGTCTTCTCTCTAGGACAAAAGACTAGAAAGGCTAATGGTGTTATTATAAATCAAGCACCAAACATTCATCTCTCCATCGAGTAGGATGGAAACGTTGTGCAATCTGTTCAATGATATCCATCAACATTGCAGAGATTATCAACTTGGTCACTGGCACACTCTTGAATCAAATGCAACCCAGACCAGCCATTTATTAGGTTAAATAGAGTAGAATCAGAGACCTTGCAGAGATCATTGTACTTTAAAGAAAGCCTGTGGTTTGTGACAGTATCATACAATCTGATAAAGTCCAGTCGGTTGACCGTAGCATGTAGGCTATGTAGGATGTTCTGCTACCGCATGACCATATTTCTATATTGTAAGAAAACAAAACTTTGTTATATTAAGTTTCGATGTCAGTAATAGACCATTGCCTCTGTATGTTCTAGCTATATTCTCATGTACAAATATTCATATATCAAAAGTTATACAGCACAATTCTCACCTTTTTTCCTTTACAAGACCTTGGATTAGTGAACATTAAATGATTCACAAATTTGGATGAAACAAAAAGGTGCCGTACTTGTAAAACTATACATATATATATATAAACAAATAAATACATGTATATTTATATATATGTATATATGTATATATATATAGAAATATATATGTATATACAAAACCTACATATTTAAATAACTCAAATTTGCTTTATAGGCACAACATAAATAAAGGCATTTGTGAAATTATCATATCAAATATGGCGCTAATGTCTTGTATCCATATGCTTGAAACAAAAAGGTAATGACCACTTTTATTTACAAACAGCTAAAATTAGATCAGACAGATCCATGCTTTACTTCACAACCTGAATTTGTCCTTAAAGTGCATGCAATAATAAGCAGTTTTACCAAGTGGGGTCTTCAACTGTGATAAGATAAATTAGTGGATTCAACTAATGCCAATTCTTTCGACGTGAACAAAACCATGAGGGTATAAGAGTTTGCTTAAAATAGGTGGCACTACAGATTACTGCATGTAAAAGCACAACAGAAAATGATAAGAAAGCATCTAAAAAACAAAACAAAACAAATGCTCCGAACTAATCCAGCGACCCCTGTACCATTCACCAATCACATTCTGAGAAACCTAAGGCCAGCCAACCACGGCGGACCCCTAGCAAACATTCCACAACGGCAACGCCCCCTAATGTCACGTATGCATTATGCATCATACATCATACTAACATAATGGGTACAAACTTAAATATATATCAAAGTGCCCATCTTTACTAAAATTGTTCCTGAATTCATTCAATTCCTTACCAAAAAGGAGGAGGAGAAATGGCGCAGGGGGAAAAGTCTTGTAAGATATTGTGATTTGATTTTGTTGTGTCCAACTCTACGTGATGAGTTTACACCATTACACTACGTTGGATTTTATTGAAAGGATGTAGAATTTTTTGGTTGTTTTTTTTCTTTCCCCTCTTCAAGTTTCACCAAAAATAGTTCCCATTGCACGTAACACATTGATTCGGAAATGCAATACCTAAAGGAGAGAGAGAGCGAGGACAGACAGTTATCCAGCTTGTTTTGCCCTGGGGGGAGGAGGGGAGGGGAGACTAAGGTCAAGTTGGCGTGGAGGGGTGAGAACTTGGGCACAGTTGTCCTGTAAAGATACATCCACTTTCATCTGTCGTCCTCTTTGAAGTCCAGGGATCTCAAGCTTCCAAAGCCGAGCCGAGAGCTTTCCGAATCAAAGCCATCCGATTCCCTTTCCTGGCGCTCAAACAGCTGCTTTATCCGCTCAGTACGTTCCTTCTGGAGTGAGACCAGCTCCTCTTCAATCTGCAAAACAGAAACGGGTTTGGACTTTAGAGGAATCATGTGGCTCAATACATCGTGACCATCAAAGGAAGAGAACCACTGTACATAAGAGGTCTGTCTCCAACATGAGGTAGATATCTATCTAGCCATCCATCCATCTACCTACCTACCTACCTACCTACCTACCTACCTACCTACCTACCTACCTACCTACCTACCTACCTACCTACCTACCTACCTACCTACCTACCTACCTACCTACCTACCTACCTACCTACCTACCTACCTACCTACCTACCTACCTACCTACATCCATCCATCCATCCATCCATCCATCCATCCATCCATCCATCCATCCATCCATCCATCCATCCATCTATCTATCTATCTATCTATCTATCTATCTATCTATCTATCTATCTATCTATCTATCTATCTATCTATCCATCTATCCATCTATCCATCTATCTATCTATCTATCTATCTATCTATCTATCTATCTATCTATCTATCTATCTATCTATCTATCTATCTATCTAGCCATCCATCCATCCATCCTCCATCAATCTACCTAGCCATCCAGCTATCTATACATTAATCCATTCATCCATCCACCTATCCATCTTTCCGTCCCCTTCTCACCTTCTGTTCAAGGTGGGCCCTGCGTATGGCGATCTTCTGCTCAAGCTTCTGCTGCTCCCGTTCATGTTGGCTCTCTATCTGTGACTTGGTCTTGCTCTGGTAGGCGTCCAGAAGCTCCTTTTCCTGCTGGAGTTGCTGTTTCAGAGCTTGGCATTCTGTCTCCTGCTCTGCATCCAAACGCATCTAGAGAAACAGGAAGGAGAAGGGAAAACTTTTCGAAACCAAATGAGAACACCGGGTCATCAGCACAGCATGGGAGCTGTTTGGAGGCAACGCAGTGGATTAGAGGGTCCTTAGATAGATATCAGATGTATTTCGATCACCCTCTGAGAAAGCTATATTTTGTATTTGGTTGTCTGAATCTCCTTAAGAATTGCTTAATTTGAAGTCTTTAAGTTTATTGTCATTGACATTTAATATTCATACGTTATTCCAGTGGTTCTGCCACCCATGACAGGATCCTATGGTGCTCGTGTTAGACACAACATCATGAATTCTCAACAACAAATCAACAATCACATATATTCTTCTTTAAATGCTGTCCTACTAACGCTACACTCTTTGGAGAATTTGACAATGTGCAAGGTTTTGGTGCCCCCGGTAGCGAAGGTATCGGTATCTCATACCGTTTGCGAGGCCATCATCTCGTTGATGCTGTGCTCGTACTGCTCGGCCAGCAGAGCCAGCTTGCGCGTCTGCTCCTCCTTCAGGGACTTGAGGATGACCCTGTGGTCCCCTTTAGGGGCCACCTCCAGCTGGTGGTTCCTCAGAGCTTTGTACTGCTTGTTCTGCACTTTGCATGTGTCCTGGAACTGCTTCTTGATCTGCATCTCCAGCATCTTGCAGATGGGTATGAGCAGAGAGACACTTGTTCATGTGTTTCTTATGTGTATGCTTCAGTCTAGTAAAGTGCTTGCAGACTGCCCGACAAACACTGATAAACACCAGCATCAGTGCCATGTTGAATCTGACAACTTTGACCATCATTCTGAAGTTGGGTTATGGGTTTTTAGGGGCAGAATGCAAGGATCCAATCATGCATAGTTTGCGTAGTGTATTTATGTATGTTTAATGTATATGTACTGTATACTGTATAATATGTTCATACAAGCCTGTTGTGCTAACATCCACAAAGAAAATTGGATTTATGATTAAACCTGGAAATGGTTTAGTGATGCTAGCATAATAAATAATAAAGAACCAGCTTCTGTGAAATGTTGACTGAAAGTAGTTTCTTGGCTTCATTTAGGAAAGGAGTCTAAATGTATATGTTGAAATTGGTATCTTTGATGTGAGGCAATATTTAAAATGTTCAATTGTTTGTGAAAAACACGTTGTTTATAGTCAATGAACAATTAGTCTCAACCACCAAAGAGAGTATCACCATGCTGTTGTGAAAGCCCAACTGAAAAGATTCTCACCTTAAAACGAATAGACAAAATAAACCTGCTATGTTCACACAACCTACAGGACAATGACTTTTTTGACCTCTTTTTTTCAGTAGCTCCATGTTCATATGATTACATCTCCTATTTGCCTATTACATCTGTGTGAAAGTGTATGAAGTGTAGGACTATATTTACATATTGGAAGGTGGTAACCCAACCTTAAGTTCAAAACAAGAAGTGAAAGTCCACCATCTTAGTATTTTGTGTTAAAAAACTTCTGGAACAAAAAGTAACCATGCCACATTCCTATCATATGGGGGGAATCAGGAAGAATGAGGAAGTATGAAGAATCTGATGTGCCGCCTTCACGTTCACACGCTCGCATATTGGAGACTTTGGAAGCAAGGACTGTGATGATGTGTGGCCCCATTGCAAGTATGCTAAATTGAGCCTTAACAAATGTTTGGTGGGGGCTGATAATATATTTGGGCTTGATGATGCATGATGGATTAAGGTACAATATAAAAGATTTGCAGTTTCAAGCTATCTTTTCAACCTTTTTCAACTTACTTTGAACCAAAAAATCACCTGATATAAGACTTATAAGAGCACATTTCAAACAAAGAAATGTGCATAATGTGAATTTACTAATATGAAGTCAAATGAACAAAACATAATGAGATTAAATAAACTGAAAGTTCCTAAAGCTCAGACACCAAGCTCATGTGACGAGCGCTGTATCCAGTTTCGAAAGTGGTAATCACGGCTACTCAGACCTGGTGTGAACGTTCCCTTCTAATGGTTATTAAGCACCAAGATGGCAGCTTGGAATGTGCGTGACATCATGCGGAAAGAGATTGGTAGTAAGTCACAATCCACCTGTTCTGTAAAGAATTATCAATCAAGATGATCATGTAAAATCATGTTGAAAGAAATATGATAAAATTATTGATGAAAAAACGATAGATTTTGAAACAACTACTTGATCAAAGCACATTGGCCTGTGCTTAAATTGTTAAAAACTAATGATGCTGAAAGTGCTAAATTCACGAGTCAAAGCGATTCAGTTCTTAGCCACGCTTTGAAGTTCCTGGGATAAACCTAGTGTTACTGAAAGCTCTGAATACAATTCACTAGCCAAAGCGCTAAAGCTGGTAACCAAACCTTGAGGTTCCTGGAATTAACCTGTTGGCACTGAAATCTCTGAATATAATTCATTCGCAAAAGCGCTAAAGTTGAGAGCCAAACTTTGAGGTTCCTGGGCTTAACCTAGTGTTACTGAAAGCTCTAAAAACAATTCACTAGCCAAAGCGTTAAGCTGGGAGCCATATCTTGAAGTTCCTGGGCTTAACCTAGTGTTACTGAAAGCTCTAAAAACAATTCACTTATAAAAGCGCTAATGTTGAGAGCCACACCTTGAGGTTCCTGGGCTAAACCTAGTTGTACTGAAGGCTCTAAATAAAATTCAATAGCCAAAGCGCTAAAGTTGAGAGCCACAGCTTGAGGTTCCTGGGCTGAACCTAGTGATACTGAAAGCTCTGAATAGAATTCACTAGCTAAAGCGTTAAGCTGGGAGCCACACCTTAAGGTTACTGGGCTAAACCTAATGTTACTGAAAGCTCTGAATACAATTCACTAGCCAAAGCACAAAGTTGAGAGCCACACCTTGAGGTTCCTGGGCTAAACCTATTGGTACTGAAAGCTCTGAACACATTTCAATAGCCAAAGCGCTAAAATTGAGAGCCTCACGTTGAGGTTCCTTGGCTAAACCTTTTGGTACTGAAAGCTCTGATTGCAATTCACTAGCCAAAGCGTTAAAGTTGAAAGCCACACCTTTAGGTTCCTGGGCTGCTGCCGCTGCTCCAAGGTGTGCTTTCTGTGTAGTTCTCGCTCCCGACGACCGTCGTACTCCTCTTGGTTCTCAAGCTCTGTCTGGTGTTGCATTCTGACAAGCTCTGCCCGTAGCGACTGCAACATCTGTAGCTGCCTCCGTTCTAGGTCCTGGGTGGACTCGTCCTGTCGTATCATCAAGGCGTGTTCCATCTCCTTCTGGATCCTCTTCTTGTTCAGCTCCTGGAAGAGGAAAGTTAAATTTTCATGTCAATGTCAATCACACAAAAACTGCATGCAGTGGGGTACTTATGGACACAATATGGGGGTCAAAAAAACATAATTGATCAGCACAACAATTGTGTAGCAAAGCTCTTTACTTTCCATTACTCAAGATTACAATTTCATTCCTGTTTGGTTCTCTCATACATTTGGCATTATTATCCTTATATTTGGTGTCATTTATAACTTGTGTGTAGATGACATGAAACTATATTGTAATGACAATTTCTAACAGGATAGACTTTTGCCATGGCTTGTTATGATTACAAAAGTTAAGATAGAATATTTCTTTACCTTACACACATCTTCACATGATGCTGTAATACTTGTATCTTTTAGAATAACCTATAAACAACTTTTGTTTAGATTGTAGAGTTGTAAATTGAGTGTAATCTGTTTGAATTAATACAGCTATTCGTCAGCTTAAATGTGCAGTGAGAATATCTGTTCTGGTTGACTGCTCATGCCTACTTATTGAACTTATTTCTGACCGGTCAGATCATCTCTTCCCTGATTTTTTTGGGGAATCCATCTTGCCTGTCAATCCCATTTAAGCACCCAGCGAGGTGGTTTAGTCACAATATCGTACTCTCTTCTGGTTTTTCCTAATCAGTCTAATTCCAACCCTCAAACCATACCAACAGCAGCTTCTATAAATATTTCAGATGGGACCTCCATACCTCTCTGATCTGCTCCTGTTCAAACTCGTGCCTCTTGACCACCGTGCGTCGCTTGATGGCCCGACAGCTCCGGTCGTAGACCATCCTCTGCTGGCCCAGCAGGTGGGACTCCTCCTCCGCCTGGGAGCGCTGCATCGTCTCTTTGTGCCGGGACAGATGCTCCTGCTTCTCCTCTTTGGGTATCCCAGAGTCTTGAGTCACCTCCTGAGGAAACAACAGACGCAATCCATATTTTAAGGAGACGTCTTTTTCATAAAACGGATCAACTCTCGAGATTTGTTTGCTGTTCTTTTGAAACCTATAGTATTACGGTGATATGTCACGCACGTCTTTGATCTTGTCTTTACAAAGCCTGTACTCCTTCTTCTGGCTCTCCAGGAAGGTGGTGAGCTCTTTCTTCTGCTGCGCGACGATCTGTTGCTGGATCCTCCTCTCCTCCGCGGCCGTCGCCTTCATCTAGGAGCGTTACACAACACCAAACACAGCGCCGTATGAACACCCTGCTCAGCCCCGGACACCACGAGCACCACTGTGGTGGTGGAACCTGCGCCCCCAACCACCCCAACCAAGCCCGGAGGGGTTCCCCCGCACCTCCTTGTCCGTCTGAGCCACGTGCCGCTTGGCCAGTCTCTCCAGCTCTATGTAAGTGTTGTTGGCGTGCGTCTCCAGCTCCTTCTGCAGCCGTAGCCGGTGCTCGTCCATCTCGGCCTTGAGCCGGTTCTCCAGGGCGATCAGCTGCTTTTGGTGCTGCCGCCGCATGCGCTTGTACCCAGACATCTGCTATCGCAGCTCAGAATCCTTCTCATGCTCCTGGATCGGCGGGATGACCTGGACACACACACGCAGTGACACAGAATGTTATGTAGGTCACGGCCGTAGAAGTTTGGTACAAATGATACATTAAAAAGTGTGGTTCGGATGATCTAGACACACACAAGCATAGTGACAGAGGTGACATATAAAGGATAGGTTCTAAGGATATGTACAAATGATGTAGTATACGTGTGGATCTGGTGACCCAGACACACACACATAGTGACAAGAGAATGTAGAATTTATAGACTACACTATAACTACTGTTTGATGAGTTGTTGTTTAGTATTTTTGACAAATCAGAGGAGAGAGAGAAAGAGAGAGAGAGAGAGAGAGAGAGAGAGAGAGAGAGAGAGAGAGAGAGAGAGAGAGAGAGAGAGAGAGAGAGAGAGAGAGACATAATGACAGACATACAGACACACAGACATAAATACAGTGATGTTTTGTTGTCAATGAAAGACCATTTACCTGCTTAAGATATAAACCATCTTATTAATGGAGAAAATACAACATATTCGGTATGGTCTGGAGTCAATGTTTTTTTACAAATAGCGTGTTGGTTTTTTACAAATAGATCATTATTGTCTTGTTCACACAAGGTATATCCACAGAACAGAAAGAGGTGACGTATGCGCCCCTTGGGATATTCAAGGACAGAACATCTTATTGCAATCTCGGAAAATTACACTGGAATAAAGAACAACTACAAATATATTTTGGATATGAAAACAAACAGTGTCAGCTGCAATGATCTATGTAAAACGCAACAGAATGCAGAGAAGGAGAAGAGAAACGGAGGTTGGCAGAAAAAAAAAATGACACCCATTAACAGGACCTGGTTGCCATGACTACAGATGTACAGCTGAGAACACAGAGCAGGAGCGTGAGAGAGGGAGAGAGCAGCCTCCGTCCCCCCACCCCCCAACCTCCTCCCCCCTTTCCTTCCCCCTCCATCCCCCCCCCCCCCGCCCCCACACACACACACACACACACTCCAACCCCCCACTTTTCTTTCTTGGTACCCATTCAAATGGCAGAAGCACGGAGGAGAACGAGCCCCCCCAGCCCCCCCTACCAAAGAAGATGCTGATGATGTGACGGTGGCAGCGTGTTCTCAACAGATCTGGTGGCGGCAGAGAGGCCGACTCTCAGGAGAAGAAGTAGGCCGCATCTCTGGCCTGGCGTCCCTGTGCACAGCCTCATCACTCACGCCAGCATGGTCCTGCAGGGGAGACGGAGAAAGAGGAGCGGAGAGGAGGAGGAGGAGAGGAGAGCGAGGGGCTGCGTGCCTCCCGGGGCGCTCCGCTGCTTCTGCCGCTACCGCCGCTGAATTAGCCTCCGTTGCGCGTCCCTTTAGCTGCCGCCGTCGCCGAATCTCCCCTGAATCCGGCATCCACTCGGCTGAAAATGCATCCTTATCCTCTCTCTCTCTCTCTGGCTCTCTCTCTCTCTCTCTCCCCCCCCCCCCCCCCCCTCCCACCCCCCCCCCTCCCCCCTCCCCTAGCTCCGCGGCCCCTTGCCTCGGTGCTCTCCGCTACCGCGTGCGGGTCTGCGCTGACTCGGCGCGGGGCATGGTAGACGGCTGGGTGGCGGGGGCGCTAGCGCCGGGGAAGGCAGTATATGGACGGTGAGAAACGTAGTCCCTTATTCTCCTGGCCGCTTCCACACAGCTGCTGCTCCCCCCTCCTCCTCCTCCTGCTCCTCCTCCTCCTCCTCCTCCTCCTCCTCCCTCCACTCCTCGCCTACTTCCCGAGGAGGAGGAACCAAATGTCTCCGGTGTAGTAAGACTGAATTATGCAATCCATGGAATCACAGGAGGGAGGGAAGGAAGGAAGGGAGGAAGGGAGGGAGGGATGGAGGGAGGGAGGGATGGAGGGAGGGAGGGAGGAAGGAGGTAAAGAGGGAGGAAGGGACCTATTAGGCAGTAAAACCGCTGCTCTGCTTAGCCAGGTTGCAAGGGTGGACGGATTTGGAGGAGAAATCCTGTTCCTGTATTCCCATGATGTGTCATGTGATGCAATATTTCAAAAGAGAGCGAGCAGGAGAAAGGTACATCCACACGTCGTTCGCCGGGGAAGCCGCGTCGCGTGACAAGCCATTTGCGTTCCAGTCGTATGTCGGTGGTGGATGTGGAGCTCACGGGTCCATGGTGGCGGTTTCTAGTGCCTTCTCTTCATCTCCTTCCTCTCTCCGGGCTCCACACTCCCCCTTCCTTTAAAGAGACACTACCGTGCTAAAGGAGCAGCATCCAACCACTAGTGAAGTTGTAGATGAAATACCAGGAGAGGATCAATAGAATTGAATGTATTTGGCATCACACACCAAGTTGGCGGATGACAGACCAGCAAACCATCTTTGCAACAAAAACAACGAAAAGGAAAGCTTTAGCAATTGCATGACCTATAGGGTCAGGTACCTGTAAAGGAATGACAAAGATGGCGTTAGATCTTTTAAATTGACAAAATTTGACACCTGAAGCTTTTGGTAACGACCAAAATATGAGTAATACTAACAAGACGTATCTTCGGTAGGACAGGAAAGTGTCCTAGTTAACAGTGTATTGCTATTGAGAGAATGTAACTACATATTGTGCATGTGTTGTAGTTTATTCTATCTGTGGTTCTATATGTTCTATATGTCTAGGGTTGGCTTAGTTCAGGGGGTAGAGCAGGTTGACTTGTAACCGGAAGGCTTCTAGTTCAATCTCCGGCTCTTCCTATCTGAGCGTCAAGGTGGCCCTGAGCAAGAAAACCTAACCCTAACCGCTTCCGGAGAGCTGGCTGTCGCCTTTCAGGGTTCACTCTGCCATCGGTGTGTGAATGTGTGTATGAATGTGTTGTAAGTCGCTTTGGATAAAAGCATCTGCTAAAAATGCCCTTATAAAAAATGTTGCATGCACCTTTTCCATACTTTACTTTATGTGACAACATAATTCTGTATAAGTAGTTATAAGCATGAGCATTGTTGATAGTACCATGCTCTATGAAACACAATCCTGGGAGATCGGTGAAAGGTTGTGTTAATCTAAAGACCTGCATGCATCAATTTACATACAATTGACTATGAAATAACAAGTATTAAGAATGGATAGTGGACCAAGGAGATATGAGGAACAGAAGGTGACCAGCTGCTGTCCTGGACTGGGTCGGACTGAAGAAGGTCCTGCTCCTGTCTTGCTGGGGGCCGGCCAGGGGTCAGATGGGGTGGCCACGGACGAGGTGTACCTCTCCCCTGCCAGGGTGCCGGGCTTGAGGTGGAGGTCGGAGGTTGATGTATTTTGGCCCCGGGCCCCTCATTGGTGGAGGCCTGATGTTGTGGTGGGTCTTGGTGTAATGGAGGTGTTGAGGTCCAGAGACTCCAAAGTGGTGTCACAGTGGGCGGTTGAGGAGCGTTCAAGGAGTGCGAGGTCTTCCTCTCTCCAGTTGTGTACATATGGGTCTGGGGATCCTGATGATGGGCGGATGGGCTATACATTTTGCGTCCCGGTGGTCGCTCCATCCTGTGGCGTGGAGTGCTGATAGGTTCTGTGGTGGAGTGCTGATAGGTCCTGTGGTGTGATGACGCTGGTTCTGATAGCAGTGGATCTGATGGCGGTGGTTCTGATAGCAGTGGTTCTGATGGCGGTGGTTCTGATAGCGATGGTTTTGATGGCGGTGGTTCTGATAGCGATGTTTCTGATAGCGATGGTTCTGATGGTGGTGGTTCTGATGGCAGTTGTTCTGATGGCGATGTGTAACAGGCGATTGGTGGCACGTCCTGATATTCTGGCTGATTTGCTGCTGCTTCTACACCATTTTGCATCTGGATGATAGGTGGGTTTCTGGTGGGTCTCTGCACATGTCCGGGCGGGTGGTAGTGAGTTAAGGTGTCCTTTGAGGGGTCTCCATTCCTTATGGTTGGACTGAGACAAAGACTAGGATGGGAGAGGGGATTTGAGGGTCTGGGATTCTGGGGTTACAGGAAGTTTCGGGAGGAGGGTGACGCCAAGCTGGGTGGGTATGAGGGCGGGGGTTGTGCAGCCAGAATGAGGTTAGACCAACTTCTCACGCACATGCGGTTAGGGCCCGCTGAGGACGTATCAGAGGTGCAGGATTTGGGTTAAGGATTCCTACACACCTAAGGACTGTTTGCCTGGGTGTTATTTAGTTTAGTTTATTGATATAGATAATTTTATTTTAAGGATTCCTACAAACCTCAGGATTATTTGGCAGGGAGCGATTTCTTTTTATTTTACTGTTATTTATTTTTGTATTATTTCTTCTTCTATTTTCTCTTAAATAATTGTACCGTCCAAACCTCTGGGTGGCAGCGGTGTTCTGCTTAGGCTAGACTAGAGCGTCTTATCAGGAAAGCTTTTGCAGAGTGTTGCTGTGTTGTTAAACATTGATTTTGTTTAGTTCATTGTAAGACATTCTTTTATTTGAAGGATTCCTACAAACCTCAGTACTATTTGCCAGGGAGTGATTTCTTTGTATTTTATTTTTTAAGTACTTTTTAAAATTAATACTGCATGTATTTTCGCTTAAACAATTGTACCGTCCAAACCTCTGGGTGGCAGCAGTGTTCCACTGAGGTTAGAGTGTCTTATCGGGAAAGCTTTTGCAGAAGGTTGCTGTGTTGTTTAACATTGAAAAGGCCCCTGACAGCTGAAGGAAGGTGGGGTTAATATAGGCCTGAGTTTAAGCGAGGCCGAATTAAGAGACATATGCTGGATTACATTAGAAGTTATTATACAGTACGATACATTGGAGTTGGAAATGCTTGGTCAGTGTCGGTGAGGTTAGATTATGACGCGCCACAGTTTGTGTGATAAGTCCAGTAGGCCTACTGTTTAACATATAATAAATTGTACATCTCATTCAGTAGGACAGGGATTGGGCAAATCCCTGTTTGCTGGGGACTGGACAATTTGGGAAAGAGGGAACACCTAGATTATATTTTAAAACAGCTACAGGGAGCATTACAATGAGGGGAGGTGGTTGGATGAACAGGATTTCACGACGACTTCATGAGATAAAATGTGTTGTGTTTGCAAGGGCAAGAATAGGGAGGAGGTTGTTCTTATATAGATGTCAACCAGAAAGAGTGGCAGTGTGTATGTTCCTGGTGGTTAGAGGAGATAATGAGTTTGATGGCATGGCACACTACATTAAATTAGTAGAAAAGTGTGCTATAGTCATTAACCTCATGAGATGTTGAACGGGGGGGGGGGGGGGGGGGGGGGGAGACGCTCCCTGCAGATGATTTATCAGAGCATGATCAAATCAATCATTGATTAAGCACGTCTGGGCCTACGTAGCGGCAGCCAGTACGAATCTGAAAAGGTTAAATGGTGTTCATGAAGCTGCATTAAGGGTGTGTGGCGGGGTTTTCAGAACAAGCCCAATAGCCTACCCTCTGTATAGGTGAACAAAGCAAGCAGAACAGCGTTGGATCAGGTGTACTAGGCCTTTGATATGGGGCTGAAGTGAGAGGGCCAGCTGGAGATATTGGGCTGAACTGAGAGGGCCGGCTGGAGATATGGGGCTGAACTATGAGGCCCGGCTGGAGGTATGGGGCTGAACTGAGAGGGCTGGCTGGAGATATGGGGCTGAACTGAGAGGGCCGGCTGGAGGGATTGGCCTGTGGTTCAAGGGCATGCAAAAAATAACAGTTTTACTTCAATGAGTAAAACTGTTATTTTTTGTGTTGGCTTTTAGCTGTTGTGTTCTTTTTATTGTGTCTTATTCAAGCTAAGTGAGATTTATATTTTCTTGGTCAACAATAGGTGGCAACAATGCACGTCTAGTGTTCCGAGAAAAAAAGGAATACATAACAATTTAAAATGTCGTAAGTGGCGACAATATGAGGTGCGCTATTCGAGAGGGTGTGCTATTATGTGCGATTACGTCCTTATTGGCACGACTGTGTTGCAAGTGATCCCATTTCCATAAACAACTGTTCATGTCTCTGGAAGTGAGCCAATAAAACGGGTTCTGCCAGCTTTATATGTCATGGTCTAGGTTTTGTCCTGCCACTAGAGGGCATTGTTTCAGTAGTTTGGGGTTAGTCATTTTCTTAATGCACCTTTGTTTATTGGCTCATTCTCCTGTGTAGTTTGAATAACAGTTCTCAGTTTGGCTTGTTTTCCCACTGATTCTTCCCCATGTATTTGCTACCGGTTTTCCTGAAGTTACTGTTTAATGTTTGGGCAAGAAGTGAAGTTTATTTAGTTTTAATCAAAGGCCTGTTTTGTGTCTTTGAGTACGTATTTCTGATTTGGGTCTTAGTACAGTGTGATACTATAAATCTTTTTGTATAATGACATTTATTATTACCTTATAAGTTGTGCTCTCTCTTCCCCACAGTGCGGCTGCCACTAATCTTTGGTTATATCTCTTTAGGTATCCACATAGGCCTAATAATGTCAGGGTGTGTGTGTTTCCCTGTGTTTCCCTCCTGTGTTGATTACTGTTCCCTCCCCTAATGTGTCTCAGCTGTTCCTCGTTCCTCGTTCATCGTTATTTAAGCCCTCGTCTTTCCTTTGTTCCTTGTGCTGTCATTGTGGTTGCTTGTGGTTTGCTGTGGTTGTTAGTCCTGCGTGTTCCGTGTTCCCTGTCGTCTCCCGAGTTCCTTGTTCCCTCTCGAGTTCCCTGTTGTCTCCCGAGTTCCCTGATTCCTGTGCCTTAGCCTTTAGGCCTGAATAAAGTGCCGTTTCCTGAAACCGTCTGCGTTTGGGTCCTACCTGCCTGCCTGCACCCGCAGCCCCCTAACAAATAATCCCCTTTTTTTGAAGAACACTTTTGTTTCAATAAAATCCTTTGATTTTCAATTGTAAGCATGCAGGGTCTGCTCTTTTAATTGAAGGCCGCGGTCCTGGAGGACCTAACAATAAAAACATTTTATTTTGAATAACATTCAATACATATAATGTTTGCATAAAATAAAATAAAAATGAATAATACATTAATTCCCATGAATGTTAAAGCGCAATGTCTACCCCTGAATGATAATGGCTAGCCTAGATGTTTGGCAATGGATCCAATGAATACAAGTTCAAGCGTCCCGTCGGGAGTGCTCAGTGTTAAAATCTGAAGGCATGAAGTGAATCAGGCCTTCAAAGCCCTGGGAGAGGGGTTATTTTGGATATAGGGCCTATGGCTGAATAAACATTGATGTTAATTAATCAGTTATCAACGTTAACTCATAGATTTTTTTCTGCAGTTTTCTCCGCAAAAGAGTCTCTGTCTTATCTGTATTGTGTTAACTCGATCAGGGTTTTTCAAACTGTGGGGTGTGCCTCCCCTAGGGGACGCCAGAGTTCATCAGGGGGGGGCGCGACGTGGAAAAAAAAGAGCCAAAAAGGAGGCTAAACTTTTAATAGGTCCATGGGCTAATCAGGCAGTTTACAGAAAGATTTTTATACAGATAAAGATGTTAGAATGATCGATGGATTGATAGACAGATGGATAGATGCTATACACGATAAATTGATAGATAGAACACACACAGACACGCACACACACACACACACACACACACACACACACACACACACACACACACACACACACACACACACACACACACACACACACACACACACACACACACACACACACACACACACACACACACACACACACACACCATTAAACAGATGCCAATAAGGGAGCAACCGCCGTGACTTCAGGAATGCAGGGCCATGAAATATTAGCAGCCTCGGCGTCAGATGGCTATGGGAACTCCGTAGCCACGACCTCCCAGCCAATCAGAACGCAGATTCGGCACCGCCCACAACCAACTGGCCATCGTCCATTCCCGACCATGGTATTAACGGAGACATGTGTGCGTGTCAGGCACTCCCTAGTCGTGTCGGAAAATGTGTCTCTGAATAGGCAGCTAAATTAACATCAAGTAGGCCCATATCGTTTCAATATTTATTTAAACAAAATAAAGATATAAATTAAGTAGGGCCTATTTTTTAAATACTATGAAATAACCTTTTCCATAATAGTATTAAAAACACATATACAACGTGGACGGATGGATGTTTTTTCTATAAAGAAAATTGCTGATTCAGTTTCCCACAGTTTTTGCCCCTTATGTGTGCTTCTTTTAATTAATCATCGCTCAGTCGCGTTATATCGTTGAATTGTCTATCATGTTGTACACATTTCGACCAGCAGGCGTCAGTAGAGACGAGACCACAGCGTTGACACGGTTCTGAATAGGAAGCGTTTTCTAATCCCCCACCTGCTTTCCTGGCAGCCATAAAATCCGACCGTCTCAATTTCCCAAAAACACTTGCTCTGCGTCATAGCGGCAGCTGTCGGACCGATTTTTCATACGTTATTAATTCAACCAAGCAAGTTCTTTCATACAAATAGGCTATGTTACAATTGTGATTTGCAAAGTAGCGATAATAGGCCTAATGTCCAACTACGATTGAATCAAAAGTAAAAATGCAAATTAGTATTTCTAAGAAGCAACCGGAGATGTCACTTGAGCTGACGTGTTGGTGGAAGGAGGAATCTATTTGAAGAGGAACGGGATCCTCGACACGAATTCCAATTCCAAGAAGACAAATTGTTACATGTCTCTTGATTAAACTTAAAGTCCCTGAATTAATCATTACTCTCAACTAAATATTGATTCAAATGCAAGCTTTCAAAAAAGGCCTAGATAATTGCCTCACTTGACTAATTAATAACAGTGTCTTTGTAAAGGCCTACAAATGTATCAATCTTTAAAAGCATTTTAATCAATATAATATAATTATTCAATTCAATACAGAGCATTTGATCAACCATTACACTTAAAAGTGTTGTATGTCCAGGACTTTAGGAGTTCATACAACATTAAACAAAAATCATATACATAGGCTATATAAACTTGACATGGTGAGGCGACAATGTCAAAAAATAAACGTGGCTATCACGTCTTTGAACACGTAAGTGTCATATTCAAGGCGTGTGAATATGAAACCTGACCTTATGCCTTTGGATACACCTGCTCCTACTGTGGTCTTTTATGGTAGTGTTTATCAATAGTTCAATTGGAACCAGTTGGACATAAACCCTTTGGTCGACAGTCCCCTATCGGTCATATGCCATTGGCATTCCCATCCATCACACAACATTAACACATTTGACAAGTTACTTCTTTTCATTTTATTTCATTTTAATAGTACATTTCACTTTTGAATGCAAATAAATATTGGGTTCAACAGCATAAACCAAAAACCACAGAAATTAAGGCTTGCTGTGTAGGTCTTGCAGGTCAGAAGTAAACTTGACTGGGGCTATGTTAGCTCACTTTAATCGGAACCTTTTACACTCCACATTTGATCCATAAGAATAATGATAGGCCTATGTGTGTGCGATTAAATTTGTACAAGAAACACATACGCACAAATAACCGTTTGCAAAATATATAAAAATAGCAAATTACATTGATGTTGTTTATCAACTGTTCGGATGAGCTTATCAAATAAGTGCTCTGTGTAGAAAGATAGCATGTTCCACATCAATAACCATGTATTCTATAATCGCATAACACTAATGGTGTAGCAGTGGCTCATATCGTTGGAGGGAATTGTACTTATGTGTCAAAGTGGTATATGATGGAAACAAAACTCAATTAGGTTGTACTGTGATTTAAGTGCTGAGATTGCATATCTCTTTAGTGTGGTATGATCGTACGGGCTCTAAATGAAGTGCTGACAGAAGCTTCAACCATATCCAATAAACACTTGGCAATATCACATGAGACAAATGCTTGTTGTAAACAGATGTAATCAGACGCCGCCCTTGAGACCATTCTATTCATGTAAATGAACATCCCTTTATCCCCCATGGCATGTGGAGTCAGCGCTGACTGTCTGTAATGAAAAACATGTAAGCCCAAGTAATGCAAAACATTAATGACTTGATGTTCCTATAAGCTTATAGTGCGCATGCCAAAATAAATAAATAGCCTGCCATAGGCCTACTGTAGTGTCTTCAGTAACAATTTTGAATGGATGTGTAGACCTATACGGTGAACAGAGTAAACTGTTAAAACCAGATCATCTTTTTAAATTTACTTTTATTCATTTACTTTATCTTAAAATTGCCTAGGCCTAGATTCACATATATATTTTTTTCAGAAATACAACATATATCAAGAACATCCTAGTAATGGCAAATTAATAATGGCAAACCTCTATAAATATGATAAATTTATCATCCGATCATTAAACAGGAAGTGAGAGATACCGTTACTGATCATCTGCAGTAGAGAGTTAGCAGCCAAGTGTAGCTGCAGAGTTTGGGCCAGGATCGCAAACTCAAGGCTCCGCCTGCTCCAACTTGATTGGCTAACTTTAGCCCTTGCAAAACCTTCTTCTACCACAGTCACCAAAATGCGCCTAGCAGATCACTTCGCCTTTGCCGGTCTTCAAGTATCAGTTAACAATGCATTCCCATATAAACATAAATACAGTTATGAAGACAGCTTCAAATCTTGGTCTAAATTATCAAACCCAGCCCAAAGTGCACACTGATGAATGTGCTTTGCACAATCAGTGTTTGTATTACATGTATATAATGTAGTACACCAAGCCATAGGGAGAGGTAATAAGTCTGTGATCTTCTTCAGATCTGAAAGAAGCAGCCAGTGTATCACTTAGTCAGAAGTTATTTGAATGGGGATGTGGGTTCATCCCCACACTTCAAAATCATCAGAAGACCAGGAGAATAGCCTCTGCTCTATGTACTCATGACTAGAGAGCCAGAGTTCTTTATTGTTCCCTTTATTTTTGTGTACCAATACATTTAAGCATTTTTATTTGTTCGTAGCCTAGTGTTGTTTGTTGTGTTGTTTGTACTCATAAGGCCTTCCGCACACTATTTCAGGCAATAGCACATGTTAGTGATCCAACCTGGCACTAACTTCACACTTAATTCTTTCATTTACATTTAGATTGCAGCTGTTAGGTACGAACCAAATAAGGAAATATCTTCCACTTGACGTATCAGGTGACAGACTATCAGTTACTTCTTATCCGGCAACCCTCATGCTTAAAATCTGACCCTGAGTTGTGTTTTCTGCTGCGACAGCCATGTTTATTTCTGACTCTCATGCTCTGACCTAAAACAAGTTCGGAACTAGTTTGGTCTTTTTAATAAGGATGGCTAATAAGTTTATGCCAACATAAGCCTCAACATAAATGGCAATCTATCTTTTGAAGTTTATATATGTATAAATATCCCTTCTTTTGTCTTTTTGATGTAATCAAAATAATGACATTTATACTAGCCCTGCTCAGCATCTTATCAATATAGACATGCATTTAATACACCTAGCTTAGAGAGAGAACATCTTGTACCGTCTTGATGTCGTCTGAATGCGTCAGTTCATCAGACGTCCTTTAATGGATATTCACCTTAGCAGCTGAGCATTTTTTGAATCTCTGCCATCAACACAGAACATATAGGCCTATTTCATTTCATGTCCGGAATTAGATTAAGGCACATTGCAAGAGTGGATTACTGAGAAGATGCAGTATCAGCAGATATTATATAATATATAATTATTGAGATAAACTCCTAGCACTTTCATATAACAAAGAAATGTTTTTACTGAAACAGTTATGACATAATCAGAAAAATATCTATTATATTAAATAGTAATATAACACTATGTAACACTAGCAATATCCTTATCAACATGCAAAACATAAAAAAGTCACTGATAAATAATGCAACACAAATGTTGGACTCATCTCACTGAAATATAAAAAAGATTGCCTGCCAACAGTACAGTAATGGCTTCAGTCAAGTATTGCAGTATTATGAGTAAAGAAAAATGCATGGTTGTATAATTCTAAAGTAAAAAATTAACATTCTGCCAAGAATAATAAGACTTTTTAAGCAATACATCTAAGGATAATAACTGAAAAATAAGCATTTGTTAACTCTCATATGGACCATTTTTTATGTGGTTCCAAAACCTAATAACATTCAATGGCCAGATCTTAAGCATGTTTAAGAAAACAGCTTTAGAGTTCAACCTCAAGTTTAAGCTCAAGTTCAACCTCAACCTCAAGGTTCTTTCCCTGTCTTGACTGAGCTTGTTATTCAACAGAATGAAGACCGGCTAGTGTCTGTTTTAACCCTGATCATGAGGAGGATTGCAGTTGGAATATGTAGGGAATGAACAATCACACGACTGGATGTGGAGCATTATTGTTTGTGGGCCCTCACCGGAGTCAAGGTTTACGGATCAGCCTTTACAGCCATTACAGCATTAATAAATGCTCAGAAAGGATAGTCCTCACTTTTGAGCTAACACAAGACCTGATTAGGTACCTGCTTTCTAACTACCGTGACTAATCATGAATTGCATTGTTTGTAAGGGTTTATTACGCATAATTACATATTGTAAACAGTTTGTGAATAAATAAATAGTTGCATTAGGGGTGACTATTTGAAGGTTCAACTATTCGAATCTTGCATAGAAAGACATGACTCTATCTTTGATAGTGGAACGGTCGGCGACATGGTGCGTGTCTGACAGCGGGACATCTCATTGGGAGGAGGGGGGGGGGGGGGGGGGGCTTAATGAGTGATACTACAGCTTTTCTCGGCTTCGAGAAGGAAAAGCCTATGCCAAATCCAATGTTCTTTTGTGGGCATGGGGGATTGACTGTCTTCTTCATTTCTAAACTATTTTGACATTATGAATTAATAACTGTGCCAAAAGCAGCTGCCATATCATACCACTCATGCTTGTGGAAATGCTTCACTCCTGGTGGCGCATTTCCGCGGTTCTGATCTATTGAATGGTACATTCCATCTTAAATTAGTAATTGGTTTAACGCTTCTACATTGTCTTTATCTATGTTTTTCTGCATGATTGGAGGCGAATACAGTGCGTATCCAGAGAGAATGGGTCTGAGGTTTAGGTCTGACAGCAAGTTACGATTGGCGGAGGTGGGGGAAGGCTTGTGCGGCTGGCTGCGCCACTAATGCCTGCTTTATTTTTTCTTAAAAAGATTTCCGGCCCTTGCTATACATGAAATTTTCCTGTCCATGGCATTCGTTGATTAGTTGGCTGAGAGCAACTTTTGCATGAGTAGAACGTTAACGCATATTAGTTTTGATTGGCCAGTGAGCCAAACACGCAGGATTATCTCATGCGCACCCCGAATGATAGAGGGAGAGCTGGCAAGAGACAGACAGGGACAGTCCTCTTTTTGGATGCCACCACTGCGGTAGCCCACCGGGAATGCTCGATGACCATTACACCACTGGTCGACGAGGGGGCTGGCCTAATGCATTGGAATAGACAACAAGACAAAATCTTACTTGAGGAAATCAGTGTCTCATTATCTTATTTATAATTTATTAATTATTATACATTGGGATTCATAATAGGTTGCATGTAGGAACATCATGACAACTTGATAAATTATGAATTCACTATTTATTACTACTTTATTGAATGCTTCAAATTTGCAGATATTCCAAAGTGCTGCCTAAAAACACACTACAAAACATTACCCGTATACATACAGGATTTCAGTATGTTCTCGAATGGTCAATAGATTATCAATGCCAGATGTCAAGCCATTCCAGTAGAGGCAAATATTTAAGTAGTAATTTGCTTAAGTTGGTAATGGATGAGATAACCTTATCTGACATAATAATTAAATAGTTGCTGCTTTGCTAATCCTTTGTATAAGTTAAACACTGCTGAACTTTGGGGTGCCCCGGTCGAGCGTGTACCCTAACTGCAGCGACCGGGGTTCCATTCCTCCCCATGCCCTTTGCTGTCCTTTGCTGCTTGTCCTCTGCTCTATCTCCCATACCTTCCTTTCTTAATAACTGGAATAAAAAAAATCTTTAAACTCTGCTGAACTTCTTTTAGTTTGATAACAGCTGGACTGATCATTCTTGGTCACTTCTAGTGACTTCTCTACCAAATGTTCCCCCAAACGAACCAAGAGACTGCTCAGTAGAAGATCTAACATTGTGTTGCATGCACGTCTCTGAGGCAATTGTATTACCCCTTTCCTTTCCACCGTTGTAGAGGGGCAGCTCGCCCTGTCTGCTATTGGTCCAAATGTCAGTCAGTCGGTTGCATTTGTGCAGTGGGGGAGCAAATCATGAACAGGCTCAGACAGGCTCACACGCTACCAGTGTTGGGAACGTTACTTTAAAAAAGTAATTAGTTATAGTTATAGTGACTCATTACTTGTTCCAAAAAAGTAACTGAGTTAGTAACTGAATTACTCTATAGTAAATGTAACTAGTTACCATGGAAAGTAATTATTTGCAAACATCTGTAAACATGATTTTGTGTTCTATTTTATCTGTGTATTTCATTGTTGTATCGGTGTATTTCATTGTTGCCCGGTTTTGAAACCTTGTAAATGGGATTCTGCAAACAGGTGTTCATACATTGAGAAATACGTTTTGAAAGGTTGAATATTTAGTTTTAAAAACTTGTAAAGGTGTACGTTTACGACATTGCAACGTATTTTTTCAGAACTGACTTTTCAGCACTGACTTTTCAGAGATTTGAGCGCAAGCTTTGAGTCACGTGAATATTGGCAGTGTTCTGACGCCACTCGTTTTGAAACTCCTGACAGTCGAATCTGAAAACGTTCCTGGGGGCGGGACCATTTAGCTCTAAACCTATTGGTTGCTCTCGGCTGACGTACATTCCAATCACATGTGCCGTTCACCTGGCTGTTCGTGATTGACAGTGCTCTGTCGATGACACGAATAACAACGGGTTGATTTCGTGGTTGATTTTGATTTCCATTTTCTGGAACCAGAGTCTCATCTCCATAGGACGCGACTAGCAAGGACGCGTCCTAGCAAGCTGCAGCCTTCACTTTGGGAAACAGCCATGGCTCCAGAAAATGGAAATCAAAATCAACCGCGAAAGTCGCTTGTTATTTGTGTCATCGGCAGAGCACTGTCAATCACGCACAGCCCGGTGAACGGCACATGTGATTGGAATGTATGTCAGCCGAGAGCAACCAATAGGTTTAGAGCTAAATGGTCCGGCCCCCAGGACCGTTTTCAGATTCGACTGTCAGGAGTTTCAAAATGAGTGGCGTCAGAACACTGCCAATATTCACGTGACTCAAAGCTTGCGCCTGTGTGGTCAAATCTCTGAAAAGTCGGTGCTGAAAAGTCAGTTCTGAAAATGTTCTGAAAAAATACGTTGTAATGTCGTTAACGTACACCTTTTAAGTTTTTAAAACTAAATATTCAACCTTTAAAAACGTATTTCTCAATGTATGAACACCTGTTTGCAGAATCCCATTTACAAGGTTTCAAAACCGGGCAACAATGAAATACATTGTTAGAACAGTGCCAGATTTTAAACTCTGCAAATGCGCTGGTGAAATTGTTTGAACTTTGAAAATGTGTTGGTGAAAATGATGAAGAAGATAAAATAGAACACAAAATCATGTTTACAGTTGTTTGAATTTTAGTTTTATTTTTTTTCAGGTTATAATCTCTTTTTTCAGTGTTGCAAAACCTTTATTACAAGGTGTTGAGTTTTCAAACCCAGACTTACAAGCCTTTGAAACTTTTTTTTTCAGGTTTGAATTATGGCAGGAAACTGACTCCATAAACTCGGGAGAATTGTTGGCGCCAGTAGAAACACAGATATTCGCGCGGAACCATTCATCAATTCACGCTGCAGGTTTTTTGGGCAGAAAATTAGCCTAATGCATCTTTGCATTGACTTTGTTTGGATTTATGCCACGCCTTATTCAAGTCAACCCTAACCCGCTCTACCTCCTCACCCTAGCATCTCACTCCAGAGAAGTATCTCATGCCAGTTTGTTAGAAAAAAATCCAACAAACTGAAATCAAACCCAATACTTCCGTAATTTCTTTCCTAATTTCTCTTCACATTAAAGTTGATATACTGTCCAGGGATGCACTGGCCACCAGCAGCGGCGATGGGCAGCCAGCACCAGCCCTTTTGTCCAAAAACACACTGGAGCCCAGTGGACGATTGGGGAGGCAGCCCAGCAACCACCACATGCAACTGTCTGCAGGTAGCCCACCCCTGCACTGTTTGGGGGTTGTTTTATTTTAGGTATGCTAACCCAGGTCAGACAGCAGTTTATGTATTTTCCTTTTTGGATAGGGGGGAGGGGAGTAGGCTTTGGCTGGGGGTTCTCCCCAGCCTCAGGCCCCGTTTAAACGAAGGGAAAACGCAGATATTTCCACGCGGTTTGGCCTCTCATTTACACGAAAACGCTGTTTTTGTCACAGAAAACGATCATTTCTAAAAACTTTGGCCAAAGTGGAGATTTCTGAAAACGCCGGTTATGTGTTGTCGTGTCAACGGGGAGAAACAGGGTTTTAGGTGTCACATTATGCGCCAGGAAATGCTTAACGTCATATTTCATATATACAAGAAGACGCTTGTGTTATTCGTTGCTGTTGATTCTGAGAATTCTGATTGGCTTGCATGGCTTTATCCTTCTCCCTACTAGAGGAAAGTAGTCCAGTGACTTGTCAAGCCCAGCGACTTCCGTTACTAAGCGACGTCACCGTCTTTGCGGACAAATTATTTCTCTGCTGATCAACACTAAGAATGCTGGTAACGAATAAATTGTAAAAAGACACACCATGTGAAGTTATTTTTTCGTTTTGGCAAGTAGCCGTGTAATAAGCGGGATAATGTATAGAACGTCACCGGTCATTGTCGAAAATAAGCCCCTTCAGGGCGAAGCAAGCACCTTCGCTGCGCGTCGGTCGGTGTACTGTTCGCCCTGTCCGTGCTTATTTTCCCGATAATGACCGGCGTTCTATACATTATCCCTTACATATATATTTAGCAGAGTAGGCCTAGTAACAAATGTGTACAAAGTTACATTTAGAAATGATTGTTTTCTGTGACAAAAACAGCGTTTTCGTGTAAATGAGAGGCCAAACCGTGTGAAAATATCTGCGTTTTCCCTTCGTGTAAACGGGGCCTTACTGTCAACATCACTCTCTATATCTCTAAGGCCCAATCCCATTTCTACCCCTTACCCCTTAGGTGAGGGGTAAAAAGGAGTGATAAAAAGGAGTGGTGACATCAAAGGTTCCACTTCCAGCTGGGTCGCAGATGCTCAGGGGGTAAAGCAGGTTGAACGGCAACCGGAGGGTTGCTGGTTCGCCCCCCGGTTCGTAGGAAAGTGAGTTATCCCTGGGCAAGGCTCATCTGAACTACTTCCGATGTATTGGCTGTTGCTCTAGAGATGGTTGTTCCCGTCTATGAGTGTGTGTGTGTGTGTGTGTGTGTGTGTGTGTGTGTGTGTGTGTGTGTGTGTGTGTGTGTGTGTGTGTGTGTGTGTGTGTGTGTGTGTGTGTGTGTGATGCAACAATTGTTAAATCCTTTGGGTGGACACAGTCTGAAAAGCACTACATATAAATGTGGTCCACTTACCATTTCACTCTACATACACAACACCATAGCAATGTTTTACTCAATGCACCACCCTTAAAATCAATTGACATTTGTTCACATACATAATGAATTACCTTGAGTTCCTAGAACAAAGATTGCTCTCTGTTCAATAAATAATAAACACACACACGCGCAAGCGCCATTTTACATCATTTGATCCCTTTATGGCTTGCAAGAAAGATGCTGTGTAGAGCCATGAAGCCTTTCAACCTTATGAGTAAATCAATATTGTCATATCCTTTTTTCTAATGTAAGAAATATTAATTACATATAGAAGGTTGATGAAATAAATAAGCAGCAATGGTAGTAGTGATGGGGGCGCACTCAAACATGTATGTATAAATAAATGCAACACTATCCCCTCTAGTATCAGAACGCTATTTAATCGTATTCCCTTACATGATGTCATAAAAACTCATTAACCATCCAAAGGATTGCTGGATCCCAAATTTGAATCAAATTAAAGCTTTGTTTGACATTCTAAAACCAATGGAATCTTAACGCAAGCAAATATGGCTTTAGGTTAAGGTTTATCATTTTTAAACCTAAATGTTTCTAAAGAGCGAAAAGTGCTGGGCACTGATGGCCATGATGACACTCATCATGTGGTGACCACTTGACTCATAAAAAGCTTAACCTGTTGAATTATTGGGATGTATTTTATTTTTAACACCGCTAGAGTCTGAGCGATTTACCTTGATCCATGTAGCCTCAAAGTTAGCACCTACATTAATGAAGGATCTTTGTAGCACATTTTAAGCAAAATAAATTGCATATTGTACCTTTAAGCCACAAAAGTAAATTTTATAAAACTATGACATTTTACTGGGGCATTTGATTTAGCCAACAGATTCAGTGCTACAGATCACGTGCATTCACTCATAAACATGAGACTTAAACTAAATAATAAGAAAGTGATAATATATTCTAATTTTTTGGACCAAGTAAACATGATGATCATTCACTTAATTATCCATGTAACACTAATATGATGTACTATTTATTACTTTCGTTGTAACATAAATATTATATGATCTAGCTTGCAAGACTGATATAGAAAGAAAAATGAAATATAGAAAAATAGATGCTGTTTAGAGCAACAAAGAGCAATCAAAATAATAGATTAAAATTTAGAGTAATGAGTGCACTCTAAACATGTATTAATAAATGCAACACTATACACACCCATATCAGGCCGCTATAAAATCATATTCCCTGGCATTATGACATAAATGATTTTAAAGTCTTACCCTGCCAAAAATAATTTCTGTCTCACAGTTCAAATTTTGCAAGCACTTGTAATGAACTTTAATGTGATTTATTTATAGAATCATAATTTTATTTATTTAGAGTGTGTGTGAGGATATTGCATTCAATTTGAACATCTTCGAGAACCATTATTATGTGGATTCCAGCAGAGACGGTTGGAAGTGTGTTGATGTAGCAGTTAAACTATTGCAATATACTATATAAATATTTATTTATACTATATAAATATAATGCAAATCTTAATGAATGTACTGGATAAATCCAATGCAACGCTTACTGAAAAAGCCTTTGGAAGATCTGCCCTTATATAGTTTCTGCCTGGACTCCAGATCCACCACTATAAAAGAGGCCAGAAGATGAGATGGATACACTGCAGGGGATTTCAGTTTATTACAACTGGTGGTAAGTATGACTGATGCTTCAGCTGCTGTCTTGGAGGGACCATTGCATGAGAGTAGAGATTTTACCATCTTGTCTTCATGGAGCTTTTCATTTATTAAAATGACTATTTCCTTATTTAAGCTACCCTCCTCCGATGACCTTTTTTATTTAATTGAGATAATTTAATTAGAGATATTATATATTTTTGGAGAAACCATGCATCAGAGTATAGTTAATTCAGGATTTATTAATGTATTTATTTGTATAGAATATGAATTTGTAATTCATATTTTTCATTATTTATTTTGGGAACCATTATAATGTATTTTTGTATGTTGTTGGTATATTTTAGGTCAGGCTTTTTTATCATTAGCATAATTTACTTGTTTTCTGATAATGTTATGTGGATAAAAGAGAAAATGTGCGTGTGTTTGATTTGATACTCGTTTTTCCATTTTATTCAAGGGTCAGTAAAATATGTCCATAAGACTCTTACTTGTAACCGTTTTGACTGATTAAAATGAATAATTTGATTTTTTAGGTATCATTTCATCTGCGGCTGAAGGGAAGTAAACGGTAAAAAGGATTTAATGTTCTCATCACCGAACGTCTCCAAACCTTCTTGAAGCTGTGTACAGGTTAAAAAAATAATTAATTTGCTTGTTTTCATGAAATAAGCCTCCATCATGAGTACGGACGCAGAGATGGCCATTTACGGCAAGGCGGCCATTTACCTCCGGAAGCCAGAGAAGGAGAGGATTGCGGCCCAGAGCACGCCATTCGATGCAAAGGCTGCTGCATATGTCACTGATGTGAAGGAACTTTACCTAAAGTGTACCATCATTAAGAGGGACGGTGGCAAAGTCACTGTGAAACTTTTGTCTTCATCAGAGGTAGGCAGAGATTGATTGTTGCAGAGGCTAACTTGTTGGTATCAACAGAAAGTGAAAGTTGCAATAGCTGCACTGGTAAGGAAACTAAAAATGGGTTTCCATATCTTAGGAGAGGACAGTCAAGGAGGACGATGTCACACCCATGAATCCTCCCAAGTATGACAAAATTGAGGACATGGCCATGATGACCCATCTCAATGAAGCTGCTGTGCTGTATAACCTTGCAGAGCGTTATTCAGCATGGATGATCTACGTAAGATATTTTGCCTCAATGAAAATATATGATACATAAGTAATATGCATCTTTAATAGGTAACATTAATGTGAATCTCTGTGACCTCCTTCAGACCTACTCTGGGCTGTTCTGTGCCACTGTAAACCCCTACAAGTGGCTC
The DNA here is from genome assembly GCF_031168955.1 of Gadus macrocephalus. Taxonomy (NCBI): domain Eukaryota; kingdom Metazoa; phylum Chordata; class Actinopteri; order Gadiformes; family Gadidae; genus Gadus; species Gadus macrocephalus. The sequence goes on from NC_082385.1 coordinate 10,734,890, forward strand.
CCAGTGTACGATCAGACGGTTGTCAATGCCTACAGAGGCAAGAAGCGTATGGAGGCTCCACCCCACATCTTCTCTGTCTCTGACAACGCCTTTCAGAACATGCTCACTGGTTTGTGAATCCAAAGTTTCAAATCTCTAAGCTTATCTTGTTTTTACTAATAAATGGCATAATCATGCAAATGTGAATGATTTTTTTTACAGATAGAGAGAACCAGTCTGTCCTGATCACGTACGTTTGATTCTGTTAATATAATATGAATTTAATAGAATGATACATACATTGGAAAACACGTCAAATTGACTTTATTCACCTTTTCATACCCAGTGGAGAATCCGGTGCTGGAAAGACTGTGAATACCAAGCGTGTCATCCAGTACTTTGCTACCATCTCAGTTGGTGGAGCAGAAAAGAAGAAGGATGAAGGCGCTGGAAAGATACAGGAATGTTTAAAAATAAACATTAAATCAATGTATCAATAAATAAAGATATCACATGATAAGAACATGACAATTTAATTGTGATTCAATAAAAATGTATTCACATTTTTACGTTTGATTATAGGGGTCACTGGAGGACCAGATTATTGCAGCCAATCCCCTGCTGGAGGCCTATGGCAATGCCAAGACTGTGAGAAATGACAACTCCTCCCGTTTTGTAAGTATGAAATGAATTCCTCCCTGAAGATACTTAGTTTTTGAGTCTTTTTTTGAGGATTATAAACACATTTTTTGCAAACAGGGTAAATTCATCAGAATTCATTTCCACGCAAACGGTAAACTGTCCAGTGCTGACATTGAGACATGTAAGTATCTTGTTCTACATGTGGATTAATCAACCAAGAGTATTAGTGGCATAGGTTTTGATTAATGAATGGGCCTTATAGATCTGCTTGAGAAGTCAAGAGTGACCTTCCAGCTTCCCGATGAGAGAGGCTATCACATCTTCTACCAGATGATGACCAATCACAAACCTGAGATCATTGGTGAGATTTTATAATAGTAAGAGTGTGAAGAATATACTTAATATCAAGATGTGTTTTCGAGAATTGCCTTCATCTGTTCTAATATGACATATGACTTCTGAAGTTGCAACTATTTGAAGGACTAGTTAGGGCTAGGTCTCTAGAATAAATATTTTTTGGTAAAGATTATATCTTCCATTGCATAATTTGGAAATACAATTGCATACATTACATTGCAAGCAAGTGCAAAGCAAGATTAATTATTTTTTAATCAGAAGTTATTGGTTAGTTAGCAGCATATCGAGCAGAAAAATTACATTTGTTTAATTCCTCAGAAATGACCCTCATCACCACCAACCCCTACGACTTCCCCATGTGCAGTCAGGGTCAGATCACTGTGGCCAGCATTGATGACAAAGAGGAGCTGGATGCTACTGATGTCAGTGGTTGATTGGAAAACACTTTATATATTTTCCTCATGGCATATACATTACAAAATGTTTTCTAAATGTTATTTGTTTTCAACACAGGCTGCTATTGATATTTTGGGCTTCACCAGTGAGGACAAGGTTGGCATCTTTAAGTTCACTGGTGCTGTGCTTCACCACGGTAACATGAAGTTCAAGCAGAAGCAGCGTGAGGAGCAGGCTGAGCCAGATGGCAATGAAGGTAATCATTAACATGTATTCATCAGTGCACTAGAAGGTATATTGGTGCATATTTGATTGTATTACATTTGGAGTCATTATTATAGAGAATAATAATACATTCATTTTTCACGTTAACTTTGTAGAGGCCGACAAGATTTCCTATCTACTGGGTCTGAACTCTGCTGATATGCTCAAGGCTCTTTGCTACCCAAGAGTGAAGGTCGGAAATGAGTATGTCACCAAGGGACAGACTGTACCTCAGGTAAGAAAAATGCATTGTGTTTGCGTTGCAATTTTTGTGAACATGATGCATTGTCTATTGTGAGCCTAAAATGTTGTTGATTTTATATGAAAATAAATTTCAGGTCAAAAACTCAGTCAGTGCCCTGGCCAAGTCTATCTATGAGAGGATGTTCTTGTGGATGGTCATCCGTATCAACACGATGCTGGACACAAAGCAAGCAAGACAATTCTACATTGGTGTGCTGGACATTGCTGGTTTTGAGATTTTTGATGTAAGTTGTTAAATAAGTGGCAGCTTTTTTGATTGCATTTCCTTCATTTGGACACAATAGTCATTATTAATAAATTGTTGAAACCTCGTAAAAGTCGGTTAATTAAATGTCCCCTACTAGTACAACAGCATGGAGCAGCTGTGCATCAACTTCACCAATGAGAAACTGCAACAGTTCTTCAACCACCACATGTTCGTCCTGGAGCAAGAGGAGTACAAGAAGGAGGGTATCATCTGGGAGTTCATTGACTTCGGCATGGACTTGGCTGCCTGCATTGAGCTTATTGAGAAGGTACACCTGAATACTATAACTATATATCATTATTCTTTGTGTGTCTTACAAATACTTTTGATAATGTTTCATGAATCATTTTTTCTCTTAAGCCAATGGGGATCTTCTCCATCCTTGAAGAGGAGTGTATGTTCCCCAAGGCCTCAGACGTTACCTTCAAGAACAAGCTGTATGACCAGCATCTTGGCAAGACCAAAGCATTTGAGAAGCCCAAGCCTGCAAAGGGCAAGGCTGAGGCCCACTTCTCCCTGATGCACTATGCTGGTATTGTGGACTACAACATCACTGGCTGGCTGGACAAGAACAAGGATCCCCTGAATGACTCTGTTGTGCAGCTGTACCAGAAGTCCTCTAACAAACTGCTGCCTGTCCTGTACCCACCTGTAGTTGAAGGTACACATTCATAGAATATAAGCATAGTTTATAATTGTTAATCCAGTCTGTTATTATATCCATAGATTTTCAAGCCATTGATTGGCTCTGTTTTACAAATATAAACGTGAACAATTAACTGTGACTTATTACCTATAACTAAAAACAGAGGTTGGGGGTTCAAAGAAGGGAGGCAAGAAGAAGGGTGGCTCGATGCAGACCGTGTCTTCACAGTTCAGGGTAAGGGTTAACACAAAAATAAAGCCTTATTTAATTTTTTTCTGAATGTGTTCCTTATGAGTAAATTGCTTTGTATTTAATGTTTAATACTGTGATGTGTCTTTAGGAGAACTTGGGCAAACTGATGACCAACTTGAGGAGCACCCATCCTCACTTTGTGCGTTGCCTGATTCCCAATGAGTCAAAGACTCCAGGTACAGTGAGCACTAACAAATGTGTGTAGTGTCTGGGATAGGATATGAATTGTTACACCAAACTAATTATATTGACGATGTATTTATCACCCATGTCACAGGACTCATGGAGAACTTCCTGGTTATCCACCAGCTGAGGTGTAACGGTGTACTGGAGGGCATCAGAATCTGCAGAAAGGGCTTCCCCAGCAGAATCCTCTATGCTGACTTCAAGCAGAGGTATTAACTAATTGCTTTTTCAAGGACAACTTTACAAATGCCTTTGGACATTTAATGAATGTTAAAAACATTATAATGGTCTTCTTCAGGTACAAAGTACTGAACGCCAGTGTCATCCCTGACGGCCAGTTTATTGACAACAAGAAGGCTTCTGAGAAACTGCTTGGGTCCATTGATGTGCCTCACGATGAGTACAAATTTGGACACACCAAGGTCTGTTTATTGTTGTCAAAAACTATGTTTATACTTCATTGTAAGTCACTAGCTGACAAAAGTCTTTTCTTACATTAAGGTGTTCTTCAAAGCTGGTCTTCTGGGTACTCTTGAGGAGATGCGAGATGAGAAGCTGGCTGCTCTTGTCGGAATGATTCAGGCTGCATGCAGAGGTTATGTCATGAGAAAGGAGTATGTGAAGATGACAGAGAGGAGGTATGTTTTTAGACATAGGGCTCAAAACTCATAAAGCTTTTTAGCTGCCAAGTACCATCCCAAAATAATGGTTTATTTTATTCTATAGGGAAGCCATCTACACTATTCAGTACAACATCCGCTCATTCATGAATGTCAAACACTGGCCATGGATGAAGGTGTACTACAAGATCAAGCCGCTTCTGAAGAGTGCTGAAACTGAGAAGGAGCTTGCCAATATGAAGGATAACTATGAAAAGATGAAGACTGACCTGGCAGCTGCCCTGGCCAAGAAGAAGGAACTTGAGCAGAAGATGGTTTCTCTCCTGCAGGAGAAGAATGATCTTTCACTGCAAGTGGCTTCTGTAAGTAAAGATTCTTTTTGTATCCCTGTCTGTACACAGTGAGATAAATTTGATGTTACATGTTATACATCTCTAACTATCACACAGGAAGGAGATAATCTGAATGATGCTGAAGAAAGGTGCGAAGGACTCATCAAGAGTAAGATCCAGCTGGAGGCCAAAGTCAAAGAGACAACTGAGAGACTGGAGGATGAGGAGGAAATCAATGCTGAGCTGACTGCCAAGAAGAGGAAACTGGAAGATGAATGCTCTGAGCTCAAGAAGGACATTGATGACCTTGAGCTTACCTTGGCCAAAGTGGAGAAGGAGAAACATGCCACTGAGAACAAGGTTTATAAAGATGCTTTGAAAGAAGATTAAAAAATAATAATACAAATTAGCTTGTATTACATTTCCTTTTGTTTTCTTTAGGTGAAGAACCTGACTGAGGAGATGGCCTCTCAGGATGAGAGCGTTGCCAAGCTGACAAAGGAGAAGAAAGCCCTCCAAGAGTCACATCAGCAGACTCTTGATGACCTGCAGGCAGAGGAAGACAAAGTCAACACTCTGACCAAGGCCAAGACAAAGCTTGAACAGCAAGTGGATGATGTAAGTATATAAGAGCTCATGGGAACTTGTAATTCATATTGGTAATGGAGTTTAGTAAATATTAACCAATATTATTGTTCTTAATCATATTCAATTATTGACACCCAGCTTGAGGGTTCACTGGAGCAAGAGAAGAAGCTCCGTATGGACCTTGAGAGATCCAAGAGAAAGCTTGAGGGTGATCTGAAACTGGCTCAGGAAACTGTGATGGATCTTGAGAACGACAAACAGCAGTCTGATGAGAAAATCAAGAAGTAATACATTTGTATTTTCTGAACCACAATAGGATGAACTCCATATTCCTTCTGATTCAATTTAGTTGACACATGTTTTAATTAATTATTCACAGGAAGGACTTTGAGACCAGCCAGCTTTTGAGCAAAGTTGAGGATGAGCAGTCCCTGGGTGCACAGCTTCAGAAGAAGATCAAGGAGCTTCAGGTGGGATAATTATACAAAAGGAATATACGTTTTCTAAAATGACATACTTGGATACTTGACTCAATATTTTCATCTTTTAGGCCCGTATCGAAGAGCTGGAGGAAGAGATTGAGGCTGAGCGTGCTGCACGTGCCAAGGTTGAGAAGCAGAGAGCTGATCTCTCCAGAGAACTTGAAGAGATCAGTGAGAGGCTTGAGGAGGCTGGTGGAGCCACTTCTGCTCAGATTGAGATGAACAAGAAGCGTGAGGCCGAGTTTCAGAAGCTGCGTCGTGACCTTGAGGAGTCCACCCTGCAGCATGAAGCCACTGCTGCTGCTCTGCGTAAGAAGCAGGCCGACAGTGTAGCAGAGCTGGGAGAGCAGATTGACAACCTCCAGCGTGTCAAGCAGAAGCTTGAGAAGGAGAAGAGCGAGTACAAGATGGAGATTGATGACCTCTCCAGCAACATGGAAGCTGTTTCGAAGGCCAAGGTAAGTTATTCTTCAATGCCTTCATTGTGTTAAGAAATGATGCAAAATAATAAGTACATCAATAACTAAAAATCAACATTGATTTCAAATTGATTAACTTTTAATCATCAGGGAAATCTGGAAAAGATTTGCCGTACCCTTGAGGACCAACTCAGTGAAATCAAGGCCAAGAGTGATGAGAATGCTCGCCAGGTCAATGACATCAGTGCCCAGAGAGCAAGACTGCTGACAGAAAATGGTTGATACTTTTTTATTCAGTCATTTGTATCATTGGAAATTCTTGGGGTACCACTTTGGGAATATAATTGAGAATACATGTTCTCTCAAATTCAACATGCATTACTTATTTGATGTACCTCCTCCGACTAGGTGAGTTTGGTCGACAGCTTGAGGAGAAGGAAGCTCTTGTCTCCCAGCTGACCAGAGGCAAGCAGGCCTATACTCAGCAGGTTGAGGAGCTGAAGAGGCAAAATGAGGAGGAAGTAAAAGTAAGTATAATTTATCCATAAAGACGGTAGTGTTCAAAGATCAAGAAATGTATTGAATTTACGAAATCTGTTTCACCTTATGTAGGCAAAGAATTCCCTTGCTCATGGTGTGCAATCAGCCCGCCATGACTGTGACCTTCTGAGGGAGCAGTTTGAGGAGGAGCAGGAGGCCAAGGCTGAGCTGCAGCGTGGAATGTCCAAGGCCAACGGTGAGGTGGCTCAGTGGAGGAGCAAGTATGAAACTGATGCTATCCAGCGCACTGAGGAGCTTGAGGAGTCCAAGTGAGTCAAACATTTAATACTTTCGCTAAAGAGCACATTATCTTTGATGAATGTCTACAAATGAAAACATGTGATACTTTAACAGGAAAAAGCTTGCCCAGCGCCTTCAAGATGCTGAGGAACAGATTGAGGCTGTGAACTCCAAGTGTGCCTCTCTGGAAAAGACCAAACAGAGACTCCAGGGTGAGGTGGAGGATCTCATGATTGATGTGGAGAGGGCCAACGGACTGGCTGCCAACCTCGACAAGAAACAGAGGAACTTTGACAAGGTGTGTTGTAATTCATTGAGATGACATTTTAAATGTTTGTATCCTACGATTCTTCTTCAACTGCTAAGCATGTCCTACTTTATTCACAATATTGTGCAGGTTTTGGCTGACTGGAAGCAGAAATATGAGGAGGGCCAGGCAGAGCTTGAAGGAAGTCTTAAAGAGGCTCGTTCTCTCAGCACTGAGCTGTTCAAGATGAAGAACTCCTATGAAGAGACTCTGGATCATCTGGAGACCATGAAGCGTGAAAACAAAAACCTCCAACGTGAGTTTTTGTTAAATAATGTTAAACGTGCTATGTTGTGGTAAAATATGTATCAAACTTATAGAAAATGTAAAATTGCTCGGCAGAGGAGATTTCTGATTTGACTGAACAAATTGGTGAGACCGGAAAGAGCATCCATGAGCTGGAGAAATCCAAGAAGCAGGTGGAGACAGAGAAGACTGAGATCCAGTCAGCCCTTGAGGAAGCTGAGGTGAGGAGGATTCATTCTGCAAAACAACATAATAAATAAAATATTGAGTGTCCACAAATTTGTCAATTTTCATTTGATACATTAGGGAACTCTGGAGCATGAGGAATCAAAGATTCTGCGTGTCCAACTGGAGCTGAACCAGATTAAGGGTGAGGTTGACAGGAAGCTGGCTGAGAAGGATGAGGAGATGGAACAGATCAAGAGGAACAGCCAGAGGGTCATTGACTCCATGCAAGCCAATCTTGACTCTGAGGTCAGGAGCAGGAATGATGCCCTGAGAATCAAGAAGAAGATGGAAGGAGACCTGAATGAGATGGAGATCCAGCTGAGTCATGCCAACCGCCAGGCTGCTGAGGCCCAGAAGCAGCTGAGGAATGTTCAAGGACAACTGAAGGTAAAACACAGATGTTATGTACTGCACATATAGAATATAGTTGCATTTATATCTTGTTGTGAACTATTCAGTTCTGTTTTCATGTGAATATTAGGATGCCCAACTGCATCTTGATGATGCTGTCAGAGCTGCGGAAGACCTGAAGGAGCAGGCTGCCATGGTGGAACGTAGGAACGGTCTCATGATGGCTGAAATTGAGGAGCTGAGGGCAGCTCTGGAACAGACAGAGAGAGGCCGCAAAGTGGCTGAGCAAGAGCTGGTGGATGCCAGCGAGCGTGTTGGACTGCTGCACTCTCAGGTAAACAAACATTTGAATCCTGTCATACGATATCAAGAACAAGTGCATGTTTTAACAGTAATTGAGTAATAATCTGTTTCAGAACACAAGCCTGTTGAACTCAAAGAAGAAGCTGGAAAGTGACCTGGTCCAAGTCCAGGGTGAGGTTGACGACAGTGTCCAGGAAGCCAGAAATGCTGAAGAGAAGGCCAAGAAAGCCATCACTGATGTAGGCCTATATTTGTTTGTTAATTTATGTTTTGAGAACTTAATGGAACTCTTGATGAATATATTACATGTTCTTGTAGGCTGCCATGATGGCTGAGGAGCTGAAAAAAGAGCAGGATACTAGTTCTCACCTTGAGAGGATGAAGAAGAACCTGGAGATCACAGTGAAAGACCTGCAGCATCGCCTGGATGAAGCTGAGAACCTGGCCATGAAGGGTGGCAAGAAGCAGCTGCAGAAACTGGAGGCCAGAGTAAGACAATAATCAGCCAGCATTTAAAAATGTATTACTGAAGTGTAAGGACAAGATTGAGTCATTCACTTTTACTCTCAAGGTTCGCGATCTGGAGTCAGAGGTTGATAATGAACAGAGACGTGGAGCAGAAGCTATAAAAGGTGTCCGCAAATATGAGAGGAGAGTCAAGGAACTCACCTACCAGGTATGTCCAATTTACATCTCCAAATATGTTTCTACTGTTATAGCATTTTGATCATATCTAAAGGCCACATGATGTGGATTTTTTCACTTTCAAATGTGCATCAGACTGAGGAGGATAAGAAGAATGGCTGCAGACTTCAGGATCTTGTTGATAAGCTGCAACTGAAGGTGAAGGCTTACAAGAGACAGTCTGAGGAAGCGGTAAGTTACAAGGAAAAACAAGGGATACACAGTTCAACTTTGTTATATTCAAACTGACAAATTATGAATGTTTCTACAGGAGGAGCAGGCCAACTCTTACCTGTCCAAGTGCAGGAAGGTTCAACATGAGCTGGAGGAGGCTGAGGAACGTGCTGATATCGCTGAGTCTCAGGTCAACAAGCTGAGGGCCAAGAGCCGTGACTCTGGAAAGGTAATTGGACCGTTAAAGTACAGTTCAGGTTTTTCCACTATTTAATAATTTCCTAGAATTCTTTACTTTAAAAATGACTTTTACACATTTAAACCCTACACTTCTTTTGATTTTCTCTTTAGGGAAAGGAGACTGCTGAATAATTCCTCATGTTTGAAACATCATTCATACAAGTCATAAAATATGGCTAAATTGTGAAGAGAATTCAATAAACTATACAGCAACCTTCCATCTTGTATTTTGTATATATTTGTTTGGCCTTACTTTCTTTCCATTGTCCTGTAATCATAGTACATTTTCACCAGAGCTGGATCCTTATCAAGAGCTAATTGGATTTGGTCGACAATTAGGTTGAACAGTCAGACACAAGCATATGGTCATTCGGCCTTTGGGAAAGAGATTTAATGCCAACATTTATTTTTTTATCAATTTGATGATTAATAGCTTCAGTCACTGCGACTTATTGCTTTGTGATTTTATTGAACATTAGTTGTAGATTAAAGGGAATGACTGGTCTTCTATTTCCTAGGGTCCAGTGGTCACCAACTGGTTGGCAGAGACTGGCAGAAACATACGATTGTATGATAGTTTTTTCCAGAATTACAGTTACTAAGACAAAATCAGTTGTTTTAAACCAAAATAACATGATTTTGGGTTTCGTGCAAGATTAATGCCATACCTTATTTAATATCATATATTACAAGATAAACTTTATTTTTTCCCTCAAGAACCCACCTTACAGTGAAAGTTAAGAAAACATAAAATATTATGATCTTAATAACCGCAGGCTGCAAATTACACCAAATTTGGTCTACTTGGTATATTTACATACCACACATGCAATTAAGTAATGTGTAACAAGACATAAACCATAAAGGAGACATATTATACCACCAGGTGTGAGTGTGATTAGCCTTACAAACCATTTTTAAAATCGACGCATTTGACATCACTTGTTGACGTGTCCACCTAGATCTGTGCTGGATAGATCAGTCTACAAGCCTACTCAGTGGACTGAAGTAAACGTTGCTCATCTATCCAGCACAGATCTAATGTGGCCGATTGTCGAAAAAAGGGATCTTATATTAGAATATATAGATCATTTTTTATTATTTTAATTTATTTTTTTATTTATAAAAAGCAAAAATGCCTTAGTAAACAAAAATGATATGATCCTAAATTGAATGTGTGTAATTCTGTTTAAAAGCCCACATTTCCACACAATATTTAACTGGTATAATTAATCTCATGGATCAAATAAAAATGCTACATAAATGAAGACACTACTCTGGTCAAGTGAATTTAAAAAAAGGATCAATAATAAGTCTGAACATTGAACGAAAATATAGCAAAAAAAAATGTAATGTGCTGATCAAACCCATTAACCATCATTCCATATGCATTGTATTAATCACAATTCCACAATTTTATTTTAATTTGAAAAGATAAAAATTGTGACTGATTTTTGGAGTACTGACACAAATTGTCAGTAGCTCCAAATATCAGTCACAATGTTTCATGCTCAATTATGCTCAAAATCCCGTATAAACAGCCTTTGCACACGATCCCTAACTTGGATTCACTCTGAATAATCTAAGCACACATGTCTTATTGCCCCGAGTGACGTGCCCCATATGAATCGCTGGAAAAGGGCACACACTGGGGTTGGCAGGGCGTGTGGGCTGTGCAGTCCTATCGAGTCTCCTTGCAGATTTAATAAGCATTATGATTCCTATTTTTCTTATTATTATTCTTGGGTTTAGACTAATCAAATGAATCGGAAGCAATAATTATATTTACATATCACACATTGCAATAAAGTAATGTGTAACGAGACATGAACCTCAATGTGTCATTTGCCAACCAAAAATTATGCAATGTGCCATTGGTGCCTTTTAATGAGGTCAAGCACTCGGACATCAAGCTAACGGATTCAGTGCTACAAAAACAAATTCAGACATATAAATTAAAAAAAAAAAATGTAAAGAAGATTAAGTAAGTAAGGGATCTTATATTAGAATTGCTGTAACTTAATATATAGATCTTTATTTTAATTTGATTTTATATTTATATAAAAAAAAAGACTTTTAGTACAAGTAAACAAAAATGATATGATCTTAGATTTAATGTGTGTAATTCTGTTTAAAAGCCCAATAATTGTAGGTCAAATAAATCATTTTCATATCGAACTAGGTTAACGAAATACTTACTAAACGAGATGCAATCAAAAGATTCCCTGGCATAACGACATTAAAGTTTATACACTCCAATAACAAGAATCATGCCAAATAAAGATCTGTGGTCACAGTTGAAATATCAACCTAATTATTTATAGATAGCATCTAGCATCTATAAAACCACAGACTGAAAGCATCTTTCAGTCTGTGAAAGAAGATATATGTCAATGCAGCAGGTTTTTAGCAGATATAAATATGATATTAAAATTATAAAATGGGAAATGGTAAGCGTACAGGAATGATGCACTTGTGTATCAGTGTGTGTGCTGACTGCAGTTAAGATGATAACAAAAGGGGAGACATGGAAAGTTCCACTTTCAGCCCACATTTCAACACAATATTTAACTGGTATAATTATTATCGTGGATCAAATAAAAATGCTAGATAAATGAACAGTACTCTGGTCAAAATTAATTAAGAAAAGCATCAATAAGAAGTTTGAACATTGAACAAAAGTAAATGTACTGTGTTGATCAAACCCATTAACCATTATTCCATATGCATTGTTTTAAGCCACCTTCAGAATGTTTTGCTACATTTCACCACTGGTCAATTATTCATTGTATATGGCACACACACACACACACACGGACGGACGGACACACACACGGACGGACGGACGGACGGACGGACGGAGGGAGGGAGGGAGGGACGGAGGGAGGGACAGAGGGACGGAGTGACGGAGGGACGGAAGGACGGACGGAGGGACGGACGGACGGACGGAGGGAGGGACGGAGGGACGGACGGACGGAGGGAGGGACGGACGGACAGACAGACAGACAGACAGACAGACACGCAAGCGCACACACACACACGCGCACACACACACACGCGCACACACACACGCGCAAGCACACACACACACACACACACACACACACACACACACACACACACACACACACACACACACACACACACACACAGACACACAGACAGACAGACAGACAGACAGACAGACACACAAGCGCACACACACACACACGCAAGCACACACAGAGAAACACACAAGCAAGCACACATACATGCAAGCACACACACACCCACACACACACACACACACACACACACATGCATGCACACACACAAGTGCAAGCACGCAAGCAAGCACATACGGAAAAGATTAGTTCCATATCAGACTTTGTTGATGAAATAATTATAGAAACTTAAGCGGATCTGAAGAAGTGAAGGGAGTGCACTCCAAAAGGTATTAATAAATGCAACACTCTTCCTTCCAAGATCAGGCCTTAATTTACGCTGCCTGGCAATAAATTGTAAAAGATTTAAAATCATGCCAACAAAACAGAATTTTGGCTTACGCTTGCAATGTGGCAAGCACTGGTATTAAACATGACTCTATTATATTTATAGATTCAGCTGATTCCTAACTTGTTAAAATAAGTAAATGTTCTAAACTTTCAGGGAAAAAAATGCAAACATGAAATATCCCCAGACATTAGGAAATGATTTCCAGCATAAAAACTGTTGAAATGTGTTGATGTGGCAGTTAAGCTATTGAGAAACAAATACATAAACTACTCTAAAAACTACAGTTTTTAGTGATGTTTTGAGCGTTTTCAGGCCAAGTCAGACCGCTGTCAAGGAGAGCTACTTTCTAGGAAAGACTATTGCTTTAGAATAGGGAATCTTGCGTCCTTGTTTTCATTAAGGTTATTAGAATTAGTCTTACCTCGCAGATTATTTTTTATATTCTACTTTGAATGATACTTAGTTCAATTCTATTGTTATTGAAACCATAAAATAATGTGTAGGATTGTTATACGTTATGTCTGGAACTTCTGTGTAATGTATTATTTACTTACCGCTTATCTACTTTTACATAATGCTATGAAGATGATTTTTTTATAATTTGATCAATTAGTTTGTTGGTTTCAGATACTAAATGTTGACAGAAGAGAGATATTTGTGAGATAATTTAGTACGAAACATCAAGTGCCTCTGCGCTGACACACATTTTAGGTTTAATTTCCATTTTATTAAAAAATGAGCCAGTAAAATGTGTACATTAGACTCTGACTTGTAACCATCATGACTCTTTGACATTGCTTACTTCATGAATACATTTTCTTGTTAAGGTATAATTTCTTCTGCGGTTGAAGGGAAGTAAAACAGTAAGAATTATTTAATACCATTACATCACTGAATATACCTCCAAACCTTCTTGAAGCTATGTGTACTTGTAGGATAAAACTAATCAAGGAGTATGTTTGTTTTTATGAAATAAGCCTCCATCATGAGTACGGACGCAGAGATGGCCATTTACGGCAAGGCTGCCATTTACCTCCGGAAGCCAGAGAAGGAGAGGATTGCGGCCCAGAGCGCGCCATTTGATGCAAAGGCTGCTGCGCATATGTGACTGATGTTAAGGAACATACGTGAAGTGTACCATCACTAAGAGGGAGGGTGGCAAAGTCACCGTCATAGTTTTGGCTACAAAAGAGGTAGGCAGAGATTGATCATCAACTGGTATCATTAAGAAAGTTTAGGGGCCCTATTTTAACGGTCTGAAACGCAAGTGGGAAGCGCAAAGCGCAAGTAGCATTGTGGGCGCTTCTACGGCGCTATTTTACAGGCGGATAAATGACACTTGCGTCGCGGCGCAAGTGTCAAAAGGGTTGGTCTGAAGCAGCCTAGTTACCCGTAGGTGTGGTTTGGCCGTAACGTCCAACAAACCAATGAGAGTGCCAGCTCCCATCCCCTTTAAGAGCCATGAGCGCATTTGAATCGGACGAGTTGATATTTTGACAGCGCGTCTGCAGTCTCCGATGAGACAGATGCACATGAATTTCAAACTGCAAATGGCTCAGTTTATTGCCAAATAGTATGGCCTAATTCACACATGGAATAAGAGGTTTTCTTCCACAACTTCAGAAATACTGAGTCCTCAAATAAATTTCGGCAAAGAAAACGTAGATGATATAACATAACATATGATATGCGGTAACTGTGGTTCTATTTAATGATATACGCAATACATTATAAACATTGTTTCTTATCAGTATTGTATGCTATCCTAATATGCATGTGTCCCCGCGGTAATAGACATTGCCATTGATTGTATTATGCGTTACGTGTTTAGTTTGCATGTGTTTAAACAGAGCACACACGCGCGCCCGCATTCATTCATTCTTTTTAACACTCACTCGCGGTAAAACAATGTTTTTCACATCAAATACTCATCAATCCTGAAAGTTATGGGCATGTAGGCCTACACGATGTCTGTTTCAAGAAAATATGTGTTTGCTGTACGGTGTTTGCAGATGCATTGATTTAAAAGTACAACTTATTACCGCTGCACCAGCTGTTCTTTCCCAAATAATTTACCAAGGATGTGCGGCTAGGTAGATGGGAGAAGCAAAGTGTATGCGCGAGGCGCACAAGCAATCCGTACATCGCATGCGCATGTATGCATGCGCCCTTAAAATAGCATCTGAACAACGCGCCCCTGACTTTAAACCAGGTATTTCCTGGTCAGTAGCGCAATGGTATTCAGAAACGGCAGAATACCGTTTGCGCCAGAACACACCTCCTCCTTCCGCCGAACCGCCCCAAGGGGCGGTTCGGCAATCAATCCCTAATTTACCGGCGAGTGGCGCTGGTGGGAAAAGAACGCTCTGCGCCAGTTGTAAACTAGCAACGACACATGCGCCAGTGACTAAGTCACTTGCGCCGGATGCAAGATAGGGCCCTAAGTCTCAATAGCTGCACTGGTAAGAAAACTAAACATGGGTTTCCATTTTTTAGGAGAAGACAGTCAAGGAGGACGATGTCACACCCATGAACCCTCCCAAGTATGACAAAATTGAGGACATGGCCATGATGACCCATCTCAATGAAGCCTCTGTGTTGTGTAACCTGGCAGAGCGTTATTCAGCATGGATGATCTACGTAAGATATTTTGCCTCAATGAAAATATAAGAAACGTAAGTAAAATGCATCGTTAATAAGTAAAATGTATGTGAATCTCTGTGACCTCCTTCAGACCTACTCTGGGCTGTTCTGTGCCACTGTAAACCCCTACAAGTGGCTCCCAGTGTACGACCAGTCGGTTGTCAATGCCTACAGAGGCAAGAAGCGTATGGAGGCTCCACCCCACATCTACTCTGTCTCTGACAACGCCTTCCAGAACATGCTCACTGGTTTGTAAATTAAAATGTTCAAATCCCTAATCTTATCTAGTTTTTATCAATTAGAGGCATACTAATGCAATGTTTGAAACATTTGTTTTACAGATAGAGAGAACCAGTCAGTCCTGATCACGTAAGTTTGATGCTGGAAACATGATATAAATATATTACAATGATTCCTGCATTGGAAAACATGTCAAAATGAACTAACTTTATTCTTCTTTTCATACCCAGTGGAGAATCCGGTGCTGGAAAGACTGTGAACACCAAGCGTGTCATCCAGTACTTTGCTACCATCTCAGTGGGTGGAGCAGGAGATAAGAAGAAGGAGGAAGCAGGCGCTGGAAAGATAAAAGTATGTAAAAAATTAAATAAAAAATGTAATCATTGAATCAATACATGAAAATAAATAACGTAAGAAGTTTTTGAACATAAACATGATTATATAAAACGGTATTAACAATTTATGTTTGTTTAAAGGGGTCACTGGAGGACCAGATTATTGCAGCCAATCCCTTGCTGGAGGCCTATGGTAATGCCAAGACTGTGAGAAATGACAACTCCTCCCGTTTTGTAAGTATGAAATGAATTCCTCGCTGAAGATGCTACTTAGTTTTGTAGTATTTTTTTGAGCATAATAAACACAT
This sequence comes from Gadus macrocephalus, assembly GCF_031168955.1. NCBI lineage: Eukaryota > Metazoa > Chordata > Actinopteri > Gadiformes > Gadidae > Gadus > Gadus macrocephalus. The sequence continues at coordinate 10,750,898 of NC_082385.1, forward strand.
TTTTTGCATGCAGGGTAAATTCATCAGAATTCATTTCCACACAAATGGTAAACTATCCAGTGCTGACATTGAGATGTGTAAGTATCTAATTCTACATGTGGATACATTTTCAAGATTATTAGTGGCATAGGTTTTGATTAATGAATGGGCCCTATAGATCTGTTGGAAAAGTCAAGAGTGACCTTCCAGCTTCCCGATGAGAGAGGCTATCACATCTTCTACCAGATGATGACCAGGGGCGGACTGGCCATCGGCAGGTTCGGGAGATTTCCCGAACGGCCGGTCGATTTCAGGCCGAGCCGGCCGGCCGTAATTCTTTTAGATTTTTTTTATTATTATTATTTATTTTTATTTTTTTATTACATATTTATATTATATTTTTTGTTGTAAAAGATGTAAAAAAAATATGAAAAAGTTAAGTAAGCCATGATTTGGGACGGCCTGCGGCCGGATATTTGCTTACAGCGCGAAACGGAGCTCTTGCCTGACGGTGAAACTGGGCCGATGTATTACTGTCAATTTAGAGGGGGGAGCACCCCCACAGTGTATGGTGGAAAAGCGAGCGGCCAAAGCGAGCGGCCGAACGGCCCCTCCCAACTTGGACTGCTCCGCGGTCTGTCATTTCTGATTGGCTCAGCCTGACACACGGCCGGGTCACTTACTTCTCGTTGATCTCACTGAAGTTACACCGAAATATGAAAATGTCAAAAAGGTGGTGGAGAGGAAAATGAATTGGGTGGCACTCAGAAGTTGAGGTTGAAAAGGAAAAAAATGTTAGAGCAAGACGCAAATGTGCTAAATTAACCGACCATTTCCGTGGAAAAGCCAAGGTTGACGGCGACGCCCCTGTCAGCGAGACCAATGGTGAGGCGGGAACAGGACACAGCAGCATTGCTATGACAGGTGCACTAGCGAGCATGTTTGGCAATATAATAATGACTTAAACTAATTATGGAAGTAGGCCCTACCAGAGACGTCGGAGAACTATTCATAATATTGTAATGCCCACGGAAGAGGCAGTGAATGAAGCATTGATTAGAGAGCGATTTATTAAATACCACCGCTAATAAACCATTGGAACACTTCAACACTGGTAACCACAGCAACGGACAACAAACCCCGGCCCACCCCCATCTCCCAAACCCTGTGTATGTGTCAATGACAATTTTTTTCCACTAAAATAATTCTATCTTGCACTATTTAGATCATTTTCAGCCTTGATTTACCTTTCTAGGCACATGCAATTTCTAATATTTTGTACATGGACAAGATTGCTTATAAAATATTTCCCAGTGATCTTCACAATATTCTAAACACATGCACATCCCAACATTGACATGCAGTTGCAATGCACATATCCACGGATAAGGACTCATTTTTATTATTTTACACCGGGGCAAAATTCTACGCGCGCTATTCCTGCGGTCTCATAAAAGGCCTCTCCATCCCAAAGTCCCGGGCCAAATTTTTGGGCCAGTCCATCCCTGATGATGACCAACCACAAACCTGAGGTCATTGGTGAGATTTTGTAATAGTAAGATTGTGAAGAATGTACTTAATATTAAGATGAAGTGTTTTCCAGAAATGCCTTTATCTGTTCTAATATGACTTCATATGTAAATATGACTTCTAGAATAAATCGTTTTTTGGTAGGGTTAGGAAATTAACTTTAGTTACATGTATTGCATATAGATGACAAATGATATTGACGAAAAACAAGCTGAAAAATTAGATTTGTTTAATTCCTCAGAAATGACCCTCATCACCACCAACCCCTACGACTTCCCCATGTGCAGTCAGGGTCAGATCACTGTGGCCAGCATTGATGACAAAGAGGAGCTGGATGCTACTGATGTCAGTGGTTGATTGAAAAAGGTGTCATATATTTTCCACATGGCATATATGTTACAAAATGTTTTCTAAATGTTCTTTGTTTTCAAACAGGCTGCTATTGATATTTTGGGCTTCACTAATGAGGACAAGGTGGGCATCTTTAAGTTTACTGGTGCTGTGCTTCACCACGGTAACCTGAAGTTCAAGCCAGACTGCAATGAAGGTAACCATTCACATGCATTCATCAGTGCACTAGCAGGTATATTGGTGCATATTTGCTTGCATTACATTTGGAGTCATTATTATAAAGAATAATAACACATTCATTTTTCATGTTAACTTTGTAGATGCTGACAAGAATTCCTATCTACTGGGTCTGAACTCTGCTGATATGCTCAATGCTCTTTGCTACCCAAGAGTGAAGGTCGGAAATGAGTATGTCACCAAGGGACAGACTGTACCTCAGGTAAGAAAAAGGCAATTTGTTGACGAAATATGGTAAGAAATTCTGTAAACATGATGCATTGTCTATTGTGAGACAATATTTTGATAATTGTATGTGAAAAACCATTTCAGGTCAACAACTGAGTGAGTCTGGCCAAGTCTATCTATGAGAGGATGTTCTTGTGGATGGTCATCCGTATCAACACGATGCTGGACACAAAGCAAGCAAGACAATTCTACATTGGTGTGCTGGACATTGCTGGTTTTGAGATTTTTGACGTAAGTTGATAAATAAGTGGCATCATTTCTGATAGCAATAACTGCATTCAGTCATTAACATTCAATTGTTGAAAACTAGTAACAGTTGGTTTATTAAATGTCCCCAACTAGTACAACAGCATGGAGCAGCTGTGCATCAACTTCACCAATGAGAAACTGCAACAGTTCTTCAACCACACCATGTTCGTCCTGGAGCAAGAGGAGTACAAGAAGGAGGGTATCATCTGGGAGTTCATTGACTTCGGCATGGACTTGGCCGCCTGCATTGAGCTTATTGAGAAGGTACACCTGAGTATTATAACTATATATCATTATATATTGCGTGACTTACAAATTACTTTTGATAATGTTTCATCCATCCATTTTTCTCTTAAGCCAATGGGCATCTTCTCCATCCTTGAAGAGGAGTGCATGTTCCCCAAGGCCTCAGACGTTACCTTCAAGAACAAGCTGTATGACCAGCATCTTGGCAAGACCAAAGCATTTGGGAAGTCCAAGCCTGCAAAGGGCAAGGCTGAGGCCCACTTCTCCCTGGTGCACTATGCTGGTACCGTGGACTACAACATCACTGGCTGGCTGGACACAAACAAGGATCCCCTGAATGACTCTGTTATTCAGCTGTACCAGAAGTCCTCAAACAAACTGCTGCCTGTCCTGTAGTTGAAGGTACATATTTATAGAATTTAACCATAGTTTATAACTGTTAATCCATTCTATTATAATACCCATTGATTTTCAAGCCATTTATTGCCTCTGTTTTAAATATAAATGTGAAAATTGAACTCTGACTCATGACCAATAATTAATAACAGAGGTCGGGGATGCAAAGAAGGGAGGCAGGAAGAAGGGTGGCTCCATGCAGACCGTGTCTTCACAGTTCAGGGTAAGGGTTAATACACAAACAAATGTAAAAATGAGACCTTATTTCATTTTTCAGAATGTGTTCTTTATAAGTAAATTGGTACATATTTCATGTTATGCAGGGATATGTCTTTAGGAGAACTTGGGCAAACTGATGACCAACTTGAGGAGCACCCATCCTCACTTTGTGCGTTGCCTGATTCCCAATGAGTCAAAGACTCCAGGTACAGTGAGCACTAACAAATGTGTGTAGTGTCTGGGTTAGGATATGAATTGTTACACCAAACTAATTATATTGACGATGTATTTATCACCCATGTCTCAGGACTCATGGAGAACTTCCTGGTTATCCACCAGCTGAGGTGTAACGGTGTACTGGAGGGCATCAGAATCTGCAGAAAGGGCTTCCCCAGCAGAATCCTCTGTGCTTACTTCAAGCAGAGGTATTAACTAATTGCTTTTTCAAGGACAACTTTACAAAGGCCTTTGGACATTTAATGAATGTTAAAAACATTATAATGGTCTTCTTCAGGTACAAAGTACTGAACGCCAGTGTCATCCCTGACGCACAGTTTATTGACAACAAGAAGGCTTCTGAGAAACTGCTTGGGTCCATTGATGTGCCTCACTCAATTTGGACACACCAAGGTCTATTTATTGTTGTCGAAAACTATGTTTATACTTCATTGTAAGTCACTAGCTGACAAAAGTATTTTCTTACATTAAGGTGTTCTTCAAAGCTGGTCTTCTGGGTACTCTTGAGGAGATGCGAGATGAGAAGCTGGCTGCTCTTGTCGGAATGATTCAGGCTGCATGCAGAGGTTATGTCATGAGAAAGGAGTATGTGAAGATGACAGAGAGGAGGTAGACATAGGGCTCAAAACTCATAAAGCTTTTTAGCTGCCAAGTACAAGCCCAAAATAATGGTTTATTTTACTCTATAGGGAAGCCATCTACACTATTCAGTACAACATCCGCTCATTCATGAATGTCAAACACTGGCCATGGATGAAGGTGTACTACAAGATCAAGCCGCTTCTGATGAGTGCTGAAACTGAGAAGGAGCTTGCCAATATGAAGGATAACTATGAAAAGATGAAGACTGACCTGGCTACTGCCCTGGCAAAGAAGAAGGAACTTGAGCAGAAGATGGTTTCTCTCCTGCCGGAGAAGAATGATCTTTCACTGCAAGTGGCTTCTGTAAGTAAAGATTATTTTTGTATCCCTGTCTGTACACAGTGAGATAAATTTGATGTTACATGTTCTACATCTCTAAATATCACACAGGAAGGAGAGAATCTGAATGATGCTGAAGAAAGGTGTGAAGGACTCATCAAGAGTAAGATCCAGCTGGAGGCCAAAGTCAAAGAGACAACTGAGAGGCTGGAGGATGAGGAGGAAATCAATGCTGAGCTGACTGCCAAGAAGAGGAAACTGGAGGATGAGTGCTCTGAGCTCAAGAAGGACATTGATGACCTAGAGCTTACCTTGGCCAAAGTGGAGAAGGAGAAACATGCCACTGAGAACAAGGTTTATAAATATTCTTTGACAGAAGATTACAAATAATAATACAAATTAGCATGTAATACACATCATTTTATGTTTTCTTTAGGTAAAGAACCTCACTGAGGAGATGGCCTCTCAGGATGAGAGTGTTGCTAAGCTGACAAAGGAGAAGAAAGCCCTCCAAGAGGCACACCAGCAGACTCTTGATGACCTGCAGGCAGAGGAAGACAAAGTCAACACTCTGTCCAAGGCCAAGACCAAGCTTGAACAGCAAGTGGATGATGTAAGTATCTTAAAGCTCATGAGAACTTGTAATTCATATTGGTAATGGAGTTTAGGAAATATTAAACAATATTATTGTTCTTAATCATATTCAATTATTGACATCCAGCTTGAAGGTTCACTGGAGCAAGAAAAGAAGCTCCGTATGGACCTTGAGAGATCCAAGAGAAAGCTTGAGGGTGATCTGAAACTGGCTCAGGAAACTGTGATTGATCTTGAGAACGACAAACAGCAGTCTGATGAGAAAATCAAGAAGTAATTTATTTGTTTTTTAATAATAACACGGGTTTAGTGCATGTGCATGAGATATTTGTATTTTCTGAACCACAGTAGGATGAACTCCATATTCCTTCTGATTCCATTTATTTGACAATTGTTTTAATTATTTATTCACAGGAAGGACTTTGAGAACAGCCAGCTTTTGAGCAAAATTGAGGATGAGCAGTCCCTGGGTGCACAGCTTCAGAAGAAGATCACGGAGCTCCAGGTGGAATAATTACACAAAATAATTATCCCACCTGAAATTTTCTGCAATTACATACTTTGATACTTGAAATGACTCAATATTTTCATCATTTAGTCCCGTATTGAGGAACTGGAGGAAGAGATTGAGGCTGAGCGTGCTGCTCGTGCCAAGGTTGAGAAGCAGAGAGCTGGTCTCTCCAGAGAACTTGAAGAGATCAGTGAGAGGCTTGAGGAGGCTGGTGGAGCCACTTCTGCTCAGATTGAGATGAACAAGAAGCGTGAGGCCGAGTTTCAGAAGCTGCGTCGTGACCTTGATGAGTCCACCCTGCAGCATGAAGCCACTGCTGCTGCTCTGCGTAAGAAGCAGGCTGACAGTGTAGCAGAGCTGGGAGAGCAGATTGACAACCTCCAGCGTGTCAAGCAGAAGCTTGAGAAGGAGAAGAGCGAGTACAAGATGGAGATTGATGACCTATCCAGAAACATGGAAGCTGTTTCTAAGGCCAAGGTAAGTTATTCTTCAAAGCCTTAATTGTGTTAAGAAATAATAAGTACATAAATAACTATTAATCAACATTGATTTAAAATTGATAATCTTTTAATCATCAGGGAAATCTGGAAAAAATTTGCCGTACCTTTGAGGACTAACTCAGTGAAATCAAGGCTAAGAGTGATGAGAATGCTCGCCAGGTCAATGACATCAGTGCCCAGAGAGCAAGATTGCTGACAGAAAATGGTTGGTACTTATTTTATTCAGGCATTTGAATCATTTGAAATTCTGGAGGTACCATTTGGGGAATATAATTGAATATAAATTTTCTCACAAATTCAATATGTATTACTAATTTGATATACCTCCTCCGACTTGGTGAGTTTGGTCGACAGCTTGAGGAGAAGGAAGCTCTCGTCTCCCAGCTGACCAGAGGCAAGCAGGCCTATACTCAGCAGGTTGAGGAGCTGAAGAGGCAAAATGAGGAGGAAGTAAAAGTAAGGATCATTTCTTTATAAAGACGGTAGGGTTCAAAGATCAAGAAATGCATTGAATTGACGAGATCTCTATTTCGCCTTTGTTAGGCAAAGAATTCTCTTGCTCATGGTGTGCAATCAGCCCGCCATGACTGTGACCTTCTGAGGGAGCAGTTTGAGGAGGAGCAGGAGGCCAAGGCTGAGCTGCAGCGTGGAATGTTCAAGGCCAACAGTGGAGGAGCAAGTATGAAACTGATGCTATCCAGCGCACTGAGGAGCTGGAGGAGTCCAAGTGAGTCAAACATTTTAATCTTTAACTAAATTGAACATTATAATTGTTAAACGTACACAAATTAACCCACGTTATTCTTTAACAGGAAAAAGCTTGCCCAGCGCCTTCAAGAGGCTGAGGAACAGATTGAGGCTGTGAACTCCAAGTGTGCCTCTCTGGAGAAGACCAAACAGAGACTCCAGGGTGAGGTGGAGGACCTCATGGTTGATGTGGAGAGGGCCAACGGACTGGCTGCCAACCTCGACAAGAAGCAGAGGAACTTTGACAAGGTGTGTTTTAATTCATTGAGATGACATTTTAAATATTTGTATACAATGATTATTCTTCAAGTGCTAAACATGTCCTACTTTATTAACAATATTGTGCAGGTTTTGCCTGACTGGAAGCAGAAATATGAGGAGGGTCAGGCAGAGCTTGAAGGAAGTCTTAAAGAGGCTCGTTCTCTCAGCACTGAGCTTTTCAAGATGAAGAACTCCTATGAAGAAACTCTGGATCATCTGGAGACCATGAAGCGTGAAAACAAAAACTTCCAACATGAGTGTTTGTTAAATAATATTAAAGTGCTTGGTTGTGGTAAAATATGTATTAGACTTATGACGAATGCAAAATTGCTCTGCAGAGGAGATTTCTGAAGAAATTGGTGAGACCGGAAAGAGCATCCATGAGCTGGAGAAATCCAAGAAGCAGGTGGAGACAGAGAAGACTGAGATCCAGTCAGCCCTTGAGGAAGCTGAGGTGAGGATTCAATCTGCAAAACAACATAAATCAAATAATTAGGGTCTGCAATTTTGTCAATTTTAATTTATACCTTAGGGAACCCTGGAGCACGAGGAATCCAAGATTATGCGTGTCCAACTGGAGCTGAACCAGATTAAGGGTGAGGTTGACAGGAAGCTGCTTGAGAAGGATGAGGAGATGGAGCAGATCAAGAGGAACAGCCTGAGGATCACTGACTCCATGCAGGCCACTCTTGACTCTGAGGTTAGGAGCAGGAATGATGCCCTGAGAAGAGGGAGGGAGACCTGAATGAGATGGAGATCCAGCTGAGTCATGCTAACCGCCAGGCTGCTGAGGCCCAGAAGCAGCTGAGAAATGTTCAAGCACAACTGAAGGTAAAACACAGAAGTAATGTACTGCACATGTAGAATATAGTTGCATTTATATCTTGTTGTGAACTATTCAGTTCTGTTTTCATGTGAATGTTAGGATGCCCAACTGCATCTTGATGATGCTGTCAGATCTGCGGAAGACCTGAAGGAGCAGGCTGCCATGGTGGAACGTAGGAACGTTCTCATGGTGGCTGAAATTGAGGAGCTGAGGGCAGCTCTGGAACAGACAGAGAGAGGCCGCAAAGTGGCTGAGCAAGAGCTGGTGGATGCCAGCGAGCGTGTTGGACTGCTGCACTCTCAAGTAAACAAACATTTGAATCCTGTCATACGATTACAAGAACACGTTCATGTTTTAACAGTAATTGAGTAATAATATGTTTCAGAACACAAGCCTGTTGAACTCAAAGAAGAAGCTGGAAAGTGACCTGGTCCAAGTCCAGGGTGAGGTGGACGACAGTATCCAGGAAGCTAGAAATGCTGAAGAGAAGGCCAAGAAAGCCATCACTGATGTAGGCCTATAATTGTTTGTTAATTATGAGTTATGAGAACTTAATGGAACTCTTGATGAATATATTACTTGTGCTTGTAGGCTGCCATGATGGCTGAGGAGCTGAAGAAAGAGCAGGATACTAGTTCTCACCTTGAGAGGATGAAGAAGAACCTGGAGATCACAGTGAAAGACCTGCAGCATCGCCTGGATGAGGCTGAGAACCTGGCCATGAAGGGTGGCAAGAAGCAGCTGCAGAAACTGGAGGCCAGAGTAAGACAATAATCAGCCAACATTTAAAAATGTATAAGTCCAGTGTAAGGACAAGATTCAGTCATTCACTTTTACTCTCAAGGTTCGTGATCTGGAGTCAGAGGTTGATAACGAACAGAGACGTGGAGCAGAAGCTATCAAAGGTGTCCGCAAATATGAGAGGAGAGTCAAGGAACTCACCTACCAGGTGTGTCCAATTGACATCTCCAAATATGTTTCTACTTTTTTAGCATTTTGATCATATCTAAAGGCCACATGATGTGGATTTTTTCACTTTCAAATGTGCATCAGACTGAGGAGGATAAGAAGAATGGCTGCAGACTTCAGGATCTTGTTGATAAGCTGCAACTGAAGGTGAAGGCTTACAAGAGACAGTCTGAGGAAGCGGTAAGTTACAAGGAATTACAAGGGATACTCAGGTCAACTTTTGCCGCTTTTCCACTGCATGGTACCAGCTTGACACGACTCGACTCAGCTCGCATTTTTTGCGTTTCCACCTCGAAAACATGGTATCTGGTACCTGCAGTGGCGGTTTTAGACACGGGCCACCCGGGCGGTGGCCCGGGGCGGCACTTTTTCAAGCCACGTGGGGGGCGGAACGACCAAGTAAATAAATCAATAATAATCTGGGCTGCGAAGCGGTTTTCTATTATCTATCATATCACTGTGGGGAATTGACGAATTGGTGCCCCCTGCTCCTGCTCGTTGAGAAGGTGCCGTGCACAGACGGAATGAAAGCAGACGGAATAATGAAACCCCCACTGAAGCCCGTAGGTTCACGATACCTTAGATTAGCAAGTGAAAAAATGGTTTGGATTACTGGAAGACAAAATAAGTTGTTTTAAACCAAAACAACATGATATTGGGTTCACTGGCACTTAACCAATGGCAACACTACAAGTACTGGAGTTAATATTTAAGATTAACGCCATGTCATTTTTAATGCCATTCGTCAAGCTATTACCAAATTGAATGCACTGTAATGATATTATCACAATATCAAAAGCTATGGCTTATGGTTAGCGATGGTAGACAGGGAAACTGTTGACTTATTGAGGTACTCTAATGACTTACATGTACGATTTATCAAACTAAATGTGTAGAAATAAATGTATATTATAGAACAGAGTAGTCAATGGTTTAATGAAATGGTGGATGACACCTTGATGGTTATGCCCGAAACTGAACGGTACATACCCATCATGTAGATAGGAACATGATTGGTGCACCGATTCGATTTTTTCTCATATTCAAGATTTGTGAATATAAAATACAAAGACAGCTGCGATGAAGCCCCGCTGGCCTCACGGAGGAACATTTCTGATTCTTGGTATAGCATATTTTACATGAACTTTTTTTTTCTTCTAGAACACACAATGTCCGTTGGTTCTTTTTCTTATTGTGAAAGTTTCAGGAAAACATAAAAGATCTAGATCTTAATAACCACAGGCTGCAAATTACACCAAATTTTGTCAACATGCTCTATGGAAAACGATGAGTCCCTAAAAGATGGCTGACATTTGTTTTTGCGATATTCCATAAATCAATTTCATTCTCAATAATGCTCAAAATCCTGTATAAACAGTTTTTTTTGCTCAAGACCCCTGACTCGGATTCACTCTGAATAACATAACCACACATCTCTTACTGCCCCAAGTGACGTGCCCCCTACGAATCGCTGGAAAAGGTTTGCGATCTGCAGGCAGAGGTTGCTAATGAACAGAGATGTGGAGCAGATGCTGTAAAAGCTGTCCGCAAATATGAGAGGAGAGTCAAAGAACTCACCTACCAGGTGAGTTCTTTGACCTTCATAAGTTTTATTCTTTCTTTCTTTATTATTCTCTACAAACTTTGGGACCTATCTCCTTCCTCAATGTTTCACGTAGAGACTTCTTTTCAGATTTTTTTAATATTTTATTTAATATATTATTATTATTTATCTTTTTTTAACATGGGAGTCAATGATAGGCCTCAGGCACTTCAACTGTTTAAGAAGTAACTGAATCAATTTTCAACCTAACCCTAACCCTAACCCTGAATTTCGATATCATTTAAACTTTCTTCAGAATCACAGTTTTAGTTTCAAACCTTGATATTCTACAGTTGGTCCCATTGAAGCCGTCTGCCCATTCTGACACTTAAATTAGGCTACTTAAGACATCATAACTCGGTCAAATTTCAACCGTTTACCATCGTTCAAACCGTTAAGCAAATCTACACACTTGTATCTTCAATAATAGCCAAATGGCATTTCGATATAATTTAAACTTTATTCCGAATAACAGTTTTAGTTACCTACCGGCTTCGTTTTCAGTTTGTCTCATTGATTTACGTTGACACTGGAGCTTGGCAACCTGGTCTCACAGGAATCCGTGAAATGACCCTGGACGCTTAACTCAAAATCCGTCGAATCCTCACGGAAACCCGCCAATTTCCGTGATATGGCCACAGATTTTGCTCCAATGCAAATTGATGACACTTATATTCCGTGGCACACACACAGATGCCCGTTTCAATGAACGAGTCGACCACGGGCGCTTAACTCAAAATCTGTGGTGGCCTCACGGAATCACTTAGATTGTCCGTGATATGCCAACGGTATTTTCTCCAATGCAAGTTAATGACACTCCTATTCCGTGGCACACACACAGATCCCCGTATCAACCACCGAGTCGACAACGGGCGCTTAATTTATAATCCGTGTTTGCCTCACGGAATCACTTAAATTGTCAGTGATATGCCAACGGAATTTACTCCAATGCAAGTTAATGACGCTCATATTCCGTGGCACACACACACAGATCCCCGTCTCAACGACGAGTCAACCTGGTCCTCACAGGGATCCGTGAAATGACCATAGCCTATATATATGTATGAATGAAAGTCTTATTGACAGTATGGCACTATATCCCTGTTCTCCCCCATGCACCCATCTTGAATTCAATAGACTTTTGAACTTAAATCCCTTCACTTGATTTCAGCCATTTAATGTTTCTTTATGTCTTAATCTATGTGGCTTTATTAAAACATATTTTCGACCTCACTTTGTAGGCCTACTGTCATGGTCTGTGTCGTGTTTTGGTGTATTTCCCTGTGTTTCACTCCTGTGTTGATTACGGCTCCCTCCCCTAATGTGTCTCAGCTGTTCCTCGTTGCGTGTCTTGTGTTTGTTACTTAAGCCCTTGTTCTTCCTTGTTCTTCCTTTTTCTTCCTTTGCATTTTCTAATTTAATTATATATTTATAAAAAGAAAAATGCCTTTTAGTACCCTTAAATGAAATGATAAGATTTAATGTGTGTAATTCTGTTTAAAAGCCCAATAATTGTAGGTAAAGTATATTCGTATTAAACTAGGTTAATGAAATAAAATGCATCTTACTAAATGAGATGCAATAAAAAGATTCCATGGCATAAGGTTATTAAAGTTGATATACTCCAATAACAAGAACCATGCCAAATAAAGGTATGTGGTCACAGTTGCAATGTCAACCTAATTATTTATAGATAGATGCCCCAGCATCTTTCAGTCTGTGAAAAAGAAGATACATTTTAATGCAGCAGGTTTTTAGCATATATGAATAGTATATTAAAATTGTAAAATGGTAAGTGGACAGGAATGATGCCCTTGTGTATCTGTGTGTGTGCAGACTGCAGTTAAGATGATAACAAAAGGGGAGATATGAAAAGTATCACTTTCAGCCCACATTTCCAACACAATATTTAACTGGTATAAATACAATCATGGAAATTGTGTTTTTTAGGAAAGATTATTGCTTTAGAAGGGGAATCGTGCGTCCTTCATTAAGGTTATTAGAATTAAGAGTGAGGTTGACAGGAAGATAGCTGAGAAGGATGAAGAGATGGAGCAGATTAAGAGGAACCGCCAGAGGGTCATTGACTCCATGCAGACCATTCTTGACTCTGAGGTCAGGATAGGAATGATGCCCTGAAAATCAAGAAGAAGATGGAAGGAGGCTTGAATGAGAAAGGTAAATGTACAGTGTAGAATGTTCCACAAAAATGCGTCCTTATCATTTCCTTATATTATTTTATCCAAATGTTTTTTTTTGCTTTTCTCTTTAGGTGAAGGACTGTGCTGAATAATTCCGTTCCATGTGAAACATTGCACATACAAGTCATATAATATGACTCAATTGATAATAGAATTCAATAAACTATACAGCAACTATTCATCTTGTCTTTTGTATTAATTTGTTTGCCCTAACTTTCTTTCCTCACTCCTGTAATCAGAGTATCTCTTCATTAGAGCTGGATCCTTCTATTTAGGTCATTGGATGTGGTAATCAATAAAGTCAAACTGCCAGAGTTGCAATCCTTCTGCTGGGCTTTTCTTTGTTTTTTCATAGGCTTTAGTAGTAAGTTAATTTATTAGTTTAATTATTCTAGGGAGAAGGGGTTGCAAGAGAAAGGGAATGCCTTATCTCAGAAAAGGCTTGTACCAATCAAACCTAGTTCTCCATTAAGCGTAGGCTATAGTCATGTATAGCTCAATAGCAGGCTGAGCCTCAGAGCAAGTCTTCAACACAGTCAATTTCAGTAAATGTAAACAAACATAATTCAAGAAGCTCATGTGTCCTCACTCCACACATTGCTTAGTTTTGTTTAACTCAATAATTTCCATTGACAATTTCAAACTTGAACCTAAAAATATATTTTTAACCCTTTTACTTAATAGTGAAGTATAAAGTAGTGCCTTTGATTTTGAATAAAGTTTTAAATTTACAATGTGTACATTCAAGTAAAATATATTAAAAGTTTGCTGGACAGCACTTGACTTCATCCCTTGTGGTAAGCAAAAGACATTGGGGCTCAAATTCCTAGAAGCAATCTTGCAAAAGTATTCATTAGCTTGTAAATATGTGGATGATAACTCTACAAACATACCAACCAGCATAATTTCCCAATGTACGTTGTGGTACGGCCCCAGGGTTGGCAATGGTACCGCCCCAGGCTAAATCGTGGTATGGCCCCAGGCTTAGTTATGGTATGGCCCAAGGCTTAGTTGTGGTATGGTCCCAAGCTTGGCCCCAACCCACTTCTGCCAAATGGGAAGGCTAAGCTAAAGAGGCCGCAAAACTACAACAAATACCCAATTCATATACATTGTTATTAAAACTGCTGAACAGTATTATCTTTGCTATAAAGCTTCTCTCTCTCCCCTCAAAGAGAGAGAGAGTCATGAATCAGGCTGTATGTATTTACAACTGGTGTGTAGCAGGGCAGGGGGCAAGTGCCTGGAGTTCATTGGCTGCTCACCATGGATTCTGGCCTGCTTTAGAGGGGCACTTACAGATAAGCCAAGCTGACCCATGTTCAGGCATGAGGTGGATGTGCTCTGGGCCAGAGCTGTAGCTCTGTTATGGGTAGCTGTGGTAGACATGCAAACTGTTGGCTTATATATAGGGGGTGGTACCCACTGACGCTACGGACCTATTAGAGCAGTGCCAGTGGGTGGGACTTCATCAGCAGAAACTAACATCCACAGCGTCTGAAGCTAAGCTAACAGAGGCTGTTGATAAAACTGAAGTATTCACTGAGTTCACCAACTAATACTCTTCACTAGAAATGTTGTGTGAAATGATTTTCGAGCAGTCTTGCAGTATCAGCTTGGTAGATGGAACAGCGAGGTGTCCGATAGGCGGAGATCTAGATTAGCGGGAGTGGCAAGCGAAGCTGTGCATCGTGGTGCATGGTGGAGTTGTTGTCTTCAATCCACAAGCGCCAAAAAGTCACTTTCTGCCTTTTCTTGGTCAAGACGGCACCAAATTAGAATTTTATTTTATTATTCGACTACATATAGGACCCAATTTCAATACATATTCATGCCTCCCCCGGTGAAATGCTCCTTTAAACAGGAAGTGTTGGAGATCGATGCGGATCTCTCCAGAAAATAAGGGAATGATGCACGACCATTCAAAAATATGAGTGGGTTTCTAACGATACAAAGCTTAATGGCAATGGGTGAAGTTTTCCTTTAAGATGACGCAATATGACGATTTTTGCATAGAAGTAAATAGGAAGTGTAAGAGGCGAGGATTCTCGTAAGACTAGAAGCACTAGTCCCACCCTCCTATAGGGGGTGGGACCCACTGACGCTACAGACCTGTTAGAGCAGTGCCAGTGGGTGGGACTTCATCAGCAGAAACTAACATCCACAGCGTCTGAAGCTAAGCTAACAGAGGCTGTTGATAAAACTGAATTACAACCCACAAGCGCCAAAAAGTCACTTTCTGCCTTTTCTTGTTCAAGACGGCACCAAATTAGAATTTTATTTATTATTCGACTACATATAGGACCCAATTTCAATACATATTCATGCCTCCACCGGTGAAATGCTCCTTTAAAAGCAGTAACGGTTGGATTAATGCATCATATTTTCTCTTAGCTTATTATTATTTGTATTATTTTACATTAGTTTATTATTACTATTATTATTATCATTATTATTATTATTACTGTGGAGTAAATGGGAAGCAACAATTATAATTAACTTTTTACACATGCCAATAAAGTCTCTTCAATCTTCTTTCTTTCGACAAAGCTTTTGATAAAAGGTTTTGCCAATTGCCCTCAATGTAAATGTTAATGTCATCTCTGCAAGCCAAATAGGAAGCAATGTGTCATTGGTGCATGGTTCATTGAGGTCAAGCACTCAGAAATCAAGCTAACAGATTCAGATTTTATCAAGCTTTATGCCTTTAAACATCACATGATACTCTCTTAAATGTCGTATTATGTTTCAAAGCCCAATAAACGCAAGTAAATGGAATTGTGTTCTGTAACAATTGACTTGGATAGTCCACCGTTTATTATCAATTGAGTAAAAGTTGAGTATCAACATTGTTTTCCATTTAGTGTCTTATGACAATCACTTAACAAGTCACATTTCAATGTCCATTGAGTATAAGTTGAGTATCAACATCGTCTCAGTTAAATTTCTGTTGACTTTCACTTGACATTTCAACATTAAGTAAGCAGACATTCAATAAGGTTATCAAGAACCTTTCAACATACATTTAATGTTATCTGAAAATTAAATGTTTCATTATATAATCAACAACATGTCAAATGAATAGCAACTATCCTTCTTCAGGCATGTTTCAGTTGAACATCATGTTACGTGTCTCATTTGTGTCAGGTGAGATTACATTTTGCTTGCTATCAACTCATATTGGAATTGAGGGTATATTTCTAAACAAAAAACAAGGTCCATGATAAAAATATGAGCTTAAACTTTTATTAGTAAAATAGAACAAAAAAGTACAGCAGAGATAAACAAGGGGCTGTCTATATATATATTTATATACATATGTTTAAATATAATAAATAGGGAGAGTGATACTTTATGGTGTGACTTTATTATACTACTATATGCACAGCCAGTAGTAACCTTGATGATTAGTCGTTGTTGGATACCCCCAGCATCATATGAGTCAGGGAACACCAGGTTCCCACGTGGACAATTAAAAAACAAAGAAAGGTGATCGATAAATCAGCGACTTTCTTAGCTTTACGGAACGCAATGCATGTATTCGTTATATTCTTTGCATCCAAAGGATGAACAGATTTTTGCTATACTCCTGCTCCTTGGTATTTTTCTGGTCAGACTTATGAACCCTATTCCGCGTGGAGTGTGTTTGGCAGCTGCCATAGTGATTTGGTACACATTGCATCAAAGATCATGGTCCTGATTTATTTATTTTTATATTGAAATCAATGTACATTGGCACACACAGACACATACCTACATACAAACAAAGCATTTGTGTTAAAACACTTTATGCATCCTTAAGGATATATAGCCTTTCTTGCACACAGTATATGAGATAGTAAGACAACTAGGTAGATAGATGCTGTGTGGAGCCACTATGCCTTTATATCATAATTCAACTGATGTTTAATTGATACGTAGCTGATTAGTTTATTCTAAGTACAAGATTAGTTAAATATTACAATACGTTGATTAAATAATAATAAAAAACTTAGTAGCAATGGAAACACTGATGGTAGTGCAACCATAGGGTATAAATACATGAAACACTATACCCTCCAGCATCAGGCCTCTATACAATCTTATTCCCTGGCATCATCCACGTCTTTAAAGGCCAACAATGGAATCCTGGCTGCAGTTGCAACTGCCATCAAACATTGTTGCAACTTATTTATAGAGTCGACAGATTTACAGCTTGTGAAACAAAGTAAATGTTCACACACACATTCTATTTGGTATTCTCTTTGAAGAACATTATGAATTGGATTCCAGCAGCGACACTATTCTGATACAACTACATGAACTATATATATTGTTATCATGTATAGCATTCAAGGTATGAGCCAATGGACAAATCATTCCAAAGCAAAATAAAAAAGCCATTTGAAGATCTGCCCTTATATAGTTCTGCCTGGACTTCAGGACCACCTATATATAAGGGGACAGAAGATGAGACAGATAGTCTGCAGGGAAGTTCAGGATATTACATCTGGTGGTAAGTAAGACTGATGCTTCAGCTCCTGTCTAGGGAAGACCATTGTATTAGAGTGGACAATCTTTCATGATTTATTTCATTGAGATTATTTCCCTTTACTTCAATTACTCTTACTTACCTTCTTCTTTACCTTATTTATGTTTTACTTGAAAGATAGTTACTTATATTTAAGTTTAAGAAACCATTAGAGTGTACATTTGCATGGAGTTGTTTTCTGTAAGGTTATGTTTTTTAAAGCTTGAGACTTAATTACCTAACTGCTTTTTTTTAATTGATTTTTAATTATTTCATCATTTTATATATTATTTTTAATTTGGCTATTTGATTACCAGTATAGGTGTTCTTAGATAAATTAAATGTTAATAGAAGAGATAAATCAAGTGCCGTTTCATCTGCAAATTTCAACGCATAATACAGAAATAATAGTTTTAATTTAATTCAGTGAAATTTGATTGCTAGTCATTGTAACTTGTACATGTCGTGGCTCATTAACATCATAAATCACTTTTATTTTAAGGACCAATTCATTATACGGTTGAAGTAAAGAAGACGGTAAGAATAATTAAACATCATCTCCTTACCAAAAATCTCCAAACCTTCTTCAAGCCATGTGTATGTTTCAGTTAAACTAAATTGATTTCTTCTTTTTGCTTTCATAAAACAAGGCTCCAGCATGAGTACGGACGCAGAGATGGCCGCTTATGGCGAGGCTGCTATTTACCTCCGTAAGCCAGAAAGGGAGAGGATTGCGGCCCAGAGCGCGCCATTCGATGCAAAGGCTGCTGCATATGTGACTGATGTTAAGGAACTGTACGTCAAGTGTACCATCACTAAGAGGGAAGGTGGCAAAGTCACCGTCACAGTTTTGGCTACAAAAGAGGTGAGCAGAGGTTGCTCATCAACTGGTGTCAACAGAAAGTTTAAGTCTCAATAGCTGCACTGGTAAGAAAACTAAAAATGGGCTTCCATTTTTTAGGAGAAGACAGTCAAGGAGGACGATGTCACACCAATGAACCCTCCCAAGTACGACAAAATTGAGGACATGGCCATGATGACCCATCTCAATGAAGCCTCTGTGTTGTATAACCTCGCAGAACGTTATTCAGCATGGATGATCTATGTAAGATATTTTGCCTCAATGAAAGTATAAGAAACATTAAGTACTATGCATCGTTAATAGGTAACATTAATGTGAATCTCTTTGATCTCCTTCAGACCTACTCTGGGCTGTTCTGTGCCACTGTAAACCCCTACAAGTGGCTCCCAGTGTACGATCAGACGGTTGTCAATGCCTACAGAGGCAAGAAGCGTATGGAGGCTCCACCCCACATCTTCTCTGTTTCTGACAACGCCTTCCAGTTCATGCTCACTGGTATGTAAATTAAAGTTTCAAATCCCTAATCTTATCTTATTTTTATGAATTAAAACCATGATCATAGTTTTGAATACATTTGTCTCACAGATAGAGAAAACCAGTCAGTCCTGATCACGTAAGTTTGATTCTGTCAACATGATATAAATATGATGCAATGATTCCTACAATGGAAAACATGTCAAAAATGTATGTACTCGTCTTTTCATACCAAGTGGAGAATCCGGTGCTGGAAAGACTGTGAACACCAAGCGTGTCATCCAATACTTTGCTACAATCTCAGTGGGTGGAGCAGAAAAAAAGAAGGATGATGGCGGTGGAAAGATAAAGGTATGTTAAAAAATAAACATTAAATCAATGAATCAATACATAAAGAAATAACATAAGAACATGAAAAATATAAATAAGATTCAATAAAAAGTTATTAACATTTTATATTTGATTATAGGGGTCACTGGAGGACCAGATTATTGCAGCCAATCCCCTGCTGGAGGCCTATGGTAATGCCAAGACTGTGAGAAATGACAACTCCTCCCGTTTTGTAAGTATGATTTGAATTCCTCGCTGAGATGCTCCTTAGTATTTGAGTATTTTTTTGAGGATGTTAAAACAAATTGTTTTGCAAACAGGGCAAATTCATCAGAATTCATTTCCACGCAAACGGTAAACTGTCCAGTGCTGACATTGAGACGTGTAAGTATCTAGTTCTACATGTGGATTAATTAACCAAGATTATTCGTGGTATAGGTTTTTATCAATGAATGGGCCTTATAGATCTGCTGGAGAAGTCAAGAGTGACATTCCAGCTTCCCGATGAGAGAGGCTATCACATCTTCTACCAGATGATGACCAACCACAAACCTGAGATCATTGGTGAGATTTTATAATAGTAAGAGTGTGAAGAATGTACTTAATATTAAGATTAACATTTTTCCTGAATTGCCTTTATCTATTCGAATATGACTTAATATGTACAAATGACATCTGAAGTTCAAATATTTAAAGGGCTAATTTTCTCTCTAGAATAAATCGTTTTTGGTAAAGATTATATCTTCAATTGCATATTGTGGAAATGCATTTGGAAAACATGCATTGCATGTAAGTGCTAAGAAAGATTAATTTGTTGTTTATTCAGAAGTTATCTGTTAGGTAGCAGCATATCAAGCAGAAAAAATACATTTGTTTAATCCCTCAGAAATTACACAAGAAACAATTTAGAAAAATATAAATTGGAAACGATACTGACAAAATCTAAACAGAGAAATTACATATATTTAATCCCTCAGAAATGACCCTCATCACCAGCAACCCCTATGACTTCCCCATGTGCAGTCAGGGTCAGATCACTGTGGCCAGCATTGATGACAAAGAGGAGCTGGATGCTACTGATGTCAGTGGTTGATTGGAAAACTCTTCATGTATTTTCCACATGGCATAAATGTTACGAAATGTGTTCTAAATGTTCATTGTTTTCAACACAGGCTGCTATTGATATTTTGGGCTTCACTAATGAGGACAAGGTGGGCATCTTTAAGTTCACTGGTGCTGTGCTTCACCACGGTAACATGAAGTTCAAGGAGAAGCAGCGTGAGGAGCAGGCTGAGCCAGATGGCAATGAAGGTAATGATGAACTTGTATTCATCAGTGCACTAGAAGGCAAATTGTTGCATATTTGCTTGCATTGCATTGGTAGTCGTTATTATACAGGATAATAATCCATTCATTTTTCATGTTAACTTTGTAGAGGCTGACAAGATTTCCTATCTACTGGGTCTGAATTCTGCTGATATGCTCAAGGCTCTTTGCTACCCAAGAGTGAAGGTCGGAAATGAGTATGTCACCAAGGGACAGACTGTACCTCAGGTAAGAAAAAAGTGATGTGTTGTGGTACAATTTCTTTTAACATGATGTATTGTCTATTATGAGACTAATATTTTTGATGATTTTAAATGAAAATACATTTCAGGTCAAAAACTCAGTGAGTGCCCTGGCCAAGTCTATCTATGAGAGGATGTTCTTGTGGATGGTCATCCGTATCAACACGATGCTGGACACCAAGCAAGCAAGACAATTCTACATTGGCGTGCTGGACATTGCTGGTTTTGAGATATTTAATGTAAGATGCGTAAATACGTGGCAGCATTTCTGATTTAATTAATTTGGACCCAAAACTCTTTAGCATTCAATTGTTGAAACCTCGTAAAAGTCGGTTAATTAAATGTCCCCTACTAGTACAACAGCATGGAGCAGCTGTGCATCAACTTCACCAATGAGAAACTGCAACAGTTCTTCAACCACCACATGTTCGTCCTGGAGCAAGAGGAGTACAAGAAGGAGGGTATCATCTGGGAGTTCATTGACTTCGGCATGGACCTGGCTGCCTGCATTGAGCTTATTGAGAAGGTACAACAGAATATTATAACTATATTTTATTATTCTTTGTGTGTCTTACAAATACTTTTGATAATGTTTCACCAATCCTTTTTCCTCTTAAGCCAATGGGCATCTTCTCCATCCTTGAAGAGGAGTGCATGTTCCCCAAGGCTTCCGACACTACTTTCAAAAACAAGCTGTATGACCAGCATCTTGGCAAGACCAAAGCATTTGAGAAGCCCAAGCCTGCAAAGGGCAAGGCTGAGGCCCACTTCGCCATGGTGCACTATGCTGGTACTGTGGACTACAATGTCACTGGCTGGCTGGACAAGAACAAGGATCCCCTGAATGACTCTGTCGTACAGCTGTATCAGAAATCCTCAAACAAACTTCTGCCTGTTCTGTACCCTCCTGTAGTAGAAGGTACATATTCATAGAGTTTAATCATAGTATATAACTTTTAATACATTATATAATAATGCCTATTTAATTTTAAGCCATTGCCTCTGTTTTAAATATACAAGTGTGGAAAATGAACTGTGACTTGTTACCAAAAATTTAAAACAGAGGTCGGGGGTGCAAAGAAGGGAGGCAAGAAGAAGGGTGGCTCCATGCAGACTGTGTCTTCACAGTTCAGGGTAAGGGTTAACACACAAACAAATGTAAAAAATGAACCTAATTTCATTATTTTTTCTGAATTGGTTCTTTAGCAGTAAATTTGTACATATTTCTTGTTTTATGCTTTGACGTGTCTTTAGGAGAACTTGGGTAAACTTATGACCAACTTAAGAAGCACCCATCCTCACTTTGTGCGTTGCCTGATTCCCAACGAGTCAAAGACTCCAGGTACAGTGAGCAAAGGATATACCATTTCGTCATTAGTCACCCAACTAATATTATTGACTACGTATTTATCAACCATGTCACAGGTCTCATGGAAAACTTCCTGGTTATCCACCAGCTGAGGTGTAACGGTGTACTGGAGGGCATCAGAATCTGCAGAAAGGGCTTCCCCAGCAGAATCCTCTATGCTGACTTCAAGCAGAGGTATTAACTCAAAAGATTTTTCAAGGACAACTTTACAAATGCCTTGAATGCAAAAAACATTTCAATGGTCTGCTTCAGGTACAAAGTACTGAATGCCAGTGTCATTCCTGAGGGCCAGTTTATTGACAACAAGAAGGCTTCTGAGAAACTGCTTGGATCCATTGATGTGCCTCACGATGAGTACAAATTTGGACACACAAAGGTCTGTTTATTGTTGTAAAAAAATATATGTTTATACTTCATTGAAAGTTACTAGCTGACAAAAATATTTTCTTACATTAAGGTGTTCTTCAAAGCTGGCCTTCTGGGTACTCTTGAGGAATTGCGAGATGAGAAGCTTGCAGCTCTGGTCGGAATGATTCAGGCTGCATGCAGAGGTTATGTCATGAGAAAGGAGTTTTTGAAAATGATGGAGAGGAGGTATGTAAGAAGACTTCCTGTCAAAACTCTAAAAGGTTTTTAGCTACTAGGTGCAACCCCAATAATGGTTGGTCATATATGATGGTTGTTTTATTTTATAGGGAAGCAGTCTTCACTATTCAGTACAACATCCGCTCATTCATGAATGTCAAACACTGGCCATGGATGAAGGTGTACTATAAGATCAAGCCTCTTCTGAAGAGTGCTGAAACTGAGAAGGAGCTTGCCAATATGAAGGATAACTATGAAAAGATGAAGACAGACCTGGCAGCTGCCCTGGCCAAGAAGAAGGAACTTGAGCAAAAGATGGTTTCTCTCCTGCAGGAGAAGAATGATCTTTCGCTGCAAGTGGCTTCTGTAAGCAAATATTATTTTTGTATCCCTGTCTGTACACAGTGAGGTAAATGTGATGTTACATGCTCTAAATCTCTAAATATCACACAGGAAGGGGAGAATCTGAATGATGCTGAAGAAAGGTGTGAAGGACTCATCAAGAGTAAGATCCAGCTGGAGGCAAAAGTCAAAGAGACAACTGAGAGGTTGGAGGATGAGGAGGAAATGAATGCTGAGCTGACTGCCAAGAAGAGGAAACTTGAGGATGAATGCTCTGAGCTCAAGAAGGACATTGATGACCTGGAGCTTACCTTGGCCAAAGTGGAGAAGGAGAAACATGCCACTGAGAATAAGGTTTGTAAAGTTGTCAGCTAAATACTACCGCCAACTTTCTCCAAACAGTAATTAATTGAGTACAAAGGAAGTTTATACTTGACTAATTAGCATGGATGACACTTGATTCTCCTTTAGGTGAAGAACCTGACTGAGGAGATGGCCTCTCAGGATGAGAGCGTTGCTAAGCTGACAAAGGAGAAGAAAGCCCTCCAAGAGGCACACCAGCAGACTCTTGATGACCTGCAGGCAGAGGAAGACAAAGTCAACACTCTGACCAAGGCAAAGACCAAGCTTGAACAGCAAGTGGATGATGTGAGTAAAATAGAACCTCATGGAAACTTAGAATTAATATCAGTAATGGAGTTCATGAATATTCAAGCATTATCAATAATTATTTACAATTATTAGAGTAAATATTAAACAATACAAGAGATTGTTCTTAATTATATTAAAATATTTCCATCCAGCTTGAAGGTTCACTGGAGCAAGAGAAGAAGCTCCGTATGGACCTTGAGAGATCCAAGAGAAAGCTTGAGGGTGATCTGAAACTGTCTCAGGAATCTGTCATGGATCTTGAGAATGACAAACAGCAATCTGATGAGAAAATCAAGAAGTGAGACATTTGTTTTTTCTGAACCACAATAGGATGAACTCCATATGCTTTCTCATTAAATTAAATTTAAAATTGTTACATTTTTTTATTATTATTATTTTATTTTAATCATTCACAGGAAGGACTTTGAGACCAGCCAGCTTCTGAGCAAAATTGAGGATGAGCAGTCCCTGGGTGCTCAGCTTCAGAAAAAGATCAAGGAGCTTCAGGTGGGAAAATAATACAAAAGGAATATACATTTTCTGAAATGAATAATTGGTTATTTGGCTCAATATTTTCATTATTTAGGCCCGGATTGAAGAGCTGGAGGAAGAGATTGAGGCTGAGCGTGCTGCTCGTGCCAAGGTTGAGAAGCAGAGAGCTGATCTCTCCAGAGAACTTGAAGAGATCAGTGAGAGGCTTGAGGAGGCTGGTGGAGCCACTTCTGCTCAGATTGAGATGAATAAGAAGCGTGAAGCTGAGTTCCAGAAGCTGCGTCGTGACCTTGAGGAGTCCACCCTGCAGCATGAAGCCACTGCTGCTGCTCTGCGTAAGAAGCAGGCTGACAGTGTAGCAGAGCTGGGAGAGCAGATTGACAACCTCCAGCGTGTCAAGCAGAAGCTTGAGAAGGAGAAGAGTGAGTTCAAAATGGAGATTGATGACCTCTCCAGCAACATGGAAGCTGTTTCCAAAGCCAAGGTAAGTTATTCTTAAATGCCTTCATTGAATTAAGAAGTAATATATTAAATAAATATGTCAATACTAATAAATTAACAGGATTTGAAAATTATAAAATCGTACTCATCAGGGAAATCTGGAGAAGATCTGCCGTACCCTTGAGGACCAACTGAGTGAAATCAAGGCTAAGAGTGATGAGAATGCTCGCCAGATCAATGACATCAGTGCCCAGAGAGCAAGACTGCTGACAGAAAATGGTACATACTTAAGAAGACGGTCATTTGGATTGATCATTAATTCATGTTAATTGAAGGAGTGAGATAGAATTGCATCTATATTTTTGGTTTTGCAGCTTAAGCATGTATTCAATATTTAACGTTCAATCTCCAACTAGGGGAGTTTGGCCGTCAGCTTGAGGAGAAGGAAGCTCTTGTCTCCCAGCTGACCAGAACCAAGCAGGCCTTTACTCAGCAGATTGAGGAGCTGAAGAGGCTAAATGAGGAGGAAGTTAAGGTAAGGTAGAATTATTAATAAAAATTGCAGGGTACAAAGATAAAAAAATATCTTTGATTGACATGTTCTGTTTCACCTTTTGTAGGCCAAGAATGCTCTTGCTCATGGTGTGCAATCAGCCCGCCATGACTGTGACCTTCTGAGGGAGCAGTTTGAGGAGGAGCAGGAGGCCAAGGCTGAGCTGCAGCGTGGAATGTCCAAGGCCAATGGTGAGGTGGCTCAGTGGAGGAGCAAGTATGAAACTGATGCTATCCAGCGCACTGAAGAGCTAGAGGAGTCCAAGTGAGTCACACATTTAAAACATAGTTGTTTTAGTAGACATTATATTTGATGAATGTACACAATTTAAGCCAAGTTATTCATTAACAGGAAAAAGCTGGCCCAGCGCCTTCAGGAGGCTGAGGAACATATTGAGGCTGTGAACTCCAAGTGTGCCTCTCTGGAGAAGACCAAACAGAGACTCCAGGGTGAGGTGGAGGACCTCATGGTTGATGTGGAGAGGGCCAATGGACTGGCTGCCAACCTCGACAAGAAACAGAGGAACTTTGACAAGGTGTGTTGTTATTCATCTAAATACATTTTTCTATTTTCATTCTATGATTCTTCCTCAGGGGCTAAACATGCACCCCTCTATTAATAATAATAAACAGGTATTGGCTGACTGGAAGCAGAAATATGAGGAGGGTCAGGCAGAGCTTGAAGGAAGTCTTAAAGAGGCTCGTTCTCTCAGCACTGAGCTTTTCAAGATGAAGAACTCCTATGAAGAAACTCTAGATCATCTGGAGACCATGAAGCGTGAAAACAAGAACCTCCAACGTGAGTTTTTGTCAATAACATCAGTATCACTATTTTGCTTTTCCGACTAATAACAAATACAAAATTGCTTTGCAGAGGAGATTTGTGATCTGACTGAACAAATTGGTGAGACCGGAAAGAACATACATGAGCTGGAGAAATCCAAGAAGCAGGTGGAGACAGAGAAGACTGAGATCCAGTCAGCCCTTGAGGAAGCTGAGGTGAGGATGATTAAATCAGCAAACAACATCTAAATAAATGTAGATCTAATTTTAATAAATGTGCATAATTTAATTTTATACATTAGGGAACTCTGGAGCATGAGGAATCCAAGATTCTGCGTGTCCAGCTGGAGCTCAACCAGATTAAGGGTGAGGTTGACAGGAAGCTGGCTGAGAAGGATGAGGAGATGGAGCAGATCAAGAGGAACAGCCTGAGGGTCATTGACTCCATGCAGACCACTCTTGATTCTGAGGTCAGGAGCAGGAATGACGCTCTGAGAATTAAGAAGAAGATGGAAGGAGATCTGAATGAGATGGAGATCCAGCTGAGTCATGCCAACCGCCAGGCTGCTGAGGCACAGAAGCAGCTGAGAAATGTTCAGGGACAACTGAAGGTATGACACCAAGGATGAACAGCGCATATAAAATGTAGTGCAAGATATCCTTTTCTGATGTTTTCTGTTCCTGGTAATATAAGGATGCACAACTGCACCTTGATGATGCCATCAGAGCTGCAGAAGACCTGAAGGAGCAGGCCGCCATGGTGGAACGTAGGAACGGTCTCATGGTGGCTGAAATTGAGGAGCTGAGGGCAGCTCTGGAACAGACAGAGAGAGGCCGCAAAGTGGCTGAGCAAGAGCTTGTGGACGCCAGCGAGCGTGTTGGACTGCTGCACTCTCAGGTAACCATACAATATAATCCTATCATTTGAATACAAGAACACAAATATTTTGACTGTAATTGCATTGTAATATGTTTCAGAACACAAGCTTGTTGAACACAAAGAAGAAACTGGAAAGCGACCTGGTCCAAGTCCAGGGTGAGGTGGACGATAGTGTACAGGAAGCCAGGAATGCTGAAGAGAAGGCCAAGAAGGCCATCACTGATGTAGGTTTATTTTTATTTCTTAAATCATCGACAAATCAAAATACCTCTTCATAAAAAAATTCTCTCATTTTTTCTACGTCCAGGCAGCCATGATGGCTGAGGAGCTGAAGAAAGAGCAGGACACTAGCTCTCACTTAGAGAGGATGAAGAAGAACCTTGAGGTCACAGTGAAAGACCTGCAGCATCGCCTGGATGAGGCTGAGAACCTGGCCATGAAGGGTGGCAAGAAGCAACTTCAGAAACTGGAGGCCAGAGTAAGAAATTAATCATCAAGCATTTAAGAATAGATTTAAGTCCAATATAAGGAGATTTATTAATTCACTTTAATTCGAAAGGTTCGTGATCTGGAGGCTGAGGTTGATAATGAACAGAGACGTGGAGCAGATGCTGTAAAAGGCGTCCGCAAATATGAGAGACGGGTCAAGGAACTCACCTACCAGGTATGTCAAACTTACATCTCTAAATATGTTTCTACGGCATTAGCATTTTGATGACATTTTGATATCTAAAGGCCACATGATGTTGATTTTTCAATTTAAAATGTGCATCAGACTGAGGAGGATAAGAAGAATGGTTGCAGACTCCAGGATCTTGTTGATAAGCTGCAGCTGAAGGTGAAGGCTTACAAGAGGCAGTCTGAGGAAGCGGTAAGTAAAAGCTACGTAACAAAATCAAGTTATCAATTTTAGTACCTATTTAAACAAATTATGAATGTTCCTACAGGAGGAGCAGGCCAACTCTTACCTGTCCAAGTGCAGGAAGGTTCAACATGAGCTGGAGGAGGCTGAGGAACGTGCTGACATCGCCGAGACTCAGGTCAACAAGCTGAGGGCCAAGAGCCGTGACTCTGGAAAGGTATTTCGATGGCATAGTACAGTTCAGATTATTGCACAAATATATATCTTAGAATCGACTTTAATGATTTAATTAAAAAAATACTATATCTCTAATTCCTACATTTGTTTGGTTTTTCTCTTAGGGCAAGGAGAGTGCTGAATAATTCCTTTCCATTGGAAATATTGCACATTGTAAAAGTCATACAATATGACACAATTGTGAATAGCATAAAATAAACTATACATCAACCTTCCATCCTGTAATGTGTAGTTATTTGTTTGGCGTTACTTCCTTTGCTCAGTCCTAACAACAGGGTTTATCTTCATTGGATGTAGCCCGAAAGGTTGAACATAAACACTTCATGTAGTGAAGGAAAAAGAGAAGCAATGCTTTGGAATGTGTGTGAAATTTTAAAGTGTAAACATTGGAGAACTTGAGAAACGTACAACTAATGAAAGTTTAGTGTGTAAGTTTAGTATAGATATCTATATAATCTATAGATATATATATACGTATATATATATATATATAGTAAATATATGTACCCCTTTTATCACTGGCCGGCCCTGCCAAGCAAAATTAAATAAGCAAAAGTGTTACAAAGCGAACACTGTGGCGCAACAGGAACCTGAATTCTCAGAGGTGATATGGTGAGCTGGCTGACCCTCGTGTGTATTAGTAGGCTAGTTCCATTATCATAACTGATACAATAAACAGGTTAATACAAATATTATTAATCAATTTTGTAGCGCGGTGCCTCCACTGAGAAAATAATGCACTTACCTAGGGCGAGTGAATAGGGTATCTTCAGAGACTTAAATAAACATGTAGATAATAATTACAAGAGTGGTGATGATTGCAGATATAAAATAATCGCTATACACCTACCCAGCACTCAGGCTTAGCCATATTCAAATTAACTGCCAGAACACCCAAGAATAGATATAATATTTGAACAATGATGAGAGAGAGCGAGAGCGAGGGAGAGAGAGAGGGAGGGAGAGAGGGCGATAATACATGAAATACACACACCCAAACAAAAAGAGCACACTCGAAGTATGGGGCCCGTTGGTGCACGAAGGTGTACCCCGTTCAGCGTTCACGCTAGACTTTTTCTTGGGCGGACAAATGTCTGACACTATTCCAGAATATATCGGACATTTGGAATATCTTCCGGACGTTATTCACTAATAATTAAAAAATCACCAAGAGTTCACATTTAAACGACAAACGACACAAACTAAGTTGCTTCAATAAATGCCATTTATTAAATTCGCCTAGGCAAAAAAAACATAACAGACATTCTCGGCATAAATGGTAAACGGGTAAAAAAAATAAATTTTATAATTTCAATTCTTGCATGCTACTTTCGAGTTGAAATATTTCAACTTTGGGAAACTTTGACGCGAATTTCGCGTGATGACAGCCAATCAGCGTTCAACAGCGTGGCCACTGAGTGACATGTGTATGCATGTGCGGGTGCACTGTGCGTGTTCATGAATGCACGTTCGTGTTTGCCTCCCTGGTGAGCTCGGCCAGGAACCGCTACTGGTTTTCATATGCTACTGATTCATTCATACATAAATGCGAACTTCTTTCTTTTTTTTCTCGGACATGTGGGCCGTTTACATTTTATTATACCGGCCATGCGTGCGTGCAATCGGCCAATGTCCGGCTATAGCCGGCTAACGTGAACGCTGGCCCCGTTTACACGAGGGCGCTTGCGGGTAAAAATGACAAAATATGTTATCGGAAGTGCCTTTCGTTTAGACGGTGACAGGGTTTTTGGGGCTTACAAATGCACAAATCTGAAATCGCCCTCCAGAATGGAAAACTTGAATACGCTCCGCCGTAGCGTTTCCGTCTACCCTGCCAAGACGCAAAACTCTGCTCAGATCTGCTCACGTCGCTTATGCGTTTACGTCACATACATGCCCCAGTACCGGGAAATAAACGAACATGTTGGATTATTTCAATGCGTCGGACAGTCAAGCTGCTCTGACAGCTCTAATAAACTTACAGGAGTCTTTCCACGAAATGTACAGGATATGTACAGATATTATTAATGAACAGAGAAGGATCTGTAATTATGTTTTGGTTTTTCGCGGCGCAGATAAAAGAAGGAAGATTCTACGCATGCGCTCAGACATGGCGGTGTTGTGTGAAAGTGTATCACAGCACAACCCAGTCGCCAAGAAAAAACGTCAGTGGTGTACGTTTCCATGAACACTGGATACGTAGCATTTCAACGTAAAAAATAGCGTGTTATACCTACAATATCCACGTGTGCCGCTGTGGAGGCGGGTTTCGGGGTTTGGGTTTCACGGCTTTCGCGGCAAATTGTGGACACGATTGTTTAGGGGGGGGGGGGGGACTGTTGTTGACCGGGGAGGGGGGGGGGGGGGGGAGAGACACGTTTGTTGAGGGGGGACGACGACACACGATTGTAGGGGGGGGACACACGTTAGTTGAAGGGGGGGGGGACACGTTTGTTGAGGGGGGGGGAGACACGATTGTAGGGGGGGGGGCACGCTCGACAACGAGAGTTGGTTTTTATTGAACGCTCGACAACGAGAGTTGGTTTTTATTGAACGAGACTTCAACACGGAACAGCTGCGCGAAACGATGGTCACGTCACTCTCGGTGACGGTGTCGACAATAATGAACACACGAACAATGTTAATAGAACAACACACAACCACATAACATCCCGAATCCATTAACCCCACTTAATCCTAACAACAAAACAAGTTAACAAAAGCCCCATTTGTCAACTGAGAACCCCAATTCCCAGAATCCCCCGCGGCTCCGGAACACGGCGTAGCTTATATTAATCTTTATTATCTGAATGGGAAATGCAATATTTTAGGACAGATACACCATTAAACGCGTTTCTAATGACATTTCTAGCGAGAAATGTACATTTTCCTTACATAATCTTCAGTCAGTGAATGTGTATGATCTTTATTAATCTTTATTATCTGAATGGGAAATGCAATATTTTAGGACCGATTCACCGTTAAACGTGTTTCTAATAACATTTATAGCGAGAAATATACTTTTTAATTGCATAATCTTCAGTCAGTGATTGTGTCTGATCTTTAGTTTTATAGTTATTAGGAGTTGATCGGCTCGCTCGCATGTTTCAACGACGTCAGGTTGCTTTCGCTAAACTAGCAGCTCACGTGCTTCCTGCGTTTGCGTTATTAAACTGTTACTTTATGTAACTTTTAATGATATCATCTTGTTAGAAACACGTATATCTGAGAGCCAACCCAGTCGCCAAAATCATACCTACGTTGACAGTGTACGTTTCGTGAACACTGGATTACGTCGCATTTCAACATAAAATAGCGTGTTATACACACACACACACGCACGCACATGCACAGACACACACACACAAGCACACACAAGCACACAAACGCACGCACAGACACACAGACACAGACACAGACACACACACACACACACACACACACACACACACACACACACACACACATACACGCACACACGCACACGGTGCATTTCGCTGCTAAAACAACAACAAAAAAATATTCCCTCAAATATTATTACTTTCAAAACGTTGGCCAAAATGGCCAATAATATCATTTTTTTTTGGGATGCTTCTAGGACATTTTGGGTGGATTTTGAACGGTATGTGGGGGGCACGTTTTTTGCAGGACCTGGCAACCCTGCGCTGTTGCCCGAGATCTGGATCCACCCCGGCGTGTTGCCGTCTCCTTTTGACCTTTTGACCCCAGACTTCTGGGGGAATAGCTGAATCAATTCATTAGTCAATCAGAAGCATGTAAATATCTTTCCGGTGGCGTAAGAGGACGAACAAGGTGTCCTTCAACATCTACGCTTCCAGGCGATTGCAACGGTGCCACACATGAGCATATTCGAACATGTTTAATGGTAGTAATTAGCTGTCGAAATTGGAGGCCTTAATCAATACTGAGCAGCTATTGATTTGCTTCCCGATAAAGATTTGTCACAAATGACATGTTATTTAGCATCTACACGTTGAGCTGAGTCCAATGACACCAAGAACGACACTCTAGCTAATGGTAACATGTATTTTACATGGTACACCTAGGTCTAGGACATGATCTCGGTGTAGCAAGAGGCCGAGCTTGATCTCATTGGACTCAGCTTAACGTGTAGATGCTAATTAACATGTAATTTGTCAAAAATCTCCATCGGGAAGCAAATCTATAGCTGGTCATTATTGATAAAGGCCTCCAAAATCGACAGCTAATTACTACCCCGAAACATATTCAAATATGATCATGTGTGGCACTGTTGCAATCGTCTCGAAACGTAGATGTCAAAGGACACCTTGTTTGCTCTGCTGCACCACAGGGAAGATATTTTCATACTTCTAATGGATTGATTCATATTTTAAGGTTCTCGGAGTGAGACTTTAAGTGGCTGCAGCAGAAGTGTTGAGACGAAAGATGATATCAAGAGATTTATAGAATATTCCCATTCACATTATGATTCTTCGTCGTAACATCCGACCAAACATCCTTTACATTCACAGAGCGAAGATTATGAAAGTCCAGGCTCAGCAAGTGCTCCATCTCGTTGCACCTGCACCCAGCGGCTCGCTTGCAAGATTTTGGCCTGAAGTTCTTCCCAGACCTATACCCTAACAGTCCAATATGCATATCTGATAATCAGGCCTCTCTTCAATAATGACAAAATGTAATGAGAGAAATACAGATTCACTTTTTGTTATCTCATAAGCGGCGTGGTGCCGGCTCCTTTTGACCTTTTGACCCCAGACTTCAAAGACGTGGCCACAGGCCAGCGGTGTCTACACACATTAAGCCACAAATGTACACCTCCATCCCGCAAAAAATGGGGCCTAGAAACTAACCTCTGTCTTATGTACATTGACTGTACTGTTGGAGGTCACGCCCCTTTTCCAGCCTTTTCGAGATAGCTAGGGATGCTAAAATGTTGACACACATTTCCCGGGGCCCCGAGAACGACATATGCAAGATTTGTAGTTCTAGCCCATAGAGAAAAAAAGTTTTCCTAAATGGACTGTCATTTGGACAAAGCCCCTTCAGAAGTGTTGCCTGCGAGACCTAATTGTTCAGAATGTGGTGGAAAAACAGTTTTTGCGATAGGAAGGTCCTACCGCCCTGAAATTTTAATACTTTATTCTAGGGCCTAACTGGGACCTCCGCACCGAGACTTGGCCCGGTCAGACCCCGAGGGCAGGCCCCCCCTTCCTGCCCTCGGGGTCCGACCGGGCCAAGTTTTTTTCTCTAAGGGCTAGAACTCCAAATCTCGGGTATGTCGTACACGGGGCCCCGGGAAATCTGTGTAAACATTTTAGCATCCCTAGCTATCTCGAAAAGGTCGGCAAAGGGGCGTGACCTCCAACAGTACAGTAAATGTACATAAGACAGAGGTTAGTTTCTAGTCCCCATTTTTTGTGGGATGGAGGTGTACATTTGTGGCTAAAGGTGTGTAGACACAGCAGGCCTGTGGCCACGTTTTTGAAGTCGGGGGTCAAAAGGTCAAAAGGAGCCGGCACCACGCCGCTTATGAGATAACAAAAAGTTAATGTGTGTTTCTCTCATAACTTTTTGTCATTATTAAAGAGAGGCCTGATTCTCAGATATGCATGTTGGATGGCTAGGGTGTTGGTCTGGGAAGAACTTCAGGCCAAAATCTTGCAAGCGAGCCGCTGGGTGCAGGTGCAACGAGATGGAGCACTTGCTGAGCCTGGACTTTCATAATCTTCGCTCTGTGAATGTAAAGGATCTTTGGTCGGATGTTACGACGAAGAATCATAATGTGAATGGGAATATTCTATAAATCTCTTGATATCATCTTTCGTCTCAACACTTCTGCTGCAGCCACTTAAAATCTAACTCCGAGAACCTTAAAATATGAATCAATCCATTAGAAGTATGAAAATATCTTCCCGGTGGTGCAACAGAGCAAACAAGGTGTCCTTTGACAATTACGTTTCGAGACGATTGCAACAGTGCCACACATATTTGAATATGTTTCGGGGTAGTAATTAGCTGTCGATTTTGGAGGCCTTTATCAATAATGACCAGCTATAGATTTGCTTCCCGATGGAGATTTTTGACAAATTACATGTTAATTAGCATCTACACGTTAAGCTGAGTCCAATGAGATCAAGCTCGGCCTCTTGCTACACCGAGATCATGTCCTAGACCTAGGTGTACCATGTAAAACACATGTTACCATTAGCTAGAGTGTCGTTCTTTGTGTCATTGGACTCAGCTCAACGTGTAGATGCTAAATAACATGTCATTTGTGACAAATCTTTATCGGGAAGCAAATCAATAGCTGCTCAGTATTGATTAAGGCCTCCAATTTCGACAGCTAATTACTACCATTAAACATGTTCGAATATGCTCATGTGTGGCACCGTTGCAATCTCCTGGAAGCGTAGATGTTGAAGGACACCTTGTTCGTCCTCTTACGCCACCGGGAAGATATTTACATGCTTCTGATTGACTAATGAATTGATTCAGCTATTCCCCCAGAAGTCTGGGGTCAAAAGGAGACGGCACCACGCCGGGGTGGATCCAGATCTCGGGCAACAGCGCAGGGTTGCCAGGTCCTGAAAAAAACGTGCCCCCCACATACCGTTCAAAATCCACCCAAAATGTCCTAGAAGCATCCCAAATAAAAAATGATATTATTGGCCATTTTGGCCAACGTTTTGAAAGTAATAATATTTGAGGGAATATTCTTTTGTTGTTGTTTTAGCAGCGAAATGCACCGTGTGCGTGTGTGTGTGTGTGTGTGTGTCTGTGTGTCTGTGCGTGCGTGTGTGTGCTTGTGTGTGTGTCTGTGCGTGTGCGTGCGTGTGTGTGTGTGTATAACACGCTATTTTATGTTGAAATGCGACGTAATCCAGTGTTCACGAAAAGTACACTGTCAACGTATGCTTTTGGCGACTGGGTTGGCTCTCAGATATACGTGTTTCTAACAAGATGATATCATTAAAAGTTACATAAAGTAACAGTTTAATAACACAAACGCGGGAATCACGTGAGCTGCTAGTTTAGCGAAAGCAACCTGACGTCGTTGAAACATGCGAGCGAGCCGATCAAATCCTAATAACTATAAAACTAAAGATCAGACACAATCACTGACAGATTATGCAAGTAAAAAGTATATTTCTCGCTAGAAATGTTATTAGAAACACGTTTAACGGTGAATCGGTCCTAAAATATTGCATTTCCCATTCAGATAATAAAGATTAATAAAGATCATACACATTCACTGACTGAAGATTATGTAAGTAAAATGTACATTTCTCGCTAGAAATGTCATTAGAAACGCGTTTAATGGTGTATCTGTCCTAAAATATTGCATTTCCCATTCAGATAATAAAGATTAATATAAGCTACGCCGTGTTCCGGAGCCGCGGGGGATTCTGGGAATTGGGGTTCTCAGTTGACAAATGGGGCTTTTGTTAACTTGTTTTGTTGTTAGGATTAAGTGGGGTTAATGGGTTCGGGATGTTATGTGGTTGTGTGTTGTTCTATTAACATTGTTCGTGTGTTCATTATTGTCGACCCCGTCACCGAGAGTGACGTGACCATCGTTTCGTGCAAAAAAAAAAAAACCAACTCTCGTTGTCGAGCGTTCAATAAAAACCAACTCTCGTTGTCGAGCGTGCCCCCCCCCTACAAACGTGTCTCCCCCCTCCTCAACAAACGTGTCCCCCCCCCCCCCCCCCTTCAATTAACGTGTCCGTCCCCCCGTCCCCCTTCATGGGTCTGATTCGCCGATTTCCCATGCTGATATCCCCGAAGATTCTCGGGCATCTTCGACAATTTGGCTATAGATTGTCTCATTACACGCTAAATAATATAATTATAGCCTTGTAGTGACCGTAACATAATTCACCTACAGTATTTCGTTATGTGTTGTTCTTTCAATTGTGTTGTTGTTTACTGCATGTCATTTACGTTCTTGGTGGTTCAGGGATCGCGGTCCCTAAGGATTACGTGTCTCATGACGTCACAGACCATGCTGGATTTGTTTACCTTCAGCACGCTTTGTTTTCCGGTTTTCTTTTTTACAAAATAAACGAGTCACACGGCTGTGTGCTCAACGTGCGAAGTTGTGTTCTTAACTTATTGCAATTTCCACAGCCTAATTATATATATAGGTTTTGGCATAAACATAACTAGGGTGCACTGTACTATCTGCGCACACCCTTTCTGAAGCCTCTCTCTCGCTCTCTCTCTCTCTCTCTCTCTCTCTGTCCCTCCCGCTCTCTCTTTCTCTCTCTCTCGTACCGTTTTGTGGAGCTCGTTAATTGTCTTAGAACACTCCCATTCAGAATGCATTGGTTTACATTTCGTTTTGTGTAACACGCAAAAAGTCGGACTATCGTGCTCGGGAACACGCTTCAATAGATTAACGTTTGTGCGCAGGAGCACGCAATTGCGTGATACCGGGTTGGTCTATGGGGTTTCTCATTGCGGATATCTACAATTCAGTTGCGGATATCCACTTTGTGAATTACGGATATCTGCAACTGAATTGTAGATATCTGTAATTCCAGTTTGAGATATCTACAATTTGATTCTGACTAGTCATAATTCCAGTTCAAGATATCTTTAATTCACCTCAATTCAAGATATCTACATGTCCCTTTTCAGATATCTTAAATTAAGTTTTGACTAGGCGAAATGAAGTTGTAGATATCTCTAACTGGAGTTACGACTAGTCAAAATGACGTTGTAGATATCTCTAACAGGAGTTACGACTAGTCAAAATGACGTTGTAGATAAATATTATCAAGTTCTAGATATCTTGAAAGGAATTTTGATTAGAGATATCTACAATTGTAGATATCTTTAACTTTCATTCTGCCTAGGCGAAACTGAATTATAGATATCTTGAATTCGAGTTTTGACTAGGCGAAATGACGTTTCAGATATCTGTAATGACGTTTCAGATATCTGTAATGACGTTTCAGATATCTGTAATGACAAATTATAGGACCGTTTACTTTAAGCGGGAGCGGAGCAGCTCCTCGTTCAATCATCATTCACACAATTCATTGATTACATCGCTCCATATTTCTCGTGATCTTTTCGATCACAGCCAACGCCATGACTGCTCCTTTCTTATTCCATTCGGAAATGAACCCACTTCTTCTTTGATTATGGCGGCAAGGGGAAATTATGTATTTCTGGATATCTAAAACGTAATGCCCAACACTCAAATTACGTTTGAGATATCTTTAACTTTCATTCTGCCGAGGCGAAACTGAATTACAGATATCTGCAATTATCATTTATATGGCAAGCCGAATTGTCATTTATTAACTAAGTTTGACTATCCGGAAATTACATTGCAGATATCTGCAATTCAGTTTCGCCTAGTCAAAACTAACATTTCGGATATCCGCAACTACATTCCTCCTATCCGCAATTGTCATTTCAGATATCCACAAAGACATTCCTCCTAGGCGAAATTACGTCATTTTCGCCATTCATGTCTATGGGGTTTCTCATTGCGGATATCTACAATTCAGTTGCGGATATCCACTTTGTGAATTACGGATATCTGCAACTGAATTGTAGATATCTGTAATTCTAGTTTGAGATATCTACAATTTGATTCTGACTAGTCATAATTCCAGTTCAAGATATCTTTAATTCACCTCAATTCAAGATATCTACATGTCCCTTTTCAGATATCTTAAATTAAGTTTTGACTAGGCGAAATGAAGTTGTAGATATCTCTTACTGGAGTTACGACTAGTCAAAATGACGTTGTAGATATCTCTAACTGGAGTTACGACTAGTCAAAATGACGTTGTAGATATCTATTATCAAGTTATAGATATCTTGAAAGGAATTTTGATTAGAGATATCTACAATTGTAGATATCTTTAACTTTCATTCTGCCTAGGCGAAACTGAATTATAGATATCTTGAATTCGAGTTTTGACTAGGCGAAATGACGTTTCAGATATCTGTAATGACGTTTCAGATATCTGTAATGACAAATTATAGGACCGTTTACTTTAAGCGGGAGCGGTGCAGCTCCTTGTTCAATCATCATTCACACAATTCACTGATTACATCGCTCCATATTTTCTCGTGATCTTTTCGATCACAGCCAACGCCATGACTGCTCCTTTCTTATTCCATTCGGAAATGAACCCACTTCTTCTTTGATTATGGCGGCAAGGGGAAATTACGTATTTCTGGATATCTAAAACGTAATGCCCAACACTCAAATGACGTTTGAGATATCTTTAACTTTCATTCTGCCTGGGCGAAACTGAATTACAGATATCTGCAATTGTCATTTAAGATGTGTGACGAGTTGAATGTCGTTTTCCGTGAAGTCATTGCAGATATCTGTAATTCAGTTTCGCCTAGTCAAAACTGAATTACAGATATCTCTAACAGTCGTTTCGACTAGTCAAAACTACATTACAGATATCTCTAACTGTCGTTTCGACTAGTCACAACTACATTACAGATATCTTGAATAAAGTTGTTGATATCTACAATGTAAATTCCGGATAGTCAAACTTAGTTAATAAATGACAATTCGGCTTGCCATACATTTAAGATGTGTGACGAGTTGAATGTCGTTTTCCGTGAAGTCATTGCAGATATCTGTAATTCAGTTTCGCCTAGTCAAAACTGAATTACAGATATCTCTAACAGTCGTTTCGACTAGTCAAAACTACATTACAGATATCTCTAACTGTCGTTTCGACTAGTCACAACTACATTACAGATATCGGCTTGACAATTCGGCTTGCCATACAGGGATCTGTGCACAAACTCCCTTGCACTACAGATTACGAGCGTCAGTGTCGTACGCGATGGAGGGTGGGTGACATTCCTACAGTCTGTGATGATAGGCTATATTTCTACAAATGACTTACTATTACTAGCGATTAACATGACGAAACAACACAAACTAAGCTAACATTAGACTATAGCCATACCAGATAACGCCATACCAGCTAACCCTAACTATTTCTATTAAACTCTGAACCATTTCGCAACAGGCAACTGTTTGTTGGTGCGTCTTATTGCTTCCCACGTCTGCGTCTGCGTCTGCGTCTGCATCTTTCCCACTCCTGGCTAATAGTTTCAGCTTTTGTACTGTATGTCAGAAATGATCACCCTGTACCACACTGCTGACTTGTTGATGTTTTGTGAGCACTCACGCATTTCTCTAGGTATCTTAAGTTTCCTACTGGAGTCATCAAAACGTTGGACTTTGTTATTGTAAGAAATATTGTGTTGCAAAAACACTTTGTGTCTTACCCTTAGCGTTACCCTAACCTTAACCCCAGTAACATTTCTATATCATAAACTACAAGTTACGCAAACTGGCATGCAAACATCCAGTCCAATATGAAAGAAAAAAGCTAGCTTCATTAAGGAATCAAACCCCTTATCACCGCATTAATGATATGTTCTCTGACCACTAACCCATCAGGTCTTAGTACGTGCGATTCAAGAGTTAACCACTTGACAATCTTTAAACTTCGGTTGCCTAGAAATTGTAAAGACATGTGATGTGTGTACATTGTGTGAGTATCCGTCACTTGCGATGTGTGTGCAGTCCAAAATGAAAGAAACGACCTTGCATCACTAGGGAATCGAACCCCCAATCATCAGTTGGTCGTTGGTAACTGTAAACAAAGAGATCGCATTTTGTTTAACTGCTAACTAACAAACGGGTTTATGCGTTCATTGAACAAAGATTATGGAAATAAAAGACCACTTTTCCATCAGAAAAATCATCAGAACCGTTAATACCAACCCATAGACACTAAAGCCAAAACCTTTCTCACATGCACACCCATCGCGAGTGACGGCTATGCTCACACATGCACACCCATAGCGAGTGACGTAGGACGTAAAGTCCCGCCCAGGTCGAAGTGGCGTCGATTTAGAGAGTCCCGCTGCGCCATAGGCATCTTATAGCATAGACGGAGCATTGGCTGCTGGGACGCGAGAAATACGGCCGCCATCTTGGAGTGGTCAACCGGGAGCAGCAACAGCAGCAGAAACAGGATGCCGGGCTGTTGTTCAGCGTATTCCTGCTCAAATCGGCGGACAATCCACAATCGGAATCGGGGGGATTACTTTTCACAAGTAAGATTTAACATTACCGTACTATTGGTATAATTGGTATTGAATAATAAAACACGCCAAACCATGTGGCCTTTATCATAGCTACACGTATGAAAAAACAAACAAACATGAAAATCAGTGGTATTCAGTGAGGTATGATTAATTAAATGCGCTGAAAGTTCATTGCTCCAGCCAAACGGATTACACTGAGTGGAGCGGATGACCACTCCAAGATGGCAGCCCCACGTCTCGTCAGCGCCAGTAGGCGGTAGCATTCGATGCTCCGTCTATCATATATGATGTCTATGGGCTGCGCCAGAGTTCGTTGCGCGCGACTGTTTAACCCGCCATGACAGAGAATGCGTTCGTGAAGAGTGAGTAATATTGAACCACGTGTATCGACGTAATATAAATGTTATATACATTCCGTAACTCAGTTCCTTATAGTGGCCGTGATTTGTGTGGTTCTGCTACTGTGTTTATCGTTTCACTCACGAATTGGGTAGCTAGTGTATTAGCCTGCACCTCGCGTAGCATGTGTGCGTCACTCTGCCGCACCATGTCGGCCGTTATATTGCACTTTTACATTATTGTGTTAACGTGTGCATGTGGCAGCTATTTATGCCAGTTATGTTTATATAGCATTTATGGGATGTTGTTAGTACTAGAGCCCGGTGTTTTAGTAGGTAAATCTAGTAATAACAATTTGTCTATTTCTTATTCTGTTTTACAGGAAAAACCATTCCTACATCATTCATACATTCCGTCATTCATTTGGTTACTTATTGAAGCCATCATTGATGTCATTCGTCTGCAAGAGATATAAACATCCTGAACTGTTCCCTGTGTATACGTCTACTCTCTGACCGGAGTTACCGTCCTGGATAAAGTGATCCCAGCAAACACACACATACATTCTACAATATTGGTCCTTCGAACCGGAATACTTCACCCACGACGGAGCCATGGACGCACAGAGAACAGCAGCAGCCGAAAGCGGAACACAAGGACGAGGAAGGCCGCGACAACTTCCAGCACACATGCAGGGCAATCAGGTCAGCTTACCACAGTCCCTCATGCCTTATACTGCCTCCCAAAAAGACGACATCGAGAGCGCCAGAGCACAGCAGCTGCGGTCACTCAGCCTGCAGACCGAGTCCGCCGCTACAGGTGACCAGCTATACACCGCGCTCGGGCCCCCTTCCTGTCCCTTTTCGCCAGGAGCAGTCGACGATAAGAGGAGTCAATGGGACATAGCATCGGATGCTAGCAGTCTGCCCAGCCACCAGCACGTGTCTGTGGGGCTCCAATCACCACCCCCCTCCGAACAGAGCTGCTACAGTCGGCGCCTCACAGAGTACAGCTTCGATGCAAGCGGACCAGGTCCTCCTACGCAACAGCACACGCCATATACTGGTCTAGGTGTCCCGTCGAACCAATCACCTTGGTTGGACCCCCAACCAGACAGCCGTGTCATTCAGCAGTAGCCGTTATCCCCCCAGCCGGGACCACCTACCCAGCCTCAAGATAAGCTAACATCATCGCTGTGCACAGCAACCACAGTATTGCGGTCCCAAACAGGTTGTACACTAGGCCAAAGGCAGCAGAGCTACATGTTGACTCAGTCCCTGCCATCAACAATAACTTCTGCACTGCTATTCGGAGCAGTTCCTAGGCCGTCAGTTCCCACTGCGACGAGTATGGTCATGACACAGTCTAACTCCCAGGCGATGCAAGCAGTGGGCCAACAACTGTCAACAGCAGCTGGGTACCAGCCTGCCTTCCATCCAAACCAGCCTGTGTCATCGCCTGTGCAGATCATGTGTGCCAATATGCCAACGGTTGTACAGGCCCAATATCAGCCTACGCCAATGACACTTGCCCAGACAGCATATCAATATGCTCCAGCTATGCCTGCACAGCCTACATATCAACCCCAGACAGCGTATCAATATGCTCCATCTACGCCTGCACAGCCTACATATCAACCCCAGACAGCGTATCAATATGCTCCAGCTACGCCTGCACAGCCTACATATCAACCCCAGACAGCGTATCAATATGCTCCATCTACGCCTGCACAGCCTACATATCAACCCCAGACTGCATATCAATATGTTCAAGCTACGCCTGCACAGCCTACATATCAACCCCAGACTGCAACAGTGCAGTACCCCGCACACCAGTTACCAGCTGCAGCTGCCCTCCAGCCAGTTGGCCAGCACCCAGGAGGCACGCCTCAGCAGTTTACCTGTCAACCACCCACATGGGCAGTGGCGCCCTTACCATACACACCTGCTGTCCCCCAGCAGACAGCGTATCAGCCTCCGCCAGTCATCCCAACTCAGCCAGCCTATCAGCTGGTGCCTCTACCACCGTACCAGCTGAGCCATCATCCACAACCGGTGTACCACCCCCAGCCTACTCCAACAACTTAGCCAGCCTATCAGCTGGTGCCTCCAGCACCGGTCCAGTATGCCCTTCAGCCCCAGCATACACCAACACAGATGCCATTCGCTCTCCAGCCTCCCAGGCAGCCAGTCCCAGTACCAAAACTGCCTAAGTTGGTCAACGACAATGAGAGAGACTTCACTGACCTTAAGATGGCGCTGGACCACCTACTCAGTCCCCACACTGAACTCTCTGAGCATTACAAGTACCGTGTACTTATGGAGCACCTGGTTCTGGATGAAGCCAGGTTGATAGCACAGTCCTGCAGGCATTATGCGCAGCCCTACACCGCCGCCATGCAGGCCTTACAGCGGCAATACGGACAGCCACATCAACTCGCGCAAAGTGAGATTGCCACGATCCTGAACTCTCCTGACCTCAAAGCAGGAGATTCCAAAGCCTTCCAGAGCTTCGGCCTTAGCGTCGACCTGCTAGTGGGAATGCTTACATCGCTGGAAGGGCCCAACGGAATGGAAGTGATGTCGACCGGCCATGTCGATCGGCTCCTGAGTAAGCTCCCTAAGCAATCGAGGGACGGCTTCGTGGAGCATCTACAGGCTCAAGGTCGCCTCAATACAAACAGCCTAAACCCGTACAACCTTCGAGACCTCTCCGACTGGCTCAGGGTGAAGGCTGAAGCTCAAAGACTGTCCGCAAGAATGGCACAGCGCCATCGGACTGAAGGGCCACAGGCCCCCAACAGAGATAGGCAAGTTCCTGTGCCCAGGCCTCGCAACCTCTCAGTTTATCATGGCTCCGACAAGCCTAAATCTGACAGCCGTCAGCTTTCAGACACGTTTAGGTCGGAGGCCAAGAAGCAGAAGTTCGAGAGGATATGTCTCTTCTGCAAGAGTGCCGATCACTACCTATCACAGTGTCCAGACATCGTCAGGCACTCACCGGAAGAGATCGAGAAGTGGATAGCAGATGGCAAGCGTTGTCGTAAGTGTGGTCGCACCAACCATAAGCAAGATGCCTGCACCCTGAAGAAAGCGTGCAGTGAATGTCAGGAGGTTCACCTCAGAGTTCTCCATACCATTACCAAACCTGGTCCCGGTGTCTACCTCATCACGCCAGAGGATCGCGCCTCACTAGCCAACTCCAAGCAAGGAGGAAAGGTGTACCTCAAGGTGGTGCCAATCATCCTTAGCCATGGGAGCAAGTCGCTACACACCTACGCGATCCTTGACGATGGGGCCGAACGCACAATAATACTGCCAGCTGCCGTTCGTCACCTGGAACTCAAAGGCGAAGCCGAATCTCTCGCTCTGCGGGCGATCCGCCAAGATGTGGCTTGCCTCACTGGTGCGTCGGTAAACTTCCATGTCGCCTCCCTGGCACGGCCTTCAGAACAGCACCTGGTTAAGGGTGCCTTCACAGCGGGACGGCTAGCCCTGTCAGAGCAATCTTACCCCGTAACTGCACTTCAGAAGCGCTATCGCCACTTGAGGGGCCTCCAGCTGCATAACTTCAGTAAGGTGTGTCCGCTACTGCTAATCGGTGCAGATTGCACCCACCTGATCACAGCCAAAGAGCCCGTCAGGTTCGGCCCCAGAGGTGGACCCGCAGCTGTACACACAGCGCTCGGCTGGGTGCTCCTGGGTCCAGATGGTCTCGGGTCTCATGCTGCTTCATGCTACTTCACATCTCTCAAGCCAGCGCCAGACGACTACTACCAACATGTTGAACGTCTCTGGCAGCTCGACGTCCTCCCGTTTCGAAGCGAGAAGCTAGCAGTACGGTCCCGTCTGGACCAAGAGGCCGTGAGCATCCTGGAAGCACGCACTGAGAGGGTGAAGGTCATTGACACATTCCGGTACGCCACACCTCTGCTCCGGGCTAAGGACGCGCCACTGCTGAAAGCCGCTGCTGAAGCAGTCATGCCAATGCTCCGCAGCACAGAACGCCGACTGGAAAAAGACCCAGCTAAGGCTAAAGTCTACGAAGCAGAGATCCAAAAGCTCATCGATGGAGGGTGCGTTACCAAGCTCAGCAAAGAAGAGCCGGATAAGTCAGCGAGTCATGGTTTATTCCCCATTACCTCGTTCATCACAATGGCAAGGATCGCCTAGTCTTTGATTAGGCGTCAATGACCACGCAGAGGGAAACGAAGACATCCTGCAGTCCA
The DNA here is from genome assembly GCF_031168955.1 of Gadus macrocephalus. Taxonomy (NCBI): domain Eukaryota; kingdom Metazoa; phylum Chordata; class Actinopteri; order Gadiformes; family Gadidae; genus Gadus; species Gadus macrocephalus. Next base: position 10,795,325 of record NC_082385.1, read on the forward strand.
TAGAGCAGTCGTTCTATGTGGACAACTGTCTCCAGAGCCTTTCAACACCCGAGTCTGCCAAGCTCCTCGTGGACAAGATGCGGCAGTGTCTGGCCTCGGGAGGATTCGAGATCCGGCAGTGGGCAAGTAACTTCCCATCTGTCGTCTCCCATCTGCCTTCCACTGCCAGATCAGAGAGCACAGAGCTATGGTTAACTGAGAAGAGCACCGACCCTCAGGAGCCGGCTCTGGGCCTACGGTGGCATTGTCCGACCGATCAACTTGGCTACAAGCCCAAGCCGATGGAGAGCGAGATTCCCACCATGCGCCACGTGACAATATGATCCTCTTGGATTCATCATTCCCTACACAACGCGGGCCAAGGTTCTCGTCCAGAAACTGTGGGCGAAAAAGAGGAGCTGGGACGACCCAAACCTTCCCCCGCCAATGATGCCACAGAGTATACAATGCATGTCTTCTGTGATGCCTCTGAACAGGCATACGGTTCGGTAGTTTACCTCACAACGAAGAGTGACGACACCGTTCATGTCTCATTCGTTATGGCAAGGTCTAGGGTGGCTCCGAAGCGCCAGCAGTCAATGCCACGTCTAGAGCTCTGTGCAGCATTGACAGGAGCCCAGCTGTCCTCCCTCGTTCATCGAGAGCTCACCTTAAGCATCACCCAGACCTTCCTTTGGACTGACTCCACCACCGTCTTAACCTGGTTGACATCCGAGTCCTGCAGGTTCAAGGTCTTCGTTGGAACCAGAGTCTCAGAGATTCATGACCTGACGTCCTTGCACACCTGGCGGTATTTGGACACGGCCAACAACCCAGCCGACGATCTCGGCCGCGGCAAGACTTTGGTTGAGCTGGCGGCGCCAAATCGGTGGATTCAAGGGCCATCGTTCCTCCGTGGTCCACCTAAAAATTGGCCATCGCTTCCCACCTCCACAGAGCCAGAAGATGCTGCTGAGCTCAAGCACAGTATCTTCTGCGGCCTCACACAGATGAGTCTGGCACCTCAAACACCAGACGTCACACAGTTCGTTCGTGGACAGACCTGGTCAACGCCAGCCAGCAGTTATTTGATGGGGCGGCGGCTGACCCATCCCTACCTCAACCGGACCTTCTCGACGCCGAAGCCCTCCTGCTGAAGGCTAGCCAAGCAGACTGCTTCCCAGGAGAGATTAAGTGTCTCAGGGCTGGTAAACCAGTACTGCCCAGCAGTAAGCTCAGTACGCTTACACCGGAGATGGATCCAACAATGGGTCTTATCCGAGTCGGTGGACGCTTTCGTCGTATGGACACTTCCTGTTCTACCGACATCCACCCCGTAGTTCTCGATCCCTGCCATGCGGTAACAAGACTCCTTATCAAGGACGTGGATGCACGACTACTCCACCCAGGACCCGATAGGGTCTTCGCCGAGATCAGGCGCAAGTACTGGGTCCTGCGTGGGAGACAGTTCATCAGAAGCTACTTACCGTCTCTTCAGGTCCGCCAGAAGTGGCACCAACCTACCGATGATCTTCTCCAGGATACTGTCGTGATGATCGTCGATCCTCAGCTGCCGCGTGCTCATTGGCCCGTTGGGAAGGTGGTCAGGCTGAATGCCAGTGCGGATGGATGCATCCGGTCTGCTGAGGTCCAAGTGGGGGACAAGACTTACCTGCGACCAGTAGCACGCCTTGTCCGGCTGCCAGCTGTCCCGGACGCCGATGCTGATCCAGGGACTTCTGTAGCACCTTAGGGAATTTATTTTGTTTACAAAATAGCCATGCTATTCAGGGGGCGGCTGATGTAAATTCCCTATTAGTTTGTAATATCGTATCGTATATATATATATATATATATATATATATATAATGTATATAGCGTTATTTCTATTCAGGCAGTTTGGGCAGCCCAGGTAGCGCCGTAGGGTCCTAGAGTTACGAGTTGTACGGGGCTGCGCCAGAGTTCGTTGTGCGCGACTGTTTAACCCGCCATGACAGAGAATGCGTTCGTGAAGAGTGAGTAATATTGAACCACGTGTATCTACGTAATATAAATGTTATATACATTCCGTAACTCAGTTCCTTATAGTGGCCGTGATTTGTGTGGTTCTGCTACTGTGTTTATTGTTTCACTCACGAATTGGGTAGCTAGTGTATTAGCCTGCACCTCGTGTCGTGTAGCATGTGTGCTTTACTCTGCCGCACCGTGTCGGCCGTTATATTGCACTTTTACATTATTGTGTTAACGTGTGCATGTGGCAGCTATTTATGCCAGTTATGTTTACATAGCATTTATGGGATGTTGTTAGTACTAGAGCCCGGTGTTTTAGTAGGTAAATCTAGTAATAACTATTTGTCTATTTCTTATTCTGTCTTACAGAAAAAACATTCCTACATCATTCATACATCTGTTCATCCATTCCGTCATTCATTTGGTTACTTATTGAAGCCATCATTGATGTCATTCGTCGGCAAGAGATATAAACATCCTGAACTGTTCTCTGTGTATACGTCTACTCTCTGACCGGAGTTACCGTCCTGGATAAAGTTATCCCAGCAAACACACACATACATTCTACAATAATGTTCATTAGTTTATTTATATTAGTTTATTAAATACAAGATTGTTACATAGAACATTGATTATATAATAATAAAAATCATAGACCGCGGAACCGGCCGGGCCGGGGGGGCCGTGGCCCGGGTAACTTTTTGAAATGATTATTAAAAAAATAAATGAATGTTGGCCTGCAAGTTTTTTTTTCAACTCAAAACCTGTCGACAAGATCAAACTTAAACACAACCAATGCTGTAATAATTTAATCAATGGTATTTCTAAACCAATATTGTTCACGTCACACGTCATGCATGAATGTTGCAAAATGTAGACCTATAACTGCGCAGCACTGAAAATCGCGCGAAAGAAGTAGAGCGTTCGTTTTCCACACTTCGTCGACTGAAATCATACCTCCGATCCACAATGACACAAAAAAGACTGAATGACTTGATGAACTGCCATATTCACCGTGACATTCTGGAGGACATCGACATGACAGCCATCGCTAAGGAGTTCGTGCAGGCCAACGACAGACGCAGGCAGGCCTTTGGGAAGTTTTAAGCGTAGGTCAATGGTTTTATTAGCACCGCCGTGTGCACTCTTCTTTGTTCAATGTTTTTATACTGCATTGTACTGATACAAGTGAGTTTATGTTGAGTTAACATCTTACTGTGGTGCTTTTGTTGTGTATTGTTGGCTGATTGAGCATTTTATTCTGCACAGTTATGTGCTGGCATGTTGTGGGCTTAAGTCATGACCATTGATTCATCTATGTAGGCTAGCCTTCTGTGCTGTGTTGACTGTTTTGGCAATTTGCGCACTTCTGTGCTGGCATATTTTGGACTTGGGTTATTAGTGTTGTTGGCTGTTTGGACATTTAAAGTAAAATCATCCTGGCAAAGTGATGTGCATCCGCATTCTCTCTCTCTCTCTCTCTCTCTCTCTCTCTCTCTCTCTCTCTCTCTCTCTCTCTCTCTCTCTCTCTCTCTCTCTCTTTAGTACTGGTACAAGCAAGCCGTTTCAGTTGCGTTACCACCGACCAGGGCCGGATTAACAAATCATAGGCCCCTGGGCACAAATGTCTGAAGGCCCCCCCCCCCCCCCCCCCCTTCCCGAAAAAAATCAGGAAAAAAAAATTCTATATATTTTTTTTATTATTATTATTTTAACACACACACATAATGACACATAAAGTGTAGCCGGCTTGGTCTTACTCCGCCGACTACTGCGTTGTGTTCAGGTGCATAGATATCACAGGACGCTGCAGTTCTTTTAAGACACTTTACTTTTAGTCTCTCAGTGTGTAGATTCCAAACTCTTTTGTTGGCAGGCAAAACATAAACAGACAAAAGAAAAGGACAACTGAAACATATGGGCTACACTACACGACAGAAAAACTAAAACTAGCATAGTAAAAAAGGGAACGCACGAGGTTAGCTATATCTAATCCCAAAACTTACAAAACAGCAAATACATCCCAAAATCAGAATTTTTAATGAATACCCTATTTAATAATACCCTGTATAATACCCTGTTCTGTGCTGGCTGACGTGACTGATGGCATTACGTGCGTGTCCTCGTATACCGTGCATAGCCTTGGCTATGGATAATGTCGGACCTAAAATGTTGGTAAAATGTTGGTGACCCCCTCTTGCGATTGTGGCCCCCCCTTGTTCAAACACGTTCCGCGGTCTATGATAAAAATTGTAGTAGCAATGGAAACACTGATGGCAGTGCAACCAAAGGGTATAAATACATGCAACACTATCCCCTCCAGTATCAGGCCTCTATAAAATCTCTATAAAGGCCTTATGTCATCAACATTTTTACATTCTAACCAGGCCAAAAAAGGCATACTGGCTCCCAGTTGCAACTGCTATCAAACATGAATGTGATGTATTTATAGTCCTCAGATTTTCAGCTTGTGAAGCAAAGTGTTAAATGGGACAACAATTGGACAAACAAAATTGGAAAATGTGCATTCAATATCCCCACATATTATAACATGTACAATTTAAATACATTATAAGTATGATAATATTTGAATCAGGAAACACATTATAACATTAACAATATATTTAATTATATTTGGTCATCTTTGAAGAACATTATGAATTTGATTCCAGCAGCTACACTATTTTGATACAAATATATTAACTATACAATTCAAGGTATGAGCCAATGAACCAATCAAATGCAAAGCAAAATTAAACAGCCATTTGAAGATCTTCCCTTATATAGTTCTTCCAGAACTGCAGGACCACCTATAGGGGAGAGAAGATGAGACAGATAGTCTGCAGGGGAGTTCAGGTTATTACAACTGGTGGTAAGTAAGACTGATGCTCCAGCTGCTTTCTAGGGGAGACCATTGCATTAGAGTGGACAATCTTTCATGCTTGTTTTCATGGAGATTATTTTCCTGTATTTCCATTACTTTTATTTATTTATGTTTTACTTGAAAGATACTTACTTATATTTTAGTATAAGAAACCTTTAGAGTGACATTTGCACGTAGTTGTTTTCGTAAGGTTATGTTTTTTATGCATTAGCCTTATTTACCTAACTCTAACATACATTTATTTTATTTTATTGAGATTATTTAAAATGTGTACTTGATCACAAGCATAGTTTTCAGACAATTAAATGTTAGTAGAAGATATACATCTCTGACATAAGAAAGGAAACACAATTTGCAGGCACGTCTCGTCTGCAAATATCAGCTCATAATACAGATATAATATAAAAAATTTAAGTCAGTAATAATTGAATGATGGACGTTGTGATTTGTACACGTGGTGACTCATTAACACCTAAACCTAACTTTTATTTTAAGGAGCAATTCATTCTACGGTTGAAGGAAAGGAAACAGTAGGGATAATTTAATATCTTCTCATCACCGAACATCTCCAAACCTTCTTGAACAATTTCTGTTCAAATAAATATACATATTTTTTTGTTTTCATGAAATAAGCCTCCATCATGAGTACGGACGCAGAGACGGCCGCTTACGGCAAGGCTGCCATTTACCTCCGTAAACCAGAGAAGGAGAGGATTGAGGCCCAGAGCGCGCCATTTGATGCGAAGGCTGCTGCATATGTGACTGATCCCAAGGAACTGTACGTCAAGTTTACCATCATTAAGAGGGACGGTGGCAAAATCACCGTCAAAGTTTTGGCTACATCAGAGGTTAGTTAGTGCCCTGTTGCACCCCTGCTGGGGTTTTGGCCGTCGACAAGGGACCTCCAGAGTTCACGGTCACTGGCGTTCTTTTCTATCTGCGACCAGGTGCCTCCCAGTCTCTTGGTGTCTGCCTTGAGGTCCCGGCGCCAGGTGTTTTTAGGACGTCCTCTGCTTCTCTTTCCTTGAGGGTTCCAAATCAGAGCCTGTCTGGTGGTGTTTGACACTGGTTTGCGTAATGTGTGCCCGATCCATCTCCATCTTCTCATCTTCTTCGTCCAATTTCGTCTGCTGCTGGGGGTTGTTTTGTTCTTGTCCACAGATCGTTGTTGCTGATCTTGTTCGGCCAGTAGATTTTCAGGATTCTTCTGAGACATTTGTTTATGAAGGTTTGCACTTTATTTATTGTGATCTTATTTATTCTCCATGTCTCTGCCCCATAGAGCAGGACGGATTTTACGTTGGAGTTAAAGGATTCTGATTTTAGTCGTTTCCCGTATCTCTCTAGAGTTCCAGATGTTCTTGAGAAGTAGAAATGAAGTCCTTGCCTTACCTATCCTAGCTTTTACATCTGCATCTGTACCACCCTGACTGCTGATGATACTCCCCAAGTAGGTGAAGGACTCTACCTCTTCTAACATGGTGTCACCAAGGGTGATCGGTTCCGTAGTAGTTGTATTTATCCTTATGTTTTTTGTTTTTCCCTCATGGATGTTAAGTCCTACTTGTGAGGAAGTCTCTATGAGTGTATTGATCTTGTCTTGCATCTGGTGGTAGCTATGTGACAGTAGTGCCAGGTCATCTGCGAAATCTAAGTCATCCAGTTGTGTCCATAATGTCCATCGGATTCCGTTCTTCCTTTGTTCTGTTGTTGTTCTCATGATCCAGTCAATGGCTAGTAAAAACAGGAATGGGGATAGAAGAGAACCCGGTCTGACCCCAGTCAGACCGGTACTTATTGAAGCCATCATTGATGTCATTCGTCGGCAAGAGATATAAACATCCTGAACTGTTCTCTGTGTATACGTCTACTCTCTGACCGGAGTTACCGTCCTGGATAAAGTTATCCCAGCAAACACACACATACATTCTACAATAATGTTCATTAGTTTATTTAGATTAGTTTATTAAATACAAGATTGTTACATAGAACATTGATTATATAATAATAAAAATTGTAGTAGCAATGGAAACACTGATGGCAGTGCAACCAAAGGGTATAAATACATGCAACACTATCCCCTCCAGTATCAGGCCTCTATAAAATCATATTCACTGGCCTTATGTCATCAACATTTTTACATTCTAACCAGGCCAAAAAAGGCATACTGGCTCCCAGTTGCAACTGCTATCAAACATGAATGTGATGTATTTATAGTCCTCAGATTTTCAGCTTGTGAAGCAAAGTGTTAAATTGGACAACAATTGGACAAACAAAATTGGAAAATGTGCATTCAATATCCCCACATATTATAACATGTACAATTTAAATACATTATAAGTATGATAATATTTGAATCAGGAAACACATCATAACATTAACAATATATTTAATTATATTTGGTCATCTTTGAAGAACATTTTGAATTTGATTCCAGCAGCTACACTATTTTGATACAAATATATTAACTGTAAAATTCAAGGTATGAGCCAATGAACCAATCAAATGCAAAGCAAAATTAAACAGCCATTTGAAGATCTTCCCTTATATAGTTCTTCCAGAACTGCAGGACCACCTATAGGGGAGAGAAGATGAGACAGATAGTCTGCAGGGGAGTTCAGGTTATTACAACTGGTGGTAAGTAAGACTGATGCTCCAGCTGCTTTCTAGGGGAGACCATTGCATTAGAGTGGACAATCTTTCATGCTTGTTTTAATGGAGATTATTTTCCTGTATTTCCATTACTTTTATTTATTTATGTTTTACTTGAAAGATGCTTACTTATATTTTAGTATAAGAAACCTTTAGAGTGACATTTGCACGTAGTTGTTTTCGTAAGGTTATGTTTTTTATGCATTAGCCTTATTTACCTAACTCTAACATACATTTATTTTATTTTATTGAGATTATTTAAAATGTGTACTTGATCACAAGCATAGTTTTCAGACAATTAAATGTTAGTAGAAGATATACATCTCTGACATAAGAAAGGAAACACAATTTGCAGGCACGTCTCGTCTGCAAATATCAGCTCATAATACAGATATAATATAAAAAATTTAAGTCAGTAATAATTGAATGATGGACGTTGTGATTTGTACACGTGGTGACTCATTAACACCTAAACCTAACTTTTATTTTAAGGAGCAATTCATTCTACGGTTGAAGGAAAGGAAACAGTAGGGATAATTTAATATCTTCTCATCACCGAACATCTCCAAACCTTCTTGAACAATTTCTGTTCAAATAAATATACATATTTTTTTGTTTTCATGAAATAAGCCTCCATCATGAGTACGGACGCAGAGACGGCCGCTTACGGCAAGGCTGCCATTTACCTCCGTAAACCAGAGAAGGAGAGGATTGAGGCCCAGAGCGCGCCATTTGATGCGAAGGCTGCTGCATATGTGACTGATCCCAAGGAACTGTACGTCAAGTTTACCATCATTAAGAGGGACGGTGGCAAAATCACAGTCAAAGTTTTGGCTACATCAGAGGTTAGTTAGTGCCCTGTAGCACCCCTGCTGGGGTATAGGCCGTCGACAAGGGACCTCCAGAGTTCACGGTCACTGGCGTTCTTTTCTATCTGCGACCAGGTGCCTCCCAGTCTCTTGGTGTCTGCCTTGAGGTCCCGGCGCCAGGTGTTTTTAGGACGTCCTCTGCTTCTCTTTCCTTGAGGGTTCCAAGTCAGAGCCTGTCTGGTGGTGTTTGACACTGGTTTGCGTAATGTGTGCCCGATCCATCTCCATCTTCTCATCTTCTTCGTCCAATTTCGTCTGCTGCTGGGGGTTGTTTTGTTCTTGTCCACAGATCGTTGTTGCTGATCTTGTTCGGCCAGTAGATTTTCAGGATTCTTCTGAGACATTTGTTTATGAAGGTTTGCACTTTATTTATTGTGATCTTATTTATCCTCCATGTCTCTGCCCCATAGAGCAGGACGGATTTTACGTTGGAGTTAAAGGATTCTGATTTTAGTCGTTTCCCGTATCTCTCTAGAGTTCCAGATGTTCTTGAGAAGTAGAAATGAAGTCCTTGCCTTACCTATCCTAGCTTTTACATCTGCATCTGTACCACCCTGACTGCTGATGATACTCCCCAAGTAGGTGAAGGACTCTACCTCTTCTAACATGGTGTCACCAAGGGTGATCGGTTCCGTAGTAGTTGTATTTATCCTTATGTTTTTTGTTTTTCCCTCATGGATGTTAAGTCCTACTTGTGAAGAAGTCTCTATGAGTGTATTGATCTTGTCTTGCATCTGGTGGTAGCTATGTGACAGTAGTGCCAGGTCATCTGCGAAATCTAAGTCATCCAGTTGTGTCCATAATGTCCATCGGATTCCGTTCTTCCTTTGTTCTGTTGTTGTTCTCATGATCCAGTCAATGGCTAGTAAAAACAGGAATGGGGATAGAAGACAACCCGGTCTGACCCCAGTCTTGATCTGGAACTGTTCTGTGAGCTGTCCATCATGTATAACTCTACAGGTCATTCCACAATAGCTGTTTTCAATGATGTTCAATAGCTTAGTGGGCACTCCATGGTGTCTCAATAACTTCCATGCAGTCTCTCTATGTACACTGTCGAATGCCTTCTCGTAGTCGACAAAGTTGACATAGTGTGGGAGTTCCACTCTAGTGACTGCTCTATGATAATGCGAAGAGTGGAAATCTGGTCGACACAGGACCTATTCTTTCTAAATCCTGCTTGCTCGTCCCTCAGTTGGTGGTCAACTGCATCCTTCATTCTGTCCAGGATGACTCTATTTAGCACTTTGCCTGGCACAGAGAGTAGGGTGATCCCTCTATAGTTGTTGCAGTTTCCCAGGTCTCCTTTCTTTGGGAGCTTGTTAATAAGGCCCTCTTTCCAGTCAAATGGTATCTCTTCTTCTTCCCAGATCCTTTTGAAGAGTGGATGCAGCAGGCTCACCGTGATACCAACATCTGCCTTTAGGGCTTCTGCCGGGATATTATCTGGCCCAGTTGCTTTCCCACTCTTCAGCTGCCGCTTTCCTGATTTCCTCTCTGCTGGGTATGTCACAGCTGATGGGGAGTTCGGTCTGTGCTGGTTGGATATCTGGTGGGTTTACTGGTGGGGGTCTATTTAGCAGTTCCTCAAAGTGTTCTGCCCATCTGTGTAGTTGTATTAAAAAAAACAGTTTTGGAATGTAAAGGTTTAAATTAAATAATCCCCTTTGTCAGCCATCAGAATGATTCTGACTCTGCAGTTGTTGTGAAGGGTCGAATAATAGTAATTAAAGACTTATTTCAGAAGACGGTGAAAAAAACCCCTATCTTCCTTTAAATAAAATATTGGCATAATCTAGGGGTTTTATTATCTAGAGTTAATAACAGAAAGATTACAATTAGGGTATTTAGCAGACCCTTTTATCCAAGCGACTTACATCGGTTAATACACACATTGACACACCGACAGCAGAGTCAACCATGCAAGGCGACCGCCAGCTCGTCAGGGTTTGCTCAGGGACACATCAACACTCAGCTTGGAGGAGCTGTGGATCAGAATAGCAACCTTTAGGTTACAAGACAACTGCTCTACCTCCTGAGCTAGATCCACACCAGAGTTAAGCTTTTGAAAGGCATTTAAACTCCACCAACTAATGCGATACCCGTGGATAACATGATCAGCATGGAGCCAAAGCTCTACTGTCCTGTTGGAGTTCAATTTGTCCACATATATTTACAACTGGTGTGTATCAGGGAACGGGGCGAGTGCCTGGTGATTACTGGCAGCTCACTATGGATTCTGGGCTGGTTTAGGGTTCATTGGCACTTACACATTAGCCCAGCTGGCCCATTGTCAGAAATGACTCTGCACTATGCGACAGAGCTGTCGCAGAGCTTATTTATATTTTATATTTTGAAAAAGAAAAATGCCTTTTGAACATCACAAACATGATATGATCCTAGATGTAATACATATTATGTTTAAAAGCCCAATTACCGTAGGTAAAATAAAGTCTTTTTGTTAATTAAACTAGGTTAACAAAACACTTGGTAAGGGAAATGCAATCTAACAACTCCTTGGTATCATGTCATTAAAGTATATATAATCCAAGAACACGAACATAACCATGCCAAAAAAGGATCTGTGGTCACAGTTTCAATTTCAATCTAATTATTTATAGATATTAGATAGATGCCCAAGTTTTATTCAATCTGTGAAGGAAGATAAATGCCCATGCCGCTGGTTTTTAGCAGATATAAATATGAAGTTAAAATTGTAAAATGAGAAATGGTAAAAAGACAGGAATGATGCTCTTGTCTATCAGTGTGTGCGCTGACTGCAGTTAAGATGATAACAAAAGGGGAGATATGAAAAGTATCACTTTCAGCCCACACTTCAAACACAATATTTAACCGCTGTTATGGTTATCATGGAGCAAATTGAAATGCTATATAAATGAGGACAGTACTCCGGACAAAATTAATTAAGAAAAACAATGAAAATAAGTTTTAAAACCTACAACTTTTTTTTACATTAACACACGAGTGATGAACTATTTTAAAATAATTTTCTCATGCACCTTGCTGTTGGGCCGATCAAACCTAATAACCATTATTCCATATTATCATTATTATAATTGATTCATTATGCATGACACACACACATGCAAACACACACAGCAGGTTGGTTGAAAAGCTAAATGATTCCTAGATGGGTAGTAAGACAGGACAGGTTGGACATTTCTGTTGAGCCACAATGTCTTTGTACATCCTTAATGAACTGATTTGTTTATTTATTCTGGGAAAAGATTAGTTACACATCACACTATGTTGATGAAATAATTTAGAAACCTTGATAGCTATTGAAGTAGTGAAGGTATTATGTATTAATAAATGCAACACTATACCTTCCAAGATCAGGCATCTATTCATTTACGATCCCTGGCATTAAGTCATAAAAGATTTGAAATCATTCCAACAAAACGGAAGGTTGGCTAACGCTTGCATTGTGGCAAGCACTGGTAATATACTTGACTGTATTATATTTATAGATTCAACTGATTATTAACTTATTAAACAGAGTAAATGTTCTAAAATTGCATGAAACAAACTAAAATATGAAATACCCCCAGATATTATGAATTGGATCCAGCATACAGACTGTTGAAATGTATTTATGTTGCAGTCAAAATATTACTCATAAATACAAATACAAAAAAAACACCATATTAATTCTTAACATGTATGGCACTCAAGGTATGACTCAATTAACAAAAAGTTAAAAAAGAAAAGCGTTTTGAGGATCTGCCCTTATTTAGTTTCTGCCTGGACTGCAGAACCACCTCTATATAAGAGGCCACAAGATGAGATGGATAAGACTGCAGGGGATTTCAGGTTGTTACAACTGGTGGTAAGTCTGACTGATGCTTCAGCTTGCTTGTCTTTTCCTGGAGGCTCTTTTCATTTATTAAAATGACTACTTTGTTATTTAGGCTACATGCATCCAATTGTTAATATTTTTTATGCAGATAATTTTTTGACCATATTGTTTTTAAGTAACCACTGCATTTGAGTCTTATTTTTTTATATATTTTGAGGATTTCTTTGGATTGATAATTCATGTTTTGAACGACTTGAGACTTTTTTCAGACAATCTCAGACTGCAGTCTAAGAGAGATACTGTCTAGAAGAGACCATTGCATTATAATTTATTTCTGTGTATTTAATTACTCCACCCAGCTACTTTGAATGATACTTATTCAATTTCTTGGTATAGAAACCATTAGTAGAGATTTTTAAGATGGTTTTATGTGAGGTTAGTTTTTTATGCATTATTTACCAACCTCTTATTTTCTCTTATATAATTTGATAGGGATCATATTTTTTTTAAATATTTGATAATTTAATTATTATCTTTGGTGGTATCAGATAGGAAATGTTGCTAGAAGAGAAAAAAATCAACAATTAAGAACAAAAGCACAGATTTTATATTAGATAGTCCATTTTACTCAGGAACAAGTCAGTAAAATGTTAACATTAGACTGACTTTTTCTTGTTAAGGTATCATTTCTTCTGCAGCTGAAGGGAAGAAAACGGTAAGAATAATTCAACATCATCTCATCACCGAAAAAGCTCCAGACCTTCTTGAGGCTATCTGTACTTTTAAATAAAGATAAATCAGTTTTATTTAATTGATAATAAATATGATTTCTTTCATGGAATAAGCCTCCATCATGAGTACGGACGCAGAGATGGCCGCTTATGGCGAGGCTGCCATTTACCTCCGGAAGCCAGAGAGGGAGAGGATTTCGGCCCAGAGCTCGCCATTCGATGCGAAGGCTGCTGCATATGTGACTGATGTTAAGGAACTGTACCTAAAGTGTACCATCACTAAGAGGGAAGGTGGCAAAGTCACCGTCACCGTTTTGACTACAAAGGAGGTAGGCAGTGGTTGATGATGGCAGAAACAAATCAGCTGGTATCAACAAAAAGTGAAAGTCTCAATAGTTGCACTGGTAAGAAAACTAATAATGAGTTTCCATATTTCAGGAGAGGACAGTCAAGGAGGACGATGTCTATCCCATGAATCCTCCCAAGTACGACAAAATTGAGGACATGGCCATGATGACCCATCTCAATGAAGCCTCTGTGTTGTATAACCTCGCAGAGCGTTATTCAGCATGGATGATCTACGTAAGATATTTTGCCTCAATGAAAATATAAGAAACATGAGAAATATGCATCGTTAATAGGTACAATTAATGTGAATCTCTGTGACCTCCTTCAGACCTACTCGGGGCTGTTCTGTGCCACTGTAAACCCCTACAAGTGGCTCCCAGTGTACGATCAGGCCTGTGTCAATGCCTACAGAGGCAAGAAGCGTATGGAGGCTCCACCCCACATCTTCTCTGTCTCTGACAACGCCTTTCAGTTCATGCTTACTGGTTTGTAAATTCAAAGTTTCAAATCCCTAATTTTATCTTGTTTTTATTATTAAATGGCATAATCATGCAAATGAAAATATTTATTTTACAGACAGAGAGAACCAGTCTGTCCTGATCACGTAAGTTTAATCCTGTTAATATAATATAAATATAATACACTGAATCATGCATTGGAAACATGTCAGTATGAATTTACTTTATTTGTCTTTTCACACCCAGTGGAGAATCCGGTGCTGGAAAGACTGTGAACACCAAGCGTGTCATCCAGTATTTTGCTACCATCTCAGTGGGTGGTGCTGGAGATAGTAAGAAGGATGCAGGCGCTGGAAAGATAAAAGTATGTTTAAAAAATAAAACTAAACATTAAATCAATGAATCAATGCATTAAAAAATCACATAAGAACATGAAGAATTCAAATATAATTCAGTAAAAAGGTATTAACATTTTATGCTTGATTATAGGGGTCACTGGAGGACCAGATTATTGCAGCCAATCCCCTGCTGGAGGCCTATGGTAATGCCAAGACTGTGAGAAATGACAACTCCTCCCGTTTTGTAAGTATGAAATGAATTCCTCCCTGAAGATGCTCCCTAGTTTTTGAGTATTTCTTTGAGGATGATTAAAACGAATTATTTTGCAAACAGGGTAAATTCATCAGAATTCATTTCCACGCAAACGGTAAACTATCCAGTGCTGACATTGAGACGTGTAAGTATCTAGTTCTACATGTGGATTCCTTAACCAAGATTATTAGTGGTATAGGTTTTGATTAATGAATGGGCCTTATAGATCTGCTGGAGAAGTCCAGAGTGACATTCCAGCTTCCCGATGAGAGAGGCTATCACATCTTCTTCCAGATGATGACCAACCACAAACCTGAGATCATTGGTGAGATTTTATAATAGTAAGAGTGTGAAGAATGTACTTAATATTAAGATGAAAAGTTGTCCTGAATTGCCTTTATCTATTCGAATATGACGTAATATGTACAAATGACTTCTGAAGTTCAAATATTTAAAGGGCTAGTTTTCTCTCTAGAATAAATCGTTTTTGGTAAAGATTATATCTTCCATTGCATATTGTGGAAATGCATTTGGAAAACATGCATTGCATGTAAGTGCTAAGAAAGATTAATTCGTTTTTTATTCAGAAGTTATCTGTTAGGTAGCAGCATATCAAGCAGAAAAAATGCATTTGTTTAATCCCTCAGAAATTACACATGAAACAATTTAGAAAAATATAGATTGGAAACGATACTGACAAAATCTAAGCAGAGAATTGACATATATTTAATCCCTCAGAAATGACCCTCATCACCAGCAACCCCTACGACTTCCCCATGTGCAGTCAGGGTCACATCACTGTGGCCAGCATTGATGACAAAGAGGAGCTGGATGCTACTGATGTCAGTGGTTGATTGGAAAACACTTCATGTATTTTCCACATGGCATAAATGTTACGAAATGTGTTCTAAATGTTCTTTGTTTTCAACACAGGGTGCTATTGATATTTTGGGCTTCACTAGTGAGGACAAGGTGGGCATCTACAAGTGTACTGGTGCTGTGCTTCACCACGGTAACATGAAGTTCAAGCAGAAGCAGCGTGAGGAGCAGGCTGAGCCAGATGGCAATGAAGGTAACGATTAACATGTATTCATCAGTGCACTAGAAGGTATATTGGTGCATATTTGCTTGTATTACATTTGGAGTAATTATTATACAGAATAATAACACATTCATTTTTCATGTTACCTTTGTAGAGGCCGACAAGATTTGCTATCTACTGGGTCTGAACTCTGCTGATATGCTCAAGGCTCTTTGCTACCCAAGAGTGAAGGTCGGAAATGAGTATGTCACCAAGGGACAGACTGTACCTCAGGTAAGAAAAACACAGTTTGTTAAGGAAATATGGTGCAATTTCTGTTAACATGGTTTGTCTATTATGACGTATAGAATATTTTGATATAATTGTGATGATTTTATGTAAAAATATATTTTCAGGTCAACAACTCAGTGAGTGCCCTGGCCAAGTCTATCTATGAGAGGCTCTTCTTGTGGATGGTCATCCGTATCAACACGATGCTGGACACCAAGCAAGCAAGACAATTCTACATTGGTGTGCTGGACATTGCTGGTTTTGAGATTTTTGATGTAGGTTGTTCAATAAGTGGCAGCATTTCTGAAAGCATGTCCTTCATTCTGAGACGTTAGTCATTACCATTCAATTCTTGAAAACGAGTAATAGTCGGTTTATTAAATGTCCCCTACTAGTACAACAGCATGGAGCAGCTGTGCATCAACTTTACCAATGAGAAACTGCAACAGTTCTTCAACCACACCATGTTCGTCCTGGAGCAAGAGGAGTACAAGAAGGAGGGTATCATCTGGGAGTTCATTGACTTTGGCATGGACTTGGCTGCCTGCATTGAGCTCATTGAGAAGGTACACCTGAATATTATAACTATATATTTTTATTCTATGTGTGGCCATGAAGGTACTTTTCATAATTTGTCATCTGTCATTTTTTCTCTTAAGCCAATGGGCATCTTCTCCATCCTTGAAGAGGAGTGCATGTTCCCCAAGGCCTCAGACGTTACCTTCAAGAACAAGCTGTATGACCAGCATCTTGGCAAGACCAAAGCATTTGAGAAGCCCAAGCCTGCAAAGGGCAAGGCTGAGGCCCACTTCTCCCTGGTGCACTATGCTGGAATAGTGGACTACAACGTCACTGGCTGGCTGGACAAGAACAAGGATCCCCTGAATGACTCTGTTGTTCAGCTGTACCAGAAGTCCTCTAACAAACTCCTGCCTGTCCTGTACCCACCTGTAGTTGAAGGTACGGCTCACATTTTGGACCAGTAGTTTTTCTGTCCGTGATATTATAATAACTATTTATTTCCAGCCATTTAATGTGTTTCTTATATATGGTGGTATATATATATGTATGAAATTAACTAATAACCAATAATTAAAAACAGAGGTTGGCGGTGCAAAGAAAGGAGGCAAGAAGAAGGGTGGCTCCATGCAGACCGTGTCTTCGCAGTTCAGGGTAAGGGTAAACACACAAATAAATGTAAAAACATTCTTCACTTTACTTATTATATGCATATATAATTCTAATTTGTTCTTTCCGAAACAAGTTCTATGCAATTTATATTTTGTTTTATGTCTATAGGAGAATTTGGGCAAACTGATGACCAACTTGAGGAGCACCCATCCTCACTTTGTGCGTTGTCTGATTCCCAATGAGTCAAAGACTCCAGGTACAGTGACTACTAGTATATGTTCATAGTGTCTGCATCAAGTTATACATTTTAGTGAGGTTTTATGGGCATTGCTATACCAAACTAATATAATTCAAAACATGAATTTCACCAAAAAAACAGGACTCATGGAGAACTTCCTGGTTATCCACCAGCTGAGGTGTAACGGTGTACTGGAGGGCATCAGAATCTGCAGAAAAGGCTTCCCCAGCAGAATCCTCTATGCTGACTTCAAGCAGAGGTACTAACTGAAGGAGTTTTCAATGGCAACTTTATAAATCCCTTTTAATATTTGTGTCATTGTTAAAAACATTACAATGATCTTCTTCAGGTACAAAGTACTGAATGCCAGTGTCATTCCTGACGGTCAGTTTATTGACAACAAGAAGGCTTCTGAGAAACTTCTTGGATCCATTGACGTACCTCATGATGAGTACAAATTTGGACACACCAAGGTATGTTTATTGCTGCAAAAACTAGGTTTATACTGGATTTGATGCTGACAAACGTCTCTTGTTACATTAAGGTGTTCTTCAAAGCTGGTCTTCTGGGTACTCTTGAGGAGATGCGAGATGAGAAGCTGGCAGCTCTGGTCAGGATGATTCAGGCTGCAGCCAGAGGTTATGTCATGAGAAAGGAATACGTGAAGATGACGGAGAGGAGGTATGTTTTTAAACATTGTTGTCAAAACACCAATGGGTTTGTAGTACATCCCCGATATGATGGTTTATTTTATTCTATAGGGAAGCCATCTACACTATTCAGTACAACATCCGCTCATTCATGAATGTCAAACACTGGCCATGGATGAAGGTGTACTACAAGATAAAGCCTCTTCTGAAGAGTGCTGAAACCGAGAAGGAGCTTGCCAATATGAAGGAAAACTATGATAAGATGAAGACTGACTTGGCAGCTGCCCTGGCTAAGAAGAAGGAACTTGAGCAGAAGATGGTTTCTCTCCTGCAGGAGAAGAATGATCTTTCACTGCAAATGGCTTCTGTAAGTAAACATTATGTAAAATGTATGTGTGCAAACATTGAGATACATTTGATGTGACATGTTTTACCAATATAAATATCACACAGGAAGGAGACAATCTGAATGATGCTGAGGAGAGGTGTGAAGGACTTATCAAAGCTAAGATCCAGCTGGAGGCCAAAGTCAAGGAGACGACTGAGAGATTGGAGGATGAGGAGGAAATCAATGCTGAGCTGACTGCCAAGAAGAGAAAACTGGAAGATGAATGCTCTGAACTCAAGAAGGACATTGATGACCTGGAGCTTACCTTGGCCAAAGTGGAGAAGGAGAAACATGCCACTGAGAACAAGGTTTGTTAAGATTTAACCACAATACCATCACCATCAACATTGTCCATCCGTTATAGAGTTTAAGGGAAGGTTACATTTTACATATGAGAAATTATGAAACGTGAATTTGTTTTTTTCAGGTGAAGAACCTGACTGAGGAGATGGCCTCTCAGGATGAGAGCGTTGCTAAGCTGACAAAGGAGAAGAAAGCCCTCCAAGAGTCACATCAGCAGACTCTTGATGACTTGCAGGCAGAGGAAGACAAAGTCAACACTCTGACCAAGGCCAAGACCAAGCTTGAACAGCAAGTGGATGATGTGAGAAAAGCTCATGGAAACTTTCAATGAATATTAGTAATGGAGTTGAGTGAATATTCAATATTACATTGGATTGTTCTTAATTATTTTTCAATTATTGACATCCAGCTTGAAGGTTCTCTGGAGCAAGAGAAGAAGCTCCGTATGGACCTTGAGAGATCCAAGAGAAAGCTTGAGGGTGATCTGAAACTGGCTCAGGAAACTGTCATGGATCTTGAGAATGACAAACAGCAGTCTGACGAGAAAATCAAGAAGTAATTAATTTGTTTTTTAACAATAACAATCGGGTTTAGTGCATGTGACTGTTTTGATATAGTTTATAATTTTTCTTATTAATTATTCACAGGAAGGACTTTGAGACCAGCCAGCTTCTGAGCAAAATTGAGGATGAGCAGTCATTGGGTGCTCAGCTTCAGAAAAAGATCAAGGAGCTTCAGGTGGGAAAATTAATCAATTTAATTGTTTTAATATAAACGTTCTGAAATTATGAACTTGGATATTGACCTTAATATTTGTGTATTATTTAGGCCCGTATTGAGGAACTGGAGGAAGAGATTGAGGCTGAGCGTGCTGCTCGTGCCAAGGTTGAGAAGCAGAGAGCTGATCTCTCCAGGGAACTTGAAGAGATCAGTGAGAGGCTTGAGGAAGCTGGTGGAGCCACTTCTGCTCAGATTGAGATGAACAAGAAGCGTGAAGCTGAGTTCCAGAAGCTGCGTCGTGACCTTGAGGAGTCCACCCTGCAGCATGAAGCCACTGCTGCTGCTCTGCGTAAGAAGCAGGCTGACAGTGTAGCAGAGCTGGGAGAGCAGATTGACAACCTCCAGCGTGTCAAGCAGAAGCTTGAGAAGGAGAAGAGCGAGTACAAGATGGAGATTGATGACCTCTCCAGCAACATGGAAGCTGTTTCTAAGGCCAAGGTAAGTTATTCTTCAATGCCTTCATTGTGTTAAGAAATAATGCAAAATAATAAGTACATAAATAACTATTAATCAACATTGATTTCAAATTGATAATCTTTTAATCATCAGGGAAATCTGGAAAAAATTTGCCGTGCCCTTGAGGACCAACTCAGTGAAATCAAGGCTAAGAGTGATGAGAATGCTCGCCAGGTCAATGACATCAGTGCCCAGAGAGCAAGACTGCTCACAGAAAATGGTTGGTATTTATTTTATTCAGGCATTTGTATCATTTGAAATTCTGGGGGTACCATTTTGGGAATGTAATTGAATATACATTTTCCTCCTCGGCAGCCAGTCAGTTTCGTTCTCAGTGGGTGCTGGTCTCTGCCAGGGCTGCGCCTTGTCACCAATCCTGTTTGTGATATACATGGACAGGATATCGAGGCGTTGTCGTGGTGGGGAGGGGTTGCAGTTCGGTGGTCTGAGGATCTCGTCACTGCTTTTTGCAGATGATGTGGTCCTCATTGGATCATCGGCCTGTGACCTTCAGCACTCACTGGATCGGCTGGCGGCCGAGTGTGAAGCGGCTGGGATGAGGATCAGCACCGCTAAATCTGAGGCCATGACTCTTAGCAGGAAACCGGTGGATTGCTTACTCCGGGTAGGAAATGAGTCCTTAGCCCAAGTGAAGGAGTTCAAGTACCTCGGGGTCTGGTTCGCGAGTGAGGGTACTATGGAGCATGAGATTGGCCGGAGAATCGGAGCAGCGGGGGCGGTATTGCGTTCGCTTTACCGCAGCGTTGTAACGAAAAGAGAGCTGAGCCGCAAGGCAAAGCTCTCGATCTACCGGTCGATCTTCGTTCCTATCCTCACCTATGGTCATGAGGGCTGGGTGATGACCGAAAGGACGAGATCACATACAAGCGGCCGAGATGAGTTTTCTCAGAAGGGTGGCTGGCGTCTCCCTTAGGGATAGGGTGAGAAGCTCAGCCATCCGTGAGGAACTCGGATTAGAGCCGCTGCTCCTTTACTTAGAAAGGAGACAGCTGAGGTGGTTCGGGCATCTGGTAAGGATGCCCACTGGGCGCCTTCCTTGGGAGGTGTTTCAGGCACGTCCAGTGGGGAGGAGACCTCGGGGAAGACCCAGGACTAGGTGGAGAGATTATATCTCAACACTGGCCTGGGAACGCCTCGGGATCCCCCCGTCAGAGCTGGTCAATGTGGCCCGGGAAAGGGATGTCTGGGGCCCCCTGCTTGAGCTGCTCCCCCCGCGACCCGACCCCGGATAAGCGGACGAAAATTAGATGAGATGAGATTTTCTCACAAATTCAATATGTATAACTAATTTGACATACCTCCGCCGACTAGGTGAGTTTGGTCGACAGCTTGAGGAGAAGGAAGCTCTTGTCTCCCAGCTGACCAGAGGCAAGCAGGCATTTACTCAGCAGGTTGAGGAGCTGAAGAGGCAAAATGAGGAGGAAGTAAAAGTAAGGATAATTTATTCATAAAGACGGTAGGCTTCAAAGATCATGAAATGTATTGAATTTACGAGATCCCTGTTTCGCCTTTTGTAGGCAAAGAATGCTCTTGCTCATGGTGTGCAATCAGCCCGCCATGACTGTGATCTTCTGAGGGAGCAGTTTGAGGAGGAGCAGGAGGCCAAGGCTGAGCTACAGCGTGGAATGTCCAAGGCCAACGGTGAGGTGGCTCAGTGGAGGAGCAAGTATGAAACTGATGCTATCCAGCGCACTGAGGAGCTTGAGGAGTCCAAGTGAGTAAATCATTCAAAACTTTACCTAAATTGGACATTGTAATTGTTAAACGTACCCAAATCAAGCCATGTTATTCTTTAACAGAAAAAAGCTTGCCCAGCGCCTTCAAGAGGCTGAGGAACAGATTGAGGCTGTGAACTCCAAGTGTGCCTCTCTGGAGAAGACCAAACAGAGACTCCAGGGTGAGGTGGAGGACCTCATGGTTGATGTGGAGAGGGCCAACGGACTGGCAGCCAACCTAGACAAGAAGCAGAGGAACTTTGACAAGGTGTGTTGTAATTAATTGAGATGACATTTTAAATATTTGTATACAATGATTATTCTTCAAGTGCTAAACTTTTCCTACTTTATTAACAATATTGTGCAGGTTTTGGCTGACTGGAAGCAGAAATATGAGGAGGGTCAGGCAGAGCTTGAAGGAAGTCTTAAAGAGGCTCGTTCTCTCAGCACTGAGCTTTTCAAGATGAAGAACTCCTATGAAGAAACTCTAGATCATCTGGAGACCATGAAGCGTGAAAACAAAAACCTTCAACGTGAGTATTTGTTAAATATTAAAGTGCTAGGTTGTGGTAAAATATGTATCAGACTTATGACAAATGCAAAATTGCTCTGCAGAGGAGATTTCTGATTTGACTGAACAAATTGGTGAGACCGGAAAGAGCATCCATGAGCTGGAGAAATCCAAGAAGCAGGTGGAGACAGAGAAGACTGAGATCCAGTCAGCCCTTGAGGAAGCTGAGGTGAGGATTCAATCTGCAAAACAACATAAAAAATCAAATAATTAGTGTCTGCAATTTTGTCAATTTTTATTTTATACCTTAGGGAACCCTGGAGCATGAGGAATCCAAGATTCTGCGTGTCCAACTGGAGCTGAACCAGATTAAGGGTGAGGTTGACAGGAAGCTGGCTGAAAAGGATGAGGAGATGGAGCAGATCAAGAGGAACAGCCAGAGGGTCATTGACTCCATGCAGGCCACTCTTGACTCTGAGGTCAGGAGCAGGAATGATGCCCTGAGAATCAAGAAGAAGATGGAAGGAGACTTGAATGAGATGGAGATCCAGCTGAGTCATGCCAACCGCCAGGCTGCTGAGGCCCAGAAGCAGCTGAGAAATGTTCAAGGACAACTGAAGGTAAAACACAGATTTAATGTACTGCACATGTAGAATATAGTTGCATTTATATCTTGGGGTGAACTATTCAGTTCTGTTTTCATGTGAATATTAGGATGCCCAACTGCATCTTGATGATGCTGTCAGAGCTGCGGAAGACCTGAAGGAGCAGGCTGCCATGGTGGAACGTAGGAACGGTCTCATGGTGGCTGAAATTGAGGAGCTGAGGGCAGCTCTGGAACAGACAGAGAGAGGCCGCAAAGTGGCTGAGCAAGAGCTGGTGGATGCCAGCGAGCGTGTTGGACTGCTGCACTCTCAGGTAAACAAACATTTGAATCCTGTCATACGATTACAAGAACACGTTCATGTTTTAACAGTAATTGAGTAATAATATGTTTCAGAACACAAGCCTGTTGAACTCAAAGAAAAAGCTGGAAAGTGACCTGGTCCAAGTCCAGGGTGAGGTTGACGACAGTGTCCAGGAAGCCAGAAATGCTGAAGAGAAGGCCAAGAAAGCCATCACTGATGTAGGCCTATATTTGTTTGTTAATTGATGTTTTGAGAACTTAATGGAACTCTTGATGAATATATTACTTGTTCTTGTAGGCTGCCATGATGGCTGAGGAGCTGAAAAAAGAGCAGGATACTAGTTCTCACCTTGAGAGGATGAAGAAGAACCTGGAGGTCACAGTGAAAGACCTGCAGCATCGCCTGGATGAAGCTGAGAACCTGGCCATGAAGGGTGGCAAGAAGCAGCTGCAGAAACTGGAGGCCAGAGTAAGACAATAATCAGCCGGCATTTAAAAATGTATTACTCAAGTGTAAGGACAAGGTTGAGTCATTCACTTTTACTCTCAAGGTTCGCGATCTGGAGTCCGAGGTTGATAATGAACAGAGACGTGGAGCAGAAGCTATAAAAGGTGTCCGCAAATATGAGAGGAGAGTCAAGGAACTCACCTACCAGGTATGTCCAATTTACATCTCCAAATATGTTTCTACTGATATAGCATTTTGATCATATCTAAAGGCCACATGATGTGGATTTTTCACTTTCAAATGTGCAATAGACTGAGGAGGATAAGAAGAATGGCTGCAGACTTCAGGATCTTGTTGATAAGCTGCAATTGAAGGTGAAGGCTTACAAGAGACAGTCTGAGGAAGCGGTAAGTTGCAAGGAAAAACAAGGGATAGTTCAACTTTGTTACATTATATTCAAACTGACAAAATATGAATGTTCCTACAGGAGGAGCAGGCCAACTCTTACCTGTCCAAGAGCAGGAAGGTTCAACATGAGCTGGAGGAGGCTGAGGAACGTGCTGATATCGCTGAGACTCAGGTCAACAAGCTTAGGGCAAAGACCCGTGACTCTGGAAAGGTAATTGGACAGTAAAAGTACAGTTCAGATTTTTCAACTATTTTCTATTTAATAATTTCCTAGAATTCTTTACTTTAAAAATGCCTTTTACAAATGTAAACCCTACTTTTCTTTTGATTTTCTCTTTAGGGAAAGGAGACTGCTGAATAATTCCTCATATTTGAAACATCATTCATACAAGTCATAAAATATGGCTAAATTGTGAATAGAATAAACTATAGAACAACTTTCCATCTTGTATTTTGTATTTATTTGTTTGACCTTACTTTCTTTGCATAGCCCTGTAATCAGAGAATATTTTCACTGGATCTGGATCCTTATCAAGAGCTAATTGGATGTGGTCAGACACAAGGTCATTCGGCTGTTGGGAAAGAGATTTTATGCTGATTTTTTTTATTAATGTAATGATTAATTGCTTCAGTCACTGCGTCATATTGCTGGGATTTTCTGTCTTTACACAGGCTTGCAGATGAAAGGGAATGACAGGTCTTCTATTTCCTAGGGTCCAGTGTTCACAAACTGGTTGACAGAGACTGGCAAAAATATATGATTGGATAATTGTTTTATGTGAATGACATTCGTTTTAGTGAGTGAAAAAATGGTTTGGATTACTGGAAGACAAAATAAGTTGTTTTAAACCAAAATAACATGATTTCGGGTTCCCTGGCACTAAACTAATGCCAACTCTAAAATTGCTGGAGTTAAGATTTAAGATTAATGCCATGTCATTTTTAATGCCATTCGTCAAGCTATTACCAAATTGAATGGACTGTAATGAGATCAACATCATCACAATATCAACATGCAACACTTAGGGATGGAGGGAGAGATATTTTGGGTTGTTTAGTTTCAATATTTATGATTCAGTTTTAGCTGAAATGGCTTCTTTGACATCTTCTAAAATTAACCTAAAATTTCTTTTAGTTACATAATTCAGGCATAAGACAAATAGAATGAGTTAAAAGTAAAATAATGCTAATGCAATTTAGCATTAAAAGGACAACTAATGCAATTTTTTCGCATTTTGAAGCGAAATTGCAGGATCCTTGAACGCAAATGGCGCTCGACTAAACTTGAGGTCTTTCATCTTGCATGGCATAATAGTCTGATCACCTATAAGGGTGCGCTGACTATCGCCAGGAACACCTACTTTTCTAGTATCATTAATTTGAATAGAAATAATCCTACGTTTCTTTTTGACACGGTGAGGAGCCTCACTCAGAAACAGAATCAGACCGTAGGCTCCTCGATCTCGGCAGGTGAATTCATGGATTTCTTTGAGAATAAGATTCAATCAATTAGAGAGGAAATTGATGCTTACCGGGCGGCTAATCCTACACATCCTGTGGGGCAGGATGGGGTTCTGCCAAGTAGGATGGTGAACTCTGACGCAACTCTTTTGGAGTTTAAGGCGATTTCCTTGGTGGAACTTGAAAGGGTGATAAAGGCCTCAAGGCCAACAACTTGTATGTTGGATCCGCTCCCTTCTAGGGTTCTTAAGGAACTTTTTCCAACGGTGGGGCCTGTTATCCTCTTGCTTATGAATCTTTCGTTTTCAACAGGAATTGTTCCTTCCAATTTCAAGGCTGCGGTGTTAAAACCGCTACTCAAAAAGCCTGGCCTAGATCCTGAATTAGTCAGGAACTATCGGCCTATATCGAATCTGCCCTTCTTGTCTAAGGTACAGGAAAGGATTGTAGCAAAGCAAATTGTTGACTATTTGAAGAGGAATAATCTCTTTGAACCTTTCCAGTCGGGGTTCAGGAATTTCTACTCAACTGAAACTGCTATTACAAGAGTTGTAAATGACATCCTTCTTGCTTTGGATAAAAATACAAGCACAATGCTTGTGATGTTGGATCTGAGCGCTGCGTTTGATACGATTGACCATAGCACTCTTCTTCACCGTCTTGAACACTATGTTGGTTTCGGGGGTACGGCTCTTGGTTGGCTTGAATCGTACCTCACAGATAGAACCCAATTTGTGCTTCATGAGGGTGCAGAATCGAAGCATTGTAAATTGCGCTTTGGCGTACCACAAGGGTCGGTTCTTGGTCCATTGCTTTTTGCAATTTATATGCTTCCCCTCTGTGACGTTATCCGCGGCTTCGGAATTAGTTTCCATTGCTATGCGGATGACACCCAGCTCTACATTCCTGTAGATTCCGGTGATTCTGCCCAGATTCAAAAGGTTGAGTCCTGTTTGGCTGCTGTGAAGGGCTGGATGTCACAAAACTTCCTACAGCTTAATACTGGGAAGACAGAGCTGATGATTATCGGCTCGAAGCGGGACCGGGAAAAGTTTGAGGATGTCTCTCTGTGGTTGGATGGCTTCGCCATCCCACAGAGTGCATCCGTCAGAAATCTTGGTGTCTTGTTTGACCCTCAACTATGCTTTGATCAGCATATAAGAAGTATAACTAGAATTGCCTTTTTCCATTTGAGAAACATTGCAAGAATCAGATCAATGTTATCTGTAGTGGATGCAGAGACACTGATTCATGCGTTTGTCTCGTCAAGACTGGACTATTGCAATGCACTGTTCTCGGGATTACCGAACTCTACTACAAAGAGTCTACAGCTGGTACACAATGCGGCAGCTAGATTGCTGACCAGAACGAGAAAGTTTGATCATATTACACCTATTCTCGCCTCTTTACATTGGCTACCAATAACTTTCAGATCAGACTTTAAGGTGCTATTGCTAACCTATAAAGCCTTGCATGGACTATCTCCATTGTACCTGAAGGACCTGATCATTCCTTATAGTCCTTCTCGGTCTCTCCGGTCTTCAGGAGCCGGCCTTCTTTCATTGCCGAAGGTTAAAAAGAAATCGGCTGGACAGAGAGCGTTTGCCTATCGAGCCCCCTTTTTATGGAATAGGCTGCCATCAGCGATCAGGGAAGCTGACTCTGTGGAGCTATTCAAAGGGAAGCTCAAATCGCACCTCTACAATCTTGCATTTGGAGTGTGAAAACAACAGATGCGTAGTGAAGACTACTCTGTTTGCTTGTGCTTTTCTTATTACATTATACATTCCCACTATGTACTTTTCCGTTCTAATTCACTATTCTGTCAGTTGTAGCGT
Organism: Gadus macrocephalus; assembly: GCF_031168955.1. NCBI lineage: Eukaryota > Metazoa > Chordata > Actinopteri > Gadiformes > Gadidae > Gadus > Gadus macrocephalus. The sequence continues at coordinate 10,822,234 of NC_082385.1, forward strand.
GCTGCGGGTGCTGGACTGGATGCCTGGACTCTCCTCATGGATAACGGCCAGAACCCCATCACCATTTTAATATGATGTACATGTATTTACCTGTATGCCAATTGTGGCACCCATTGCACTCCTGACCATCCCTGGAAGAAGGGATCCCCTACACTGCGTTTCTTCTCAAGATTTCTTCCTTGCTGATTCAAGGGAGTTTTTTATTGCCCGTGTGGGGGCATGGGTAAAGGGGGGTGTCACAAATATTTGGCCTGTTAAGCCCTTTGAGACTGTAATGGTGATTAAGGGCTATACAAATACAATTGAATTGAATTGAATTGAATTGAATTTTCTGTACAGTACTTCAGCAAAATCAACCCTAACTGCATATCCTGGTGGTAACCCCACAATCAAAGTGCCACAGGTTTAGCTGCTGCCATACAACTTTCAATTTGGGCTACCAAGTCAATGTAATGAACTCACTTTCGTCAAGGAATTACCGTTAAGCTTTGGGAGAACATAATCCTACACAAATAATTGCACAAGGTTGCTTTGAAATGCAGAGAATGGTAGCAATCATCTTAAAACAGCCTCCCGCCATTAGGCAACACAGTGCTCCCAAATGGGCAGGCGGAGCTTCAATAAATACCTAATTAATACACATTTCGATTAAAGAGTTTAAACTGTATTCTCTTCCGCCTCTCGCTCTCCCCCCAATATTCATTAATCAGACCACATGTATTTACAGCTGTTGTGTAGCATGGCATGAGGGTGAATGCCTAGCATTCATTGGCTACTCACCACGAATTCTAGCCTGCTTAAGTGGTCATGGGCATATGTGGCTTATAATCATCTAGGTAGAGCAGTGCAGGCACTTATTCAGGCATGTGGGAGGCGGCTATCCTCTGGGGAGCAGCTATGGCTCATGGTTAGCGATAGTAGACTAGAAAACGTTTGACTTATTGAGGTACTATAATGACTTAGATGTACGATTCATTCAACTAAATGTGTAGAAATAAATTTATATTAAAGAACAGAGTAGAACAGGGAAGTCTGGGGCCCCCTGCATCTTCATCTGGATAAGCGGATGAAGATGAGATGAGATGAGATGAAGAACAGAGTAGTCAATGGTTTATTGAAATGTTGGATAAGACCTTGATGGAAACGCCGAAACTGAACGGTACATACCTATTGTGTAAATAGGAACACGATTGGTGCAACGATTCTATTTTTTCACGTACCCAAGATTTGTGATTAAAAAGAAAAAGACATCTGCGGTGTAGCCCCGCTGCCTTAATGGAGGAACAATTCTGAATCTTGGCATATCATAGTTTACATGATTTTTTCTACAACCCACAATGTCCGTCTTTATTTTTTTTACAGTGAAAGTTCTAGGAAAACATCAAAAATCGTGATCTTAATAACCGCAGGCGGAAAATTACACCAAATTTCGTCGACCTTCTCTACGGAAAATTATGATTCCCGAAATGATGGCTGACATTTGTTTTTGCAATGTTCCATCAATCACAATTCCATAATTTTACTGTTAATTTTAAAAGTTACAATTGTGACAGATTTTTGGAGTTCATGACACAAAATTGTCAGTAGCTCCAAAAATCTGTCACAATGTGGATTTCATTCTCAATAATGCTCAAAATTCCATATAAACGGCATTTGCTCATGAAAATGATGCAATGTGCCATTGGTGCCTTTTAATGAGGTCAAGCACTCGGACATCAAGCTAACAGATTCAGTGCTACAGAAACAAAATCAGACATATAAATTCAAAAATAAAAATGTAAAGATGATTAAGTAAGATAGGGATCTTATATTAGAATTGCTGTTGCTTAATATATAGATCAATTTTCATTATTTTAATTAAATTTATATTATATAATATATAAAAAGAAGAGTATGTTTATTTATGTTTATTTAGAGTAAACATAAATGAAAAATAAAAGATATTAAATCATGCCAACCATACGGAATGTTGGCTAACGCTTGCAATGTGGCAAGCACTTGTAATAAACATTACTATATTATATTTAGATTTAACTGATTCTTAACTTGTTAAACCGAGTTAATGTTCTGAATTTTCATGAAAAAAACTGCAAACATGAAATATCCCCAGACATTAGGAAATTAATTCCAGCATGAAAACTGTTGAAATGTGTTGATGTGGCAGTTAAGCTATTGAGATATAAATACATCAACTACATAAATTGTTATCATGTAAGGCACTCAAAGAATGAGCCAATGAACAGATTATTTGCAAAGTTTAAAAAAAGAGTTTTGAAGATCTGCCCTTATATAGTTTCTGCCTGGACTGCAGATCCACCACTATAAAAGAGGCCAGAAGATGAGATGGATGGACTGCAGGGGATTTTCAGGTTATTACAACTGGTGGTAAGTATGACTGATGCTTCAGCTGCTGTCTTGGAGGGACCATTGCATTAGAGAAGAGATTTTTACACTCTTGTTTTCATGGAGCTTTCTTTTATTGTATATTATTTAAGAAGTCGTTACATAATGGTTAAATACATTGAGGTTTTATTCAGGCATTTGTTTGTATTGCATATGTTTTGGGAATTCATGTTTTGAATGACGTTTTCAGTGTTTTCAAACCAAGTCAGACCGCTGTCCAGGAGAGCTGCTTTCTAGGAAAGACTATTGCTTTAGAATAGGGAATCTTGCGTCCTTGTTTTCATTAAAGGAGACATATTATGGTGTTTTCCCAACAAGTAAACAAAGTATATGAGTTCCAGAAAACATGTTTTTGAAGCTGTTTGCTGGAAATAGCTTTTAGGAAAAAAGATCTCGCTTTTCCCCTCTGTTTCAGTCCCTTCGGAATGCGCTTTTTCTGGTGTCTGTACCTTTAACGCAAATGAGCTGCTGCCCATTGACCAATGAGCTGTCAGAGTGAACCACAGCATGGAGGAGAAGTGATGGTTGCCGTTTACGGACTACCGGAGCTCTATATCTATAGAATAGGATATCATAATAATAATAATATATAGCGAATTATATAATATTATATTTAATATCACGGCCAAAAGCTATGTGCCCATCGGATGATATTATGAATCATAAAGACTGCGTCTGATGTCTCTCGTACTTCCACAACAAGTAAAGATTCGTGGTGGGGGTTATCTCGGCTATGGTTGAGAATAATTGGGGGAAAGGAACTTTGGCCTTGACTCTCTGACGTCCATATTGATCAGCGAGATGGAGGAAAAAGGGATTGTTCTCCCGGAGCTGAGCTTCCGGACTGCCGCCCAGCTCCCCCCGCCGGAGCTGCCGGACTGCCGCCAGAGCTTCGGCGGCAGTCCGGCACATCCGGCGGGGGGAGCTCGGTGGCAGTCCGGCAGCTCTAGCGGAGAAATGGATTGTACTTCCGGAGCTGAGCTGCCGGGCTGCCGCCGAACTCCCCCTGCCGGAGCTGCCGGATTGCCGCCGAAGCTCCCCCACCTTAACTGCCGGACTTGCTCCAGAGCTTCGGCGGCAATCCGACAGCTCCGCCGGACTCCCTGCCAGGCAGTCACATGGCAAACTGACAAATTAGACATCTATATTTGTATCGAATATCCCTGCTTCTGAATGCGCAAACATCTCCGCCCAGTGCTCGTCCGCTGGTCCACAAAATCTTAGCTATGCTCTGATTGGAGGGGGGTGGGGAAATGGGAGGTCATATTCAAACATATCCCATTCCTACGTAGGAGGGGCGCCGGAACTGACTCGCTTTCAGCAATGCATATCTTACAAAAATCATGTACAGACTTTTTTTAAAGTTTGTATGTGTGTGGGAGCACCAAAGACCCAAAACAACAGCCCGAATCTTAGGAAAAGTGTTGTTTTCATCGGTACCCTTTAAGGTTATTAGAATTAGCCTTACCTCGAAAATAATTTTTTACATTCTACTTTGAATGAAAATTTGTTCAGTTACGTTGTTATAGAAACCATAAGAGAATGTGGGGGATTCTTGTTACGTTATGTTTGGAACTTCTGTGTAATGTATTATTGTCAGGGTGTGGGTGTTTCCCTGTGTTTCCCTCCTGTGTTGATTGCTGTTCCCTCCCCTAATGTGTCTCAGCTGTTCCTCGTTGTGTTTGTTATTTAAGCCCTCGTCTTTCCTTTGTTCCTTGTGCTGTCATTGTGGTTTGCTGTGGTTGTTTGTGGTTGTTAGTCCTGCGTGTCCCGAGTTCCCTGTTGTCTCCCGAGTTCCCTGTTGTCTCCCGAGTTCCGAGTTGTCTCCCGAGTTCCGAGTTGTCTCCCGAGTTCCCTGATTCCTGTGCCTTAGCCTTTAGGCTTGAATAAAGTGCCGTTTCCTGAAATACCGTCTGCGTTTGGGTCCTACCTGCCTGCATGCACCCCCAGTTCCTTAACAGAATGACAGCACCACTATGGGACCCAGCGGACGCTCAATTTGACCGTAAGTTGGAGGATTTACTAGTCAAGATAAATAAGGCAATAGATCGCTGGGAGGGTTTGGGGGACCACCCGGTTCCTCCTGGTACTCCAGCTCCCGCACCGACTCCGGTCCCCGAGCCCTGTCCTGTTCCTGAGCCCACTCCTAGCCTTCCAGAGGGGGACCGGCCTCTTCGCCTGCTTGAGGTGGTCCGCCCCCCGCTCCTGCCTGAGGGGGCCCGCCCTCCAGACCGTCCAGGGGAGGCACGCCCTCCGCTCCTGCCTGTGGGGGCCCTCCTCCACTCCTTCCCGAGGGGGGTTCCCCTTCAAGGCCTTCCACCAGAGGGGACCCGCCCTCTACCTGGCCTGCCTCCTGAGGGGACCCGCCCTCTACCTGGCCTTCCTCCTGAGGGGACCCGCCCTCTACCTGGCCTTCCTCCTGAGGGGACCCGCCCTCTACCTGGCCTTCCTCCTGAGGGGACCCGCCCTCTACCTGGCCTTCCTCCTGAGGGGACCCGCCCTCTACCCTGTCCACCAGAGGGGACCCGCCCTCTACCTGGCCTGCCTCCTGAGGGGACCCGCCCTCTACCTGGCCTGCCTCCTGAGGGGACCCGCCCTCTACCTGGCCTTCCTCCTGAGGGGACCCGCCCTCTACCTGGCCTTCCTCCTGAGGGGACCCGCCCTCTACCTGGCCTTCCTCCTGAGGGGACCCGCCCTCTACCTGGCCTTCCTCCTGAGGGGACCCGCCCTCTACCTGGCCTCCTTCTTGAGGGGACCCGCCCTCTACCTGGCCTGCCTCCTGAGGGGACCCGCCCTCTACCGGGCCTTCCTCCTGAGGGGACCCGCCCTCTACCGGGCCTCCCTCTTGAGGGGACCCGCCCTCTACCTCGCCTTCGCCGGCCTCCTGAAGGGTTCCGCCTTCACCGCTGCCGGCCTTCTGAGGGGGTTCTGTGCCACTGCAGGTCTCCTGAGGGACTGAGCCCTCATCGTCCTTACCGCCGGCCTCCTGAAGGGTTCCGCCTTCACTCTGCCTCTGCTTGCCCCCCAGGCCGTCCGCCTGAGGCTCCCTGCCATGCCCTGGGGCAGTTTTCTGGCCGCCCGCCTGACGTCCCTCGGCTCTGCCGCAGTCCATTTTTTTTTTGATTCCCCCCTCCTGGCGCCCCTCCACCCACCCGTTTTGGGTTTGACTTTCTTTGCTTGTCGTGGGTCGCCTGGGAGTCGACCCTTAAGGGGGGGGTACTGTCAGGGTGTGGGTGTTTCCCTGTGTTTCCCTCCTGTGTTGATTGCTGTTCCCTCCCCTAATGTGTCTCAGCTGTTCCTCGTTGTGTTTGTTATTTAAGCCCTCGTCTTTCCTTTGTTCCTTGTGCTGTCATTGTGGTTTGCTGTGGTTGTTTGTGGTTGTTAGTCCTGCGTGTCCCGAGTTCCCTGTTGTCTCCCGAGTTCCCTGTTGTCTCCCGAGTTCCGAGTTGTCTCCCGAGTTCCCTGATTCCTGTGCCTTAGCCTTTAGGCTTGAATAAAGTGCCGTTTCCTGAAATACCGTCTGCGTTTGGGTCCTACCTGCCTGCATGCACCCCCAGTTCCTTAACAATTATTTACTTAGCACTTGACTACTTTTACATCATTTTATGAAGATGATATTTTTTTTATAATTTGATGGTTTACTTTGTTTTCAGACGTTAAATGTTGATAGAAAAGAGACATTTGTGACGTAATTTAGTACGAAAAATCAAGTAGCTCTGCACTGACATACATTTTATGTAAGATTTTCCAATTCATTCAAAAACGAGCCATTAGAATGTGTAGATTAGACTGACTTGTAACCAATATGACTCATAATTTCTTCTGCGGTTGAAGGGAAGTAAACGGTAAGAATTATATGATATCATCACGTCACTAAATATCTCCAAACCTTCTTGAAGCTATGTGTACTTGTAAGATAACATTAATCAAGTAGTATGTTTGTTTTTATCAAATAAGCCTCCATGAGTACGGACGCAGAGATGGCCGTTTACGGCCAGGCGGCCATTTTCCTCCGGAAGCCAGAGAAGGAGAGGATTGCGGCCCAGAGCGCGCCATTCGATGCGAAGGCTGCTGCATATGTCACTGATGTTAAGGAACTGTACGTAAAGTGTACCATCAATAAGAGGGAGGGTGGCAAAGTCACCGTCACAGTTTTGGCTACAAAAGAGGTAGGCAGAGATTGATCATCAACTGGTATCATTAAGAAAGTTTAAGTCTCAATAGCTGCACTGGTAAGAAAACTAAACATGGGTTTCCATTTTTTAGGTGAAGACAGTCAAGGAGGACGATATCACACCCATGAACCCTCCCAAGTCAACACAGTCTCACTCCGAGAACGTCAAATACCGACTGTTGGCAAAGGCCCTTTAGCGTCGGTGACTGACGGGAAAGGTACCCTTTTTATTCGCTCGGTGACGGTAAAGGTACCCTTCGGCGTCTTCTGCATACGGAATGGGGGGTGCCTCACTACGTCTCTAATAGACGCTGTGAGCATCTTTCCTATTGGATAGTTTTTAGGATATTCTTCTGTGAAAATGGCGGACATACTTTTTTATCCTGGGTGGAAAATATGATATTTTAGCATAGTTAAACAATTAAAAGTGTTTATGTAAACATTTTTAGCGAGAAATGTGCATTTTACTTTCATAATCGTCGTTCGGCGAATGTGAAGGATGTTTGGTTTGATAGATATGACGAAGAATATTTCATCGGGCGATAATGGCCGGCGTACAGGCATCCCGGGCTCACGAAAATAGGTGACATTGTCACGTTATTTAATCTATTGAAACGTGATCAGGTAGGCCTACACGTATTTCTAAATGTTCGTGTCAAAAAGCACAATTTTCAAACTCATGCATATCAATTGGAAGTATTTGTCGTGATTTGTCACTAAGCACGACTTCCATCTAAGGTTCTGTCCGGGAGCTTTCTCCCTATTGTCCCTTAAGGAGCTCCGTACAGAACATTTATTGTTAAAAATTGTCTGTGATAACTAAGAATATGACAGCTTTTCCAGTCTCACCAATATGCGCACAGATCGCACGGTTTGACACTTTCAAGATGCGTGCAGTAGCCTACATACGCCCAATGACCATTTCGTGTGCATACGATACGCAAAACCCAGCATTAACTACTGTGGAGGGCGGATACGTCCATTTCGCGTGCATGTGTGCATATGATACGAAAAACCCAGCATTAACTGAATGGGAGATGCAATATTTTAGGACATATTCACCATTTAACGTGTTTCTAATGACATTTCTAGCGAGAAATGTACTTTTCCCTTGAATAATCCTCAGTCAGTGAATGTGTATGATCTTTATTAATCTTTATTATCTGAATGGGAAATGCAGCTCACGTGTTTCCTGCTTTTGTGTTATTAAACCGTTACTTTATGTAACTTTTAATGATATCATCTTGTTAGAAACACGTACGTTTTCGTGAACACTGGATTACGTCGCATTTCAACATAAAATAGCGTGTTATACACACACACACACACACACACACACACACACACACACACACACACACACACACACTGCATTTCGCTGCCAAATGAATAAATACTAAGGCAGAATAAAGAATAAATTAATTCATTATCATTCAACTTCAACATGCGTTATTACAGTATAGTGGTGGAGGGATGACGTGTGTTGGCCAACCGGGAAGTGAGCGTCGCCCTGGGTTCCCTTGACAAAAAGCCAACGGGTTTTTCCATTTGATTTTGGATTATTGCAGAAAAATTAGCATCTTTGAAGCACCTCCTCAAAAACTGAAAATAAATAAAAATAACTGTGCTCCAAAGAAAGAAATGTAAACCAATGCATTCCGAATGGGAGTGTTTCTCCGATTTTTCCATGCTACACAGAACGAAATGTAAACCCATGCAAATAAAGACTTCATGGTCATAATCATTTAAATATCATTAATCTCCTGAGGGTGGTATTCTATTTTTTTCAACGGGGCTGAATCCAGTCACTTGACCGTCATGGTTGCTATGGTGGTTGCTATCCACCAGCCCCTCTAATCCTTACATGGCTCTAAAAACCACGCGGCAAATGAGCTGCCGTAAATTGTGTTGTTTTTGTCGTAAACTAGTGACTTCTTCTATAACCTATTTTTGAAAGCAAAACACCAAGCTCATTGATTTAACGAGGCAGGGTTATTTGAAACAATTTATTAAATAAATATTTATGAGAGGTCATTCCTTCTCCTGAGTTTTCTTCCTATTTATGTCTAGTGTACAACCCTACTGTCCACAAGCATCACCCCCCCTCCCCATATGGATTTGGAGAATTGTTGCCACGTCCCAGTGGTGGAGGTATCATATATATGAAAGAGGGCATTCAATTATACTACAATGATCAATTAGGAGGCCGAAGCCCTAAAGGAAGTGATGCAATAGGTGACTGGGTCGACGACATTTAAGTAAGCTTTACTTTGAGGTCTCTTATATATCAAAGGGGGTCTCATAGGACGCATACGCTTCAACCTGTGGCTCCGGCCCTACAGGAAATGACTCAGCAAGTGCTCCATCTCGTTGCACCTGCACCCAGCGGCTCGCTTGCAAGATTTTGGCCTGAAGTTATTCCCAGACCTACACCGTAGCCATCCAACCTGCATATCTGAGAATCAGGCCTCTCTTTAATAATGACAAAATGTATGAGAGAAATACACATTAACTTTTGACTCATAAGCGGCGTGGTGCCGGCTCCTTTTGACCTTTTGACCCCAGACTTCTGGGGGAATAGCTGAATCAATTCATTAGTCAATCAAAAGCATGTAAATATCTTTCCGGTGGCGTAAGAGGGAGAACAAGGTGTCCTTCAACATCTACGCTTCCAGGCGATTGCAACGGTGCCACACATGAGCATATTCGAACATGTTTAATGGTAGTAATTAGCTGTCGAAATTGGAGGCCTTAATCAATAATGAGCAGCTATTGATTTGCTTCCCGATAGAAATTTGTGACAAATGACATGTTATTTAGCCTCTACACGTTGAGTTGAGTCCAATGACACCAAGCATGACACTCTAGAAAATGGTAACATGTATTTTACATGGTACACCTAGGTCTAGGACATGATCTCGGTGTAGCAAGAGGGCAAGCTTGATCTCATTGGACTCAGCTTAACGTGTAGATGCTAAATAACATGTAATTTGTCAAAAATCTCCATCGGGAAGCAAATCTATAGCTGGTCATTATTGATAAAGGCCTCCAAAATCGACAGCTAATTACTACCCCGAAACATATTCAAATATGATCATGTGTGGCACTGTTGCAATCGCCTCGAAACGTAGATGTCAAAGGACACCTTGTTTGCCCCGTTACGTAACCGGGAAGATATTTTCATACTTCTAATGAATTGATTCATATTTTAAGGTTCTCGGAGTGAGACTTTAAGTGGCTGCAGCAGAAGTGTTGAGACGAAAGATGATATCAAGACATTTATAGAATATTCCCATTCACATTATGATTCTTCGTCATAACATCCGACCAAACATCCTTTACAGTCACCAAGCGAGGATTATGAAAGTCCAGGCCCCCCCTTCCGGCACTCGGGGTCCGACTGGGCCAAGTTTAGGGCAGGAAGGGCCCCCCATTCCGGCCCTCGGGGTCCGACCGGGCCAAGTTTCGGTGCGGGGGTCCCAGTTAGGCCTTAGAATAAGGTATTCAAATTTCAGGGCGGTAGGACCTTCCTATCTCAAAAACTGTTTTTCCACCACATTCTGAACCATTAGGTCTTGCAGGTAACACTTCTGAGGGGCTATGTTGTTTAGGTGAAGAACCTGACTGAGGAGATGGCCTCTCAGGATGAGAGTGTTGCTAAGCTGACAAAGGAGAAGAAAGCCCTCCAAGAGTCACACCAGCAGACCCTTGATGACCTGCAGGCAGAGGAAGACAAAGTCAACACTCTGACCAAGGCCAAGACAAAGCTTGAACAGCAGGTGGATGATGTAAGTGTATAAGAGCTCATGGGAACTTGTTATTCATATTGTTAATTGAGTTTAGGTAATATTCTACAATACGATGGTTCTTAATCATATTAAATTATTGACATCCAGCTTGAGGGTTCACTGGAGCAAGAGAAGAAGCTCCGTATGGACCTTGAGAGATCCAAGAGAAAGCTTGAGGGTGATCTGAAACTGGCCCAGGAAACTGATGGATCTTGAGAACGACAAACAGCAGTCTGATGAGAAAATCAAGAAGTAAGATATGTGTATCTTGTGAACCACAATAGGATGAACTTCATATGCTTTCTTATTAAATTAAATTTAAAATTGTTAAAAAAATGTATTAATTTTTTGTTTTTATTAAGCATTCACAGGAAGGACTTTGAGACCAGCCAGCTTCTGAGCAAAATTGAGGATGAGCAGTCCCTGGGTGCTCAGCTTCAGAAAAAGATCAAGGAGCTTCAGGTGGGAAAATAATACAAAAGGAATATACATTTTCTGAAATGAATATTTGGTTATTTGGCTCAATATTTTCATTATTTAGGCCCGGATTGAAGAGCTGGAGGAAGAGATTGAGGCTGAGCGTGCTGCTCGTGCCAAGGTTGAGTAGCAGAGAGCTTATCTCTCCAGAGAACTTGAAGAGATCAGTGAGAGGCTTGAGGAGGCTGGTGGAGCCACTTCTGCTCAGATTGAGATGAACAAGAAGCGTGAAGCTGAGTTCCAGAAGCTGCGTCGTGACCTTGAGGAGTCCACCCTGCAGCATGAAGCCACTGCTGCTGCTCTGCGTAAGAAGCAGGCTGACAGTGTAGCAGAGCTGGGAGAGCAGATTGATAACCTCCAGCGTGTCAAGCAGAAGCTTGAGAAGGAGAAGTGCGAGTACAAGATGGAGATTGATGACCTTCATTGTGTTAAGAAATAATAAGTACATAAATAACTATAAGTCAACATTGATTTCAAATTGATTAACTTTTAATCATCAGGGAAATCTGGAAAAGATTTGCCGTACCCTTGAGGACCAACTCAGTGAAATCAAGGCTAAGAGTGATGAGAATGCTCGCCAGGTCAATGACATCAGTGCCCAGAGAGCAAGACTGCTGACAGAAAATGGTTGATATTATTTTATTCAGTCGATTGTATCATTTGAAATTCTGGGGGTACCATTTTGGGAATATAATTGAACATACATTTTCTCACAAATTCAATATGTATTACTTATTCGATATACCTCCTCCGACAAGGTGAGTTTGGGCGACAGCTTGAGGAGAAGGAAGCTCTTGTCTCCCAGCTGACCAGAGGCAAGCAGGCCTATACTCAGCAGGTTGAGGAGCTGAAGAGGCAAAATGAGGAGGAAGTAAAAGTAAGGATAATTTATTCATAAAGACGGTAGGGTTCAAAGATCAAGAAATGCATTGAATTTACGAGATCTCTGTTTCGCCTTTGGTAGGTAAAGAATGCTCTTGCTCATGGTGTGCAATCAGCCCGCCATGACTGTGACCTACTGAGGGAGCAGTTTGAGGAGGAGCAGGAGGCTAAGGCTGAGCTGCAGCGTGGAATGTCCAAGGCCAATGGTGAGGTGGCCCAGTGGAGGAGCAAGTATGAAACTGATGCTATCCAGCGCACTGAAGAGCTAGAGGAGTCCAAGTGAGTCACACATTTAAAACATAGTTGTTTTAGTAGACATTATATTTGATGAATGTACACAATTTAAGCCAAGTTATTCATTTACAGGAAAAAGCTGGCCCCTGCGCCTTCAGGAGGCTGAGGAATAGATTGAGGCTGTGAACTCAAAGTGTGCCTCTCTGGAGAAGACCAAACAGAGACTCCAGGGTGAGGTGGAGGACCTCATGGTTGATGTGGAGAGGGCCAATGGACTGGCTGCCAACCTCGACAAGAAACAGAGGAACTTTGACAAGGTGTGTTGTTATTCATCTAAATACATTTTTCTATTTTCATCCTATGATTCTTCCTCAGGGGCTAAACATGCACCCCTCTATTAATAATAATAAAAAGGTTTTGGCTGACTGGAAGCAGAAATATGAGGAGGGTCAGGCAGAGCTTGAAGGAAGTCTTAAAGAGGCTCGTTCTCTCAGCACTGAGCTTTTCAAGATGACGAACTCCTATGAAGAAACTCTAGATCATCTGGAGACCATGAAGCGTGAAAACAAGAACCTCCAATGTGAGTTTTTGTCAATAACATCAGTATCACTATTTTGTTTTTCCGACTAATAACAAATACAAAATTGCTTTGCAGAGGAGATTTCTGATCTGACTGAACAAATTGGTGAGACCGGAAAGAACATACATGAGCTGGAGAAATCCAAGAAGCAGGTGGAGACAGAGAAGACTGAGATCCAGTCAGCCCTTGAGGAAGCTACGGTGAGGATGATTAACCACATCTAAATAAATGTAGATCTAATTTTAATAAATGTGCATAATTTAATTTTATACATCAGGGAACTCTGGAGCATGAGGAATCCAAGATTCTGCGTGTCCAGCTGGAGCTGAACCAGATTAAGGGTGAGGTTGACAGGAAGCTGGCTGAGAAGGATGAGGAGATGGAGCAGACTAAGGAACAGCCTGAGGGTCATTGACTCCATGCAGACCACTCTTGATTCTGAGGTCAGGAGCAGGAATGAGGCTCTGAGAATTAAGAAGAAGATGGAAGGAGATCTGAATGAGATGGAGATCCAGCTGAGTCATGCCAACCGCCAGGCTACTGAGGACCAGAAGCAGCTGAGAAATGTTCAGGGACAACTGAAGGTATGACACCAAGGATGAACAGCGCAGATAAAATGTAGTGCAAGATATCCTTTTCTGATGTTTTCTGTTCCTGGTAATATAAGGATGCACAACCTGAAGGAGCAGGCCGCCATGGTGGACCGTAGGAACGGTCTCATGGTGGCTGAAATTGAGGAGCTGAGGGCAGCTCTGGAACAGACAGAGAGAGGCCGCAAAGTGGCTGAGCAAGAGCTTGTGGACGCCAGCGAGCGCGTTGGACTGCTGCACTCTCAGGTAACCATACAATATAATCCTATCATTTGAATACAAGAACACAAATATTTTGACTGTAATTGCAATATGTTTCAGAACACAAGCTTGTTGAACACAAAGAAGAAGCTGGAAAGCGACCTGGTCCAAGTCCAGGGTGAGGTGGACGATAGTGTACAGGAAGCCAGAAATGCTGAAGAGAAGGCCAAAAAGGCCATCACTGATGTAGGTTTATTTTTATTTCTTAAATCATCAAACGACAAATCAAAATACCTCTTCATAAAAAAATTCGCTCCTTTTTTCTACGTCCAGGCAGCCATGATGGCTGAGGAGCTGAAGAAAGAGCAGGACACTAGCTCTCACTTAGAGAGGATAAAGAAGAACCTGGCGGTCACAGTGAAAGACCTGCAGCATCGCCTGGATGAGGCTGAGAACCTGGCCATGATGGGTGGCAAGAAGCAACTTCAGAAACTGGAGGCCAGAGTAAGAAATTAATCATCAAGCATTTAAGAATAGATTTAAGTCCAATATAAGGAGATTTATTAATTCACTTTAATTCGAAAGGTTCGTGATCTGGAGGCAGAGGTTGATAATGAACAGAGACGTGGAGCAGATGCTGTAAAAGGTGTCCGCAAACATGAGAGACGGGTCAAGGAACTCACCTACCAGGTATGTCAAACTTACATCTCTAAATATGTTTCTACGGCATTAGCATTTTGATGAAATTTTGATGTCTAAAGGCCACATGATGTTGATTTTTCAATTTAAAATGTGCATCAGACTGAGGAGGATAAGAAGAATGGGTGCAGACTCCAGGATCTTGTTGATAAGCTGCAGCTGAAGGTGAAGGCTTACAAGAGGCAGTCTGAGGAAGCGGCAAGTAAAAGCTACATAACAAAATCAAGTTATCAATTTTAGTACCTATTTAAACAAATTATGAATGTTCCTACAGGAGGAGCAGGCCAACTATTACCTGTCCAAGTGCAGGAAGGTTCAACATGAGCTGGAGGAGGCTGAGGAACGTGCTGACATCGCCGAGACTCAGGTCAACAAGCTGAGGGCCAAGAGCCGTGACTCTGGAAAGGTATTTCGATGGCAAAGTACTGTTCACATTATTGCGCAAACATATATCTTAGAATTAACTGAAATTATTTACTTGAAAATTACTATGTATCTAATTTCTATATTTGTTTGGTTTTTTTCTCGTAGGGAAAGGAGAGTGCTGAATAATTCCTTTCCATTGGAAGTATCGCACATTGTAAAAGTCATACAATATGACACAAATGTGAATTACAAACAATAAACTATGTGTCAACTTTCCATCCTGCAATGTGCGGCTATTTTTTGGGCTTTACTTCCTTTGCTCACTCAACAGGGTTTATCTTTACCAGAGCTGTATCTCATAAGTCATTGAATGTAGGCCGGAGGGTTTAACATATGCATATGCTATGGATAATGTAGTGAAAGCAAAAGAAAAGCTAGGCTTTGGAATGTGCGTGACATTTTCAAGTGTAAACATTGGACTACTTGAGAAACGCACAACTAATGCAAAAGTGTGTTGTACAGCATTTTAGTTTAAGTACTTTCCATCCCTGGTGGTAACACACATCTTCACTCCTTATGATTTGGTCGTGAATACTAAAATGCTAACACTACATGATTTAAGCCAGATTTTCAAGTGAAAGACAGCCCACAGCTTCGAGGCATATCGTAGCATGTGCCTTAGAGTGATGATAGTGTGAACTGCAAAGACGCAATCCGATAGGCGCAGTTAGATATTGCAGAGCCCCGAGTGATATCAAGCAGGTTTAATATCTGGACCGGTCTTGTAGTCCAAAGGCTCTGCCCACAACCTTATTTATACATATACTGATATATGAAATACTGAGTAATGGAAATGCAATCTAACATTTCGTTGGCATCATGTCATTAAAGTATATAAAATCCAATAACATGATCCCAACCATGCCGCTAAAGGATCTGTATTCAGTTTCGATGTCAACCTAATTATTTATAGATAGATGCCCAACTATCATTCAATCTGTGATAGAAGGTAAATGTCACTGCAGCTGGTTTTTGGCTGATATTACAATGGTAAAATGGGAAATGGTAAAGAGACAGGAATGATGCCCTTGTGTCTCAGTGTGTGCGCTGACTGCAGTAAAAATGATAATAAAAAGGGGAGATTTACATTTCTACATTTCAAACGCAATATTAAACTGCTATAATTATAATAACGGTTCAAAATAAAAAAATACATGAATGAAGCCAGTACTCTGGTCCAAATGAATTAAGAGAAGCATCAATAAGAAGTTTTATAACCTACAATTTTTTTACATTGTGATGAACGAGTGATGAACTGATTTATTCATTTTTACTCCTTGCTGTCTTGCTGATAAAATACTTTAACCATTACTCCATATATGCATTGTGTTAGGTTAAGCCACCATGAGAATGCTTACATTGCACACACACACACACACACACACACACACACACACACACACACACACACTATGTTGATGAAATACTTAGTGGCAATGGAAGAAGTGAAGGGAGTGCACTCCAAGAGGTATTAATAAATGCAACACTATACCTTCCAAGGTATCAGGCCTTGATTAATTTACGTTCCCTGGCATTAAGTCATAAAGATTGAAAATCTTGCCAACAAAACAGAATGTTGGCTAACTGTTGCAATGTGGCAAGCACTGGTAATAAACGTAACTAATATATTTATAGATTAAACTGATTATTAACTTGTTAAACATAGTAAATGTTCTGCATTTCCAAGAAACCAAATATGAAGTGTCCCCAGATATTATGAATTGGATTCCAGCATAAAAACATTTGAAATGTGTTGATGTTGCATTTAAACTATTGAGATAAAATACATATACAACTTATACAACTATAGATTGTTATCATGTATGGCACTAAAAGAATGAGCGACTGTCAATGACAGTAGCAACCTTCATCCAATGAGAGAGCAAGACTAAAGGTAAAGGTAATCCTTAGGAGGAATCACAACACCTACAAAAGATATCGGAAAACATGGCTGAGAGGACGACTCAGCAGTGTGTATATATATACATAAAATGTATACTTTTTTTATTATAATTGTTTTGAAGGGAGGATTCCTCCTTCTAAAACATCTTGAAATATGACTCCCTGCAAAACTATTTTTGAGGCTAAACAGTATTCTCTTTCCCATAAAACTTCTTACTCTCCCCCCAATGTTTATTAATCAGACCACATGTATTTACAACTGGCATCTGCAATGAAGTTACACATCTAAGACAATTTTTGATATGTGTGGAAATGTTGTATGTATGTATATGTATGTATATGGGTGCCAATATAAATATAATTGCTTTTGACGGGTTACACAAGCCAATAAAGTCTGTTCAATCTTAATATCCTTTCTGCCAGCCAAATAGCAAGCGATGTGCCACTGGTGTATTTATGTGAGGTCAAGCACTCCGACATCAAGCTAGAGGATACAGTGTAACATAAACAACTGTCCATTATGAAGATATCAAACATACAATAGTACAATAAAAAGTATTTTCATACAATTGAATATGAAGGTGATTACATAGTAGAATTAATTTGTGGATAGACCTTTGAATATATATATATGTTTATAGATATATGCCAAAAAAACAAGCAAACATCTTATTCCCTTGGTGGTCCACTTTTGCACATTAGATTGAATATGTATTCAGTTTAAAAGCACAATCATTGCAGATTGAACAAATAATTGAAGCAAAGCTGAATGGAAACACAATCTGTAAATCTCCAAAAAATGTAAAAATACATTCATCACTTTTCCTTGGCATCATGTCATTAAATTTGATATACTCTAACCATGCCTAAAGGGGTAATCAGGTGACAGTTGCAATGTTGCAATATAGACAATAATTTGGATATTTATAGAATCACAAACTTCTTCTTCATCTTTTATTCTGTTAAATTAAATAAATGATACTAAAGATAGTTTTTGAACAGATATGCACATGGTATATCTATTAATATAGGGAGACGGCAGATGAGTGTCTGTACACCTGTGGATACAAGTATACAAGAACTTAAAAAATCAGTCATGATTAAAATAAATGAACACATGCAGCCCTATACCCCCCAGCATAAGGGCCTCTATTGAATCGTCTACCTTGGCATTATGTCATAAATGTTTGAATACTATGACAAAGCCAAAAAAGGAACCCTTGCTTACAGTTGCATTGTGGCATGGATACGTATTCAACGTTTGTACATGATATAATTATAGATTGTGTGAAACTGATTGTTAAATAAGTGATCACAATCTGCAAGGAAACAAAATATGAATAACAAAATATACGTTGAGAAAATACAATAAGCTAACATTATATTGTATTCTATATATATTCAAAGTCAATGATTAATTTGCTTTCAGAATTGTAACTGTTGGAAATGTACATGCCAATGAACTAATTAAATGCAAAGCTCAACAGAACAAGAAGATCTGCCCTTATTTAGTTTCAGCCTGGACTGCAGAACCACCTCTATATAAGAGGCCACAAGATGAGATGGAGAGACTGCAGGGGCTTTCAGGTTATTACAACTGGTGGTAAGTCAGACTGATGCTTCAGCTGCTGTGGAAGGGAGATCATTGCATGGGGAATCAGAAATGCTTTTTTTATTGCGTTCATTGAATATATTCCTATTTATCTACCTCTTAAAAAGAATCATGAAGAATATTTTTAATTCACATGTCTTTTAGATAATGTTTAGGATCTTTGGTTATTCAAATTACTATCTAGTGTTGTTTACATTCGTAAAGATTTTTCAAGTAATCTTCTTTCTAGGTATTCTTCTTATTTTAGAGGTCATTAGAGGTGTCTTAAAGCTGCATCTTATCTGAATTTTGAATTTAATTGTTTTGTTGTCAAAACAAAACATTGATGTTATTTATGTAAAAATCTACCTTTACTTATACATGTGACTTCATAACACTAATAATAACTTTTATTTTTAAAGGAACAATTTCTTCTTCGATTAGAGGGAAGGAAACGGTAAGAATATGAATATCTCGTGGACAAACACCATCACAAAACCTTCTTGAAGCCATCTATATATGTCAGTTAAAATAAATAAATGAGTATGTTTGTTTTCATGAAATAAGCCTCCATCATGAGTACGGACGCAGAAATGGCCATTTATGGCACGGCTGCCATTTACCTCCGGAAGCCAGAGAGGGAGAGGCTTGAGGCCCAGAGCACGCCATTTGATGCGAAGGCTGCTGCATATGTCACTGATGTTAAGGAACTGTACGTCAAGTGTACCATCACTAAGAGGGATGCTGGCAAAGTCACCGTCACAGTTTTGGCTACAAAGGAGGTAGGCAGAGGTTGATCATGGCATGGACTAGATTGTTGGCATCAACAATGCGAAAGTGAAAGATGCATTATTAAGAAAACTAAAAATGGGTTTCCATATTTCAGGAGAGGACAGTCAAGGAAGACGATGTCTATCCCATGAATCCTCCCAAGTATGACAAAATTGAGGACATGGCCATGATGACCCATCTCAATGAAGCCTCTGTGTTGTATAACCTTGCAGAGCGTTATGCAGCATGGATGATCTACGTATGATATTTAACATTCTAAATTAAAATACATAAAATATATAATAGTATAGTATATAAATTACCCTGAAACTCTCTGTGATTTCCTTCAGACCTACTCGGGGCTGTTCTGTGCCACTGTAAACCCCTACAAGTGGCTCCCAGTGTACGATCAGTCGTGTGTCAATGCCTACAGAGGCAAGAAGCGAATGGAGGCTCCACCCCACATCTTCTCTGTCTCTGATAACGCCTTTCAGTTCATGCTCACTGGTTTGTAGATTCAAAGTTTGAAATCCCTAATCTTACCTTGTTTTTATGAATAAATGGTATAATCATTCAAATGTGAATTTTCTTTGCAGACAGAGAGAACCAGTCCGTCCTGATCACGTAAGTTTGATCCTGTTAATATGACATAGATATAATACAATGAATCATGCATTGGAAACATGTCAAAATGAATTTACTTTATTCTTCTTTTCACACCCAGTGGAGAATCCGGTGCTGGAAAGACTGTGAACACCAAGCGTGTCATCCAGTATTTTGCTACCATCGCAGTGAGTGGTGGAGGAGATAAGGCGGATGTAGGCGCTGGAAAGATAAAAGTATGTTTAAATCAATTAAATCAATTTATCAATTCATTAATAAATCACATAAGAACATGAAGAATTAAAATATAATTCAGAAAAAGGTATAAACATTTTATGTCGGATTATAGGGGTCACTGGAGGACCAGATCATTGCAGCAAATCCCCTGCTGGAGGCCTATGGTAATGCCAAGACTGTGAGAAATGACAACTCCTCCCGTTTTGTAAGTATGAAATGAATTCCTCCCTGAAGATGCTCCCTAGCTTTTGAGTATTTTTTTGAGGATGATTAAAACTAATTATTTTGCAAACAGGGTAAATTCATCAGAATTCATTTCCACGCAAACGGTAAACTATCCAGTGCTGACATTGAGACGTGTAAGTATCTAGTTCTACATGTGGATTCCTTAACCAAGATTATTAGTGGTATAGGTTTTGATTAATGAATGGGCCTTATAGATCTGCTGGAGAAGTCCAGAGTGTCATTCCAGCTTCCCGATGAGAGAGGCTATCACATCTTCTTCCAGATGATGACCAACCACAAACCTGAGATCATTGGTGAGATTTTATAATAGTAAGAGTGTGAAGAATGTACTTAATATTAAGATGAAAAGTTGTCCTGAATTGCCTTTATCTATTCGAACATGACGTAATATGTACAAATTACTTCTGAAGTTGAAATATTTAAAGGGCTAGTTTTCTCTCTAGAATAAATCGTTTTTGGTAAAGATTATATCTTCCATTGCATATTATGGAAATGCATTTGGAAAAGCAAGATTAATTATTTTTGTATTCAGAAGTTAACTGTTAGGTAGCAGCATATAAAGCAGAAAAAAATACATTTGTTTAATCCCTCAGAAATGACACTCATCACCAGCAACCCCTACGACTTCCCCATGTGCAGTCAGGGTCAAATCACTGTGGCCAGCATTGATGACAAAGAGGAGCTGGATGCTACTGATGTCAGTGGTTGATTGAAAAACATTTCATATATTTTCCACATGGCATACGTTTTACAAAATGTTTTCTAAATGTTCTTTGTTTTCAACACAGGCTGCTATTGATATTTTGGGCTTCACTAGTGAGGACAAGGTGGCCATCTTTAAGTTTACTGGTGCTGTGCTTCACCACGGTAACATGAAGTTCAAGCAGAAGCAGCGTGAGGAGCAGGCTGAGCCAGATGGCAATGAAGGTAACGATTAACATGTATTCATCAGTGCACTAGAAGGTATATTGGTGCATATTTGCTTGTATTACATTTGGAGTAATTATTATACAGAATAATAACACATTCATTTTTCATGTTACCTTTGTAGAGGCCGACAAGATTTGCTATCTACTGTCTCTGAACTCTGCTGATATGCTCAAGGCTCTTTGCTACCCAAGAGTGAAGGTCGGAAATGAGTATGTCACCAAGGGACAGACTGTACCTCAGGTAAGAAAAACACAGTTTGTTAAGGAAATATGGTACAATTTCTGTTAACATGGTTTGTCTATTATGACGTATAGTATATTTTGATATAATTGTGATGATTTTATAAAAAAAAATATTTTCAGGTCAACAACTCAGTGAGTGCCCTGGCCAAGTCTATCTATGAGAGGCTGTTCTTGTGGATGGTCATCCGTATCAACACGATGCTGGACACCAAGCAAGCAAGACAATTCTACATTGGTGTGCTGGACATTGCTGGTTTTGAGATTTTTGATGTAGGTTGTTCAATAAGTGGCAGCATTTCTGAAAGCATTTCCTTCATTCTGAGACGTTAGTCATTACCATTCAATTCTTGAAAACGAGTAATTGTCGGTTTATTAAATGTCCCCTACTAGTACAACAGCATGGAGCAGCTGTGTATCAACTTTACCAATGAGAAACTGCAACAGTTCTTCAACCACACCATGTTCGTCCTGGAGCAAGAGGAGTACAAGAAGGAGGGTATCATCTGGGAGTTCATTGACTTTGGCATGGACTTGGCTGCCTGCATTGAGCTCATTGAGAAGGTACACCTGAATATTATAACTATAAATAATTATTCTTTGCGTGAATTATATATTATAAATTACTTTTGATAATGTTTCATCAATATTTTTTTCTCTTAAGCCAATGGGAATCTTCTCCATCCTTGAAGAGGAGTGTATGTTCCCCAAGGCCTCAGACGTTACCTTCAAGAACAAGCTGTATGACCAGCATCTTGGCAAGAACAAAGCATTTGAGAAGCCCAAGCCAGGAAAGGGCAAGGCTGAGGCCCACTTCTCCCTGGTGCACTATGCTGGTACTGTGGACTACAACGTCACTGGCTGGCTGGACAAGAACAAGGATCCCCTGAATGACTCTGTTGTGCAGCTGTACCAGAAGTCCTCTAACAAACTGCTGCCTGTCCTGTACCCACCTGTAGTTGAAGGTACGGCTCACATTTGGGGCCAGTAGTTTTTACGTCAGTGATATTATAATTATTTCCAGCCACTAAATGTGTTTCTTAGAAAAAACGAAAGTTATAAATTGAACAGTGACCAATCAACTATAATTAAAAACAGAGGTCGGGGGTGCCAAGAAAGGAGGCAAGAAGAAGGGTGGCTCCATGCAAACAGTGTCATCACAGTTCAGGGTAAGGGTAAACACACAAATAAATGTAAAAATTTACTTGTAGTACTACTTACTACATATGCATCTATAATTCTAAATCGTTCTACGTAATTAATATTTAGTTTCGTGCCTTTAGGAGAACTTGGGCAAACTGATGACCAACTTGAGGAGCACCCATCCTCACTTTGTGCGTTGTCTGATTCCCAATGAGTCAAAGACTCCAGGTACAGTGACTACTAGTAAATGTTCATTGTGTCTGCATCAAGATTATACATTTAGTTAACTTATAATATTAAATTCATGAATTTCAACAAAATGACAGGACTCATGGAGAACCACCTGGTTATCCACCAGCTGAGGTGTAACGGTGTGCTGGAGGGCATCAGAATCTGCAGAAAGGGCTTCCCCAGCAGAATCATCTATGCTGACTTCAAGCAGAGGTATTAACTCAAGGATTTTGATTTTTGAACTTTAAAAATGTCTTTTAACATTTTAGTTATTGTTAAAAACATTACAATGGTCTTCTTCAGGTACAAAGTACTGAATGCCAGTGTCATTCCTGACGGTCAGTTTATTGACAACAAGAAGGCTTCTGAGAAACTTCTTGGATCCATTGACGTACCTCATGATGAGTACAAATTTGGACACACCAAGGTATGTTTATTGCTGCAAAAACTAGGTTTATACTGGATTTGATGCTGACAAACGTCTCTTGTTACATTAAGGTGTTCTTCAAAGCTGGTCTTCTGGGTACTCTTGAGGAGATGCGAGATGAGAAGCTGGCAGCTCTGGTCAGGATGATTCAGGCTGCAGCCAGAGGTTATGTCATGAGAAAGGAATACGTGAAGATGACGGAGAGGAGGTATGTTTTTAAACATTGTTGTCAAAACACCAATGGGTTTGTAGTACATCCCCGATATGATGGTTTATTTTATTCTATAGGGAAGCCATCTACACTATTCAGTACAACATCCGCTCATTCATGAATGTCAAACACTGGCCATGGATGAAGGTGTACTACAAGATAAAGCCTCTTCTGAAGAGTGCTGAAACCGAGAAGGAGCTTGCCAATATGAAGGAAAACTATGATAAGATGAAGACTGACTTGGCAGCTGCCCTGGCTAAGAAGAAGGAACTTGAGCAGAAGATGGTTTCTCTCCTGCAGGAGAAGAATGATCTTTCACTGCAAATGGCTTCTGTAAGTAAACATTATGTAAAATGTATGTGTGCAAACATTGAGATACATTTGATGTGACATGTTTTACCAATATAAATATCACACAGGAAGGAGACAATCTGAATGATGCTGAGGAGAGGTGTGAAGGACTTATCAAAGCTAAGATCCAGCTGGAGGCCAAAGTCAAGGAGACGACTGAGAGATTGGAGGATGAGGAGGAAATCAATGCTGAGCTGACTGCCAAGAAGAGAAAACTGGAAGATGAATGCTCTGAACTCAAGAAGGACATTGATGACCTGGAGCTTACCTTGGCCAAAGTGGAGAAGGAGAAACATGCCACTGAGAACAAGGTTTGTTAAGATTTAACCACAATACCATCACCATCAACATTGTCCATCCGTTATAGAGTTTAAGGGAAGGTTACATTTTACATATGAGAAATTATGAAACGTGAATTTGTTTTTTTCAGGTGAAGAACCTGACTGAGGAGATGGCCTCTCAGGATGAGAGCGTTGCTAAGCTGACAAAGGAGAAGAAAGCCCTCCAAGAGTCACATCAGCAGACTCTTGATGACTTGCAGGCAGAGGAAGACAAAGTCAACACTCTGACCAAGGCCAAGACCAAGCTTGAACAGCAAGTGGATGATGTGAGAAAAGCTCATGGAAACTTTCAATGAATATTAGTAATGGAGTTGAGTGAATATTCAATATTACATTGGATTGTTCTTAATTATTTTTAAATTATTGACATCCAGCTTGAAGGTTCTCTGGAGCAAGAGAAGAAGCTCCGTATGGACCTTGAGAGATCCAAGAGAAAGCTTGAGGGTGATCTGAAACTGGCTCAGGAAACTGTCATGGATCTTGAGAATGACAAACAGCAGTCTGACGAGAAAATCAAGAAGTAATTAATTTGTTTTTTAACAATAACAATCGGGTTTAGTGCATGTGACTGTTTTGATATAGTTTATAATTTTTCTTATTAATTATTCACAGGAAGGACTTTGAGACCAGCCAGCTTCTGAGCAAAATTGAGGATGAGCAGTCATTGGGTGCTCAGCTTCAGAAAAAGATCAAGGAGCTTCAGGTGGGAAAATTAATCAATTTAATTGTTTTAATATAAACGTTCTGAAATTATGAACTTGGATATTGACCTTAATATTTGTGTATTATTTAGGCCCGTATTGAGGAACTGGAGGAAGAGATTGAGGCTGAGCGTGCTGCTCGTGCCAAGGTTGAGAAGCAGAGAGCTGATCTCTCCAGGGAACTTGAAGAGATCAGTGAGAGGCTTGAGGAAGCTGGTGGAGCCACTTCTGCTCAGATTGAGATGAACAAGAAGCGTGAAGCTGAGTTCCAGAAGCTGCGTCGTGACCTTGAGGAGTCCACCCTGCAGCATGAAGCCACTGCTGCTGCTCTGCGTAAGAAGCAGGCTGACAGTGTAGCAGAGCTGGGAGAGCAGATTGACAACCTCCAGCGTGTCAAGCAGAAGCTTGAGAAGGAGAAGAGCGAGTACAAGATGGAGATTGATGACCTCTCCAGCAACATGGAAGCTGTTTCTAAGGCCAAGGTAAGTTATTCTTCAATGCCTTCATTGTGTTAAGAAATAATGCAAAATAATAAGTACATAAATAACTATTAATCAACATTGATTTCAAATTGATAATCTTTTAATCATCAGGGAAATCTGGAAAAAATTTGCCGTGCCCTTGAGGACCAACTCAGTGAAATCAAGGCTAAGAGTGATGAGAATGCTCGCCAGGTCAATGACATCAGTGCCCAGAGAGCAAGACTGCTCACAGAAAATGGTTGGTATTTATTTTATTCAGGCATTTGTATCATTTGAAATTCTGGGGGTACCATTTTGGGAATGTAATTGAATATACATTTTCCTCCTCGGCAGCCAGTCAGTTTCGTTCTCAGTGGGTGCTGGTCTCTGCCAGGGCTGCGCCTTGTCACCAATCCTGTTTGTGATATACATGGACAGGATATCGAGGCGTTGTCGTGGTGGGGAGGGGTTGCAGTTCGGTGGTCTGAGGATCTCGTCACTGCTTTTTGCAGATGATGTGGTCCTCATTGGATCATCGGCCTGTGACCTTCAGCACTCACTGGATCGGCTGGTGGCCGAGTGTGAAGCGGCTGGGATGAGGATCAGCACCGCTAAATCTGAGGCCATGACTCTTAGCAGGAAACCGGTGGATTGCTTACTCCGGGTAGGAAATGAGTCCTTAGCCCAAGTGAAGGAGTTCAAGTACCTCGGGGTCTGGTTTGCGAGTGAGGGTACTATGGAGCATGAGATTGGCCGGAGAATCGGAGCAGCAGGGGCGGTATTGCGTTCGCTTTACCGCAGCGTTGTAACGAAAAGAGAGCTGAGCCGCAAGGCAAAGCTCTCGATCTACCGGTCGATCTTCGTTCCCATCCTCACCTATGGTCATGAGGGCTGGGTGATGACCGAAAGGACGAGATCACATGTACAAGCGGCCGAGATGAGTTTTCTCAGAAGGGTGGCTGGCGTCTCCCTTAGGGATAGGGTGAGAAGCTCAGCCATCCGTGAGGAACTCGGATTAGAGCCGCTGCTCCTTTACTTAGAAAGGAGACAGCTGAGGTGGTTCGGGCATCTGGTAAGGATGCCCACTGGGCGCCTTCCTTGGGAGGTGTTTCAGGCACGTCCAGTGGGGAGGAGACCTCGGGGAAGACCCAGGACTAGGTGCAGAGATTATATCTCAACACTGGCCTGGGATGTTAGGGGCTTGCGGGTGCAGGCAGGCAGGTAGGACCCAAACGCAGACGGTATTGAGGAAACGGCACTTTATTCACGCCTAAAGGCTAAGGCACAGGAATCAGGGAACTCGGGAGACAACAGGGAACTCGAGAGGGAACAAGGAACTCGGGAGACGACAGGGAACACGGAACACGCAGGACTAACAACTACAACTAACCACAGCAAACCACAAGCAACCACAATGACAGCACGAGGAACAAAGGAAAGACGAGGGCTTAAATAACAAACACAACGAGGAACAGCTGAGACACATTAGGGGAGGGAACAGTAATCAACACAGGAGGGAAACACAGGGAAACACACACACCCTGACAGTACCCCCCCCTTAAGGGTCGACTCCCAGGCGACCCATGACAAGCAAAAAAAAAAAAAAAGTCAAACCCAAAACGGGTGGGTGGAGGGGCGCCAGGAGGGGGGAATCAAAAAAAAATAAATGGACTGGGGCAGAGCCGAGGGACGTCAGGCGGGCGGCCAGAAAACTGCCCCAGGGCATGGCAGGGAGCCTCAGGCGGACGGCCTGGGGGGCAAGCAGAGGCAGAGTGAAGGCGGAACCCTTCAGGAGGCCGGCGGCAAGGACGATGAGGGCTCAGTCCCTCAGGAGGCCTGCAGTGGCAAAGAACCCCCTCAGAAGGCCGGCAGCGGTGAAGGCGGAACCCTTCAGGAGGCCGGCGAAGGCGAGGTAGAGGGCGGGTCCCCTCAGGAGGCAGGCCAGGTAGAGGGCGGGTCCCCTCAGGAGGAAGGCCAGGTAGAGGGCGGGTCCCCACTGGAAGGCAAGGTAGAGGGCGGGTACCCTCAGGAGGAAGGCCAGGTAGAGGGCGGGTCCCCTCAGGAGGCAGGCCAGGTAGAGGGCGGGTACCCTCAGGAGGAAGGCCAGGTAGAGGGCGGACCCCCTCAGGAGGAAGGCCAGGTAGAGGGCGGGTCCCCTCAGGAGGAAGGCCAGGTAGAGGGCGGACCCCCTCAGGAGGAAGGCCAGGTAGAGGGCGGGTCCCCTCAGGAGGCAGGCCAGGTAGAGGGCGGGTCCCCTCAGGAGGAAGGCCTTGAAGGGGAACCCCCCTCGGGAAGGAGTGGAGGAGGGCCCCCACCGGCAGGAGCGGAGGGCGTGCCTCCCCTGGACGGTCTGGAGGGCGGGCCACCTCCGGCAGGAGCAGAGGCTGGTAGCTAGGGACCAGGGGCAGAGGCTGGTAGCTAGGGACCAGGGGCAGAGGCTGGTAGCTAGGGACCAGGGGCAGAGGCTGGTAGCTAGGGACCGGGGGCAGAGGCTGGTAGCTAGGGACCGGGGGCAGAGGCTGGTAGCTAGGGACCGGGGGCAGAGGCTGGTAGCGGGGAACCGGAGGCAGAGGCTGGTAGCGGGGAACCGGGGGCAGAGGCTGAGAGTAGGAGCGTGGAGGCTTAGGCCGGTCACCAAAGTCCGGTGGCAGTGGCATGTAGCTCTCCGGCCAAAAGGTTGTGGGGTTGAGCAGCTCGACTGCCCACTCGGGTAAGGCGTCCTCCAACTCTGGCCTTGACGCAACAGCCCTGCACATACGCCCCAACACAGCCTCCTGCTCCTTCCTGCTGGGAATGTTCTCCCAGCCATCCATAGACAGGATTATCGTCACCAACAAATCCTCCAACTCACGGAAAAACAGAGCGTCCGCTGGGTCCAAACTTGGTGCTGTCATTCTGTTAGGGGCTTGCGGGTGCAGGCAGGCAGGTAGGACCCAAACGCAGACGGTATTGAGGAAACTGCACTTTATTCACTCCTAAAGGCTAAGGCACAGGAATCAGGGAACTCGGGAGACAACAGGGAACTCGAGAGGGAACAAGGAACTCGGGAGACGACAGGGAACACGGAACACGCAGGACTAACAGGACTAACAACCACAGCAAACCACAAGCAACCACAATGACAGCACGAGGAACAAAGGAAAAACGAGGGCTTAAATAACAAACACAACGAGGAACAGCTGAGACACATTAGGGGAGGGAACAGTAATCAACACAGGAGGGAAACACAGGGAAACACACACACCCTGACATGGGAACGCCTCGGGATCCCCCCGTCAGAGCTGGTCAATGTGGCCCGGGAAAGGGAAGTCTGGGGCCCCCTGCTTGAGCTGCTCCCCCCGCGACCCGACCCCGGATAAGCGGACGAAAATGAGATGAGATGAGATTTTCTCACAAATTCAATATGTATAACTAATTTGACATACCTCCGCCAACTAGGTGAGTTTGGTCGACAGCTTGAGGAGAAGGAAGCTCTTGTCTCCCAGCTGACCAGAGGCAAGCAGGCATATACTCAGCAGGTTGAGGAGCTGAAGAGGCAAAATGAGGAGGAAGTAAAAGTAAGGATAATTTATTCATAAAGACGGTAGGCTTCAAAGATCATGAAATGTATTGAATTTACGAGATCCCTGTTTCGCCTTTTGTAGGCAAAGAATGCTCTTGCTCATGGTGTGCAATCAGCCCGCCATGACTGTGATCTTCTGAGGGAGCAGTTTGAGGAGGAGCAGGAGGCCAAGGCTGAGCTACAGCGTGGAATGTCCAAGGCCAACGGTGAGGTGGCTCAGTGGAGGAGCAAGTATGAAACTGATGCTATCCAGCGCACTGAGGAGCTTGAGGAGTCCAAGTGAGTAAATCATTTAAAACTTTACCTAAATTGGACATTGTAATTGTTAAACGTACCCAAATCAAGCCATGTTATTCTTTAACAGAAAAAAGCTTGCCCAGCGCCTTCAAGAGGCTGAGGAACAGATTGAGGCTGTGAACTCCAAGTGTGCCTCTCTGGAGAAGACCAAACAGAGACTCCAGGGTGAGGTGGAGGACCTCATGGTTGATGTGGAGAGGGCCAACGGACTGGCAGCCAACCTAGACAAGAAGCAGAGGAACTTTGACAAGGTGTGTTGTAATTAATTGAGATGACATTTTAAATATTTGTATACAATGATTATTCTTCAAGTGCTAAACTTTTCCTACTTTATTAACAATATTGTGCAGGTTTTGGCTGACTGGAAGCAGAAATATGAGGAGGGTCAGGCAGAGCTTGAAGGAAGTCTTAAAGAAGCTCGTTCTCTCAGCACTGAGCTTTTCAAGATGAAGAACTCCTATGAAGAAACTCTAGATCATCTGGAGACCATGAAGCGTGAAAACAAAAACCTTCAACGTGAGTATTTGTTAAATATTAAAGTGCTAGGTTGTGGTAAAATATGTATCAGACTTATGACAAATGCAAAATTGCTCTGCAGAGGAGATTTCTGATTTGACTGAACAAATTGGTGAGACCGGAAAGAGCATCCATGAGCTGGAGAAATCCAAGAAGCAGGTGGAGACAGAGAAGACTGAGATCCAGTCAGCCCTTGAGGAAGCTGAGGTGAGGATTCAATCTGCAAAACAACATAAAAAATCAAATAATTAGTGTCTGCAATTTTGTCAATTTTTATTTTATACCTTAGGGAACCCTGGAGCATGAGGAATCCAAGATTCTGCGTGTCCAACTGGAGCTGAACCAGATTAAGGGTGAGGTTGACAGGAAGCTGGCTGAAAAGGATGAGGAGATGGAGCAGATCAAGAGGAACAGCCAGAGGGTCATTGACTCCATGCAGGCCACTCTTGACTCTGAGGTCAGGAGCAGGAATGATGCCCTGAGAATCAAGAAGAAGATGGAAGGAGACTTGAATGAGATGGAGATCCAGCTGAGTCATGCCAACCGCCAGGCTGCTGAGGCCCAGAAGCAGCTGAGAAATGTTCAAGGACAACTGAAGGTAAAACACAGATGTAATGTACTGCACATGTAGAATATAGTTGCATTTATATCTTGGGGTGAACTATTCAGTTCTGTCTTCATGTGAATATTAGGATGCCCAACTGCATCTTGATGATGCTGTCAGAGCTGCGGAAGACCTGAAGGAGCAGGCTGCCATGGTGGAACGTAGGAACGGTCTCATGGTGGCTGAAATTGAGGAGCTGAGGGCAGCTCTGGAACAGACAGAGAGAGGCCGCAAAGTGGCTGAGCAAGAGCTGGTGGATGCCAGCGAGCGTGTTGGACTGCTGCACTCTCAGGTAAACAAACATTTGAATCCTGTCATACGATTACAAGAACACGTTCATGTTTTAACAGTAATTGAGTAATAATATGTTTCAGAACACAAGCCTGTTGAACTCAAAGAAAAAGCTGGAAAGTGACCTGGTCCAAGTCCAGGGTGAGGTTGACGACAGTGTCCAGGAAGCCAGAAATGCTGAAGAGAAGGCCAAGAAAGCCATCACTGATGTAGGCCTATATTTGTTTGTTAATTGATGTTTTGAGAACTTAATGGAACTCTTGATGAATATATTACTTGTTCTTGTAGGCTGCCATGATGGCTGAGGAGCTGAAAAAAGAGCAGGATACTAGTTCTCACCTTGAGAGGATGAAGAAGAACCTGGAGGTCACAGTGAAAGACCTGCAGCATCGCCTGGATGAAGCTGAGAACCTGGCCATGAAGGGTGGCAAGAAGCAGCTGCAGAAACTGGAGGCCAGAGTAAGACAATAATCAGCCGGCATTTAAAAATGTATTACTCAAGTGTAAGGACAAGGTTGAGTCATTCACTTTTACTCTCAAGGTTCGCGATCTGGAGTCCGAGGTTGATAATGAACAGAGACGTGGAGCAGAAGCTATAAAAGGTGTCCGCAAATATGAGAGGAGAGTCAAGGAACTCACCTACCAGGTATGTCCAATTTACATCTCCAAATATGTTTCTACTGATATAGCATTTTGATCATATCTAAAGGCCACATGATGTGGATTTTTCACTTTCAAATGTGCAATAGACTGAGGAGGATAAGAAGAATGGCTGCAGACTTCAGGATCTTGTTGATAAGCTGCAATTGAAGGTGAAGGCTTACAAGAGACAGTCTGAGGAAGCGGTAAGTTGCAAGGAAAAACAAGGGATAGTTCAACTTTGTTACATTATATTCAAACTGACAAAATATGAATGTTCCTACAGGAGGAGCAGGCCAACTCTTACCTGTCCAAGAGCAGGAAGGTTCAACATGAGCTGGAGGAGGCTGAGGAACGTGCTGATATCGCTGAGACTCAGGTCAACAAGCTTAGGGCAAAGACCCGTGACTCTGGAAAGGTAATTGGACAGTAAAAGTACAGTTCAGATTTTTCAACTATTTTCTATTTAATAATTTCCTAGAATTCTTTACTTTAAAAATGCCTTTTACAAATTTAAACCCTACTTTTCTTTTGATTTTCTCTTTAGGGAAAGGAGACTGCTGAATAATTCCTCATATTTGAAACATCATTCATACAAGTCATAAAATATGGCTAAATTGTGAATAGAATAAACTATAGAACAACTTTCCATCTTGTATTTTGTATTTATTTGTTTGACCTTACTTTCTTTGCATAGCCCTGTAATCAGAGAATATTTTCACTGGATCTGGATCCTTATCAAGAGCTAATTGGATGTGGTCAGACACAAGGTCATTCGGCTGTTGGGAAAGAGATTTTATGCTGATTTTTTTTATTAATGTAATGATTAATTGCTTCAGTCACTGCGTCATATTGCTGGGATTTTCTGTCTTTACACAGGCTTGCAGATGAAAGGGAATGACAGGTCTTCTATTTCCTAGGGTCCAGTGTTCACAAACTGGTTGACAGAGACTGGCAAAAATATATGATTGGATAATTGTTTTATGTGAATGACATTCATTTTAGTGAGTGAAAAAATGGTTTGGATTACTGGAAGACAAAATAAGTTGTTTTAAACCAAAATAACATGATTTCGGGTTCCCTGGCACTAAACTAATGCCAACTCTAAAATTGCTGGAGTTAAGATTTAAGATTAATGCCATGTCATTTTTAATGCCATTCGTCAAGCTATTACCAAATTGAATGGACTGTAATGAGATCAACATCATCACAATATCAACATGCAACACTTAGGGATGGAGGGAGGAGAGATATTTTGGGTTGTTTAGTTTCAATATTTATAATTCAGTTTTAGCTGAAATGGCTTCTTTGACATCTTCTAAAATTAACCTAAAATTACTTTTAGTTACATAATTCAGGCATAAGACAAATAGAGTGAGTTAAAAGTAAAATAATGCTTTGGAATGTTCTAAGAGGTTTAAGGACAACTAATGCAATTTTTTCGCATTTTGAAGCGAAATTGCAGGATCCTTGAACGCAAATGGCGCTCGACTAAACTTGAGGTCTTTCATCTTGCATGGCATAATAGTCTGATCACCTATAAGGGTGCGCTGACTATCGCCAGGAACACCTACTTTTCTAGTATCATTAATTTGAATAGAAATAATCCTACGTTTCTTTTTGACACGGTGAGGAGTCTCACTCAGAAACAGAATCAGACCGTATGCTCCTCGATCTCGGCAGGTGAATTCATGGATTTCTTTGAGAATAAGATTCAATCAATTAGAGAGGAAATTGATGCTTACCGGGCGGCTAATCCTACACATCCTGTGGGGCAGGATGGGGTTCTGCCAAGTAAGATGGTGAACTCTGACGCAACTCTTTTGGAGTTTAAGGCGATTTCCTTGGTGGAACTTGAAAGGGTGATAAAGGCCTCAAGGCCAACAACTTGTATGTTGGATCCGCTCCCTTCTAGGGTTCTTAAGGAACTTTTTCCAACGGTGGGGCCTGTTATCCTCTTGCTTATGAATCTTTCATTTTCAACAGGAATTGTTCCTTCCAATTTCAAGGCTGCGGTGTTAAAACCGCTACTCAAAAAGCCTGGCTTAGATCCTGAATTAGCCAGGAACTATCGGCCTATATCGAATCTGCCCTTCTTGTCTAAGGTACAGGAAAGGATTGTAGCAAAGCAAATTGTTGACTATTTGAAGAGGAATAATCTCTTCGAACCTTTCCAGTCGGGGTTCAGGAATTTCTACTCAACTGAAACTGCTATTACAAGAGTTGTAAATGACATACTTCTTGCTTTGGATAAAAATACAAGCACAATGCTTGTGATGTTGGATCTGAGCGCTGCGTTTGATACGATTGACCATAACACTCTTCTTCACCGTCTTGAACACTATGTTGGTTTCGGGGGTACGGCTCTTGGTTGTCTTGAATCGTACCTCACAGATAGAACCCAATTTGTGCTTCAGGAGGGTGCAGAATCGAAGCATTGTAAATTGCGCTTTGGCGTACCACAAGGGTCGGTTCTTGGTCCATTGCTTTTTGCAATTTATATGCTTCCCCTCGGTGACGTTATCCGCAGCTTCGGAATTAGTTTCCATTGCTATGCGGATGACACCCAGCTCTACATTCCTGTAGATTCCGGGGATTCTGCCCAGATTCAAAAGGTTGAGTCCTGTTTGGCTGCTGTGAAGGGCTGGATGTCACAAACCTTCCTACAGCTTAATACTGGGAAGACAGAGCTGATGATTATCGGCTTGAAGCGGGACCGGGAAAAGTTTGAGGATGTCTCTCTGTGGTTGGATGGCTTCGCCATCCCACAGAGTGCATCCGTCAGAAATCTTGGTGTCTTGTTTGACCCTCAACTATGCTTTGATCAGCATATAAGAAGTATAACTAGAATTGCCTTTTTCCATTTGAGAAACATTGCAAGAATCAGATCAATGTTATCTGTAGTGGATGCAGGGACACTGATTCATGCGTTTGTCTCGTCAAGACTGGACTATTGCAATGCACTGTTCTCGGGATTACCGAACTCTACTACAAAGAGTCTACAGCTGGTACACAATGCGGCAGCTAGATTGCTGACCAGAACGAGAAAGTTTGATCATATTACACCTATTCTCGCCTCTTTACATTGGCTACCAATAACTTTCAGATCAGACTTTAAGGTGCTATTGCTAACCTATAAAGCCTTGCATGGACTATCTCCATTGTACCTGAAGGACCTGATCATTCCTTATAGTCCTTCTCGGTCTCTCCGGTCTTCAGGAGCCGGCCTTCTTTCATTGCCGAAGGTTAAAAAGAAATCGGCTGGACAGAGAGCGTTTGCCTATCGAGCCACCTTTTTATGGAATAGGCTGCCATCAGCGATCAGGGAAGCTGACTCTGTGGAGCTATTCAAAGGGAAGCTCAAAACGCACCTCTACAATCTTGCATTTGGAGTGTGAAAACAACAGATGCGTAGTGAAGACAACTCTGTTTGCTTGTGCTTTTCTTATTACATTATACATTCCCACTATGTACTTTTCCGTTCTAATTCACTATTCTGTCAGTTGTAGCGTGCTGCGGGTGCTGGACTGGATGCCTGGACTCTCCTCATGGATAACCGGCCAGAACCCCATCACCATTTTAATATGATGTACATGTATTTACCTGTATGCCAATTGTGGCACCCATTGCACTCCTGACCATCCCTGGAAGAAGGGATCCCCTACACTGCGTTTCTTCTCAAGATTTCTTCCTTGCTGATTCAAGGGAGTTTTTTATTGCCCGTGTGGGGGCATGGGTAAAGGGGGGTGTCACAAATATTTGGCCTGTTAAGCCCTTTGAGACTGTAATGGTGATTAAGGGCTATACAAATAAAATTGAATTGAATTGAATTGAATTGAATTTTAAGCACAGTACTTCAGCAAAATCAACCCTAACTGCATATCCTGGTGGTAACCCCACAATCAAAGTGCCACAGGTTTAGCTGCTGCCATACAACTTTCAATTTGGGCTACCAAGTCAATGTAATGAACTCACTTTCGTCAAGGAATTACCGTTAAGCTTTGGGAGAACATAATCCTACACAAATAATTGCACAAGGTTGCTTTGAAATGCAGAGAATGGTAGCAATCATCTTAAAACAGCCTCCCGCCATTAGGCAACACAGTGCTCCCAAATGGGCAGGCGGAGCTTCAATAAATACCTAATTAATACACATTTCGATTAAAGAGTTTAAACTGTATTCTCTTCCGCCTCTCGCTCTCCCCCCAATATTCATTAATCAGACCACATGTATTTACAGCTGTTGTGTAGCATGGCATGAGGGTGAATGCCTAGCATTCATTGGCTACTCACCACGAATTCTAGCCTGCTTAAGTGGTCATGGGCATATGTGGCTTATAATCATCTAGGCAGAGCAGTGCAGGCACTTATTCAGGCATGTGGGAGGCGGCTATCCTCTGGGGAGCAGCTATGGCTCATGGTTAGCGATAGTAGACTAGAAAACGTTTGACTTATTGAGGTACTATAATGACTTAGATGTACGATTCATTCAACTAAATGTGTAGAAATAAATTTATATTAAAGAACAGAGTAGAACAGGGAAGTCTGGGGCCCCCTGCTTGAGCTGCTCCCCCCGCGACCCGACCCCGGATAAGCGGATGAAGATGAGATGAGATGAGATGAAGAACAGAGTAGTCAATGGTTTATTGAAATGTTGGATAAGACCTTGATGGAAACGCCGAAACTGAACGGTACATACCTATTGTGTAAATAGGAACACGATTGGTGCAACGATTCTATTTTTTCACGTACCCAAGATTTGTGATTAAAAAGAAAAAGACATCTGCGGTGTAGCCCCGCTGCCTTAATGGAGGAACAATTCTGAATCTTGGCATATCATAGTTTACATGATTTTTTCTACAACCCACAATGTCCGTCTTTATTTTTTTTACAGTGAAAGTTCTAGGAAAACATCAAAAATCGTGATCTTAATAACCGCAGGCGGAAAATTACACCAAATTTCGTCGACCTTCTCTACGGAAAATTATGATTCCCGAAAAGATGGCTGACATTTGTTTTTGCAATGTTCCATCAATCACAATTCCACAATTTTACTGTTAATTTTAAAAGTTACAATTGTGACCGATTTTTGGAGTTCATGACACAAAATTGTCAGTAACTCCAAAAATCTGTCACAATGTGGATTTCATTCTCAATAATGCTCAAAATTCCATATAAACGGCATTTGCTCATGAAAATGATGCAATGTGCCATTGGTGCCTTTTAATGAGGTCAAGCACTCGGACATCAAGCTAACAGATTCAGTGCTACAGAAACAAAATCAGACATATAAATTCAAAAATAAAAATGTAAAGATGATTAAGTAAGATAGGGATCTTATATTAGAATTGCTGTTGCTTAATATATAGATCAATTTTCATTATTTTAATTAAATTTATATTATATAATATATAAAAAGAAGAGTATGTTTATTTATGTTTATTTAGAGTAAACATAAATGAAAAATAAAAGATATTAAATCATGCCAACCATACGGAATGTTGGCTAACGCTTGCAATGTGGCAAGCACTTGTAATAAACATTACTATATTATATTTAGATTTAACTGATTCTTAACTTGTTAAACCGAGTTAATGTTCTGAATTTTCATGAAAAAAACTGCAAACATGAAATATCCCCAGACATTAGGAAATTAATTCCAGCATGAAAACTGTTGAAATGTGTTGATGTGGCAGTTAAGCTATTGAGATATAAATACATCAACTACATAAATTGTTATCATGTAAGGCACTCAAAGAATGAGCCAATGAACAGATTATTTGCAAAGTTTAAAAAAAGAGTTTTGAAGATCTGCCCTTATATAGTTTCTGCCTGGACTGCAGATCCACCACTATAAAAGAGGCCAGAAGATGAGATGGATGGACTGCAGGGGATTTTCAGGTTATTACAACTGGTGGTAAGTATGACTGATGCTTCAGCTGCTGTCTTGGAGGGACCATTGCATTAGAGAAGAGATTTTTACACTCTTGTTTTCATGGAGCTTCTTTTCATTTATTTAAATGACTACTTCCATATTTAGGCTACCTGCCTTCTGTTAACTTTTTTTTAATGGAGATTTCTTTTATTGTATATTATTTAAGAAGCCGTTACATAATAGTTAAATACATTGAGGTTTTATTCAGGCATTTGTTTGTATTGCATATGTTTTGGGAATTCATGTTTTGAATGACGTTTTCAGTGTTTTCAAACCAAGTCAGACCGCTGTCCAGGAGAGCTGCTTTCTAGGAAAGACTATTGCTTTAGAATAGGGAATATTGCGTCCTTGTTTTCATTAAAGGAGACATATTATGGTGTTTTCCCAACAAGTAAACAAAGTATATGAGTTCCAGAAAACATATTTTTGAAGCTGTTTGCTGGAAATAGCTTTTAGGAAAAAAGATCTCGCTTTTCCCCTCTGTTTCAGTCCCTTCGGAATGCGCTTTTTCTGGTGCCTGTACCTTTAACGCAAATGAGCTGCTGCCCATTGACCAATGAGCTGTCAGAGTGAACCACAGCATGGAGGAGAAGTGATGGTTGCCGTTTACGGACTACCGGAGCTCTATATCTATAGAATAGGATATCATAATAATAATAATAATAATATATAGCGAATTATATAATATTATATTTAATATCACGGCCAAAAGCTATGTGCCCATCGGATGATATTATGAATCATAAAGACTGCGTCTGATGTCTCTCGTACTTCCACAACAAGTAAAGACTCGTGGTGGGGGTTATCTCGGCGATGGTTGAGAATAATTGGGGGAAAGGAACTTTGGCCTTGACTCTCTGACGTCCATATTGATCAGCGAGATGGAGGAAAAAGGGATTGTTCTCCCGGAGCTGAGCTTCCGGACTGCCGCCCAGCTCCCCCCGCCGGAGCTGCCGGACTGCCGCCAGAGCTTCGGCGGCAGTCCGGCACATCCGGCGGGGGGAGCTCGGTGGCAGTCCGGCAGCTCTAGCGGAGAAATGGATTGTACTTCCGGAGCTGAGCTGCCGGGCTGCCGCCGAACTCCCCCTGCCGGAGCTGCCGGATTGCCGCCGAAGCTCCCCCACCTTAACTGCCGGACTTGCTCCAGAGCTTCGGCGGCAATCCGACAGCTACGCCGGACTCCCTGCCAGGCAGTCACATGGCAAACTGACAAATTAGACATCTATATTTGTAACGAATATCCCTGCTTCTGAATGCGCAAACATCTCCGCCCAGTGCTCGTCCGCTGGTCCACAAAATCTTAGCTATGCTCTGATTGGAGGGGGGTGGGGAAATGGGAGGTCATATTCAAACATATCCCATTCCTACGTAGGAGGGGCGCCGGAACTGACTCGCTTTCAGCAATGCATATCTTACAAAAATCACGTACAGAC
This sequence comes from Gadus macrocephalus, assembly GCF_031168955.1. Taxonomy (NCBI): domain Eukaryota; kingdom Metazoa; phylum Chordata; class Actinopteri; order Gadiformes; family Gadidae; genus Gadus; species Gadus macrocephalus. Next base: position 10,860,350 of record NC_082385.1, read on the forward strand.
TTTTTTTAAAGTTCGTATGTGTGTGGGAGCACCAAAGACCCAAAACAACAGCCCGAATCGTAGGAAAAGTGTTGTTTTCATCGATACCCTTTAAGGTTATTAGAATTAGCCTTACCTCGAAAATATTTTTTTATATTCTACTTTGAATGAAAATTTGTTCAGTTACGTTGTTATAGAAACCATAAGAGAATGTGGGGGATTCTTGTTACGTTATGTTTGGAACTTCTGTGTAATGTATTATTTACTTAGCACTTAACTACTTTTACATCATTTTATGAAGATGATATTTTTTTTATAATTTGATGGTTTACTTTGTTGGTTTCAGATGTTAAATGTTGATAGAAAAGAGACATTTACGACGTAATTTAGTACGAAAAATCAAGTAGCTCTGCACTGACATACATTTTATGTAAGATTTTCCAATTCATTCAAAAACGAGCCATTAGAATGTGTAGATTAGACTGACTTGTAACCAATATGACTCATAATTTCATCTGCGGTTGAAGGGAAGTAAACGGTAAGAATTATTTAATATCATCACGTCACTAAATATCTCCAAACCTTCTTGAAGCTATGTGTACTTGTAAGATAACATTAATCAAGTAGTATGTTTGTTTTTATCAAATAAGCCTCCATCATGAGTACGGACGCAGAGATGGCCGTTTACGGCCAGGCGGCCATTTTCCTCCGGAAGCCAGAGAAGGAGAGGATTGCGGCCCAGAGCGCGCCATTCGATGCGAAGGCTGCTGCATATGTCACTGATGTTAAGGAACTGTACGTAAAGTGTACCATCAATAAGAGGGAGGGTGGCAAAGTCACCGTCACAGTTTTGGCTACAAAATAGGTAGGCAGAGATTGATCATCAACTGGTATCATTAAGAAAGTTTAAGTCTCAATAGCTGCACTGGTAAGAAAACTAAAAATGGGTTTCCATTTTTTAGGTGAAGACAGTCATGGAGGACGATATCACACCCATGAACCCTCCCAAGTATGACAAAATTGAGGACATGGCCATGATGACCCATCTCAATGAAGCCTCTGTGTTGTATAACCTTGCAGAGCGTTATTCAGCATGGAGGATCTATGTAAGATATTTTGCCTCAATGAAAATATAAGAAAAGTAAGTGAAATGAATCGTTAATAGGTCAAATCAATGTGAATCTATGTGACCTCCTTCAGACCTACTCTGGGCTGTTCTGTGCCACTGTAAACCCCTACAAGTGGCTCCCAGTGTACGACCAGTCGGTTGTCAATGCCTACAGAGGCAAGAAGCGTATGGAGGCTCCACCCCACATCTTCTCTGTCTCTGACAACGCCTTCCAGAACAACTGGTTTGTAAATTCAAAGTTTCAAATCCCTAATCTTATCTAGTTTTCATCAATTCGAGGCATACTCATGCAATGTTTGATACATTTGTTTAACAGATAGAGAGAACCAGTCAGTCCTTATCACGTAAATTTGATGCTGGAAACATGATATAAATATAATAGGCCTACAATGATTCCCTCGTTGGAAAACATGTCAAAATGAAATTACTTTATGCTTCTTTTCACACCCAGTGGAGAATCCGGTGCTGGAAGGACCAAGCGTGTCATCCAGTACTTTGCTTCCATCTCAGTGGGTGGTGGAGGAGATAATAAGAAGGATGCAGGCGCTGGAAAGATAAAAGTATGTTTGAAAAATAAAAATAAACATTATATCAATGAATCAATACATTAAAAAATCACGTAAAAACACGAAGAATTCAAATATAATTCAGTAAAAAGGTATTAACATTTTATGCTTGATTATAGGGGTCACTGGAGGACCAGATTATTGCAGCCAATCCCCTGCTGGAGGCCTATGGTAATGCCAAGACTGTGAGAAATGACAACTCCTCCCGTTTTGTAAGTATGAAATGAATTCCTCCCTGAAGATGCTCCCTAGTTTTTGAGTATTTTTTTGAGGATGATTAAAACTAATTATTTTGCAAACAGGGTAAATTCATCAGAATTCATTTCCACGCAAACGGTAAACTATCCAGTGCTGACATTGAGACGTGTAAGTATCTAGTTCTACATGTGGATTCCTTAACCAAGATTATTAGTGGTATAGGTTTTGATTAATGAATGGGCCTTATAGATCTGCTGGAGAAGTCAAGAGTGACATTCCAGCTTCCCGATGAGAGAGGCTATCACATCTTCTACCAGATGATGACCAACCACAAACCTGAGATCATTGGTGAGATTTTATAATAGTAAGAGTGTGAAGAATGTACTTAATATTAAGATGAAAAGTTTTCCTGAATTGCCTTTATCTATTCAAATATGACTTAATATGTACAAATGACTTCTGATTCTGAAGTTCAAATATTTAAAGGGCTAATTTTCTCTCTAGAAAAAATCGTTTTTGGTAAAGATTATATCTTCCATTGCATATTGTGGAAATGCATTTGGAAAACATGCATTGCATGTAAGTGCTAAGAAAGATTAATTCGTTTTTTATTCAGAAGTTATCTGTTAGGTAGCAGCATATCAAGCAGAAAAAATACATTTGTTTAATCCCTCAGAAATTACACATGAAACGATTTAGAAAAATATAGATTGGAAACGATAATGACAAAATCTAAGCAGAGAAATGACATATATTTAAAGGTCCCATGACATGCTATTTTATGTATTCTTTAATATAGGTATTAGTGGGCAACTAACACAGTATTCAAAGACGTTCCCTAAATTCAGCCGTGGTGCAGGGTTACAGCCACTCCGAGCCAGTCGCACATTGAGCTTCCCCCAAATGCGCTGTTTCGGTGGGCGTGTCAAGGAGGAGGGTGGGGGTGTGGCCCTGAGCAGCTTGCAGCCACGGTACCATGCGCTCTGTTTTCAGTGGATGTATCGCAATGGCGAGGCGCACACAGCCTTTTGCCGTGTTCTGTAAATATTCTAGAACACACAGGAATCCTGGAGCTCCTCATCCTCATCCTCATCGTCATCCGCTTATCCGGGGTCGGGTCGCGGGGGGAGCAGCTCAAGCAGGGGGCCCCAGACTTCCCTTTCCCGGGCCACATTGACCAGCTCTGACGGGGGGATCCCGAGGCGTTCCCAGGCCAGTGTTGAGATATAATCTCTCCACCTAGTCCTGGGTCTTCCCCGAGGTATCCTGGAGCTCTATATCTAAATATTATCCTATAGCCTACACATATATCTATATCATATAATATATATTATCACGGCCAAAAGCTGTGTGAGCCGATATTATGAATCTCAAACGACCGCGTTGGGTTCTCCGACGTTCCTGGTTCTTCAACGTCCACATCAATGTGAATACACACACTGTAGCAAGTGTTTCTTGTCGGTTCTTTGACGTGTCTTGTATTTCCACAACGAGACTGTCGTGGGGGTTATCTGAGCCATGGTTGAGAAGGAATTGGGGGAAAGGAACTTTGGTTTGACTTGCTGAAGTAGCCATACATGAACTGCGACATGCCGCCAGTTGCCGCGAGGCACCATCGCCCGGCAGCGGGCAGCCGGCAGCAGGCAGCGCGCGGTTCAGTCGACTTCAGGTTGATGTGAAAGTGGAAGAACCAGAGACGTCGTAGAACCCGACAAAGTCGTTTGTGATTCATAATATCGTCTGGAGGCGCACACAATATGTTATATGATATAGATATCTAAGGAGGAGAAAGGGATCTTTGCCGGGCAGCGCTTATGCACCTCCGCCTCCGGCGGTGGTCCCTCAGCGGGGCTCAAGCGGGAGACATTCGCCGCCAACAATCCCTTTCTCCTCCATGTCGTGGTTCATGTTCTTGAGGGAGTCAAAGCCAAAGTTCCTTCCCCCCAATTCATTCTCAACCTTGGCTGAGATAACCCCCAATACGAGTCTCGTTGTAGAAATACCAGAGACGAGAGTCCGACGTGTTATGCGCCATCACACCAACAGCAGAACGGTTATCCAAATAACAAGGAAGTGTACAACACTTTTGCGTTACAGTCCTGGAGCTCTATATCTAAATAATATCATATAATACATAGATATCTATATCATATAACATATTGTGTGCGCCTCCAGACGATATTATGAATCACAAACGACTTTGTCGGGTTCTGCGACGTCTCTGGTTCTTCCACTTTCACCTCAACCTGAAGTCGACTGAACCGCGCGCTACCTGCTGCCGGCTGCCCGCTGCCGGGCGATGGTGCCTCGCGGCAACCGGCGGCATGTCGCAGTTCATGTACTTCAGCGAGTCAAACCAAAGTTCCTTTCCCCCAATTCCTTCTCAACCATGGCTCAGATAACCCCCACGACAGTCTCGTTGTGGAAATACAAGACACGTCAAAGAACCGACAAGAAACACTTGCGTTACAGTGTGTGTATTCACACACACATGTGGCGCTCAGTGTTGCCAGATTTGGTTGAGCTAAATCCGCCCAATAACGTTCCAAAACCCGCCCACTTCAGCAAAAAACCGCCCAATGACGTTTTTCACAGGAAAAAAATAATTTTTGAATAAACATTAAACGCATGTTGTGGTTCTAGTGTTATATGCGCCAAGAGTTACTTCTCATGGCTGCAATGTTTTAGGCTCCGTCCGGTTGAGGAGTAATAATAAACATCCCTGGGGATTTTACCATATCGACTCGTCCTTCTGATTACGCGGTAACGCTACGGTATTAAACAATTAAGCCCAAATGGCAAGTTCTATTTTATTATCACAGACCGTGCATGTCACAGAAAATGTGGATATTTCCCCCACTTCGGCATGATGCTTATTTCGCTAACAGAGTTGAGAGAGAGCGGGCTTTTGCCTCAGACTTCTGCGTCGGCGCACAACGGTTTGTTGATGTGACATCACGACGTGAAGTATATTGAAGTATTGGCCTACTGAGTTTTGTATTTGTACTGTTTTTAAACCATAAAATAACAGTTTGGTGTGCTGTTTTCACATTATTAAAAAACCGCCAGATATTGGCAAAAGCAGCCCAAAATGTATATACCCGCCCAATGCATTTTTTCCCCGCGAGATGAAATCTAAAGTCGCCCAATTGGGCGGGAACCCGCCCAATCTGGCAACACTGGCGCTCGCACGGTCGAGTCTCATTGGCGGGCCAACGTCTCTGGGCGGGCCAGGCAGAGTAAGGGGAGGAGCTGAGATTCCTGATGACGTCATGAGCACAGACATTCCAAGTCAGCGCGCTTGAGCCTCCGTTTTTTCAAAGGCGAGCAGAACAGCTAGTGCTGGTTTTACACCAAACGCAAGTTTTAGCCACTGGGGGACCATAGGCAGGCTAGGGGAACTCATATTTATGTTAGAAAACCTCCCAAAGTGAGATTTTCATGTCATGGGACCTTTAATCCCTCAGAAATGACCCTCATCACCAGCAACCCCTACGACTTCCCCATGTGCAGTCAGGGTCAGATCACTATGGCCAGCATTGATGTCAAAGAGGAGCTGGATGCTACTGATGTCAGTGGTTGATTGGAAAACAATTCATATATTTTCCACGTGGCATACGTTTTACAAAATGTTTTCTAAATGTTCTTTGTTTTCAACACAGGCTGTTATTGATATTTTGGGCTTCACTAATGAGGACAAGGTGGGCATCTGTAAGTTTACTGGTGCTGTGCTTCACCACGGTAACATGAAGTTCAAGCAGAAGCAGCGTGAGGAGCAGGCTGAGCCAGATGGCAATGAAGGTAACCATTAACATGTATTCATCAGTGCACTAGAAGGAATATTGGTTCATATTTGATTGAATTACATTTGGAGTCATTATTATACAGGATAATAATCCATTCATTTTTCATGTTAACTTTGTAGAGGCCGACAAGATTTCCTATCTACTGGGTCTGAACTCTGCTGATATGCTCAAGGCTCTTTGCTACCCAAGAGTGAAGGTCGGAAATGAGTATGTCACCAAGGGACAGACTGTACCTCAGGTAAGAAAAACACAATGTTTCGACGAAATATGGTAAAATATTCTGTTAACATGATGCATTTTCTATGTGAGATAAATATTTGTGATTATTTAGAAAAAATAATTTCAGGTCAACAACTCAGTCAGTGCCCTGGCCAAATCTATCTATGAGAGGATGTTCTTGTGGATGGTCATCTGTATCAACACGATGCTGGACATCAAGCAAGTAAGACAATTCTACATTGGTGTGCTGGACATTGCTGGTTTTGAGATTTTTGATGTAAGTTGTTAAATAAGGGGCAGCATTTCTGATAGCATTTCCTTCATTCTGAGTCTATAGTCATTACCATTCAATTGTTGAAAACTAGTAAGAGTCAGTTTTTTAAATGTCCCCTACTAGTACAACAGCATGGAGCAGCTATGCATCAACTTCACCAACACTGGAAAAAGCCTTCTGTTGAACCAATAAAAAAAACAAGGGTAATGGTTCACATCTATATTACATAACTTGAGCCAATGACAAATATATAGCTTGCCTCAAACAATATTTCCTATGTTCATAAAAACAAAATAATACAACTTGGCACCAAGTATAATTCTATTCTTTGAATGAAGTTAATACATTTAAATCGTATGTTAAATCCTAAACAAAAAAATATTGATTCACTCCAACAATTGTTTCTCATTTAAGAAATATCAATCAGAAATAATTTGTTTTATCCAATCAAAAAGATTACAATTTAATCAAACAATTGTTTCTCATTTAAACATTAACATTTTTAAACATAACATATTTTTGTATACATCATCATCAACTCGCCGCTTCATGGCCTTGGGGCGCTTCTGTCTGGATTCGACATCACATCGCGACATCAGTCAGGGATAGGTGCTTTGTCAGAGACACCTCGATACTCTGCTTGGTGACACAATGTACAATATATATTAACAATCTAAATGGCAGAGTTAGACCTACTCCAGACCTCCCTCCAGACACAGACAGACTGTCCTAGCTCACAGAACCAGTGAGTCATCGTCACTCTGGTCAAGGCTAGTGCTTTCACCTCAAAAAGTCGCCAAAAGTCACCAATAGCAGCTGAAAAAGAAGCTTGATTTGTCGCTTGTCGCTGTTTTGAAAAAAAGTCGCCAAAGGGGTCTGAAAAGTAGCTAAATATAGCGACAAAATCGCTAAGTTGGCAACACTGCGGTTTGGTCCAGTAGTCGTAAGCGTCTTTGTATTTAATGCGCATGCGCAGGCTTGTACGTAACCTTGAAATTGTACATTTGTCTGAACAAATATTTCTAAATTGAGCTCCTAATCAAATATAACAGTGGTTTAGGAAGAAAACAAAAAAAAAATATTTGGATTGAATGACAAAATTATTAATCAGTTGAATACACAACCTTAAAATTGTACATTTGTCAAAATGGATATTTCTTAATTGAGCTCCTAATTAAAAATATCTATATTTCACAGTATTTTGAAATAAAAAAAAGTTATTTTAAAAAATAAAACAAAAAATGTTTATTTGAATTGAATTACAAAATAATAATCAGATGAAGTACGGCTTAAAACCCTTTTTCCAGTGAATGAGAAACTGCAACAGTTCTTCAACCACCACATGTTCGTCCTGGAGCAAGAGAAGTACAAGAAGGAGGGTATCATCTGGGAGTTCATTGACTTCGGCATGGACTTGGCTGCCTGCATTGATCTTATTGAGAAGGTACAACTGAATATTATAACTATACATCATTATACTTTGCGTGACTTACGAATTACTTTTGATAATGTTTCATCCATCCATTTTTCTCTTAAGCCAATGGGCATCTTCTCCATCCTCGAAGAGGAGTGCATGTTCCCCAAGGCCTCAGACGTTACCTTCAAGAACAAGCTGTATGACCAGCATCTTGGCAAGACCAAAGCATTTGAGAAGCCCAAGCCTGCAAAGGGCAAGGCTGAGGCCCACTTCTCCCTGGTGCACTATGCTGGTACCGTGGACTACAACGTCACTGGCTGGCTGGACAAGAACAAGGATCCCCTGAATGACTCTGTTATTCAGCTGTACCAGAAGTCCTCAAACAAACTGCTGCCTGTCCTGTACCCACCTGTAGTTGAAGGTACATATTTATAGTATTTAACCATAGTTTATAACTGTTAATCCATTCTATTATAATACCCATAGATTTTCAAGCCATTTATTGCCTCTGTTTTACAAATATAAATGTGAAAATTGAACTCTGACTCATGACCAATAATTAATAACAGAGGTCGGGGGTGCAAAGAAGGGAGGCAAGAAAAAGAGTGGCTCCATGCAGACCGTGTCTTCACAGTTCAGGGTAAGGGTTAACACACAAACAAATGTAAAAATGAGACCTTATTTCATTTTTCAGAATGTGTTCTTTCTAAGTAAATTGGTATATATTTCATGTTATGCGGGGATATGTCTTTAGGAGAACTTGGGCAAACTGATGACCAACTTGAGGAGCACCCATCCTCACTTTGTGCGTTGCCTGATTCCCAATGAGTCAAAGACTCCAGGTACAGTGAGCACTAACAAATGTGTGTATTGTCTGGGTTAGGATATGACATGTTAGTCACTGATACACCAAACTAATTATATTGACGATGTATTTATCACCAATGTAACAGGACTCATGGAGAACTCCCTGGTTATCCACCAGCTGAGGTGTAACGGTGTGCTGGAGGGCATCAGAATATGCAGAAAGTGTCAGGGTGTGTGTGTTTCCTGTGTTTCCCTCCTGTGTTGATTACTGTTCCCTCCCCTAATGTGTCTCAGCTGTTCCTCGTTGTGTTTGTTATTTAAGCCCTCGTCTTTCCTTTGTTCCTTGTGCTGTCATTGTGGTTGTCTGTGGTTGTTTGTGGTGGCTAGTCCTGCGTGTTCCCGAGTTCCCTGTTGTCTCCCGAGTTCCCTGATTCCTGTGCCTTAGCCTTTAGGCCTGATTAAAGTGCCGTTTCCTGAAACCGTCTGCGTCTGGGTCCTACCTGCCTGCCTGCACCCGCAGCCTTCCTTAACAGAATGACAGCACCAACAATGGACCCAGCGGACGATCAAGTTAGCCGTGAGTGGGAGGATTTATTTATTATGAAGGCAGTAGATCGCTGGGAGAGTTTGGGGTACCACCCGGTTCCTGAGTGGGAGGATTTATTTATTTTGAAGGCAATAGATCGCTGGGAGAGTTTGGGGTACCACCCGGTTCCTCCTGGCACTCCAGCTCCCGCATTGACTCCGGTCCCCGAGCCCTGTCCGGTTCCTGAGCCCACTCCTAGCCTCTTCGCCTGCTTGAGGTGGTCTGCCCTCCGCTCCTGCCTGAGGGGGCCCACCCCCTGCTCCTTCCAGAGGGGGACCGGCCTCTGCTCCTGCCGGAGGGGGTCCGCCCTCCAGACCGTCCAGGGGAGGCACGCCCCCCGCTCCTGCCTGTGGGGGCCCTCCTCCACTCCTTCCCGAGGGGGGTTCCCCTTCAAGGCCTTCCACCGGAGGGGACCCGCCCTCTACCTGGCCTGCCTCCTGTGGGGACCCGCCCTCTACCTGGCCTTCCTCCTGTGGGGACCCGCCCTCTACCTGGCCTTCCTCCTGTGGGGACCCGCCCTCTGCCTGGCCTTCCACCAGAGGGGACCCGCCCTCTACCTGGCCTGCCTCCTGAGGGGACCCGCCCTCTACCTGGCCTGCCTCCTGAGGGGACCCGCCCTCGACCTGGCCTTCCTCTAGAGGGGATCCGCCCTCAACCTCTCCTTCCTCCTGAGGGACTGAGCCCTCATCGTCCTTGCCGCCGGCCTCCTGAAGGGTTCCGCCTTCCCTCTGCCTCTGCTTGCCCCCCAGGCCGTCCGCCTGAGGCTCCCTGCCATGCCCTGGGGCAGTTTTCTGGCCGCCCGCCTGACGTCCCTCGGCTCTGCCCCAGTCCATTTTTTTTTTTTTGATTCCCCCCTCCTGGCGCCCCTCCACCCACCCGTTTTGGGTTTGACATTCTTTGTTTTTTTGCTTGTCGTGGGTCGCCTGGGAGTCGACCCTTAAGGGGGGGGTACTGTCAGGGTGTGTGTGTTTCCTGTGTTTCCCTCCTGTGTTGATTACTGTTCCCTCCCCTAATGTGTCTCAGCTGTTCCTCGTTGTGTTTGTTATTTAAGCCCTCGTCTTTCCTTTGTTCCTTGTGCTGTCATTGTGGTTGTCTGTGGTTATTTGTGGTGGCTAGTCCTGCGTGTTCCCGAGTTCCCTGTTGTCTCCCGAGTTCCCTGATTCCTGTGCCTTAGCCTTTAGGCCTGATTAAAGTGCCGTTTCCTGAAACCGTCTGCGTCTGGGTCCTACCTGCCTGCCTGCACCCGCAGCCTTCCTTAACAGAAAGGGCTTCCCCAGCAGAATTCTCTATGCTGACTTCAAGCAGAGGTATTAACTCAAGGATTTTTCAAGGACAACTTTACAAATGCCTTTGGACATTTGAATGAATGTTAAAAACATTATAATGGTCTTCTTCAGGTACAAAGTACTGAACGCCGGTGTCATCCCTGTAGGCCAGTTTATTGACAACAAGAAGGCTTCTGAGAAACTGCTTGGGTCCATCGATGTGCCTCACGATGAGTACAAATTTGGACACACCAAGGTCAGTTTATTGTTGTCAAAAACTATGTTTATACTTCATTGTAAGTCACTAGCTGACAAGTCTTTTCTTACATTAAGGTGTTCTTCAAAGCTGGTCTTCTGGGTACTCTTGAGGAGATGCGAGATGAGAAGCTGGCTGCTCTTGTCGGAATGATTCAGGCTGCATGCAGAGGTTATGTCATGAGAAAGGAGTATGTGAAGATGAGAGAGGAGGTATGTTTTTAGACATAGTGCTCAAAACTCAAAAAGCTTTTTAACTGCCAAGTAGAACCCCAAAATTATGGTTTATTTTATTCTATAGGGAAGCCATCTATACTATTCAGCACAACATCCGCTCATTCATGAATGTCAAACACTGGCCATGGATGAAGGTGTACTACAAGATCAAGCCTCTTCTGAAGAGTGCTGAAACCGAGAAGGAGCTTTCCAATATGAAGGATAACTATGAAAAGATGAAGACAGACCTGGCAGCTGCCCTGGCCAAGAAGAAGGAACTTGAGCAGAAGATGTTTTCTCTCCTGCAGGAGAAGAATGATCTTTCACTGCAAGTTGCTTCTGTAAGTAAACATTATTTTTGTATCCCTGTCCGTACACAGTGAGGTAAATGTGATGTTACATGTTCTACATCTCTAAATATCACACAGGAAGGAGAAAATCTGAATGGTGCTGAAGAAAGGTGTGAAGGACTCATCAAGAGTAAGATTCAGCTGGAGGCCAAACTTAAAGAGACAACTGAGAGATTGGAGGATGTAAATGTAAATGTAAATGGACTGCATTTATATAGCGCTTTTCTGACCATCGGCCACCCAAAGCGCTTTACAATATTGCCTCACATTCACCATTCACGCACACATTCACACACCGACGGCGGAGTCAACCATGCAAGGCGACAGCCAGCTCGCCACCAAAATTGTTATTTTTTTGTTTTTATTAATCATTCACAGGAAGGACTTTGAGACCAGCCAGCTTCTGAGCAAAATTGAGGATGAGCAGTCCCTGGGTGCTCAGCTTCAGAAAAAGATCAAGGAGCTACAGGTGAGAAAATAATACAAAAGGAATATACATTTTCTGAAATGAATATTTGGTTATTTGGCTCAATATTTTCATTATTTAGTCCCGGATTGAAGAGCTGGAGGAAGAGATTGAGGCTGAGCGTGCTGCTCGTGCCAAGGTTGAGAAGCAGAGAGCTGATCTCTCCAGAGAACTTGAAGAGATCAGTGACAGGCTTGAGGAGGCTGGTGGAGCCACTTCTGCTCAAATTGAGATGAACAAGAAGCGTGAAGCTGAGTTCCAGAAGCTGCGTCGTGACCTTGAGTAGTCCACCCTGCAGCATGAAGCCACTGCTGCTGCTCTGCGTAAGAAGCAGGCTGACAGTGTAGCAGAGCTGGGAGAGCAGATTGATAACCTCCAGCGTGTCAAGCAGAAGCTTGAGAAGGAGAAGAGCGAGTACAAGATGGAGATTGATGACATCTCCGGCAACATGGAAGCTGTTTCTAAGGCCAAGGTAAGTGATTCTTCAAAACCTTCATTGTGTAAAGAAATAATAAGAACATAAATAACTATAAGTCAACATTGATTTCAAATTGATTAACTTTTAATCATCAGGGAAATCTGGAAAAGATTTGCCGTACCCTTGAGGACCAACTCAGTGAAATCAAGGCTAAGAGTGATGAGAATGCTCGCCAGGTCAATGACATCAGTGCCCAGAGAGCAAGACTGCTGACAGAAAATGGTTGATATTATTTTATTCAGTCGTTTGTATCATTTTAAATTCTGGGGGTACCATTTTGGGAATATAATTGAACATACATTTTCTCACAAATTCAATATGTATTACTTATTCGATACACCTCCTCCGACAAGGTGAGTTTGGGCGACAGCTTGAGGAGAAGGAAGCTCTTGTCTCCCAGCTGACCAGAGGCAAGCAGGCCTATACTCAGCAGGTTGAGGAGCTGAAGAGGCAAAATGAGGAGGAAGTAAAAGTAAGGATAATTTATTCATAAAGACGGTAGGGTTCAAAGATCAAGAAATGCATTGAATTTACGAGATCTCTGTTTCGCCTTTGGTAGGTAAAGAATGCTCTTGCTCATGGTGTGCAATCAGCCCGCCATGACTGTGACCTTCTGAGGGAGCAGTTTGAGGAGGAGCAGGAGGCTAAGGCTGAGCTGCAGCGTGGAATGTCCAAGGCCAATGGTGAGGTGGCCCAGTGGAGGAGCAAGTATGAAACTGATGCTATCCAGCGCACTGAAGAGCTAGAGGAGTCCAAGTGAGTCACACATTTAAAACATAGTTGTTTTAGTAGACATTATATTTGATGAATGTACACAATTTAAGCCAAGTTATTCATTAACAGGAAAAAGCTGGCCCCTGCGCCTTCAGGAGGCTGAGGAACAGATTGAGGCTGTTAACTCAAAGTGTGCCTCTCTGGAGAAGACCAAACAGAGACTCCAGGGTGAGGTGGAGGACCTCATGGTTGATGTGGAGAGGGCCAATGGACTGGCTGCCAACCTCGACAAGAAGCAGAGGAACTTTGACAAGGTGTGTTGTTATTCATCTCAATACATTTTTCTATTTTCATCCTATGATTCTTCCTCAGGGGCTAAACATGCACCCCTCTATTAATAATAATAAACAGGTTTTGGCTGACTGGAAGCAGAAATATGAGGAGGGTCAGGCAGAGCTTGAAGGAAGTCTTAAAGAGGCTCGTTCTCTCAGCACTGATCTTTTCAAGATGAAGAACTCCTATGAAGAAACTCTAGATCATCTGGAGACCATGAAGCGTGAAAACAAGAACCTCCAACCTGAGTTTTTGTCAATAACATCAGTATCACTATTTTGCTTTTCCGACTAATAACAAATACAAAATTGCTTTGCAGAGGAGATTTCTGATCTGACTGAACAAATTGGTGAGACCGGAAAGAACATACATGAGCTGGAGAAATCCAAGAAGCAGGTGTAGACAGAAGACTGAGATCCAGTCAGCCCTTGAGGAAGCTACGGTGAGGATGATTAAATCAGCAAACCACATCTAAATAAATGTAGATCTAATTTTAATAAATGTGCATAATTTAATTGTATACATTAGGGAACTCTGGAGCATGAGGAATCCAAGATTCTGCGTGTCCAGCTGGAGCTGAACCAGATTAAGGGTGAGGTTGACAGGAAGCTGGCTGAGAAGGATGAGGAGATGGAGCAGACCAAGAGGAACAGCCTGAGGGTCATTGACTCCATGCAGACCACTCTTGATTCTGAGGTCAGGAGCATGAATGAGGCGCTGAGAATCAAGAAGAAGATGGAAGAGTGAATGAGATGGAGATCCAGCTGAGTCATGCCAACCGCCAGGCTACTGAGGACCAGAAGCAGCTGAGAAATGTTCAGGGACAACTGAAGGTATGACACCAAGGATGAACAGCGCATATAAAATGTAGTGCAAGATATCCTTTTCTGATGTTTTCTGTTCCTGGTAATATAAGGATGCACAACTGCACCTTGATGATGCCATCTGAGCTGCAGAAGACCTGAAGGAGCAGGCCGCCATGGTGGAACGTAGGAACGGTCTCATGGTGGCTGAAATTGAGGAGCTGAGGGCAGCTCTGGAAAAGACAGAGAGGCCGCAAAGTGGCTGAGCAAGAGCTTGTGGACGCCAGCGAGCGTGTTAGACTGCTGCACTCTCAGGTAACCATACAATATAATCCTATCATTTGAATACAAGAACACAAATATTTTGACTGTAATTGCATTGTAATATGTTTCAGAACACAAGCTTGTTGAACACAAAGAAGCTGGAAAGCGACCTGGTCCAAGTCCCGGGTGAGGTGGACGATGGTGTACAGGAAGCCAGAAATGCAGAAGAGAAGGCCAAAAAGGCCATCACTGATGTAGGTTTATTTTTATTTCTTAAATCATCAAACGACAAATCAAAATACCTCTTCATAAAAAAATTCGCTCCTTTTTTCTACGTCCAGGCAGCCATGATGGCTGAGGAGCTGAAGAAAGAGCAGGACACTAGCTCTCACTTAGAGAGGATGAAGAAGAACCTGGAGGTCACAGTGAAAGACCTGCAGCATCGCCTGGATGAGGCTGAGAGCCTGGCCATGAAGGGTGGCAAGAAGCAACTTCAGAAACTGGAGGCCAGAGTAAGAAATTAATCATCAAGCATTTAAGAATAGACTTAAGTCCAATATAAGGAGATTCATTAATTCACTTTAATTCGAAAGGTTCGTGATCTGGAGGCAGAGGTTGATAATGAACAGAGACGTGGAGCAGATGCTGTAAAAGGTGTCCGCAAACATAAGAGACGGGTCAAGGAACTCGCCTACCAGGTATGTCAAACTTACATCTCTAAATATGTTTCTACGGCATTAGCATTTTGATGAAATTTTGATATCTAAAGGCCACATGATGTTGATTTTTCGATTTAAAATGTGCATCAGACTGAGGAGGATAAAAAGAATGGTTGCAGACTCCAGGATCTTGTTGATAAGCTGCAGCTGAAGGTGAAGGCTTACAAGAGGCAGTCTGAGGAAGCGGCAAGTAAAAGCTACGTAACAAAATCAAGTTATCAATTTTAGTACCTATTTAAACAAATTATGAATGTTCCTACAGGAGGAGCAGGCCAACTCTTACCTGTCCAAGTGCAGGAAGGTTCAACATGAGCTGGAGGAGGCTGAGGAACGTGCTGACATCGCCGAGACTCAGGTCAACAAGCTGAGGGCCAAGAGCCGTGACTCTGGAAAGGTATTTCGATGGCATAGTACAGTTCAGATTATTGCACAAATATATATCTTAGAATCGACTTTAATGATTTAATTTAAAAAATACTTTATCTCTAATTCCTACATTTGTTTTGTTTTTTCTCGTAGGGCAAGGAGAGTGCTGAATAATTCCTTTCCATTGGAAATATTGCACATTGTAAAAGTCATACAATGTGACACAATTCTGAATAGCATAAAATACATAATCTTCAGTCAGTGAATGTGTATGATCTTTATTAATCTTTATTATCTGAATGGCAAATGCAATATTTTAGGACCGATTCACCGTTAAACGTGTTTCTAATAACATATCTAGCGAGAAATATACTTTTTACTTGCATAATCTTCAGTCAGTGATTGTGTCTGATCTTGAGTTTTATAGTTATTAGGACGATTTTATCGGCTCGCTCGCATGTTTCAACGACGTCAGGTTGTTAGGGACGCTGCTTTCGCTAAACTAGCAGCTCACGTGTTTCCTGCGTTTGTGTTATTAAACCGTTACTTTATGTAACTTTTAATGATATCATCTTGTTAGAAACACGTATATCTGAGCGCCAACCCAGTCGCCAAAAGCATACGTTGACAGTGTACGTTTCGTGAACACTGGATTACGTCGCATTTCAACATAAAATAGCGTGTTATGCACACGCACGCACGCACACACACGCACAGACACGCACGCACACACGGTGCATTTCGCTGCTAAAACAACAACAAAAAAATATTCCCTCAAATATTATTACTTTCAAAACATTGGCCAAAATGGCCAATAATATCATTTTTATTTGGGATGCTTCTAGGACATTTTGGGTGGATTTTGAACGGTATGTGGGCAGCACGTTTTTTGCAGGACCTGGCAACCCTGCGCTGTTGCCCGAGGTGCTGAAATGCTCCGGAACAGATCTGGATCCACCACCCCCCCTCCCCCCCCCCCCGCCCCTCTAAATAAATACTATGGCAGAATAAATTATTTTACAGTAGAGTGGTGGAGGGATGACGTATGTTGGCCAACCCCGAAGTTAGCGTCGCCCTGGGTTCCCTTGACAAAAAGCGAACGGGTTTTTCCATTGGATTTTGGATTATTGCAGAAAAATTAGCATATTTGAAGCACCTCCTCAAAAACTGAAAATAAATAAAAAGAACCATGCTCCCAGTAGCGTGCGGTGCCCCTTCATTTCGGTGGGGCAGAAACTACTGGCGTATGACCACAATTTATTTTTATTTTTTACATATATATTTTGAGCTACATTAAAACATGTTAACTAAACTAATTGTGAGTAAGAATTAAAAATAAACTAATAGCCTAATGTTACTGCACGCTTTTGAAGTGCCATCCGCAACACTCGTCATGTCCCTTATAGGGAAGTTATTTCTTCCATATTTTATTTTGACAACAGGCTTAGCGAGTGCATTGCAAATACATGAAAAGTAGAAATACAAGTCATCAATCAAGCAGACCTTCGATTTGGAACTTGGCCCGACGATGTGTGCAAATCTCTCAATAACAACACTTTTGAAATCAGATATTTCTCAATAACAGCTGTTTAAATCAGGAATGAAATCAGGTATGCAATTTGAATACCTGCTGAAATAAATAGTCTTCAATGCCGAAAGATACAGGCGGAGTAATTCGATTTTAAACAACAGTCCTAGAATATGACCATGGGGCAGACTACTTTACGACCATATGGGCGTCTTATAGCGCTGATTGCAATTATTATTGCAGCCTGCAGGGTTATGCGAGAAACATAGGGAGGGACGCGGTCGTTGAGCTCCGCCGCCCCACATTGCATGACACGTTATGGTACGAACACACCAGACGCGTATCTCGTGTAATTTTTACGCGCGTAACGCAGCTAAAATGTTGCTTGACCATTTTGTGTCAAAAATGGGCATACGCTCCTAACGCGCCCGCTCCTACGCGCCTATGTTTCCATAAAAGCATTTAATGGCGTAACTATGTTACTATTTCCACACAGAATAAAGAAAGATGTCGGCCGTATGCTTCTGTCCAAGCTCACTACTCTCTGCCAGTGACGTCGGGTCAAGCTCAACGCTGATTGGGCAACGCGGCTAATCGTCATGCGTATGAGCGTAAAAAGTTCCATTTTTTTAACTCCTCGCGTACGCGCGTATATATACGCGCGTATATGTACGCGCGTATATGTACGCGCGTATATGTACGCGCGTATATGTACGCGCGTATATGTACGCGCGTATATGTACGCGCGTATATGTACGCGCGTATATGTACGCGCGTATATGTACGCGCGGCTATGTACGCGCGGCTATGTACGCGCGGCTAACGCGGGTAAAATGTTGCTCTAGGGCATGTAACGCGTGTACGCGTCTCATACGCGCGTAAACCAATGGTTCCCTATGGAAAATTTGACAATTTTATACGCAAGGTACGCGGGTAACGCGTTTGGTGTGGCCGCACCTTTAAACTCAACTAGAATCGCCACCATCAATTTGATATCGACAGACCAAAAATAGTCTGAAAGCCTACAGAAACTTTAGATAGTTAATGTGACAATCACATTATTAAAAATAAACTTGGAGCAATGATTTACTGAGGAACTATTTTTTTTGGGAGCATGCTTTTCAGGGAGTTCGCCGCCCCACCTGCCCATATGGACGGCACGCGGCTGCATGCTCCAAAGAATGAAATGTAAACCAATGCATTCTGAATGGGAGTGTTTCTCCGATTTTTCCATTCTACACAGAACGAAATGTATGAGATAACAAAAAGTGAATGTGCATTTCTCTCATAACTTTTTGTCATTATTGAAGAGAGGCCTGATTCTCAGATATGCATGTTGGACTGTTAGGGTGTAGGTCTGGGAAGAACTTCAGGCCAAAATCTTGCAAGCGAGCCGGTGGGTGAGGTGCAACGAGATGGAGCACTTGCTGAGTCATTTCCTGTAGGGCTGGAGCAACAGGTTGAAGCGTATGCGTCCTTTGAAACCCCCTTTGATATATAAGAGACCCCAAGGTACAGTTTACTTAAATGTTCTCGATTCAGTCACCTATTGCATCACTTCCTTTAGGGCTTCGGCCTCCTAATTGATCATTGCAGTATAATTGAATGCCCTCTTTCATATTATATGATACTTCCACCACTGGGACGTGGCAACAACTCTCCAAATCCATATGGGGAGGGGGGGGGATGCTTTTGGACAGTAGGGGTGTACACTAGACATAAATAGGAAGCAAACTCAGGAGAAGGAATGACCTCTCACAAATATTTATTTAAAGATCCCATGCCATGCTATTTTATGGATGCTTTAATATAGGTATTAGTGGGCCACAAACACAGTATTCAAAGACGTCCCCGAAATTCAGCCGTGGTGCAGAGTTACAGCCACTCCGAACTAGTCGCACATTGAGCTTCCCCCAAACGCGCTGTTTCGGTGGGCGTGTCAAGGCAGGTCAAGGAGGGGGGTGGGGGTGTGGCCCTGAGCAGCTTGTAGCCACAGTACCATTCGCTCTGGTTACGGTGGGCGTGTCAAGGCAGGTCAAGGAGGGGGGTGGGGGTGTGGCCCTGAGCAGCTTGTAGCCACAGTACCATGCGCTGTTTACGGTGGATGTATCGCAATGGCTCGTAGAAACCCATATTATACATAGATATCTATGTAATATAATATAATATATATTATCACCTGGCCCTGAGCAGCTTGTAGCCACGGTACCATGCGCTCAGTTTACGGTGGATGTATCGCAATGGCTCTTAGAAACCCATATTATACATAGATATCTATATAATATAATATATATTATCACCTGGCCCTGAGCAGCTTGTAGCCACGGTACCATGCGCTCTGTTTACGGTGGATGTATCGCAATGGCTCTTAGAAACCCATATTATACATAGATATCTATATCATATAATATATAATATGTATTATCACGGCCAAAAGCTGTGTGAGCCTCCAGACGATAGGCTATTATGAATCTCAAACGACTGCGTCTTCTTCAGATTGATGTGGAAGTGGAAGAACCAGAGACGTCGGAGAACCCGACGAAGTCCTTTGTGATTCATTATATCGTCTGGAGGTGCACACAGATTTTGGCCGTGATAATATGTATTATTTGATATAGATATCTATGTATTATATGATATTATTTAGATGTAGAGCCCCAGGACTCTAACGCAAGTGTTGTACACTTCCTTGTTATTTGGATAACTGTTCTGCTGTTGGTGTGATGGCGCATAACACGTCGGACTCTCGTCTCTGGTATTTCTACAACGAGACTCGTAGTGGGGGTTATCGCAGCCATGGTTGATAATGAATTGGGGGAAAGGAACTTTGGCTTTGACTCCCTGAAGTACATGAACCACGACATGGAGGAGAAGGGGATTGTTGGCCGCGAATGTATCCCGCTTGAGCCCTGCTTCCCACCGCCTCGGCAGCGGTCAGCGCTAATCACCGCCTCCTGAAGCCGAGGCGGTGGTCCATCGGCAGCGAGACTCCGGCGGGAGACGACCGCGGTCAACAATCCCTTGGCCATGGCTGAGATAACCCCCACTACGAGTCTCGTTGTAGAAATACCAGAGACGAGAGTCCGACGTGTTATGCGCCATCACACCAACAGCAGAACGGTTATCCAAATAACAAGGAAGTGTACAACAATTGCGTTACAGTCCTGGAGCTCTATATCTAAATAATATCATATGATACATAGATATCTATATCAAAAAATACATATTATCACGGCCAAAAGCTGTGTGCACGTCCAGACGATATAATGAATCACAAAGGACTTCGTCGGGTTCTCCGACGTCTCTGGTTCTTCCACTTCCACATCAATCTGTAGTAGACAGAACCGCGCGCTGCTCCCGGCGCGAGGCACCACCGCCCGGCTGCCCGCTGCCGGGCGGTGGTGCTTCGCGGCGGTGGTGCCTCGCGGCAACCGGCGGCAGGCAGCATGTCGCAGTTCATGTACTTCGATGTCGTTCTGCCATTGCATTCAAAATTCTGTAACTAGCCTGTTACTACGAATTAAGCAACTACCGTACACGGATTAGCATTTAGCACTAGCTCAATCACGACTTTCAGAATTCTTGTGGGTGGTTACGAACCAACCAAGTGGGCAGGGCCATGAATAATAGTTTGACAACGCTACGTCACAGTGTCACCTTATCCAGATCGGCTCATTTCTTCTGCCTTTTTCCTTTCATTGCCTATTGCATTCAGCAGACAAACTGCATAGATTTCAAACTTACCACAGCTCACAAACTTATTCAGACCTATGTTATTTAACAAACAATAGGAAAAATGTGATTTTAATGGCATGGGCTCTTTAATAAATTGTTTCAAATAACCCTGCCTCGTTAAATCAATGAACTTGGTGTTTTGCTTTAAAAAATAGGTTATAGAAGAAGTCTAAACTGCAGAAAATAAAAACATCCAAGCTGCCTTTTAAGGATACCTCGGAATATCTGTCTATTTTTTAACTGTCGGACCCCAGTTTACGACAAAAACAACACAATTGACGGCAGCTCCTTTGCCGCGTGTTTTTTAGAGCCATGTAAGGATTAGAGGGGGCGGTCGATAGCAACCACCATAGCAACCATGACGGTCAAGTGACTGGATGCAGCCCCGTTGAAAAAAATAGAATACCACCCAACACACTCAGGAGATTAATGATATTTAAATTATTATGACCATGAAGTCTTTATTTGGGTCTTTTTATGGGTTTACATTTCGTTCTGTGTAGCATGGAAAAATCGGAGAAACACTCCCATTCAGAATGCATTGGTTTACATTTCGTTCTTAGGAGCATGGTTCTTTTATTTATTTTTTTATTTTCAGTTTTTGAGGAGGTGCTTCAAATATGCTAATTTTTCTGCAATAATCCAAAATCCAATGGAAAAACCCTTTGGCTTTTTGTCAAGGGAACCCAGGGCGACGCTAACTTCGGGGTTGGCCAACATACGTCATCCCTCCACCACTCTACTGTCAAAACAAATGTTCAAGTTTAATGATAATGCATGAATTGATTCTTTATTCTGCCATAGTATTTATTTAGGGGGGGGGGGGTGGATCCAGATCTGTTCCGGAGCATTTCAGCACCTCGGGCAACAGCGCAGGGTTGCCAGGTCCTGCAAAAAACGTGCTGCCCACGTACCATTCAAAATCCACTCAAAATGTCCTAGAAGCATCCCAAATAAAAATGATATTATTGGCCATTTTGGTCAATGTTTTGAAAGTAATAATATTCGAGGGAATATTTTTTTGTTGTTGTTTTAGCAGCGAAATGCACCGTGTGTGTGTGTGTGTGTGTGTCTGTGCGTGTGTGTGCGTGTGTGTGCGTATGTGTGTGTGTGTGTGTATAACACGCTATTTTATGTTGAAATGCGACGTAATCCAGTGTTCACGAAACGTACACTGTCAACGTATGCTTTTGGCGACTGGGTTGGCTCTCAGATATACGTGTTTCTAACAAGATGATATCATTAAAAGTTACATAAAGTAGAGGTTTAATAACACAAATGCAGGAAACACGTGAGCTGCTAGTTTAGCGAAAGCAGCGTCCCTAACAACCTGACGTCATTGAAACATGCGAGGGAGCCGATAAAATCTTCCTAATAACTATAAAACTAAAGATCAGACACAATCACTGACTGAAGATTATGCAAGTAAAAAGTATATTTCTCGCTAGAAATGTTATTAGAAACACGTATAACGGTGAATCGGTCCTAAAATATTGCATTTCCCATTCAGATAATAAAGATTAATAAAGATCATACACATTCACTGACTGAAGATTATGTAAGGAAAATGTACATTTCTCCCTAGAAATGTCATTAGAAACGCGTTTAATGGTGTATCTGTGTCCCCCCCCCTCAACAAACGTGTTTCCCCCCCCTACAAACGTGTCCCCCCCCCCCCTCAACAAACGTGTCTCTCCCCCCCCTCACCCTCAACTAACTTGTTCCCCCCCCCCCTACAAACGTGTCCCCCCCCCCTCAACAAACGTGTCTCCCCCCCCCCCCCTCCCCGGTCAACAACAGTCTACCTCCCCCTTCAACAATCGTGTCCACAATTTGCCGCGAAACCTGTGAAATCCAAACCCTGAAACCCGCCTCCACAGCGGCACGCGTGGATACTGTAGGTATAACACGCTATTTTACATTGAAATGCTACGTATCCAGTGTTCATGGAAACGTACACCGTCAACGTTTTTTCTTGGCGACTGGGTTGGATGCGGAGAGGGCCAATGGACTGGCTGCCAACCTTGACAAGAAGCAAAGGAACTTTGATAAGGTGAGTTTTAATTAATTTAAATAAATTGTATTATTATCATCCCATGATCCTTCCTCCGGTCCTAAACCACCACTTACCAAAAATAATGTATAGGTTTTGGCTGACTGGAAGCAGAAATATGAGGAGGGCCAGGCAGAGCTTGAAGGAACTCAGAAAGAGGATCGTTCTCTCAGCACTGAGCTTTTCAAGATGAAGAACTCCTATGAAGAAACACTGGATCATCTGGAGACCATGAAGCGTGAAAATAAAAACCTCCAACGTGAGTTTTTGGTCAATAATATTAGTATTACTAATTTGCAGATTAATATGCATCAGACTTATAACAAGTACAAATCTGCTCTGTAGAGGAGATTTCCGATCTGACCGAACAAATTGGCGAGACCGGAAAGAGCATCCATGAGCTGGAGAAATCCAAGAAGCAGGTGGTACAAATTTGACTAATTTAATTACAAACAATAGGGAACTCTGGAGCATGAGGAATCCAAGATTCTGCGTGTCCAGCTGGAGCTCAATCAGATTAAGGGTGAGGTTGACAGGAAGCTGGCTGAGAAGGATGAGGAGATGGACCAGATCAAGAGAAACAGCCAGAGGGTCATCGACTCCATGCAGAGTAACCTGGACTCTGAGGTCAGGAGCAGGAATGATGCCCTGAGAATCAAGAAGAAGATGGAGGGAGACCTGAATGAGATGGAGATCCAGCTGAGTCATGCCAACCGCCAGGCTGCTGACGCCCAGAAGCAGCTGAGGAATGTTCAGGGACAACTGATGGTATGACACAAACAAATGTATGGCGCATGTAAAACATAGTTCAAGCCATCCTGTTGGGCTGTTTTCTGATAAAAGTTTTCTGTGAATATTAGGATGCACAACTGCATCTTGATGATGCTATCAGAGCTGCAGGAGACCATAAGGAGCAGGCTGCCATGGTGGACCGTAGGAACGGTCTCATGGTGGCTGAAATTGAGGAACTGAGGGCAGCTCTGGAACAGACAGAGAGAGGCCGCAAAGTGGCTGAGCAAGAGCTGGTGGACGCCAGTGAGCGTGTTGGACTGCTGCACTCTCAGGTTAACAAACATTCTAATCCTATCATTTGAACAGCAGTGTGCGGTGACCCTAAATTTCAGTGGGGCAGAAACTACTAGCATATGACCACATCCACAATGTATATGTTTTTTTTTATATGTATATTTTTTGAGCTACATTAAACAACTTTAAACTTTTACATTAAACAACTTGTCGTCTGTCTGGGCCAAGTTGTTTGATGACACTGTAACAGGTGCAACAGCACTCGCCCTATCCGCATCTGATATAGAAACGATGAAAGATACTGGCGGAAAAATTTGAGTTAAAACAACAAAAGTTCTAGAATATGACCATTGGGCAGACTACTTTACGAGGTGTCTTTTAGAGCGGATTGCAATTCTTATTGCAGCCTGCAGGGTTATGCGATACACATACGGAGAAACAAGTTGCTGAGCTGCCCTGACCCCAACATTGTTTGAAAGGTTAAACTCAACTAGAATCACCCCCATTATCCAAAATGTGATGTCATCACACCAAAAATAGTTGGAAGGCCTACCAAATTTATTGGTAGTTAGATTAGTAGTTAAAAAAAAATGTTTGCAAGAAGTATGCTGCCCCACCTGCCCATATGGATGTCACGCGCCTGCATTTGAATTTGAAAAGAACAAACATGTTTTGATTGTAATTGCATTATAATATGTTTCAGAACAAAATCTTGTTGAACTCAAAGAAGAAGCTTGAGACCGACCAGGGTGAGGTGGACGACACCGTCCAGGAAGCCAGGAATGCTGAAGAGAAGGCCAAGAAGGCCATCACTGATGTAGGTCTACTTGTATTGCTTAATTCATGGAATGACAAGCTAAATTACCTCTTAATAAAATAAACATTCTTACTTTTTATAATTTCAAGGCTGCCATGATGGCTGAGTAGCTTAAGAAAGAGCAGGACACTAGTTCTCATCTGGAGAGGATGAAGAAGAACCTGGAGGTCACAGTGAAAGACCTGCAGCTTCGCCTGGATGAGGCTGAGAACCTGGCCGTGAATGCAAGAAGCAGCTCCAGAAACTGGAGTCATCATCGAGCATTTAATCATAGATTTAAGTCCAATGTAAGGAGGAGATTTATTTATTTCACTTTAAATCTAAAGGTTTGTGATCTGGAATCAGAGGTTGATAATGAACAGAGACGTGGAGCAGAGGCTGTAAAAGGTGTCCGCAAATATGAGAGGCGGGTCAAGGAACTCACCTACCAGCAGTGTTGGGATAGTTCACTTTCTACGTGAACTAGTTCAAAGTTCAGTTCACAAATTTTAAAATGAACTAGTTCAGTTCAACGTTCATAATTCAAAGATTTGAACTAAGTTCACAGTTCCAAAAAATGAACTGGTTCATAGTTCTTTTTTTCAATATGTTGCCGTGTGAGCTATTATTTTTTTCCGGTATTTTGAACATCGAGCCCACTTCGTGATTTGTCTAGGATGATATAGAGTGGTTGAATCAAGCATCGTAGCGAAAATGTATTGTACATTTAGCGCATTTTGTAAATCCCATTGATTTCTGTTGGAAGACTCATTGCTTCGTTGGCCGGAAGCGGAAAGGGAACTAGTTTGGTTGTAGTTCAAATTTGGTTGTAGTCTTTTCGCTCGGTTCTAGCCCTACTGTTGAGTCGGAGAACCGAGCGAAAAGACTACAACCAAACGTAAACAGCCCCCATTTACGTTTCCGGCCAACAAGCAATGATTCTAGGAGGTATTCTAGTCCGCTGAGCTATGAGCCAGCGGGAGATAACGTTATGGATTGTACATATTTATAATTCGAAATTCGTCTCAGCCTTTATACCACAGACACTCTAGGGTCCATAGCATACAACCGTGTTGTCTGATTACAGTTTGATTAATTTTTCACTATTTAACAGATCTCGTTCTGAAGAATAATCACCGCGCCATTCGTTTCAATGGGAATCGGGACGGTCTATGCTTTCAACATAAAGTGTATTTATATTTTTTTAATTCGTCCCAGCCTTTACACCACAGACACTATAGGGTCTATAGCATATAACCGCATTTTCTGATTGCAGTTTAATGTAACAGTAAGCTGACAACGCCGCAACTGCAAATGAAACACACGGAGATAACCATGGCAACCGGTCAAACAAATCATTCTGCGCGCGCATCCGCCGTTTTGATAAACAAATAACCCCCCAATTGAACGATGTTAAACCGAGTGCGCGTGCCGTTCACAGACACCAGAATGAACGAGTTCACAGTAACGTTCATCAGGCAGTAATACAGTACGTTCAGTTCACGTTCGCCGAAAATATGAACGAGTTCATGAACTATCGTTCAATGAACGCGTTCAGGCACAACACTGCCTACTAGGTATGTCAAACTTACATCTCCAAATATGTTTCTATTGCAATAATATTTTGAGGACATTTTGATATCTAAAGGCCACATGATGTAGATTTTTCACTTTCAAATGTGCATCAGACTGAGGAGGATAAGAAGAATGGTTGCAGACTACAGGATCTTGTGGACAAACTGCAGCTGAAGGTGAAGGCTTACAAGAGGCAGGCTGAGGAAGCGGTAAGTGAAAGTTACATAACAAACTCAAGGTATTGCAATACATTTTAGTACCTATTTAAACAAAATATGAATGTTCCTGTAGGAGGAGCAGGCCAACTCTTACCTGTCCAAGTGCAGGAAGGTTCAACATGAGCTGGAGGAGGCTGAGGAACGTGCTGACATCGCTGAGACTCAGGTCAACAAGCTGAGGGCCAAGAGCCGTGACTCTGGAAAGGTAATTGGACGGCAAACTACTGTTCACATTATTGCGCAAACATATATCTTAGAATTAACTGAAATTATTTACTTGAAAATGACTATGTATCTAATTCCTATATTTGTTTGGTTTTTTTCTCGTAGGGAAAGGTGAGTGCTGAATAATTCCTTTCCATTGGAAGTATCACACATTGTAAAAGTCATACAATATGACACAAATGTGAATTACAAACAATAAACTATGTGTCAACTTTCCATCCTGCAATGTGCGGCTATTTTTTGGGCTTTACTTCCTTTGCTCACTCAACAGGGTTTATCTTTACCAGAGCTGTATCTCATAAGTCATTGAATGTAGGCCGGAGGGTTTAACATATGCATATGCTATGGATAATGTAGTGAAAGCAAAAGAAAAGCTAGGCTTTGGAATGTGCGTGACATTTTCAAGTGTAAACATTGGACTACTTGAGAAACGCACAACTAATGCAAAAGTGTGTTGTACAGCATTTTAGTTTAAGTACTTTCCATCCCTGGTGGTAACACACATCTTCACTCCTTATGATTTGGTTGTGAATGCTAAAATGCTAACACTACATGATTTAAGCCAGATTTTCAAGTGAAAGACAGCCCACAGCTTCGAGGCATATCGTAGCATGTGCCTTAGAGTGATGATAGTGTGAACTGCAAAGACGCAATCCGATAGGCGCAGTGATATATTGCAGAGCCCCGAGTGATATCAAGCATGTTTAATATCTGGACCGGTCTTGTAGTCCAAAGGCTCTGCCCACAACCTTATTTATATATATACTGATACATGAAATACTGAGTAATGGAAATGCAATCTAACATTTCTTTGGCATCATGTCATTAAAGTATATATAATCCAATAACATGATCCGAACCATGCCGCTAAAGGATCTGTATTCAGTTTCGATGTCAACCTAATTATTTATAGATAGATGCCCAACTATCATTCAATCTGTGATAGAAGGTAAATGTCACTGCAGCTGGTTTTTGGCTGATATTACAATAGTAAAATGGGAAATGGTAAAGAGACAGGAATGATGCCCTTGTGTCTCAGTGTATGCGCTGACTGCAGTAAAAATGATAATAAAAAGGGGAGATTTACATTTCTACATTTCAAACGCAATATTAAACTGCTATAATTATAATAACGGTTCAAAATAAAAAACTACATGAATGAAGCCAGTACTCTGGTCCAAATGAATTAAGAGAAGCATCAATAAGAAGTTTTATAACCTACAATTTTTTTACATTGTGATGAACGAGTGATGAACTGATTTATTCATTTTTACTCCTTGCTGTTTTGCTGATAAAATACTTTAACCATTACTCCATATGCATTGTGTTAGGTTAAGCCACCATGAGAATGCTTACATTGCACACACACACACACACACACACACACACACACACACACACACACACACACACACACACACACACACACAGACATACACTATGTTGATGAAATACTTAGTGGCAATGGAAGAAGTGAAGGGAGTGCACTCCAAGAGGTATTAATAAATGCAACACTATACCTTCCAAGGTATCAGGCCTTGATTAATTTACGTTCCCTGGCATTAAGTCATAAAGATTGAAAATCTTGCCAACAAAACGGAATGTTGGCTAACTGTTGCAATGTGGCAAGCACTGGTAATAAACGTAACTAATATATTTATAGATTAAACTGATTATTAACTTGTTAAACATAGTAAATGTTCTGCATTTCCATGAAACCAAATATGAAATGTCCCCAGATATTATGAATTGGATTCCAGCATAAAAACATTTGAAATGTGTTGATGTTGCATTTAAACTATTGAGATAAAATACATATACAACTTATACAACTATAGATTGTTATCATGTATGGCACTAAAAGAATGAGCGACTGTCAATGACAGTAGCAACCTTCGTCCAATGAGAGAGCAAGACTAAAGGTAAAGGTAATCCTTAGGAGGAATCACAACACCTACAAAAGATATCGGAAAACATGGCTGAGAGGACGACTCAGCAGTGTGTATATATATACATAAAATGTATACTTTTTTTATTATAATTGTTTTGAAGGGAGGATTCCTCCTTCTAAAACATCTTGAAATATGACTCCCTGCAAAACTATTTTTGAGGCTAAACAGTATTCTCTTTCCCATAAAACTTCTTACTCTCCCCCCAATGTTTATTAATCAGACCACATGTATTTACAACTGGCATCTGCAATGAAGTTACACATCTAAGACAATTTTTGATATGTGTGGAAATGTTGTATGTATGTATATGTATGTATATGGGTGCCAATATAAATATAATTGCTTTTGACCGGTTACACAAGCCAATAAAGTCTCTTCAATCTTAATATCCTTTCTGCCAGCCAAATAGCAAGCTATGTGCCACTGGTGTATTTATGTGAGGTCAAGCACTCCGACATCAAGCTAGAGGATACAGTGTAACATAAACAACTGTCCATTATGAAGATATCAAACATAAAAGTACAATAAAAAGTATTTTCATACAATTGAATAAGAAGGTGATTACATAGTAGAATTAATTTGTGGATAGGCCTTTGCATATATATATGTTTATAGATATATGCCAAAAAAACAAGTAAACATCTTATTCCCTTGGTGGTCCACTTTTGCACATTAGATTGAATATGTATTCAGTTTAAAAGCACAATCATTGCAGATTGAACAAATAATTGAAGCGAAGCTGAATGGAAACACAATCTGTAAATCTCCAAAAAATGTAAAAATACATTCATCACTATTCCTTGGCATCATGTCATTACATTTGATATACTCTAACCATGCCTAAAGTGGTAATCAGGTGACAGTTGCAATGTTGCAATGTAGACAATAATTTGGATATTTATAGAATCACAAACTTCTTCTTCATCTTTTATTCTGTTAAATTAAATAAATGATACTAAAGATAGTTTTTGAACAGATATGCACATGGTATATCTATTAATATAGGGAGACGGCAGATGAGTGTCTGTACACCTGTGGATACAAGTATACAAGAACTTAAAAAATCAGTCATGATTAAAATAAATGAACACATGCAGCCCTATACCCCCCAGCATAAGGGCCTCTATTGAATCGTCTACCTTGGCATTATGTCATAAATGTTTGAATACTGTGACAAAGCCAAAAAAGGAACCCTTGCTTACAGTTGCAATGTGGCATTGATACGTATTCAACGTTTGTACATGATATAATTATAGATTGTGTGAAACTGATTGTTAAATAAGTGATCACAATCTGCAAGGAAACAAAATATGAATAACAAAATATACGTTGAGAAAATACAATAAGCTAACATTATATTGTATTCTATATATCTTCAAAGTCAATTATTAATTTGCTTTCAGAATTGTAACTGTTGGAAATGTATATGCCAATGAACAAATTAAATGCAAAGCTCAACAGCACAAGAAGATCTGCCCTTATTTAGTTTCAGCCTGGACTGCAGAACCACCTCTATATAAGAGGCCACAAGATGAGATGGAGAGACTGCAGGGGCTTTCAGGTTATTACAACTGGTGGTAAGTCAGACTGATGCTTCAGCTGCTGTGGAAGGGAGATCATTGCATGGGGAATCAGAAATGCTTTTTTTATTGCGTTCATTGAAAATATTCCTATTTATCTACCTCTTAAAAAGAATCATGAAGAATATTTTTAATTCACATGTCTTTTAGATAATGTTTAGGATCTTTGGTTATTCAAATTAATATCTAGTGTTGTTTACATTCGTAAAGATTTTTCAAGTAAAATTTTGAATTTAATTGTTTTGTTGTCAAAACAAAACATTGATGTTATTTATGCAAAAATCGACCTTTACTTATACATGTGACTTAATAACACTAATAATAACTTTTATTTTTAAAGGAACAATTTCTTCTTCGATTAGAGGGAAGGAAACGGTAAGAATATGAATATCTCGTGGACAAACACCATCACAAAACCTTCTTGAAGCCATCTATATATGTCAGTTAAAATAAATAAATGAGTATGTTTGTTTTCATGAAATAAGCCTCCATCATGAGTACGGACGCAGAAATGGCCATTTATGGCACGGCTGCCATTTACCTCCGGAAGCCAGAGAAGGAGAGGATTGCGGCCCAGAGCACGCCATTTGATGCGAAGGCTGCTGCATATGTCACTGATGTTAAGGAACTGTACGTCAAGTGTACCATCACTAAGAGGGATGCTGGCAAAGTCACCGTCACAGTTTTGGCTACAAAGGAGGTAGGCAGAGGTTGATCATGGCATGGACTAGATTGTTGGTATCAACAATGCGAAAGTGAAAGATGCATTATTAAGAAAACTAAAAATGGGTTTCCATATTTCAGGAGAGGACAGTCAAGGAAGACGATGTCTTTCCCATGAATCCTCCCAAGTATGACAAAATTGAGGACATGGCCATGATGACCCATCTCAATGAAGCCTCTGTGTTGTATAACCTTGCAGAGCGTTATGCAGCATGGATGATCTACGTATGATATTTAACATTCTAAATTAAAATACATAAAATATATAATAGTATAGTATATAAATTACCCTGAAACTCTCTGTGATTTCCTTCAGACCTACTCGGGGCTGTTCTGTGCCACTGTAAACCCCTACAAGTGGCTCCCAGTGTACGATCAGTCGTGTGTCAATGCCTACAGAGGCAAGAAGCGAATGGAGGCTCCACCCCACATCTTCTCTGTCTCTGACAACGCCTTTCAGTTCATGCTCACTGGTTTGTAAATTCAAAGTTTGAAATCCCTAATCTTACCTTGTTTTTATGAATAAATGGTATAATCATTCAAATGTGAATTTTCTTTGCAGACAGAGAGAACCAGTCCGTCCTGATCACGTAAGTTTGATTCTGTTAATATGACATAGATATAATACAATGAATCATGCATTGGAAACATGTCAAAATGAATTTACTTTATTCTTCTTTTCACACCCAGTGGAGAATCCGGTGCTGGAAAGACTGTGAACACCAAGCGTGTCATCCAGTATTTTGCTACCATCGCCGTGAGTGGTGGAGGAGATAAGGCGGCGGATGTAGGCGCTGGAAAGATAAAAGTATGTTTAAATCAATTAAATCAATGAATCAATTCATTAATAAATCACATAAGAACGTGAAGAATTCAAATATAATTCAGAAAAAGGTATAAACATTTTATGTCGGATTATAGGGGTCACTGGAGGACCAGATCATTGCAGCAAATCCCCTGCTGGAGGCCTATGGTAATGCCAAGACTGTGAGAAATGACAACTCCTCCCGTTTTGTAAGTATGAAATGAATTCCTCCCTGAAGATGCTCCCTAGATTTTGAGTATTTTTTTGAGGATGATTAAAACTAATTATTTTGCAAACAGGGTAAATTCATCAGAATTCATTTCCACGCAAACGGTAAACTATCCAGTGCTGACATTGAGACGTGTAAGTATCTAGTTCTACATGTGGATTCCTTAACCAAGATTATTAGTGGTATAGGTTTTGATTAATGAATGGGCCTTATAGATCTGCTGGAGAAGTCCAGAGTGTCATTCCAGCTTCCCGATGAGAGAGGCTATCACATCTTCTTCCAGATGATGACCAACCACAAACCTGAGATCATTGGTGAGATTTTATAATAGTAAGAGTGTGAAGAATGTACTTAATATTAAGATGAAAAGTTGTCCTGAATTGCCTTTATCAATTCGAATATGACGTAATATGTACAAATTACTTCTGAAGTTGAAATATTTAAAGGGCTAGTTTTCTCTCTAGAATAAATCGTTTTTGGTAAAGATTATATCTTCCATTGCATATTATGGAAATACATTTGGAAAAGCAAGATTAATTATTTTTGTATTCAGAAGTTAACTGTTAGGTAGCAGCATATAAAGCAGAAAAAAATACATTTGTTTAATCCCTCAGAAATGACACTCATCACCAGCAACCCCTACGACTTCCCCATGTGCAGTCAGGGTCAAATCACTGTGGCCAGCATTGATGACAAAGAGGAGCTGGATGCTACTGATGTCAGTGGTTGATTGAAAAACATTTCATATATTTTCCACATGGCATACGTTTTACAAAATGTTTTCTAAATGTTCTTTGTTTTCAACACAGGCTGCTATTGATATTTTGGGCTTCACTAGTGAGGACAAGGTGGCCATCTTTAAGTTTACTGGTGCTGTGCTTCACCACGGTAACATGAAGTTCAAGCAGAAGCAGCGTGAGGAGCAGGCTGAGCCAGATGGCAATGAAGGTAACGATTAACATGTATTCATCAGTGCACTAGAAGGTATATTGGTGCATATTTGCTTGTATTACATTTGGAGTAATTATTATACAGAATAATAACACATTCATTTTTCATGTTACCTTTGTAGAGGCCGACAAGATTTGCTATCTACTGTCTCTGAACTCTGCTGATATGCTCAAGGCTCTTTGCTACCCAAGAGTGAAGGTCGGAAATGAGTATGTCACCAAGGGACAGACTGTACCTCAGGTAAGAAAAACACAGTTTGTTAAGGAAATATGGTACAATTTCTGTTAACATGGTTTGTCTATTATGACGTATAGTATATTTTGATATAATTGTGATGATTTTATAAAAAAATATATTTTCAGGTCAACAACTCAGTGAGTGCCCTGGCCAAGTCTATCTATGAGAGGCTGTTCTTGTGGATGGTCATCCGTATCAACACGATGCTGGACACCAAGCAAGCAAGACAATTCTACATTGGTGTGCTGGACATTGCTGGTTTTGAGATTTTTGATGTAGGTTGTTCAATAAGTGGCAGCATTTCTGAAAGCATTTCCTTCATTCTGAGACGTTCGTCATTACCATTCAATTCTTGAAAACGAGTAATAGTCGGTTTATTAAATGTCCCCTACTAGTACAACAGCATGGAGCAGCTGTGTATCAACTTTACCAATGAGAAACTGCAACAGTTCTTCAACCACACCATGTTCGTCCTGGAGCAAGAGGAGTACAAGAAGGAGGGTATCATCTGGGAGTTCATTGACTTTGGCATGGACTTGGCTGCCTGCATTGAGCTCATTGAGAAGGTACACCTGAATATTATAACTATAAATAATTATTCTTTGCATGAATTACAAATTACTTTTGATAATGTTTCATCAATATTTTTTTCTCTTAAGCCAATGGGAATCTTCTCCATCCTTGAAGAGGAGTGTATGTTCCCCAAGGCCTCAGACGTTACCTTCAAGAACAAGCTGTTTGACCAGCATCTTGGCAAGAACAGAGCATTTGAGAAGCCCAAGCCAGGAAAGGGCAAGGCTGAGGCCCACTTCTCCCTGGTGCACTATGCTGGTACTGTGGACTACAACGTCACTGGCTGGCTGGACAAGAACAAGGATCCCCTGAATGACTCTGTTATTCAGCTGTACCAGAAGTCCTCAAACAAACTGCTGCCTGTCCTGTACCCACCTGTAGTTGAAGGTACGGCTCACATTTGGGACCAGTAGTTTTTACGTCAGTGATATTATAATTATTTCCAGCCACTAAATGTGTTTCTTAGAAAAAACTAAAGTTATAAATTGAACAGTGACCAATCAACTATAATTAAAAACAGAGGTCGGGGGTGCCAAGAAAGGAGGCAAGAAGAAGGGTGGCTCCATGCAAACAGTGTCATCACAGTTCAGGGTAAGGGTAAACACACAAATAAATGTAAAAATGTACTTGTAGTACTACTTACTACATATGCATATATAATTCTAAATCGTTCTACGTAATTAATATTTAGTTTTGTGCCTTTAGGAGAACTTGGGAAAACTGATGACCAACTTGAGGAGCACCCATCCTCACTTTGTGCGTTGTCTGATTCCCAATGAGTCAAAGACTCCAGGTACAGTGACTACTAGTAAATGTTCATAGTGTCTGCATCAAGATTATACATTTAGTTAACTTATAATATTAAATTCATGAATTTCACAAAAATGACAGGACTCATGGAGAACCACCTGGTTATCCACCAGCTGAGGTGTAACGGTGTGCTGGAGGGCATCAGAATCTGCAGAAAGGGCTTCCCCAGCAGAATCATCTATGCTGACTTCAAGCAGAGGTATTAACTCCATCATTTTGATTTTTGAACTTTAAAAATGTCTTTTAACATTTTAGTTATTGTTAAAAACATTACAATGGTCTTCTTCAGGTACAAAGTACTGAATGCCAGTGTCATTCCTGACGGTCAGTTTATTGACAACAAGAAGGCTTCTGAGAAACTTCTTGGATCCATTGACGTACCTCATGATGAGTACAAATTTGGACACACCAAGGTATGTTTATTGCTGCAAAAACTAGGTTTATACTGGATTTGACGCTGACAAACGTCTCTTGTTACATTAAGGTGTTCTTCAAAGCTGGTCTTCTGGGTACTCTTGAGGAGATGCGAGATGAGAAGCTGGCAGCTCTGGTCGGGATGCTTCAGGCTGCAGCCAGAGGTTATGTCATGAGAAAGGAATACGTGAAGATGACGGAGAGGAGGTATGTTTTTAAACATTGTTGTCAAAACACCAATGGGTTTGTAGTACATCCCCGATATGATGGTTTATTTTATTCTATAGGGAAGCAATCTACACTATTCAGTACAACATCCGCTCATTCATGAATGTCAAACACTGGCCATGGATGAAGGTGTACTACAAGATAAAGCCTCTTCTGAAGAGTGCTGAAACCGAGAAGGAGCTTGCCAATATGAAGGAAAACTATGATAAGATGAA
Organism: Gadus macrocephalus; assembly: GCF_031168955.1. Lineage (NCBI taxonomy): Eukaryota > Metazoa > Chordata > Actinopteri > Gadiformes > Gadidae > Gadus > Gadus macrocephalus. The sequence goes on from NC_082385.1 coordinate 10,895,433, forward strand.
GACTGACTTGGCAGCTGCCCTGGCCAAGAAGAAGGAACTTGAGCAGAAGATGGTTTCTCTCCTGCAGGAGAAGAATGATCTTGCACTGCAAATGGCTTCTGTAAGTAAACATTATGTAAGATGTATGTGTGCAAACATTGAGATACATTTGATGTGACATGTTTTACCAATATAAATATCACACAGGAAGGAGACAATCTGAATGATGCTGAGGAGAGGTGTGAAGGACTTATCAAAAGTAAGATCCAGCTGGAGGCCAAACTCAAGGAGACGACTGAGAGATTGGAGGATGAGGAGGAAATCAATGCTGAGCTGACTGCCAAGAAGAGGAAACTGGAAGATGAATGCTCTGAACTCAAGAAGGACATTGATGACCTGGAGCTTACCTTGGCCAAAGTGGAGAAGGAGAAACATGCCACTGAAAACAAGGTTTGTTAAGATTTAACCACAATACCATCACCATCAACATTGTCCATCCGTTATAGAGTTTAAGGGAAGGTTACATTTTACTTATGAGAAATTATGAAACGTGAATTTGTTTTTTTCAGGTGAAGAACCTGACTGAGGAGATGGCCTCTCAGGATGAGAGCGTTGCTAAGCTGACAAAGGAGAAGAAAGCCCTCCAAGAGTCACATCAGCAGACTCTTGATGACCTGCAGGCAGAGGAAGACAAAGTCAACACTCTGACCAAGGCCAAGACCAAGCTTGAACAGCAAGTGGATGATGTGAGAAAAGCTCATGGAAACTTTCAATGAATATTAGTAATGGAGTTGAGTGAATATTCAATATTACATTGGATTGTTCTTAATTATTTTTCAATTATTGACATCCAGCTTGAAGGTTCTCTGGAGCAAGAGAAGAAGCTCCGTATGGACCTTGAGAGATCCAAGAGAAAGCTTGAGGGTGATCTGAAACTGGCTCAGGAAACTGTCATGGACCTTGAGAATGACAAACAGCAGTCTGACGAGAAAATCAAGAAGTAATTAATTTGTTTTTTAACAATAACAATCGGGTTTAGTGCATGTGACTGTTTTGATATAGTTTACAATTTATCTTATTAATTATTCACAGGAAGGACTTTGAGACCAGCCAGCTTCTGAGCAAAATTGAGGATGAGCAGTCATTGGGTGCTCAGCTTCAGAAAAAGATCAAGGAGCTTCAGGTGGGAAAATTAATCAATTTAATTGTTTTAATATAAACGTTCTGAAATTATGAACTTGGATATTGACCTTAATATTTGTGTATTATTTAGGCCCGTATTGAGGAACTGGAGGAAGAGATTGAGGCTGAGCGTGCTGCTCGGGCCAAGGTTGAGAAGCAGAGAGCTGATCTCTCCAGGGAACTTGAAGAGATCAGTGAGAGGCTTGAGGAGGCTGGTGGAGCCACTTCTGCTCAGATTGAGATGAACAAGAAGCGTGAGGCTGAATTCCAGAAGCTGCGTCGTGACCTTGAGGAGTCCACCCTGCAGCATGAAGCCACTGCTTCTGCTCTGCGTAAGAAGCAGGCTGACAGTGTAGCAGAGCTGGGAGAGCAGATTGACAACCTCCAGCGTGTCAAGCAGAAGCTTGAGAAGGAGAAGAGCGAGTACAAGATGGAGATTGATGACCTCTCCAGCAACATGGAAGCTGTTTCTAAGGCCAAGGTAAGTTATTCTTCAATACCTTCATTGTGTTAAGAAATAATGCAAAATAATAAGTACATAAATAACTATTAATCAACATTGATTTCAAATTGATAATCTTTTAATCATCAGGGAAATCTGGAAAAAATTTGCCGTACCCTTGAGGACCAACTCAGTGAAATCAAGGCTAAGAGTGATGAGAATGCTCGCCAGGTCAATGACATCAGTGCCCAGAGAGCAAGACTGCTGACAGAAAATGGTTGGTATTTATTTTATTCAGGCATTTGTATCATTTGAAATTCTGGGGGTACCATTATGGGAATGTAATTGAATATACATTTTCCTCCTCGGCAGCCAGTCAGTTTCGTTCTCAGTGGGTGCTGGTGTCCGCCAGGGCTGCGCCTTGTCACCAATCCTGTTAGTGATATACATGGACAGGATATCGAGGCGTAGTCGTGGTGGGGAGGGGTTGCAGTTCGGTGGTCTGAGGATCTCGTCACTGCTTTTTGCAGATGATGTGGTCCTCATTGGATCATCGGCCTGTGACCTTCAGCACTCACTGGATCGGCTGGCGGCCGAGTGTGAAGCGGCTGGGATGAGGATCAGCACCGCTAAATCTGAGGCCATGACTCTTAGCAGGAAACCGGTGGATTGCTTACTCCGGGTAGGAAATGAGTCCTTAGCCCAAATGAAGGAGTTCAAGTACCTCGGGGTCTTGTTCGCGAGTGAGGGTACTATGGAGCGTGAGATTGGCCGGAGAATCGGAGCAGCGGGGGCAGTATTGCGTTCGCTTTACCGCACCGTTGTAACGAAAAGAGAGCTGAGCCGCAAGGCAAAGCTCTCGATCTACCGGTCGATCTTCGTTCCTATCCTCACCTATGGTCATGAGGCCTGGGTGATGACCGAAAGGACGAGATCGCGGGTACAAGCGGCCGAGATGAGATTTCTCAGAAGGGTGGCTGGCGTCTCCCTTAGGGATAGGGTGAGAAGCTCAGCCATCCGTGAGGAACTCGGATTAGAGCCGCTGCTCCGTTACTTAGAAAGGAGACAGCTGAGGTGGTTCGGGCATCTGGTAAGGATGCCCACTGGGTGCCTTCCTTGGGAGGTGTTTCAGGCACGTCCAGTGGGGAGGAGACCTCGGGGAAGACCCAGGACTAGGTGGAGAGATTATATCTCAACACTGGCCTCGGGATCCCCCCGTCAGAGCTGGTCAATGTGGCCCGGGAAAGGGAAGTCTGGGGCCCCCTGCTTGAGCTGCTCCCCCCGCGACCCGACCCCGGATAAGCGAACGAAAATGAGATGAGATGAGATGAGATTTTCTCACAAATTCAATATGTATAACTAATTTGACATACCTCCGCCGACTAGGTGAGTTTGGTCGACAGCTTGAGGAGAAGGAAGCTCTTGTCTCCCAGCTGACCAGAGGCAAGCAGGCATATACTCAGCAGGTTGAGGAGCTGAAGAGGCAAAATGAGGAGGAAGTAAAAGTAAGGATCATTTATTCATAAAGACGGTAGGCTTCAAAGATCATGAAATGTATTGAATTTACGAGATCTCTGTTTCGCCTTTTGTAGGCAAAGAATGCTCTTGCTCATGGTGTGCAATCAGCCCGCCATGACTGTGATCTTCTGAGGGAGCAGTTTGAGGAGGAGCAGGAGGCCAAGGCTGAGCTACAGCGTGGAATGTCCAAGGCCAACGGTGAGGTGGCTCAGTGGAGGAGCAAGTATGAAACTGATGCTATCCAGCGCACTGAGGAGCTTGAGGAGTCCAAGTGAGTAAATCATTTAAAACTTTACCTAAATTGGACATTATAATTGTTAAACGTACCCAAATCAAGCCATGTTATTCTTTAACAGAAAAAAGCTTGCCCAGCGCCTTCAAGAGGCTGAGGAACAGATTGAGGCTGTGAACTCCAAGTGTGCCTCTCTGGAGAAGACCAAACAGAGACTCCAGGGTGAGGTGGAGGACCTCATGGTTGATGTGGAGAGGGCCAACGGACTGGCAGCCAACCTAGACAAGAAGCAGAGGAACTTTGACAAGGTGTGTTGTAATTAATTGAGATGACATTTTAAATATTTGTATACAATGATTATTCTTCAAGTGCTAAACTTTTCCTACTTTATTAACAATATTGTGCAGGTTTTGGCTGACTGGAAGCAGAAATATGAGGAGGGTCAGGCAGAGCTTGAAGGAAGTCTTAAAGAGGCTCGTTCTCTCAGCACTGAGCTTTTCAAGATGAAGAACTCCTATGAAGAAACTCTAGATCATCTGGAGACCATGAAGCGTGAAAACAAAAACCTTCAACGTGAGTATTTGTTAAATATTAAAGTGCTAGGTTGTGGTAAAATATGTATCAGACTTATGACAAATGCAAAATTGCTCTGCAGAGGAGATTTCTGATTTGACTGAACAAATTGGTGAGACCGGAAAGAGCATCCATGAGCTGGAGAAATCCAAGAAGCAGGTGGAGACAGAGAAGACTGAGATCCAGTCAGCCCTTGAGGAAGCTGAGGTGAGGATTCAATCTGCAAAACAACATAAAAAATCAAATAATTTGTGTCTGCAATTTTGTCAATTTTTATTTTATACCTTAGGGAACCCTGGAGCATGAGGAATCCAAGATTCTGCGTGTCCAACTGGAGCTGAACCAGATTAAGGGTGAGGTTGACAGGAAGCTGGCTGAAAAGGATGAGGAGATGGAGCAGATCAAGAGGAACAGCCAGAGGGTCATTGACTCCATGCAGAGCACGCTGGACTCTGAGGTCAGGAGCAGGAATGATGCCCTGAGAATCAAGAAGAAGATGGAAGGAGACTTGAATGAGATGGAGATCCAGCTGAGTCATGCCAACCGCCAGGCTGCTGAGGCCCAGAAGCAGCTGAGAAATGTTCAAGGACAACTGAAGGTAAAACACAGATGTAATGTACTGCACATGTAGAATATAGTTACATTTATATCTTGTGGTGAACTATTCAGTTCTGTTTTCATGTGAATATTAGGATGCCCAACTGCATCTTGATGATGCTGTCAGAGCTGCGGAAGACCTGAAGGAGCAGGCTGCCATGGTGGAACGTAGGAACGGTCTCATGGTGGCTGAAATTGAGGAGCTGAGGGCAGCTCTGGAACAGACAGAGAGAGGCCGCAAAGTGGCTGAGCAAGAGCTGGTGGATGCCAGCGAGCGTGTTGGACTGCTGCACTCTCAGGTAAACAAACATTTGAATCCTGTCATACGATTACAAGAACACGTTCATGTTTTAACAGTAATTGAGTAATAATATGTTTCAGAACACAAGCCTGTTGAACTCAAAGAAAAAGCTGGAAAGTGACCTGGTCCAAGTCCAGGGTGAGGTTGACGACAGTGTCCAGGAAGCCAGAAATGCTGAAGAGAAGGCCAAGAAAGCCATCACTGATGTAGGCCTATATTTGTTTGTTAATTGATGTTTTGAGAACTTAATGGAACTCTTGATGAATATATTACTTGTTCTTGTAGGCTGCCATGATGGCTGAGGAGCTGAAAAAAGAGCAGGATACTAGTTCTCACCTTGAGAGGATGAAGAAGAACCTGGAGGTCACAGTGAAAGACCTGCAGCATCGCCTGGATGAAGCTGAGAACCTGGCCATGAAGGGTGGCAAGAAGCAGCTGCAGAAACTGGAGGCCAGAGTAAGACAATAATCAGCCGGCATTTAAAAATGTATTACTCAAGTGTAAGGACAAGGTTGAGTCATTCACTTTTACTCTCAAGGTTCGCGATCTGGAGTCCGAGGTTGATAATGAACAGAGACGTGGAGCAGAAGCTATAAAAGGTGTCCGCAAATATGAGAGGAGAGTCAAGGAACTCACCTACCAGGTATGTCCAATTTACATCTCCAAATATGTTTCTACTGATATAGCATTTTGATCATATCTAAAGGCCACATGATGTGGATTTTTCACTTTCAAATGTGAAATAGACTGAGGAGGATAAGAAGAATGGCTGCAGACTTCAGGATCTTGTTGATAAGCTGCAATTGAAGGTGAAGGCTTACAAGAGACAGTCTGAGGAAGCGGTAAGTTGCAAGGAAAAACAAGGGATAGTTCAACTTTGTTACATTATATTCAAACTGACAAAATATGAATGTTTCTACAGGAGGAGCAGGCCAACTCTTACCTGTCCAAATGCAGGAAGGTTCAACATGAGCTGGAGGAGGCTGAGGAACGTGCTGACATCGCTGAGACTCAGGTCAACAAGCTGAGGGCAAAGACCCGTGACTCTGGAAAGGTAATTGGACAGTAAAAGTACAGTTCAGATTTTTCAACTATTTTCTATTTAATAATTTCCTTGAATTCTTTACTTTAAAAATGCCTTTTACAAATTTAAACCCTACTTTTCTTTTGATTTTCTCTTTAGGGAAAGGAGACTGCTGAATAATTCCTCATATTTGAAACATCATTCATACAAGTCATAAAATATGGCTAAATTGTGAATAGAAATCAATAAACTATAGAACAACTTTCCATCTTGTATTTTGTATTTATTTGTTTGACCTTACTTTCTTTGCATAGCCCTGTAATCAGAGAATATTTTCACTGGATCTGGATCCTTATCAAGAGCTAATTGGATGTGGTCAGACACAAGGTCATTCGGCTGTTGGGAAAGAGATTTTATGCTGATTTTTTTTATTAATGTAATGATTAATTGCTTCAGTCACTGCGTCATATTGCTGGGATTTTCTGTCTTTACACAGGCTTTGTGCTTTTTTGGAAAAGGAGTTGCAGATGAAAGGGAATGACAGGTCTTCTATTTCCTAGGGTCCAGTGTTCACAAACTGGTTGACAGAGACTGGCAAAAATATATGATTGGATAATTGTTTTATGTGAATGACATTCATTTTAGTGGGTGAAAAAATGGTTTGGATTACTGGAAGATAAAATAAGTTGTTTTAAACCAAAATAACATGATTTCGGGTTCCCTGGCACTAAACTAATGCCAACTCTAAAATTGCTGGAGTTAAGATTAATGCCATGTCATTTTTAATGCCATTCGTCAAGCTATTACCAAATTGAATGCACTGTAATGAGATCAACATCATCACAATATCAACATGCAACACTTAGGGATGGAGGGAGGAGAGATATTTTGAGTTGTTTAGTTTCAATATTTATGATTCAGTTTTAGCTGAAATGGCTTCTTTGACATCTTCTAAAATTAACCTAAAATTACTTTTAGTTACATAATTCAGGCATAAGACAAATAGAGTGAGTTAAAAGTAAAATAATGCTTTGGAATGTTCTAAGAGGTTTAAGGACAACTAATGCAATTTTTTTCAGTACAGTACTTCAGCAAAATCAACCCTAACTGCATATCCTGGTGGTAACCCCACAATCAAAGTGCCACAGGTTTAGCTGCTGGCATCCAACTTTCAATTTGGGCTACCAAGTCAATGTAATGAACTCACTTTCGTCAAGGAATTACCGTTAAGCTTTGGGAGAACATAATCCTACACAAATATTTGCACAAGGTTGTTTTGAAATGCAGAGAATGTGAGTCGGTAGCAATCATCTTAAAACAGCCTCCCGCCATTAGGCAACACAGTGCTCCCAAATGGGCAGGCTAATTAATACACATTTCGATTAAAGAGTTTAAACTGTATTCTCTTCCGCCTCTCGCTCTCCCCCCAATATTCATTAATCAGACCACATGTATTTACAGCTGTTGTGTAGCATGGCATGAGGGTGAATGCCTAGCATTCATTGGCTACTCACCACGAATTCTAGCCTGCTTAAGTGGTCATGGGCATATGTGCCTTATAATCATCTAGGCAGAGCAGTGCAGGCACTTATTCAGGCATGTGGGAGGCGGCTATCCTCTGGGGAGCAGCTATGGCTCATGGTTAGCGATAGTAGACTAGAAAACTGTTGACTTATTGAGGTACTATAATGACTTAGATGTACGATTCATTCAACTAAATGTGTAGAAATAAATTTATATTAAAGAACAGAGTAGAACAGGGAAGTCTGGGGCCCCCTGCTTGAGCTGCTCCCCCCGCGACCCGACCCTGGATAAGCGGATGAAGATGAGATGAGATGAGATGAAGAACAGAGTAGTCAATGGTTTATTGAAATGTTGGATAAGACCTTGATGGAAACGCCGAAACTGAACGGTACATACCTATTGTGTAAATAGGAACACGATTGGTGCAACGATTCTATTTTTTCACGTACCCAAGATTTGTGATTAAAAAGAAAAAGACATCTGCGGTGTAGCCCCGCTGCCTTAATGGAGGAACAATTCTGAATCTTGGCATATCATATTTTACATGATTTTTTCTACAACCCACAATGTCCGTCTTTATTTTTTTTACAGTGAAAGTTCTAGGAAAACATCAAAAATCGTGATCTTAATAACCGCAGGCGGAAAATTACACCAAATTTCGTCGACCTTCTCTACGGAAAATTATGATTCCCGAAAAGATGGCTGACATTTGTTTTTGCAATGTTCCATCAATCACAATTCCACAATTTTACTGTTAATTTTAAAAGTTACAATTGTGACCGATTTTTGGAGTTAATGACACAAAATTGTCAGTAACTCCAAAAATCTGTCACAATGTGGATTTCATTCTCAATAATGCTCAAAATTCCATATAAACGGCATTTGCTCATGAAAATGATGCAATGTGCCATTGGTGCCTTTTAATGAGGTCAAGCACTCGGACAACAAGCTAACAGATTCAGTGCTACAGAAACAAAATCAGACATATCAATTCAAAAATAAAAATGTAAAGATGATTAAGTAAGATAGGGATCTTATATTAGAATTGCTGTTGCTTAATATATAGATCAATTTTCATTATTTTAATTACATTTATATTATATAATATATAAAAAGAAAAATGCCTTTTAGTAAGAGTAAACATCAATAAAAAATAAAAGATATTAAATCATGCCAACCATACGGAATGTTGGCTAACGCTTGCAATGTGGCAAGCACTTGTAATAAACATTACTATATTATATTTAGATTTAACTGATTCTTAACTTGTTAAACCGAGTAAATGTTCTGAATTTTCATGAAAAAAACTGCAAACATGAAATATCCCCAGACATTAGGAAATTAATTCCAGCATGAAAACTGTTGAAATGTGTTGATGTGGCAGTTAAGCTATTGCGATATAAATACATCAACTACATAAATTGTTATCATGTAAGGCACTCAAAGAATGAGCCAATGAACAGATTATTTGCAAAGTTTAAAAAAAGAATTTTGAAGATCTGCCCTTATATAGTTTCTGACTGGACTGCACTGGAAAAAGCCTTCTGTTGAACCAATTAAAAAAAACAAGGGTAATGGTTCACATCTATATTACATTCATAAAAACTAAATAATACAACTTGGCACCAAGTATAATTCTATTCTTTGAATGAAGTTAATACATTTAAATCGTATGTTAAATCCTAAACAAAAATATATTGATTCACTCCAACAATTGTTTCTCATTTAAGAAGTATCTATCAGAAATAATTTGTTTTATCCAATCAAAAAGATTACAATTTAATCAAACAATTGTTTCTCATTTAAACATGAACATTTTTAAACATAACATATTTTTGTATACATCATCATCATCATTTTTTCCCGCCCCCAATGGCCTTGGGGCGCTTCTGTCTGGATTCGACATCACATCGCGACATCAGTCAGTTAGGTGCTTTGTCAAAGACACCTCGATACTCTGCTTGGTGAAGCCGGGGATCGAACCAACAATATACAATATATATTAACAATCTAAATGGCAGAGTTAGACCTACTCCAGACCTCCCTCCAGACACAGACAGACTGTCCTAGCTCACAGAACCAGTGAGTCATCGTCACTCTGGTCAAGGCTAGTGCTTTCACCTCAAAAAGTCGCCAAAAGTCACCAATAGCAGCTGGAAAAGAAGCTAGATTTGTCGCTTGTCGCTGTTTTGAAAAAAAGTCGCCACAGGGGTCTGAAAAGTAGCTAAATATAGCGACAAAATCGCTAAGTTGGCAACACTGCGGTTTGGTCCAGCAGTCGTAAGCGTCTTTGTATTTAATGCGCATGCGCAGGCTTGTACGTAACCTTGAAATTGTACATTTGTCTGAAAAATATTTCTAAATTGAGCTCCTAATCAAATATAAGTGTTTTAGGAAGAAAACAAAAAAAAAAAATTTGGATTGAATGACAAAATTATTAATCAGTTGAATACACAACCTTAAAATTTTACATTTGTCAAAATGGATATTTCTTAATTGAGCTCCTAATTAAAAATATCTATATTTCACAGTATTTTGAAATAAAAAAAAGTTATTTTAAAAATAAAACAATTTTTTTTTATTTGAATTGAATTACAAAATAATAATCAGATGAAGTACGGCTTAAAACCCTTTTTCCAGTGTGCAGATCCACCACTATAAAAGAGGCCAGAAGATGAGATGGATGGACTGCAGGGGATTTTCAGGTTATTACAACTGGTGGTAATTATGACTGATGCTTCAGCTGCTGTCTTGGAGGGACCATTGCATTAGAGAAGAGATTTTTACACTCTTGTTTTCATGGAGCTTCTTTTCATTTATTGAAATGACTACTTCCATATTTAGGCTACCTGCCTTCTTTTAACTTTTTTTTAATGGAGATTTCTTTTATTGTATATTATTTAAGAAGCCGTTACATAATAGTTAAATACATTGAGGTTTTATTCAGGCATTTGTTTGTATGGCATATGTTTTGGGAATTCATGTTTTGAATGACGTTTTCAGTGTTTTCAAACCAAGTCAGACCGCTGTCCAGGAGAGCTGCTTTCTAGGAAAGACTATTGCTTTAGAATAGGGAATCTTGCGTCCTTGTTTTCATTAAAGGAGACATATTATGGTGTTTTCCCAACAAGTAAACAAAGTATTTGAGTACCAGAAAACATGTTTTTGAAGCTGTTTGCTGGAAATAGCTTTTAGGAAAAAAGATCTCGCTTTTCCCCTCTGTTTCAGTCCCTTCGGAATGCGCTTTTTCTGGTGTCTGTACCTTTAACGCAAATGAGCTGCTGCCCATTGACCAATGAGCTGTCAGAGTGAACCACAGCATGGAGGAGAAGTGATGGTTGCCGTTTACGGACTACCGGAGCTCTATATAGATAGAATAGGATATCATAATAATAATAATAATAATAATAATATATGGCGAATTATATAATATTATATCTAATATCACGGCCAAAAGCTATGTGCCCATTGGATGATATTATGAATCATAAAGACTGCGTCTGATGTCTCTCGTACTTCCACAACAAGTAAAGATTCGTGGTGGGGGTTATCTCGGCTATGGTTGAGAATAATTGGGGGAAAGGAACTTTGGCCTTGACTCTCTGACGTCCATATTGATCAGCGAGATGGAGGAAAAAAGGATTGTTCTCCCGGAGCTGAGCTTCCGGACTGCCGCCCAGCTCCCCCCGCCGGAGCTGCCAGGGCTGCCGGAGCTGCCGGACTGCCGCCAGAGCTTCGGCGGCAGTCCGGCACATCCGGCGGGGGGAGCTGGGTGGCAGTCCGGCAGCTCTAGCGGAGAAATGGATTGTACTTCCGGAGCTGAGCTGCCGGGCTGCCGCCGAACTCCCCCTGCCGGAGCTGCCGGATTGCCGCCGAAGCTCCCCCACCTTAACTGCCGGACTTGCTCCAGAGCTTCGGCGGCAATCCGACAGCTCCGCCGGACTCCCTGCCAGGCAGTCACATGGCAAACTGACAAATTAGACATCTATATTTGTAACGAATATCCCTGCTTCTGAATGCGCAAACATCTCCGCCCAGTGCTCGTCCGCTGGTCCACAAAATCTTAGCTATGCTCTGATTGGAGGGGGGTGGGGAAATGGGAGGTCATATTCAAACATATCCCATTCCTACGTAGGAGGGGCGCCGGAACTGACTCGCTTTCAGCAATGCATATCTTACAAAAATCATGTACAGACTTTTTTTTTAAAGTTTGTATGTGTGTGGGAGCACCAAAGACCCAAAACAACAGCCCGAATCTTAGGAAAAGTGTTGTTTTCATCGGTACCCTTTAAGGTTATTAGAATTAGCCTTACCTCGAAAATATTTTTTTATATTCTACTTTGAAAGAAAATTTGTTCAGTTACGTTGTTATAGAAACCATAAGAGAATGTGGGGGATTCTTGTTACGTTATGTTTGGAACTTCTGTGTAATGTATTATTTACTTAGCACTTAACTACTTTTACATCATTTTATGAAGATGATATTTTTTTTATAATTTGATGGTTTACTTTGTTGGTTTCAGATGTTAAATGTTGATAGAAAAGAGACATTTGTGACGTAATTTAGTACGAAAAATCAAGTAGCTCTGCACTGACATACATTTTATGTAAGATTTTCCATTTCATTCAAAAACGAGTCATTAGAATGTGTAGATTAGACTCTGACTTGTAATCAATATGACTCATAATTTCTTCTGCGGTTGAAGGGAAGTAAACGGTAAGAATTATTTAATATCATCACGTCACTAAATATCTCCAAACCTTCTTGAAGCTATGTGTACTTGTAAGATAACATTAATCAAGTAGTATGTTTGTTTTTATCAAATAAGCCTCCATCATGAGTACGGACGCAGAGATGGCCGTTTACGGCCAGGCGGCCATTTTCCTCCGGAAGCCAGAGAAGGAGAGGATTGCGGCCCAGAGCGCGCCATTCGATGCGAAGGCTGCTGCATATGTCACTGATGTTAAGGAACTGTACGTAAAGTGTACCATCAATAAGAGGGAGGGTGGCAAAGTCACCGTCACAGTTTTGGCTACAAAAGAGGTAGGCAGAGATTGATCATCAACTGGTATCATTAAGAAAGTTTAAGTCTCAATAGCTGCACTGGTAAGAAAACTAAAAATGGGTTTCCATTTTTTAGGAGAAGACAGTCAAGGAGGACAATATCACACCCATGAACCCTCCCAAGTATGACAAAATTGAGGACATGGCCATGATGACCCATCTCAATGAAGCCTCTGTGTTGTATAACCTTGCAGAGCGTTATTCAGCATGGATGATCTATGTAAGATATTTTGCCTCAATGAAAATATAAGAAAAGTAAGTGAAATGAATCGTTAATAGGTCAAATCAATGTGAATCTATGTGACCTCCTTCAGACCTATTCTGGGCTGTTCTGTGCCACTGTAAACCCCTACAAGTGGCTCCCAGTGTACGACCAGTCGGTTGTCAATGCCTACAGAGGCAAGAAGCGTATGGAGGCTCCACCCCACATCTTCTCTGTCTCTGACAACGCCTTCCAGAACAACTGGTTTGTAAATTCAAAGTTTCAAATCCCTAATCTTATCTAGTTTTCATCAATTCGAGGCATACTCATGCAATGTTTGATACATTTGTTTAACAGATGGAGAGAACCAGTCAGTCCTTATCACGTAAATTTGATGCTGGAAACATGATATAAATATAATACAATGATTCCCTCATTGGAAAACATGTCAAAATGAAATTACTTTATGCTTCTTTTCACACCCAGTGGAGAATCCGGTGCTGGAAGGACCAAGCGTGTCATCCAGTACTTTGCTTCCATCTCAGTGGGTGGTGGAGGAGATAATAAGAAGGATGCAGGCGCTGGAAAGATAAAAGTATGTTTGAAAAATAAAAATAAACATTATATCAATGAATCAATGCATTAAAAAATCACGTAAGAACACGAAGAATTCAAATATAATTCAGTAAAAAGGTATTAACATTTTATGCTTGATTATAGGGGTCACTGGAGGACCAGATTATTGCAGCCAATCCCCTGCTGGAGGCCTATGGTAATGCCAAGACTGTGAGAAATGACAACTCCTCCCGTTTTGTAAGTATGAGAAGAATTCATCCCTGAAGATACTCCTGAGTTTTTGAGCATTTTTTAAAGGATGTTGAAACAAATTATTTTCCAAACAGGGTAAATTCATCAGAATTCATTTCCATGCAAACGGTAAACTATCCAGTGCTGACATTGAGACGTGTAAGTATCTAGTTCTACATGTGGATTCCTTAACCAAGATTATTAGTGGTATAGGTTTTGATTAATGAATGGGCCTTATAGATCTGCTGGAGAAGTCAAGAGTGACATTCCAGCTTCCCGATGAGAGAGGCTATCACATCTTCTACCAGATGATGACCAACCACAAACCTGAGATCATTGGTGAGATTTTATAATAGTAAGAGTGTGAAGAATGTACTTAATATTAAGATGAAAAGTTTTCCTGAATTGCCTTTATCTATTCGAATATGACTTAATATGTACAAATGACTAATGATTCTGAAGTTCAAATATTTAAAGGGCTAATTTTCTCTCTAGAAAAAATCGTTTTTGGTAAAGATTATATCTTCCATTGCATATTGTGGAAATGCATTTGGAAAACATGCATTGCATGTAAGTGCTAAGAAAGATTAATTTGTTTTTTATTCAGAAGTTATCTGTTAGGTAGCAGCATATCAAGCAGAAAAAATACATTTGTTTAATCCCTCAGAAATTACACATTAAACAATTTAGAAAAATATAGATTGGAAACGATAATGACAAAATCTAAGCAGAGAAATGACATATATTTAAAGGTCCCATGACATGCTATTTTATGTATTCTTTAATATAGGTATTAGTGGGCAACTAACACAGTATTCAAAGACGTTCCCTAAATTCAGCCGTGGTGCAGAGTTACAGCCACTCCGAGCCAGTCGCACATTGAGCTTCCCCCAAATGCGCTGTTTCGGTGGGCGTGTCAAGGAGGAGGGTGGGGGTGTGGCCCTGAGCAGCTTGCAGCCACGGTACCATGCGCTCTGTTTACAGTGGATGTATCGCAATGGCGAGGCGCACACAGCCTTTTGCCGTGTTCTGTAAATATTCTAGAACACACAGGAGTCCTGGAGCTCTATATCTAAATATTATCATATAGCCTACACATATATCTATATCATATAATATATATTATCACGGCCAAAAGCTGTGTGAGCCGATATTATGAATCTCAGACGACCGCGTTGGGTTCTCCGACGTTCCTGGTTCTTCAACGTCCACATCAATGTGAATACACACACTGTAGCAAGTGTTTCTTGTCGGTTCTTTGACGTGTCTTGTATTTCCACAACGAGACTGTCGTGGGGGTTATCTGAGCCATGGTTGAGAAGGAATTGGGGGAAAGGAACTTTGGTTTGACTCGCTGAAGTAGCCATACATGAACTGCGGCATGCCGCCGGTTGCCGCGAGGCACCATCGCCCGGCAGCGGGCAGCCGGCAGCGCGCGGTTCAGTCGACTTCAGGTTGATGTGAAAGTGGAAGAACCAGAGACGTCGCAGAACCCGACAAAGTCGTTTGTGATTCATAATATCGTCTGGAGGAGCACACAATATGTTATATGATATAGATATCTATGTATTATGTGATATTATTTAGATATAGAGCTCCAGGACTGTAACGCAAGTGTTGTACACTTCCTTGTTATTTGGATAACCGTTCTGCTGTTGGTGTGATGGCGCATAACACGTCGGACTCTCGTATCTGGTATTTCTACAACGAGACTCGTATTGGGGGTTATCTCAGCCAAGGTTGAGAATGAATTGGGGGGAAGGAACTTTGGCTTTGACTCCCTCAAGAACATGAACCACGACATGGAGGAGAAAGGGATTGTTGGCGGCGAATGTCTCCCGCTTGAGCCCCGCTGAGGGACCACCGCCGGAGGCGGAGGTGCATAAGCGCTGCCCGGCAAAGATCCCTTTCTCCTCCTTGTCGTGGTTCATGCACAGACATTCCAAGTCAGCGCGCTTGAGCCTCCGTTTTTTCAAAGGCGAGCAGAACAGCTAGTGCTGGTTTTACACCAAACGCAAGTTTTAGCCACTGGGGGACCATAGGCAGGCTAGGGGAACTCATATTTATGTTAGAAAACCTCCCAAAGTGAGATTTTCATGTCATGGGACCTTTAATCCCTCAGAAATGACCCTCATCACCAGCAACCCCTACGACTTCCCCATGTGCAGTCAGGGTCAGATCACTGTGGCCAGCATTGATGTCAAAGAGGAGCTGGATGCTACTGATGTCAGTGGTTGATTGGAAAACAATTCATGTATTTTCCACGTGGCATACGTTTTACAAAATGTTTTCTAAATGTTCTTTGTTTTCAACACAGGCTGCTATTGATAATTTGGGCTTCACTAATGAGGACAAGGTGGGCATCTTTAAGTTTACTGGTGCTGTGCTTCACCACGGTAACATGAAGTTCAAGCAGAAGCAGCGTGAGGAGCAGGCTGAGCCAGATGGCAATGAAGGTAACCATTAACATGTATTCATCAGTGCACTAGAAGGAATATTGGTTCATATTTGATTGAATTACATTTGGAGTCATTATTATACAGGATAATAATCCATTCATTTTTCATGTTAACTTTGTAGAGGCCGACAAGATTTCCTATCTACTGGGTCTGAACTCTGCTGATATGCTCAAGGCTCTTTGCTACCCAAGAGTGAAGGTCGGAAATGAGTATGTCACCAAGGGACAGACTGTACCTCAGGTAAGAAAAACACAATGTTTAGACGAAACATGGTAAAATATTCTGTTAACATGATGCATTTTCTACGTGAGATAAATATTTGTGATTATTTAGAAAAAATAATTTCAGGTCAACAACTCAGTCAGTGCCCTGGCCAAATCTATCTATGAGAGGATGTTCTTGTGGATGGTCATCTGCATCAACACGATGCTGGACACCAAGCAAGCAAGACAATTCTACATTGGTGGCTGGACATTGCTGGTTTTGAGATTTTTGATGTAAGTTGTTTAATAAGGGGCAGCATTTCTGATAGCATTTCCTTCATTCTGAGTCTATAGTCATTACCATTCAATTGTTGAAAACTAGTAAGAGTCAGTTTATTAAATGTCCCCTACTAGTACAACAGCATGGAGCAGCTATGCATCAACTTCACCAATGAGAAACTGCAACAGTTCTTCAACCACCACATGTTCGTCCTGGAGCAAGAGAAGTACAAGAAGGAGGGTATCATCTGGGAGTTCATTGACTTCGGCATGGACTTGGCTGCCTGCATTGATCTTATTGAGAAAGTACAACTGAATATTATAACTATACATCATTATACTTTGCGTGACTTACGAATTACTTTTGATAATGTTTCATCCATCCATTTTTCTCTTAAGCCAATGGGCATCTTCTCCATCCTTGAAGAGGAGTGCATGTTCCCCAAGGCCTCAGACGTTACCTTCAAGAACAAGCTGTATGACCAGCATCTTGGCAAGACCAAAGCATTTGAGAAGCCCAAGCCTGCAAAGGGCAAGGCTGAGGCCCACTTCTCCCTGGTGCACCATGCTGGTACCGTGGACTACAACGTCACTGGCTGGCTGGACAAGAACAAGGATCCCCTGAATGACTCTGTTATTCAGCTGTACCAGAAGTCCTCAAACAAACTGCTGCCTGTCCTGTACCCACCTGTAGTTGAAGGTACATAAGGGCATCAGAATATGCAGAAAGGGCTTCCCCAGCAGAATTCTCTATGCTGACTTCAAGCAGAGGTATTTACTCAAGGA
This sequence comes from Gadus macrocephalus, assembly GCF_031168955.1. Classification (NCBI taxonomy): domain Eukaryota; kingdom Metazoa; phylum Chordata; class Actinopteri; order Gadiformes; family Gadidae; genus Gadus; species Gadus macrocephalus. The sequence continues at coordinate 10,912,606 of NC_082385.1, forward strand.
TTTTTCAAGGACAACTTTACAAATGCCTTTGGACATTTGAATGGACATCCTTGGACATCCTCCAGGTGGAACGTAGGAACGGTCTCATGGTGGCTGAAATTGAGGAGCTGAGGGCAGCTCTGGAACAGACAGAGAGAGGCCGCAAAGTGGCTGAGCAAGAGCTTGTGGACGCCAGCGAGCGTGTTGGACTGCTGCACTCTCAGGTAACCATACAATATAATCCTATCATTTGAATACAAGAACACAAATATTTTGACTGTAATTGCATTGTAATATGTTTCAGAACACAAGCTTTTTGAACACAAAGAAGAAGCTGGAAAGCGACCTGGTCCAAGTCCAGGGTGAGGTGGACGATAGTGTACAGGAAGCCAGAAATGCAGAAGAGAAGGCCAAAAAGGCCATCACTGATGTAGGTTTATTTTTATTTCCTAAATCATCAAACGACAAATCAAAATACCTCTTCATAAAAAAATTTGCTCCTTTTTTCTACGTCCAAGCAGCCATGATGGCTGAGGAGCTGAAGAAAGAGCAGGACACTAGCTCTCACTTAGAGAGGATGAAGAAGAACCTGGAGGTCACAGTGAAAGACCTGCAGCATCGCCTGGATGAGGCTGAGAGCCTGGCCATGAAGGGTGGCAAGAAGCAACTTCAGAAACTGGAGGCCAGAGTAAGAAATTAATCATCAAGCATTTAAGAATAGACTTAAGTCCAATATAAAGAGATTTATTAATTCACTTTAATTCGAAAGGTTTGTGATCTGGAGGCAGAGGTTGATAATGAACAGAGACGTGGAGCAGATGCTGTAAAAGGTGTCCGCAAACATAAGAGACGGGTCAAGGAACTTTTGATATCTAAAGGCCACATGATGTTGATTTTTCGATTTAAAATGTGCATCAGACTGAGGAGGATAAAAAGAATGGTTGCAGACTCCAGGATCTTGTTGATAAGCTGCAGCTGAAGGTGAAGGCTTACAAGAGGCAGTCTGAGGAAGCGGCAAGTAAAAGCTACGTAACAAAATCAATCTATCAATTTTAGTACCTATTTATACAAATTATGAATGTTCCTACAGGAGGAGCAGGCCAACTATTACCTGTCCAAGTGCAGGAAGGTTCAACATGAGCTGGAGGAGGCTGAGGAACGTGCTGACATCGCCGAGACTCAGGTCAACAAGCTGAGGGCCAAGAGCCGTGACTCTGGAAAGGTATTTCGATGGCATAGTACAGTTCAGATTATTGCACATATATATATCTTAGAATCGACTTTAATGATTTAATTTAAAAAATACTTTATCTCTAATTCCTACATTTGTTTTGTTTTTCTCGTAGGGCAAGGAGAGTGCTGAATAATTCCTTTCCATTGGAAATATTGCACATTGTAAAAGTCATACAATATGACACAATTCTGAATAGCATAAAATACATAATCTTCAGTCAGTGAATGTGTATGATCTTTATTAATCTTTATTATCTGAATGGCAAATGCAATATTTTAGGACGATTCACCGTTAAACGTGTTTCTAATAACATATCTAGCGAGAAATATACTTTTTACTTGCATAATCTTCAGTCAGTGATTGTGTCTGATCTTGATTTTTATAGTTATTAGGACGATTTTTTCGGCTCGCTCGCATGTTTCAACGACGTCAGGTTGTTAGGGACGCTGCTTTCGCTAAACTAGCAGCTCACGTGTTTCCTGCGTTTGTGTTATTAAACCGTTACTTTATGTAACTTTTAATGATATCATCTTGTTAGAAACACGTATATCTGAGAGCCAACCCAGTCGCCAAAAGCATACGTTGACAGTGTACGTTTCGTGAACACTGGATTACGTCGCATTTCAACATAAAATAGCGTGTTATACACACACACACACACGCACGCACGCACACACACGCACAGACACACACAGACACACACGCACACACACGGTGCATTTCGCTGCTAAAACAACAACAAAAAAATATTCCCTCAAATATTATTACTTTCAAAACATTGGCCAAAATGGCCAATAATATCATTTTTATTTGGGATGCTTCTAGGACACTTTGGGTGGATTTTGAATGGTATGTGGGCAGCACGTTTTTTGCAGGACCTGGCAACCCTGCGCTGTTGCCCGAGGTGCTGAAATGCTCCGGAACAGATCTGGATCCACCACCCCCCCCTCCCCCCCCCCCCCCGCCCCTCTAAATAAATACTATGGCAGAATAAAGAATAAATTATTTTACAGTAGAGTGGTGGAGGGATGACGTATGTTGGCCAACCCCGAAGTTAGCGTCGCCCTGGGTTCCCTTGACAAAAAGCCAACGGGTTTTTCCATTGGATTTTGGATTATTGCAGAAAAATTAGCATATTTGAAGCACCTCCTCAAAAACTGAAAATAAATAAATAAATAAAAAGAACCATGCTCCCAGTAGCGTGCGGTGCCCCTTCATTTCGGTGGGGCAGAAACTACTGGCGTATGACCACAATTTATTTTTATTTTTTACATATATATTTTGAGCTACATTAAAACATGTTAACTAAACTAATTGTGAGTAAGAATTAAAAATAAACTAATAGCCTAATGTTACTGCACGCTTTTGAAGTGCCATCCGCAACACTCGTCATGTCCCTTATAGGGAAGTTATTTCTTCCATATTTTATTTTGACAACAGGCTTAGCGAGTGCATTGCAAATACATGAAAAGTAGAAATACAAGTCATCAATCAAGCAGACCTTCGATTTGGAACTTGGCCCGACGATGTGTGCAAATCTCTCAATAACAACACTTTTGAAATCAGATATTTCTCAATAACAGCTGTTTAAATCAGGAATGAAATCAGGTATGCAATTTGAATACCTGCTGAAATAAATAGTCTTCAATGCCGAAAGATACAGGCGGAGTAATTCGATTTTAAACAACAGTCCTAGAATATGACCATGGGGCAGACTACTTTACGACCATATGGGCGTCTTATAGCTCTGATTGCAATTATTATTGCAGCCTGCAGGGTTATGCGAGAAACATAGGGAGGGACGCGGTCGTTGAGCTCCGCCGCCCCACATTGCATGACACGTTATGGTACGAACACACCAGACGCGTATCTCGTGTAATTTTTACGCGCGTAACGCAGCTAAAATGTTGCTTGACCATTTTGTGTCAAAAATGGGCATATGCTCCTAACGCGCCCGCTCCTACGCGCCTAGATGAGTCCATGTCCATGCAAGTGAACGGAGCGTTCCCTCTTCGTCACAACTATCAAACCAAACATCCTTCACATTCACCGAGCGAACATTATGAAAGTAAAATGCACATTTCTCGCAAGAAATGTTTCCATAAACGCATTTAATGGCGTAACTATGTTACTATTTCCACACAGAATAAAGAAAGATGTCGGCCGTATGCTTCTGTCCAAGCTCACTACTCTCTGCCAGTGACGTCGGGTCAAGCTCAACGCTGATTGGGCAACGCGGCTAATCGTCATGCGTATGAGCGTAAAAAGTTAAATTTTTTGAACTCCTCGCGTACGCGCGTATATGTACGCGCGTATATATACGCGCGTAAATATACGCGCGTAAATATACGCGCCTCATACGCGGCTAACGCGGGAAAAATGTTGCTCTAGCGCATGTAACACGTGTACGCGTCTCATACGCGCGTAAACCAATGGTTCCCTATGGAAAATTTGACGATTTTATACGCGAGGTACGCGGGTAACGCGTTTGGTGTGGCCGCACCTTTAAACTCAACTAGAATCGCCACCATCAATTTGATATCGACAGACCAAAAATAGTCTGAAAGCCTACAGAAACTATAGATAGTTAATGTGACAATCACATTATTAAAAATAAACTTGGAGCAATGATTTACTGAGGAACTATTTTTTTTGGGAGCATGCTTTTCAGGGAGTTCGCCGCCCCACCTGCCCATATGGACGGCACGCGGCTGCATGCTCCAAAGAATGAAATGTAAACCAATGCATTCTGAATGGGAGTGTTTCTCCGATTTTTCCATTCTACACAGAACGAAATGTATGAGATAACAAAAAGTGAATGTGCATTTCTCTCATAACTTTTTGTCATTAATGAAGAGAGGCCTGATTCTCAGATATGCATGTTGGACTGTTAGGGTGTAGGTCTGGGAAGAACTTCAGGCCAAAATCTTGCAAGCGAGCCGGTGGGTGAGGTGCAACGAGATGGAGCACTTGCTGAGTCATTTCCTGTAGGGCTGGAGCAACAGGTTGAAGCGTATGCGTCCTTTGAAACCCCCTTTGATATGTAAGAGACCCCAAGGTACAGTTGACTTCAATGTTCTCGATTCAGTCACCTATTGCATCACTTCCTTTAGGGCTTCGGCCTCCTAATTGATCATTGCAGTATAATTGAATGCCCTCTTTCATATTATATGATACTTCCACCACTGGGACGTGGCAACAACTCTCCAAATCCATATGGGGAGGGGGGGGATGCTTTTGGACAGTAGGGGTGTACACTAGACATAAATAGGAAGCAAACTCAGGAGAAGGAATGACCTCTCACAAATATTTATTTAATAAATTGTTTCAAATAACCCTGCCTCGTTAAATCAATGAACTTGGTGTTTTGCTTTAAAAAATAGGTTATAGAAGAAGTCTAAACTGCAGAAAATAAAAACATCCAAGCTGCCTTTTAAGGATACCTCGGAATATCTGTCTATTTTTTAACCGTCGGACCCCAGTTTACGACAAAAACAACACAATTGACGGCAGCTCCTTTGCCGCGTGTTTTTTAGAGCCATGTAAGGATTAGAGGGGGCGGTCGATAGCAACCACCATAGCAACCATGATGGTCAAGTGACTCGATGCAGCCCCGTTGAAAAAAATAGAATACCACCCAACACACTCAGGAGATTAATGATATTTAAATTATTATGACCATGAAGTCTTTATTTGGGTCTTTTTATGGGTTTACATTTCGTTCTGTATAGCATGGAAAAATCGGAGAAACACTCCCATTCAGAATGCATTGGTTTACATTTCGTTCTTAGGAGCATGGTTCTTTTTATTTATTTTTTTATTTTCAGTTTTTGAGGAGGTGTTTCAAATATGCTAATTTTTCTGCAATAATCCAAAATCCAATGGAAAAACCCGTTGGCTTTTTGTCAAGGGAACCCAGGGCGACGCTAACTTCGGGGTTGGCCAACATACGTCATCCCTCCACCTCTACTGTAAAAACAAATGTTCAAGTTTAATGATAATGCATGAATTTATTCTTTATTCTGCCATAGTATTTATTTAGGGGGGGGGGGGGGGGGTGGATCCAGATCTGGTCCGGAGCATTTCAGCACCTCGGGCAACAGCGCAGGGTTGCCAGGGGCCTCATTTATAACCGTTGCGTACGCACAAAACGGGGCTGAAATTTGCGTACGTGACTTTCCACGCCAAGGTTGTGATCTATAAAAAACCGACTTGACGGGAGAATGTGCGCAGCCCTAAGCAAACTCTGACCCATGCGTACGCATGGTTTGGAGGAAAAGGAGAAATGGCGACACAGATGGTGTGGTGGTGAACTGAAGTCAGACAGAAGAATTGTAGAGTGAGAAGAACGATAATGTTTTATCATCGCCCTTCATAAATGTAATTTCGACCCGTATCATGCGTTAAATCTACGTAATCAGAATAATTTTGGTCAACTGCGTTATTTCTCAGTTATAACTCCAGAAACATCTCCTTAGAATAGAAATAAAAATAAATCTCTATATTTAATCCCGTCACTCCATACTGTCCACTGACGGCGCGACTGCATGGAATAAAGCATCCGTCCAACATGTGTCAATAACATAATATTTTTATTTGACACTGTAAACACATAATCAAATGTCAATTAAATCCCAAGTGTGGAAAACCAAGACACACTCCTCATCACAATCGTTGTCAATTACTCTTGATGCTTTTCATTAAGTGTTCTCGGTCAGTCTACCGTAACCCTATAAATACAGAGGAGGTGAGCGCCGTGGTAATGCTGCACCATATGGCACTTCTGGCGGACCATGCAAATGGCAGGATTCGGAGGGAGAGGGTCTTTAGGGACCATAACGATTTATTGGTAGGCTATATAAAAATATGTGCCTTTATGTCAGACGAGTCCACTTCTTTTTTAATTCTGGGACTGTGCGCTCCGTGCTACTGACAGAGTTCACTGCTGCAGCAACATGTTGCCGCTCACTCTGCTTTTGGTTGTTGGCGATCCCATCCGTGACCGCCGAACAAAGTGTCTCCACTTCAGCCTCCGTGAAATTTCACTTTTTTGCTTTTCTCAGTACTTCTGCCATTGTTTCCGACAAGACATAATACTTGCATCTGAGTCTGTTTTATATGCAGATCGCATTCATGAGGTCATTTGCATTGACCATTTATGGTAAAAAAAGGGGCGTGTACAGGGCGGAACGTGAAGCTGATTCAGCTGCGCACACTTGTAGTCAGTATGTGATTTATAAAGCAAAGATTGCGTACAGGTGTGCGTACGCAGTGTTTTATAAATCCGAATATTTTTTGGCGCACGCAAAACTTGGCTTCTGGGCGTACGCACATTTTTAGTAACGATCCCACGCACAGTTTTATAAATGAGGCCCCAGGTCCTGCAAAAAACGTGCTGCCCACATACCGTTCAAAATCCACCCAAAATGTCCTAGAAGCATCCCAAATAAAAATGATATTATTGGCCATTTTGGTCAATGTTTTGAAAGTAATAATATTCGAGGAAATATTTTTTTGTTGTTGTTTTAGCAGCGAAATGCACCGTGTGCGTGTGTGTGTGTCTGTGCGTGTGTGTGCGTGTGTGTGCGTATGTGTGTGTGTGTGTATAACACGCTATTTTATGTTGAAATGCGACGTAATCCAGTGTTCACGAAACGTACACTGTCAACGTATGCTTTTGGCGACTGGGTTGGCTCTCAGATATACGTGTTTCTAACAAGATGATATCATTAAAAGTTACATAAAGTAGCGGTTTAATAACACAAATGCAGGAAACACGTGAGCTGCTAGTTTAGCGAAAGCAGCGTCCCTAACAACCTGACGTCGTTGAAACATGCGAGCGAGCCGATAAAATCTTCCTAATAACTATAAAACTAAAGATCAGACACAATCCCTGACTGATTATGAAAGTAAAAAGTATATTTCTCGCTAGAAATGTTATTAGAAACACGTATAACGGTGAATCGGTCCTAAAATATTGCATTTCCCATTCAGATAATAAAGATTAATAAAGATCATACACATTCACTGACTGAAGATTATGTAAGGAAAATTTACATTTCTCCCTAGAAATGTCATTAGAAACGCGTTTAATGGTGCATCTGTGTCCCCCCCCCCTCAACAAACGTGTTTCCCCCCCCCTACAAACGTGTCCCCCCCCCCCTCAACAAACGTGTCTCTCCCCCACCTCACCCTCAACTACACTCATAAAAATTATTCAAGCACTTCTTAGATATGACAAATTAATATTCTATTTGTCGAATGAAATATATATTAATTCAAATAAAAACCAAAATAGTTTAACTCGTACAACTTAAAATGTATTCATCGTCTCAGCTGACGCTGCTGACCTATCCGTTCAACCCAAAAAGATTGAGGTCAATGACTGAAGCATGCGCACGTGAGGTGACCACGCCCCTCTTTCCATGCCCTGAAGCAGCGCGCCATTTTGTTCATCTTCTGGCTGCAGCGAGCGACTTCAACTTACTCTCGGTAAGTTTGCATTTTTTTCAGTAGTCCCAAAGTGGGAGCTATTGGATGCTGTTTTATAAATTGGCATCTGTAAAGTTGCCGTGATATGTAAAGAACAGAAGAATTTCACATGGTTTTTTAAACGTTGAGTTGGCAGGCAGTGGCTGTGTGAGGCCTCATTTCAGTTTTGAGCTAGCTTAATTTAGTAGTAAAGAAGCGCTAAATCACGCGGGAACCGACATAAGCACACTGTCTTGTAATGATGATTTTTTTTTTTGTAATAGATGTACTTGTTTATAAGGGGCTCTCATTGATTTAAAGCTTTAAGGCCAATTTATGTATCCTGAATAATGGGCGCAAAAGTCGCGGAGTCCGCAGACATGCCGGACATGCTCAGTGTCAGTCAGCACATGGCTCAGAGGGAAAATAAAACGAGTTACCTCTGCAGGAATATAACGGTTTAACGTATAGTCTACTTTCCGTTAGGCTAGGTGAGAATCTGCTAGTTTTTTCACTGCAGAGCAATGTTATTACAATTCCGGTATTTTGAACATTGAGCCCCATTTCTGGTTGGTCTCAGTTGACACCGAAGTTTTCAGAAATGTGCAACTCACCGAGTGGTTAGTGGTGTTCGTTCGTTGTTCCAAATCAAGTATCGTAGCGAAATACAGTTTCTACTGGGCAATGATTCTTCCAACAGGAATCAATGGGATTTATAAAATGCGATACATGTGCAATAAAACATGACAGAAACTGTATTTCGCTACGATACTTGATTTGGAACATCAACGTACACAACAACTCGGTGAGTTGCACATTTCTGAAAAGGAACGTTTAGGGTTGTTTTAAGGACAGGTTTGTGCATGCACGTAGCCAGCCATTGTGTTAGCCAATACCCGAGAAAGGACCAATAGTCAACATTTTGTGTGTGTGTGTGTGTGTGTGTGTGTGTGTGTGTGTGTGTGTGTGTGTGTGTGTGTGTGTGTGTGTGTGTGTGTGTGTGTGTGTGTGTGTGTGTGTGTGTGTGTGTGTGTGTGTGTGTGTGTGTGTCTAACAATATGTGATGCTCACCTAGTCCTCTTATTTTGAGTAATGAAATGCAGCCCTTTTTTCAGGAATGTATGGACAAACTGAACCTCAGGAACTTGGTGTCTATTTCAATGGATGGGCCCAATGTGAATTGGAAACTCTTCGACCTTTTCCAGAAAGATCAAGCTGAGCAGTACGGAGGTGAGGAGTTTATAATGCTATTACTGTGTGTGTGGGTGAGTGTGTTTCTGATCCATTAGTAATTATAAAAATGTATTTTATTTGTAGTGCACTTAACATTGAATAAACAATTTCAAAGTTCTAATTTGGTTTCTAATATCAAGTTTGCATTGAAACCTTTAGGTCTTCAGCTCGTTTGTGTGGGGAGCTGTGGCCTACACACGCTACACAACTCCTTTAAGTGTGGGTTCACTGTATGGCAGCTGGACAAATTGCTGAGAGCAATGCACACATTGTTTCACAATACGCCTGCCAGGAGAGAGGATTACATCACCGTAACCAAGTCCAGTGTGTTCCCTCTATCTTTCTGTGTCCATCGTTGGGTAGAAAACCTTCTGGTTGTGGAGAGAGCCCTGGCAGTCTGGCCATCATTTCTCCTGTACATGGAAGCTGTGAAAACAAAGAGACTCCCGAACCCTGGAACAGGTAGGCCCTTCTTAAATGATGTGAATAGGTCTGTGACCGTGTCCTAACCCTGGTGGTGGTGTGGCCTTGTCATAGTTTTTGTAATATATGGCTAAGTTGAAATGTCTGACTTTCTGTATGTCTTTTTCTCAGCATCATATGACACAGTTGCAGCAGCCATAAAGGATCCACTCGTCTTGGCCAAATTGCAGTTCTACGCAGCAATTGCCAGGACCTTCAATCCCTTCCTGAAAAAATATCAGACGGATGAGCCTGTGCTCCCATTCCTCCCCAAGGACCTGACCGAGTTGATGATGGTAACAATTTACTTAACGTTATAACCACTGATTGGGCTCAATTGATCCATTATGACAAAATGGGGTTTGTGGTTAGGATGTGTAAAAAATAGTGGCTACATTGTGCATCATCATAAGATAATTTGATGTTGGTGATTAATGTGCCGCACCAGACATTTTTGTGTTTGTCTGTTGACAGAGTCTACTCAGACGCTTCATAAAGAGAGAAGTACTACACGATATCACTGCCCTGCAGCTGACCAAACTAGATGTCACAGACAAGACCATCTGGCTCAGCCCACAAGACATCAGCATTGGTCTAGGTGCAGAGTCAGTCCTTAAGGTAGTGTGATGTTTTCAAAAGATAATTTTACAAATGGTTAGGGTGAACCAGGTGTCATTGAAGACATGTTCTATATTCATGGCTAATTTCTCTCTCTAGAGAATCAAAGGTGCAGAGCTCAGGGTGCTCGAGTTCAAGAGAGAGTGCATGCAGGGACTGAGTAACATGATCAAGAAAGTGCAGGACAAGAGCCCCCTCAAGTATCTGACTGTTCGGCAGATGGTGTGCCTGGATCCGTCAGTAATGTATAGAGAACCAGAAAGAGGCAGGAATCACATGAAAGGGCTGGTTCAAAGGTTTCTCCAGGACAGACAGCTTACTGATACTTCTTCGGGTAAGAATTAGGCAAATTATAGGCTACACATGAATTTATCCTCAATCTAATTAGCTGGTAATGCCCAAAGATTTATCAATGTTTTTCTCTATTTTCTCATTTGTTTTGTCGCAGGGGATGTCATACTGCAGCAGTTCGACAGTCTCCTGTCCTTGGAGAGCCGGAGTGAGGACTTCCTCTCCTTTCAACCCATGCAGAAGAGGCTGGACATCTTCCTGAGCAGCGCCATGGAGCCTTATCCCGAGCTGTGGGCCTTCTGCAAGAAGCTGCTCATCCTCTCCCACGGTCAAGCTACAGTTGAGCGTGGATTCTCAATCAATAAAGAGGTGGAGTCTGATAACTTGGCGGAGGATACTGTGGTCACACGGAGACTGGTGTGTGACTACATCATACAACATGGAGGTGTTACCAAGGTAAGATGACTCCTGTCTGGAGTAGTAATATGCTGTTGACTTAAAAGTTGATAGAATCAACATAGTTGGTCTCTTGAGTTTGTCACTGAATCTGGTTCTCTTTCCCCAACCCGATACCCAGGTTCCACTCAGTAAACCGCTACTGGAAAGTGTAGCAAGGGCAAGGACAAGGTATCGTACCCATCTGGAGACCAAAAGAAGGAACAGGGAGGCAAAAGACCAGGCTCTCAAGAGGAGGGAAGCAGAGGACTGTCTTGAGGAGCTGAAGGTTAAGAGGAGACGTGTACAGGAGGTATCTGAGGGTCTGGCTAGGGATGCGGACAAGATGGCTGAGGAGGCTGAAGCGAAGGCAGGGAGCAAGATGGCTGGCCTGATCACCAGGTCAAACATCTTGCGGAGAGACCATAAGGAGAAGTTGGCAGAACTGTCTCTCCTTGATAAAGAGATCGCTGCTAAGAGTGCAGAGCTTAGGAGTTGACTGTGTGATGGTGATCATAATTTTATTTATTGTTGAGTTGATTTTCATTGTTTATTGTTCAGGAGTCTGTGCTGTTGGCGTAAGTACTCACCACTATGCTGCAATGTTCCATCATTCCATAATGCTTTACAGTCCACATTTTCACATTTGTTGAAATAAATGAACAAATTTTGAACAAACGTCGGTAGGTCTGTGAAATAGGCCGTGAAATAGGTATTCATTTTTATATAAGTGGTCTTAAAAGGGACTTAAAAAGACTTGAATTTGACTTGAACAAACCTGTAGGAACCCTGTAATAAAATAACCTCAAACAGCTAATGTCTCATGTATGTTATATTGGGGTAGGGGGTAGAATGGGAGGGGGGGATTTTTGAATAATTCATTTCCAATGAACCATATATTTTTAGGTTGAACAAACACAATTTATTTTAACTACTTTAATGTAATAACTTTTGTTTACCTCTCTTTGTTACAAATATGTAGTGGTAACTCAATCTAATTTCATTAGATAGATGAATTTAGTTTCAGCTGGACCAACTTAGAAAAAAATTGGTAGATGAACTCAAATACATTGTATTGAATCGATTGACTTGTTTTAGGTTGGGGTAACATATATTTATTGGATGGAAATCCTGCCCACAATTTAGTTCATCCAATGAGTTGTTTTTTTTAGTGTAACTTGTTCCCCCCCCCCCCTGCAAACGTGTCCCCCCCCCCCATCAACAAACGTGTCTCCCCCCCCCCCCCTCCCCGGTCAACAACAGTCTACCTCCCCACTCAACAATCGTGTCCACAATTTGCCGCGAAACCCGTGAAACCCAAACCCCGAAACCCGCCTCCACAGCGGCACGCGTGGATACTGTAGGTATAACACGCTATTTTACGTTGAAATGCTACGTATCCAGTGTTCATGGAAACGTACACCGTCAACGTTTTTTCTTGGCGACTGGGTTGGATGCGGAGAGGGCCAATGGACTGGCTGCCAACCTTGACAAGAAGCAAAGGAACTTTGATAAGGTGAGTTTTAATTAATTTAAATAAATTGTATTATTATCATCCCATGATCCTTCCTCCGGTCCTAAACCACCACTTACCAAAAATAATGTATAGGTTTTGGCTGACTGGAAGCAGAAATGAGGAGGGCCAGGCAGAGCTTGAAGGAACTCAGAAAGAGGCTCGTTCTCTCAGCACTGAGCTTTTCAAGATGAAGAACTCTTATGAAGAAACACTGGATCATCTGGAGACCATGAAGCGTGAAAATAAAAACCTCCAACGTGAGTTTTTGGTCAATAATATTAGTAGTACTAATTTGCAGATTAATATGCATCAGACTTATAACAAGTACAAATCTGCTCTGTAGAGGAGATTTCCGATCTGACCGAACAAATTGGCGAGACCGGAAAGAGCATCCATGAGCTGGAGAAATCCAAGAAGCAGGTGGTACAAATTCGTCTAATTTAATTACAAACAATAGGGAACTCTGGAGCATGAGGAATCCAAGATTCTGCGTGTCCAGCTGGAGCTCAATCAGATTAAGGGTGAGGTTGACAGGAAGCTGGCTGAGAAGGATGAGGAGATGGAGCAGATCAAGAGGAACAGCCAGAGGGTCATTGACTCCATGCAGGCCACTCTTGACTCTGAGGTCAGGAGCAGGAATGATGCCCTGAGAATCAAGAAGAAGATGGAGGGAGACCTGAATGAGATGGAGATCCAGCTGAGTCATGCCAACCGCCAGGCTGCTGAAGCCCAGAAGCAGCTGAAGAATGTTCAGGGACAACTGATGGTATGACACAAACAAATGTATGGCGCATGTAAAACATAGTTCAAGCCATCCTGTTGGGCTGTTTTCTGATAAAAGTTTTCTGTGAATATTAGGATGCACAACTGCATCTTGATGATGCTGTCAGAGCTGCAGGAGACCAAAAGGAGCAGGCTGCCATGGTGGACCGTAGGAACGGTCTCATGGTGGCTGAAATTGAGGAACTGAGGGCAGCTCTGGAACAGACAGAGAGAGGCCGCAAAGTGGCTGAGCAAGAGCTGGTGGACGCCAGTGAGCGTGTTGGACTGCTGCACTCTCAGGTTAACAAACATTCTAATCCTATCATTTGAACAGCAGTGTGCGGGGACCCAAAATTTCAGTGGGGCAGAAACTACTAGCATATGACCACATCCACAATGTATATGTTTTTTTTTATATGTATATTTTTTGAGCTACATTAAACAACTTTAAACTTTTACATTAAACAACTTGTCGTCTGTCTGGGCCAAGTTGTTTGATGACACTGTAACAGGTGCAACAGCACTCGCCCTATCCGCATCTGATATAGAAACGATGAAAGATACTGGCGGAAAAATTTGAGTTAAAACAACAAAAGTTCTAGAATATGACCATTGGGCAGACTACTTTACGAGGTGTCTTTTAGAGCGGATTGCAATTCTTATTGCAGCCTGCAGGGTTATGCGATACACATACGGAGAAACAAGTTGCTGAGCTGCCCTGACCCCAACATTGTTTGAAAGGTTAAACTCAACTAGAATCACCCCCATTATCCAAAATGTGATGTCATCACACCAAAAATAGTTGGAAGGCCTACCAAATCTATTGGTAGTTAAAAAAAAATGTTTGCAAGAAGTATGCTGCCCCACCTGCCCATATGGATGTCACGCGCCTGCATTTGAATTTGAAAAGAACAAACATGTTTTGATTGTAATTGCATTATAATATGTTTCAGAACAAAAGCTTGTTGAACTCAAAGAAGAAGCTTGAGACCGACCAGGGTGAGGTGGACGACACCGTCCAGGAAGCCAGGAATGCTGAAGAGAAGGCCAAGAAGGCCATCACTGATGTAGGTCTACTTGTATTGCTTAATTCATGGAATGACAAGCTAAATTACCTCTTAATAAAATAAACATTCTTACTTTTTATAATTTCAAGGCTGCCATGATGGCTGAGTAGCTTAAGAAAGAGCAAGACACTAGTTCTCATCTGGAGAGGATGAAGAACCTGGAGGTCACAGTGAAAGACCTGCAGCTTCGCCTGGATGAGGCTGAGAACCTGGCCCTGAAGGCAAGAAGCAGCTCCAGAAACTGGAGGCCAGAGTAAGATAGTCATCATCGAGCATTTAATCATAGATTTAAGTCCAATGTAAGGAGGAGATTTATTTATTTCACTTTAAATCTAAAGGTTTGTGATCTGGAATCAGAGGTTGATAATGAACAGAGACGTGGAGCAGAGGCTGTAAAAGGTGTCTGCAAATATGAGAGGCGGGTCAAGGAACTCACCTACCAGGTATGTCAAACTTACATCTCCAAATATGTTTCTATTGCAATAATATTTTGAGGACATTTTGATATCTAAAGGCCACATGATGTAGATTTTTCACTTGCAAATGTGCATCAGACTGAGGAGGATAAGAAGAATGGTTGCAGACTACAGGATCTTGTGGACAAACTGCAGCTGAAGGTGAAGGCTTACAAGAGGCAGGCTGAGGAAACGGTAAGTGAAAGTTACATAACAAACTCAAGGTATTGCAATACATTTTAGTACCTATTTAAACAAAATATGAATGTTCCTGTAGGAGGAGCAGGCCAACTCTTACCTGTCCAAGTGCAGGAAGGTTCAACATGAGCTGGAGGAGGCTGAGGAACGTGCTGACATCGCTGAGACTCAGGTCAACAAGCTGAGGGCCCAGAGCCGTGACTCTGGAAAGGTAATTGGACGGCAAAGTACTGTTCACATTATTGCGCAAACATATATCTTAGAATTAACTGAAATTATTTGCTTGAAAATGACTATGTATCTAATTCCTATATTTGTTTGTTTTTTTTCTCATAGGGAAAGGAGAGTGCTGAATAATTCCTTTCCATTGGAAGTATCGCACATTGTAAAAGTCATACAATATGACACAAATGTGAATTACAAACAATAAACTATGTTTCAACTTTCCATCCTGCAATGTGCGGCTATTTTTTGGGCTTTACTTCCTTTGCTCACTCAACAGGGTTTATCTTTACCAGAGCTGTATCTCATAAGTCATTGAATGTAGGCCGGAAGGTTTAACATATGCATATGCTATGGATAATGTAGTGAAAGAAAAAGAAAAGTTAGGCTTTGGAATGTGCGTGACATTTTCAAGTGTAAACATTGGACTACTTGAGAAACGCACAACTAATGCAAAAGTGTGTTGTACAGCATTTTCGTTTAAGTACTTTCCATCCCTGGTGGTAACACACATCTTCACTCCTTAAGATTTGGTCGTGAATACTAAAATGCTAACACTACATGATTTAAGCCAGATTTTCAAGTGAAAGACAGCCCACAGCTTCGAGGCATATCGTAGCATGTGCCTTAGAGTGATGATAGTGTGAACTGCAAAGACGCAATCCGATAGGCGCAGTGATATATTGCAGAGCCCCGAGTGATATCAAGCAGGTTTAATATCTGGACCGGTCTTGTAGTCCAAAGGCTCTGCCCACAACCTTATTTATATATATACTGATTCATGAAATACTGAGTAATGGAAATGCAATCTAACATTTCTTTGGCATCATGTCATGAAAGTATATATAATCCAATAACATGATCCGAACCATGCCGCTAAAGGATCTGTATTCAGTTTCGATGTCAACCTAATTATTTATAGATAGATGCCCAACTATCATTCAATCTGTGATAGAAGGTAAATGTCACTGCAGCTGGTCTTTGGCTGATATTACAATAGTAAAATGGGAAATGGTAAAGAGACAGGAATGATGCCCTTGTGTCTCAGTGTGTGCGCTGACTGCAGTAAAAATGATAATAAAAAGGGGAGATTTACATTTCTACATTTCAAACACAATATTAAACTGCTATAATTATAATAACGGTTCAAAATAAAAAACGACATGAATGAAGCCAGTACTCCGGTCCAAATGAATTAAGAGAAGCATCAATAAGAAGTTTTATAACCTACAATTCTTTTACATTGTGATGAACGAGTGATGAACTGATTTATTCATTTTTACTCCTTGCTGTTTTGCTGATGAAATACTTTAACCATTACTCCATATGCATTGTGTTAGGTTAAGCCACCTTGAGAATGCTTACACACACACACACACACACACACACACACACACACACACACACACACACACACACACACACACACACACACACACACACACACACACACACGCACACACACACACACACACATACACTATGTTGATGAAATACTTAGTGGCAATGGAAGAAGTGAAGGGAGTGCACTCCAAGAGGTATTAATAAATGCAACACTATACCTTCCAAGGTATCAGGCCTTGAATAATTTACGTTCCCTGGCATTAAGTCATAAAGATTGAAAATCTTGCCAACAAAACGGAATGTTGGCTAACTGTTGCAATGTGGCAAGCACTGGTAATAAACGTAACTAATATATTTATAGATTAAACTGATTATTAACTTGTTAAACATAGTAAATGTTCTGCATTTCCAAGAAACCAAATATGAAATGTCCCCAAATATTATGAATTGGATTCCAGCATAAAAACATTTGAAATGTGTTCAAGATTCAAGATTCAAAAAGCTTTATTGTCTAGTATGTTGCCATACTAGAAAATTGTCTTTTGACTGAAGGCTTGGAGGTGTGTGTGTGTGTGTGTGTGTGTGTGTGTGTGTGTGTGTGTGTGTGTGTGTGTGTGTGTGTGTGTGTGTGTGTGTGTGTGTGTGTGTGTGTGTGTGTGTGTGTGTGTGTGTGTGTGTGTGTGTGTGTTATTTGTGTGAGTTCTTTGAGGAATGAGTGTTCTGTGTGTGTATAGCTATGGGGATGAATGATTTTTTGTAGATAGCTTTCCTGGCCAAAGGCATTCTGAATCTTCTGCCAGAAGGAAGTAGATCAAAACAAGGATGGAGTGGGTGGGAGGGATCTAAGAGGATGGAGTTGGTCTTCCTTCCCACTGCCTGGATATACAGATCCTCCAGCGCTTTCTGGTGTATTCCTATTAGCTTGCTTGCTTGCTTAGTTAATCTATTAAGTCTGCTTTTGCTTGCGTTTGTGAGGAAGCCGTACCAGGATGTAATGTTGCAAGTGATGATGGATTCCACCAGAGATTGGTAGGCAGTTGACAAAATGTCTTTACTGACATTGAAGGTGTCTAGTTTCCTCAGGAGATACATACGTTGTTGTCCCTTCTTGTAAACCCCATCTGCATGCTGGCTAAAGGACAGACGTTGGTCGATCTCTGTGCCAAGGTATTTGAGTTGATGTTGCATTTAAACTATTGAGATAAAATACATAAACAACTTATACAACTATAGATTGTTATCATGTATGGCACTAAAAGAATGAGCGACTGTCAATGACAGTAGCAACCTTCATCCAATGAGAGAGCAAGACTAAAGGTAAAGGTAATCCTTAGGAGGAATCACAACACCTTCAAAAGATATCGGAAAACATGGCTGAGAGGAAGACTCAGCAGTGTGTATATATATACATAAAATGTATACTTTTTTTATTATAATTGTTTTGAAGGGAGGATTCCTCCTTCTAAAACATCTTGAAATATGACTCCCTGCAAAACTATTTTTGAGAATAAACAGTATTCTCTTTCCCATAAAACTTCTTATTCTCCCCCCAATGTTTCTTAATCAGACCACATGTATTTACAACTGGCATCTGCAATGAAGTTACACATCTAAGACAATTTTTGATATGTGTGGAAATGTTGTATGTATATGGGTGCCAATACAAATATAATTGCTTTTGACCGGTTACACAAGCCAATAAATTCTCTTCAATCTTAATATCCTTTCTGCCAGCCAAATAGCAAGTGATGTGCCACTGGTGTATTTATGTGAGGTCAAGCACTCCGACATCAAACTAGAGGATACAGTGTAACATATACAACTGTCCATTATGAAGATATCAAACATAAAAGTACAATAAAAAGTATTTTCATACAATTGAATAAGAAGGTGATTACATAGTAGAATTAATTTGTGGATAGGCCTTTGCATATATATATATGTTTATAGATATATGCCACATCTTATTCCCTTGGTGGTCCACTTTTGCACATCAGATTGAATATGTATTCAGTTTAAAAGCACAATCATTGCAGATTGAACAAATAATTGAAGCAAAGCTGAATGGAAACACAATCTGAAAAAAATGTAAAAATACATTCATTACTATTCCTTGGCATCATGTCATTAAATTTGATATACTCTAACCATGCCAAAAGTGGTAATCAGGTGACAGTTGCAACGTTGCAATATGGACAATAATTTGGATATTTATAGAATCTCAAACTTCTTCTTCATCTTTTATTCTGTTAAATTAAATAAATGATACTATAGATAGTTTTGGAACAGATATGCACATTGTATATCTATTAATATAGGGAGACGGCAGATGAGTGTCTGTACACCTAAATGTTTGTTGAATGTTTGAATACTGTGACAAAGCCAAAAAAGTAACCCTTGCTTACAGTTGCAATGTGGCATGGATACGTATTCAACGTTTGTACATGATATAATTATAGATTGTGTGAAACTGATTGTTAAATAAGTGATCACAATCTGCGAGGAAACAAAATATGAATAACAAAATATACGTTGAGAAAATACAATAAGCTAACATTATAATGTATTCTATATATATTCAAAGTCAATGATTAATTTGCTTTCAGAATTGTAACTGTTGGAAATGTACATGCCAATGAACAAATTTAATGCAAAGCTCAACAGAACAAGAAGATCTGCCCTTATTTAGTTTCAGCCTGGACTGCAGAACCACCTCTATATAAGAG
The DNA here is from genome assembly GCF_031168955.1 of Gadus macrocephalus. Taxonomy (NCBI): domain Eukaryota; kingdom Metazoa; phylum Chordata; class Actinopteri; order Gadiformes; family Gadidae; genus Gadus; species Gadus macrocephalus. Next base: position 10,931,619 of record NC_082385.1, read on the forward strand.
GCCACAAGATGAGATGGAGAGACTGCAGGGGCTTTCAGGTTATTACAACTGGTGGTAAGTCAGACTGATGCTTCAGCTGCTGTGGAAGGGAGATCATTGCATGGGGAATCAGAAATGCTTTTTTTATTGCGTTCATTGAAAATATTCCTATTCATCTACCTCTTAAAAAGAATCATGAAGAATATTTTTAATTCACATGTCTTTTTGATAATGTTTAGGATCTTTGGTTATTCAAATTACTATCTAGTGTTGTTTACATTCGTAAAGATTTTTCAAGTAATCTTCTTTCTAGGTATTCTTCTTATTTTAGAGGTCATTAGAGGTGTCTTAAAGCTGCATCTTATCTGAATTTTGAATTTAATTGTTTTGTTGTCAAAACAAAACATTGATGTTATTTATGTAAAAATCTACCTTTACTTATACATGTGACTTAATAACACTAATAATAACTTTTATTTTTAAAGGAACAATTTCTTCTTCGATTAGAGGGAAGGAAACGGTAAGAATATGAATATCTCGTGGACAAACACCATCACAAAACCTTCTTGAAGCCATCTATATATGTCAGTTAAAATAAATAAATGAGTATGTTTGTTTTCATGAAATAAGCCTCCATCATGAGTACGGACGCAGAAATGGCCATTTATGGCGCGGCTGCCATTTACCTCCGGAAGCCAGAGAAGGAGAGGATTGCGGCCCAGAGCACGCCATTTGATGCGAAGGCTGCTGCATATGTCAGTGATGTTAAGGAACTGTACGTCAAGTGTACCATCACTAAGAGGGATGCTGGCAAAGTCACCGTCACAGTTTTGGCTACAAAGGAGGTAGGCAGAGGTTGATCATGGCATGGACTAGATTGTTGGTATCAACAATGCGAAAGTGAAAGATGCATTATTAAGAAAACTAAAAATGGGTTTCCATATTTCAGGAGAGGACAGTCAAGGAAGACGATGTCTTTCCCATGAATCCTCCCAAGTATGACAAAATTGAGGACATGGCCATGATGACCCATCTCAATGAAGCCTCTGTGTTGTATAACCTTGCAGAGCGTTATGCAGCATGGATGATCTACGTATGATATTTAACATTCTAAATTAAAATACATAAAATATATAATAGTATAGCATATAAATTACCCTGAAACTCTCTGTGATTTCCTTCAGACCTACTCGGGGCTGTTCTGTGCCACTGTAAACCCCTACAAGTGGCTCCCAGTGTACGATCAGTCGTGTGTCAATGCCTACAGAGGCAAGAAGCGAATGGAGGCTCCACCCCACATCTTCTCTGTCTCTGACAACGCCTTTCAGTTCATGCTCACTGGTTTGTAAATTCAAAGTTTTAAATCCCTAATCTTACCTTGTTTTTATGAATAAATGGTATAATCATTCAAATGTGAATTTTCTTTGCAGACAGAGAGAACCAGTCCGTCCTGATCACGTAAGTTTGATTCTGTTAATATGACATAGATATAATACAATGAATCATGCATTGGAAACATGTCAAAATGAATTTACTTTATTCTTCTTTTCACACCCAGTGGAGAATCCGGTGCTGGAAAGACTGTGAACACCAAGCGTGTCATCCAGTATTTTGCTACCATCGCAGTGAGTGGTGGAGGAGATAAGGCGGCGGATGCAGGCGCTGGAAAGATAAAAGTATGTTTAAATCAATTAAATCAATGAATCAATTCATTAATAAATCACATAAGAACATGAAGAATTAAAATATAATTCAGAAAAAGGTATAAACATTTTATGTCGGATTATAGGGGTCACTGGAGGACCAGATCATTGCAGCAAATCCCCTGCTGGAGGCCTATGGTAATGCCAAGACTGTGAGAAATGACAACTCCTCCCGTTTTGTAAGTATGAAATGAATCCCTCCCTGAAGATGCTCCCTAGCTTTTGAGTATTTTTTTGAGGATGATTAAAACTAATTATTTTGCAAACAGGGTAAATTCATCAGAATTCATTTCCACGCAAACGGTAAACTATCCAGTGCTGACATTGAGACGTGTAAGTATCTAGTTCTACATGTGGATTCCTTAACCAAGATTATTAGCGGTATAGGTTTTGATAAATGAATGGGCCGTATAGATCTGCTGGAGAAGTCCAGAGTGTCATTCCAGCTTCCCGATGAGAGAGGCTATCACATCTTCTTCCAGATGATGACCAACCACAAACCTGAGATCATTGGTGAGATTTTATAATAGTAAGAGTGTGAAGAATGTACTTAATATTAAGATGAAAAGTTGTCCTGAATTGCCTTTATCTATTCGAACATGACGTAATATGTACAAATGACTTCTGAAGTTCAAATATTTAAAGGGCTAGTTTTCTCTCTAGAATAAATCGTTTTTGGTAAAGATTATATCTCCCATTGCATATTATGGAAATGCATTTGGAAAAGCAAGATTAATTATTTTTTTATTCAGAAGTTAACTGTTAGGTAGCAGCATATAAAGCAGAAAAAATGACATTTGTTTAATCCCTCAGAAATGTGCCTCATCACCAGCAACCCCTACGACTTCCCCATGTGCAGTCAGGGTCAGATCACTGTGGCCAGCATTGATGACAAAGAGGAGCTGGATGCTACTGATGTCAGTGGTTGATTGAAAAACAATTCATATATTTTCCACGTGGCATACGTTTTACAAAATGTTTTCTAAATGTTCTTTGTTTTCAACACAGGCTGCTATTGATATTTTGGGCTTCACTAATGAGGACAAGGTGGCCATCTTTAAGTTTACTGGTGCTGTGCTTCACCACGGTAACATGAAGTTCAAGCAGAAGCAGCGTGAGGAGCAGGCTGAGCCAGATGGCAATGAAGGTAACGATTAACATGTATTCATCAGTGCACTGGAAGGTATATTGGTGCATATTTGCTTGTATTACGTTTGGAGTAATTATTATACAGAATAATAACACATTCATTTTTCATGTTACCTTTGTAGAGGCCGACAAGATTTGCTATCTACTGTCTCTGAACTCTGCTGATATGCTCAAGGCTCTTTGCTACCCAAGAGTGAAGGTCGGAAATGAGTACGTCACCAAGGGACAGACTGTACCTCAGGTAAGAAAAACACAGTTTGTTAAGGAAATATGGTACAATTTCTGTTAACATGGTTTGTCTTTTATGACGTATAGTATATTTTGATATAATTGTGATGATTTTATAAAAAAATATATTTTCAGGTCAACAACTCAGTGAGTGCCCTGGCCAAGTCTATCTATGAGAGGCTGTTCTTGTGGATGGTCATCCGTATCAACACGATGCTGGACACCAAGCAAGCAAGACAATTCTACATTGGTGTGCTGGACATTGCTGGTTTTGAGATTTTTGATGTAGGTTGTTCAATAAGTGGCAGCATTTCTGAAAGCATTTCCTTCATTCTGAGACGTTCGTCATTACCATTCAATTCTTGAAAACGAGTAATCGTCGGTTTATTAAATGTCCCCTACTAGTACAACAGCATGGAGCAGCTGTGCATCAACTTTACCAATGAGAAACTGCAACAGTTCTTCAACCACACCATGTTCGTCCTGGAGCAAGAGGAGTACAAGAAGGAGGGTATCATCTGGGAGTTCATAGACTTTGGCATGGACTTGGCTGCCTGCATTGAGCTCATTGAGAAGGTACACCTGAATATTATAACGATAAATAATTATTCTTTGCGTGAATTACAAATTACTTTTGATAATGTTTCATCAATATTTTTTTCTCTTAAGCCAATGGGAATCTTCTCCATCCTTGAAGAGGAGTGTATGTTCCCCAAGGCCTCAGACGCTACCTTCAAGAACAAGCTGTTTGACCAGCATCTTGGCAAGAACAGAGCATTTGAGAAGCCCAAGCCAGGAAAGGGCAAGGCTGAGGCCCACTTCTCCCTGGTGCACTATGCTGGTACTGTGGACTACAACGTCACTGGCTGGCTGGACAAGAACAAGGATCCCCTGAATGACTCTGTTATTCAGCTGTACCAGAAGTCCTCAAACAAACTGCTGCCTGTCCTGTACCCACCTGTAGTTGAAGGTACGGCTCACATTTGGGACCAGTAGTTTTTACGTCAGTGATATTATAATTATTTCCAGCCACTAAATGTGTTTCTTAGAAAAAACTAAAGTTATAAATTGAACAGTGACCAATCAACTATAATTAAAAACAGAGGTCGGGGGTGCCAAGAAAGGAGGCAAGAAGAAGGGTGGCTCCATGCAAACAGTGTCATCACAGTTCAGGGTAAGGGTAAACACACAAATAAATGTAAAAATGTACTTGTAGTACTACTTACTACATATGCATATATAATTCTAAATCGTTCTACGTAATTAATATTTAGTTTTGTGCCTTTAGGAGAACTTGGGAAAACTGATGACCAACTTGAGGAGCACCCATCCTCACTTTGTGCGTTGTCTGATTCCCAATGAGTCAAAGACTCCAGGTACAGTGACTACTAGTAAATGTTCATAGTGTCTGCATCAAGATTATACATTTAGTTAACTTATAATATTAAATTCATGAATTTCACCAAAATGACAGGACTCATGGAGAACCACCTGGTTATCCACCAGCTGAGGTGTAACGGTGTGCTGGAGGGCATCAGAATCTGCAGAAAGGGCTTCCCCAGCAGAATCATCTATGCTGACTTCAAGCAGAGGTATTAACTCAAGCATTTTGATTTTTGAACTTTAAAAATGTCTTTTAACATTTTAGTTATTGTTAAAAACATTACAATGGTCTTCTTCAGGTACAAAGTACTGAATGCCAGTGTCATTCCTGACGGTCAGTTTATTGACAACAAGAAGGCTTCTGAGAAACTTCTTGGATCCATTGACGTACCTCATGATGAGTACAAATTTGGACACACCAAGGTATGTTTATTGCTGCAAAAACTAGGTTTATACTGGATTTGACGCTGACAAACGTCTCTTGTTACATTAAGGTGTTCTTCAAAGCTGGTCTTCTGGGTACTCTTGAGGAGATGCGAGATGAGAAGCTGGCAGCTCTGGTCGGGATGCTTCAGGCTGCAGCCAGAGGTTATGTCATGAGAAAGGAATACGTGAAGATGACGGAGAGGAGGTATGTTTTTAAACATTGTTGTCAAAACACCAATGGGTTTGTAGTACATCCCCGATATGATGGTTTATTTTATTCTATAGGGAAGCAATCTACACTATTCAGTACAACATCCGCTCATTCATGAATGTCAAACACTGGCCATGGATGAAGGTGTACTACAAGATAAAGCCTCTTCTGAAGAGTGCTGAAACCGAGAAGGAGCTTGCCAATATGAAGGAAAACTATGATAAGATGAAGACTGACTTGGCAGCTGCCCTGGCCAAGAAGAAGGAACTTGAGCAGAAGATGGTTTCTCTCCTGCAGGAGAAGAATGATCTTGCACTGCAAATGGCTTCTGTAAGTAAACATTATGTAAGATGTATGTGTGCAAACATTGAGATACATTTGATGTGACATGTTTTACCAATATAAATATCACACAGGAAGGAGACAATCTGAATGATGCTGAGGAGAGGTGTGAAGGACTTATCAAAAGTAAGATCCAGCTGGAGGCCAAACTCAAGGAGACGACTGAGAGATTGGAGGATGAGGAGGAAATCAATGCTGAGCTGACTGCCAAGAAGAGGAAACTGGAAGATGAATGCTCTGAACTCAAGAAGGACATTGATGACCTGGAGCTTACCTTGGCCAAAGTGGAGAAGGAGAAACATGCCACTGAAAACAAGGTTTGTTAAGATTTAACCACAATACCATCACCATCAACATTGTCCATCAGTTATAGAGTTTAAGGGAAGGTTACATTTTACTTATGAGAAATTATGAAACGTGAATTGGTTTTTTTCAGGTGAAGAACCTGACTGAGGAGATGGCCTCTCAGGATGAGAGCGTTGCTAAGCTGACAAAGGAGAAGAAAGCCCTCCAAGAGTCACATCAGCAGACTCTTGATGACCTGCAGGCAGAGGAAGACAAAGTCAACACTCTGACCAAGGCCAAGACCAAGCTTGAACAGCAAGTGGATGATGTGAGAAAAGCTCATGGAAACTTTCAATGAATATTAGTAATGGAGTTGAGTGAATATTCAATATTACATTGGATTGTTCTTAATTATTTTTCAATTATTGACATCCAGCTTGAAGGTTCTCTGGAGCAAGAGAAGAAGCTCCGTATGGACCTTGAGAGATCCAAGAGAAAGCTTGAGGGTGATCTGAAACTGGCTCAGGAAACTGTCATGGACCTTGAGAATGACAAACAGCAGTCTGACGAGAAAATCAAGAAGTAATTAATTTGTTTTTTAACAATAACAATCGGGTTTAGTGCATGTGACTGTTTTGATATAGTTTACAATTTATCTTATTAATTATTCACAGGAAGGACTTTGAGACCAGCCAGCTTCTGAGCAAAATTGAGGATGAGCAGTCATTGGGTGCTCAGCTTCAGAAAAAGATCAAGGAGCTTCAGGTGGGAAAATTAATCAATTTAATTGTTTTAATATAAACGTTCTGAAATTATGAACTTGGATATTGACCTTAATATTTGTGTATTATTTAGGCCCGTATTGAGGAACTGGAGGAAGAGATTGAGGCTGAGCGTGCTGCTCGGGCCAAGGTTGAGAAGCAGAGAGCTGATCTCTCCAGGGAACTTGAAGAGATCAGTGAGAGGCTTGAGGAGGCTGGTGGAGCCACTTCTGCTCAGATTGAGATGAACAAGAAGCGTGAGGCTGAATTCCAGAAGCTGCGTCGTGACCTTGAGGAGTCCACCCTGCAGCATGAAGCCACTGCTTCTGCTCTGCGTAAGAAGCAGGCTGACAGTGTAGCAGAGCTGGGAGAGCAGATTGACAACCTCCAGCGTGTCAAGCAGAAGCTTGAGAAGGAGAAGAGCGAGTACAAGATGGAGATTGATGACCTCTCCAGCAACATGGAAGCTGTTTCTAAGGCCAAGGTAAGTTATTCTTCAATACCTTCATTGTGTTAAGAAATAATGCAAAATAATAAGTACATAAATAACTATTAATCAACATTGATTTCAAATTGATAATCTTTTAATCATCAGGGAAATCTGGAAAAAATTTGCCGTACCCTTGAGGACCAACTCAGTGAAATCAAGGCTAAGAGTGATGAGAATGCTCGCCAGGTCAATGACATCAGTGCCCAGAGAGCAAGACTGCTGACAGAAAATGGTTGGTATTTATTTTATTCAGGCATTTGTATCATTTGAAATTCTGGGGGTACCATTATGGGAATGTAATTGAATATACATTTTCCTCCTCGGCAGCCAGTCAGTTTCGTTCTCAGTGGGTGCTGGTGTCCGCCAGGGCTGCGCCTTGTCACCAATCCTGTTAGTGATATACATGGACAGGATATCGAGGCGTAGTCGTGGTGGGGAGGGGTTGCAGTTCGGTGGTCTGAGGATCTCGTCACTGCTTTTTGCAGATGATGTGGTCCTCATTGGATCATCGGCCTGTGACCTTCAGCACTCACTGGATCGGCTGGCGGCCGAGTGTGAAGCGGCTGGGATGAGGATCAGCACCGCTAAATCTGAGGCCATGACTCTTAGCAGGAAACCGGTGGATTGCTTACTCCGGGTAGGAAATGAGTCCTTAGCCCAAATGAAGGAGTTCAAGTACCTCGGGGTCTTGTTCGCGAGTGAGGGTACTATGGAGCGTGAGATTGGCCGGAGAATCGGAGCAGCGGGGGCAGTATTGCGTTCGCTTTACCGCACCGTTGTAACGAAAAGAGAGCTGAGCCGCAAGGCAAAGCTCTCGATCTACCGGTCGATCTTCGTTCCTATCCTCACCTATGGTCATGAGGCCTGGGTGATGACCGAAAGGACGAGATCGCGGGTACAAGCGGCCGAGATGAGATTTCTCAGAAGGGTGGCTGGCGTCTCCCTTAGGGATAGGGTGAGAAGCTCAGCCATCCGTGAGGAACTCGGATTAGAGCCGCTGCTCCGTTACTTAGAAAGGAGACAGCTGAGGTGGTTCGGGCATCTGGTAAGGATGCCCACTGGGTGCCTTCCTTGGGAGGTGTTTCAGGCACGTCCAGTGGGGAGGAGACCTCGGGGAAGACCCAGGACTAGGTGGAGAGATTATATCTCAACACTGGCCTCGGGATCCCCCCGTCAGAGCTGGTCAATGTGGCCCGGGAAAGGGAAGTCTGGGGCCCCCTGCTTGAGCTGCTCCCCCCGCGACCCGACCCCGGATAAGCGAACGAAAATGAGATGAGATGAGATGAGATTTTCTCACAAATTCAATATGTATAACTAATTTGACATACCTCCGCCGACTAGGTGAGTTTGGTCGACAGCTTGAGGAGAAGGAAGCTCTTGTCTCCCAGCTGACCAGAGGCAAGCAGGCATATACTCAGCAGGTTGAGGAGCTGAAGAGGCAAAATGAGGAGGAAGTAAAAGTAAGGATCATTTATTCATAAAGACGGTAGGCTTCAAAGATCATGAAATGTATTGAATTTACGAGATCTCTGTTTCGCCTTTTGTAGGCAAAGAATGCTCTTGCTCATGGTGTGCAATCAGCCCGCCATGACTGTGATCTTCTGAGGGAGCAGTTTGAGGAGGAGCAAGAGGCCAAGGCTGAGCTACAGCGTGGAATGTCCAAGGCCAACGGTGAGGTGGCTCAGTGGAGGAGCAAGTATGAAACTGATGCTATCCAGCGCACTGAGGAGCTTGAGGAGTCCAAGTGAGTAAATCATTTAAAACTTTACCTAAATTGGACATTATAATTGTTAAACGTACCCAAATCAAGCCATGTTATTCTTTAACAGAAAAAAGCTTGCCCAGCGCCTTCAAGAGGCTGAGGAACAGATTGAGGCTGTGAACTCCAAGTGTGCCTCTCTGGAGAAGACCAAACAGAGACTCCAGGGTGAGGTGGAGGACCTCATGGTTGATGTGGAGAGGGCCAACGGACTGGCAGCCAACCTAGACAAGAAGCAGAGGAACTTTGACAAGGTGTGTTGTAATTAATTGAGATGACATTTTAAATATTTGTATACAATGATTATTCTTCAAGTGCTAAACTTTTCCTACTTTATTAACAATATTGTGCAGGTTTTGGCTGACTGGAAGCAGAAATATGAGGAGGGTCAGGCAGAGCTTGAAGGAAGTCTTAAAGAGGCTCGTTCTCTCAGCACTGAGCTTTTCAAGATGAAGAACTCCTATGAAGAAACTCTAGATCATCTGGAGACCATGAAGCGTGAAAACAAAAACCTTCAACGTGAGTATTTGTTAAATATTAAAGTGCTAGGTTGTGGTAAAATATGTATCAGACTTATGACAAATGCAAAATTGCTCTGCAGAGGAGATTTCTGATTTGACTGAACAAATTGGTGAGACCGGAAAGAGCATCCATGAGCTGGAGAAATCCAAGAAGCAGGTGGAGACAGAGAAGACTGAGATCCAGTCAGCCCTTGAGGAAGCTGAGGTGAGGATTCAATCTGCAAAACAACATAAAAAATCAAATAATTTGTGTCTGCAATTTTGTCAATTTTTATTTTATACCTTAGGGAACCCTGGAGCATGAGGAATCCAAGATTCTGCGTGTCCAACTGGAGCTGAACCAGATTAAGGGTGAGGTTGACAGGAAGCTGGCTGAAAAGGATGAGGAGATGGAGCAGATCAAGAGGAACAGCCAGAGGGTCATTGACTCCATGCAGAGCACGCTGGACTCTGAGGTCAGGAGCAGGAATGATGCCCTGAGAATCAAGAAGAAGATGGAAGGAGACTTGAATGAGATGGAGATCCAGCTGAGTCATGCCAACCGCCAGGCTGCTGAGGCCCAGAAGCAGCTGAGAAATGTTCAAGGACAACTGAAGGTAAAACACAGATGTAATGTACGGCACATGTAGAATATAGTTACATTTATATCTTGTGGTGAACTATTCAGTTCTGTTTTCATGTGAATATTAGGATGCCCAACTGCATCTTGATGATGCTGTCAGAGCTGCGGAAGACCTGAAGGAGCAGGCTGCCATGGTGGAACGTAGGAACGGTCTCATGGTGGCTGAAATTGAGGAGCTGAGGGCAGCTCTGGAACAGACAGAGAGAGGCCGCAAAGTGGCTGAGCAAGAGCTGGTGGATGCCAGCGAGCGTGTTGGACTGCTGCACTCTCAGGTAAACAAACATTTGAATCCTGTCATACGATTACAAGAACACGTTCATGTTTTAACAGTAATTGAGTAATAATATGTTTCAGAACACAAGCCTGTTGAACTCAAAGAAAAAGCTGGAAAGTGACCTGGTCCAAGTCCAGGGTGAGGTTGACGACAGTGTCCAGGAAGCCAGAAATGCTGAAGAGAAGGCCAAGAAAGCCATCACTGATGTAGGCCTATATTTGTTTGTTAATTGATGTTTTGAGAACTTAATGGAACTCTTGATGAATATATTACTTGTTCTTGTAGGCTGCCATGATGGCTGAGGAGCTGAAAAAAGAGCAGGATACTAGTTCTCACCTTGAGAGGATGAAGAAGAACCTGGAGGTCACAGTGAAAGACCTGCAGCATCGCCTGGATGAAGCTGAGAACCTGGCCATGAAGGGTGGCAAGAAGCAGCTGCAGAAACTGGAGGCCAGAGTAAGACAATAATCAGCCGGCATTTAAAAATGTATTACTCAAGTGTAAGGACAAGGTTGAGTCATTCACTTTTACTCTCAAGGTTCGCGATCTGGAGTCCGAGGTTGATAATGAACAGAGACGTGGAGCAGAAGCTATAAAAGGTGTCCGCAAATATGAGAGGAGAGTCAAGGAACTCACCTACCAGGTATGTCCAATTTACATCTCCAAATATGTTTCTACTGATATAGCATTTTGATCATATCTAAAGGCCACATGATGTGGATTTTTCACTTTCAAATGTGAAATAGACTGAGGAGGATAAGAAGAATGGCTGCAGACTTCAGGATCTTGTTGATAAGCTGCAATTGAAGGTGAAGGCTTACAAGAGACAGTCTGAGGAAGCGGTAAGTTGCAAGGAAAAACAAGGGATAGTTCAACTTTGTTACATTATATTCAAACTGACAAAATATGAATGTTTCTACAGGAGGAGCAGGCCAACTCTTACCTGTCCAAATGCAGGAAGGTTCAACATGAGCTGGAGGAGGCTGAGGAACGTGCTGACATCGCTGAGACTCAGGTCAACAAGCTGAGGGCAAAGACCCGTGACTCTGGAAAGGTAATTGGACAGTAAAAGTACAGTTCAGATTTTTCAACTATTTTCTATTTAATAATTTCCTAGAATTCTTTACTTTAAAAATGCCTTTTACAAATTTAAACCCTACTTTTCTTTTGATTTTCTCTTTAGGGAAAGGAGACTGCTGAATAATTCCTCATATTTGAAACATCATTCATACAAGTCATAAAATATGGCTAAATTGTGAATAGAAATCAATAAACTATAGAACAACTTTCCATCTTGTATTTTGTATTTATTTGTTTGACCTTACTTTCTTTGCATAGCCCTGTAATCAGAGAATATTTTCACTGGATCTGGATCCTTATCAAGAGCTAATTGGATGTGGTCAGACACAAGGTCATTCGGCTGTTGGGAAAGAGATTTTATGCTGATTTTTTTTATTAATGTAATGATTAATTGCTTCAGTCACTGCGTCATATTGCTGGGATTTTCTGTCTTTACACAGGCTTTGTGCTTTTTTGGAAAAGGAGTTGCAGATGAAAGGGAATGACAGGTCTTCTATTTCCTAGGGTCCAGTGTTCACAAACTGGTTGACAGAGACTGGCAAAAATATATGATTGGATAATTGTTTTATGTGAATGACATTCATTTTAGTGGGTGAAAAAATGGTTTGGATTACTGGAAGATAAAATAAGTTGTTTTAAACCAAAATAACATGATTTCGGGTTCCCTGGCACTAAACTAATGCCAACTCTAAAATTGCTGGAGTTAAGATTAATGCCATGTCATTTTTAATGCCATTCGTCAAGCTATTACCAAATTGAATGCACTGTAATGAGATCAACATCATCACAATATCAACATGCAACACTTAGGGATGGAGGGAGGAGAGATATTTTGAGTTGTTTAGTTTCAATATTTATGATTCAGTTTTAGCTGAAATGGCTTCTTTGACATCTTCTAAAATTAACCTAAAATTACTTTTAGTTACATAATTCAGGCATAAGACAAATAGAGTGAGTTAAAAGTAAAATAATGCTTTGGAATGTTCTAAGAGGTTTAAGGACAACTAATGCAATTTTTTTCAGTACAGTACTTCAGCAAAATCAACCCTAACTGCATATCCTGGTGGTAACCCCACAATCAAAGTGCCACAGGTTTAGCTGCTGGCATCCAACTTTCAATTTGGGCTACCAAGTCAATGTAATGAACTCACTTTCGTCAAGGAATTACCGTTAAGCTTTGGGAGAACATAATCCTACACAAATATTTGCACAAGGTTGTTTTGAAATGCAGAGAATGTGAGTCGGTAGCAATCATCTTAAAACAGCCTCCCGCCATTAGGCAACACAGTGCTCCCAAATGGGCAGGCTAATTAATACACATTTCGATTAAAGAGTTTAAACTGTATTCTCTTCCGCCTCTCGCTCTCCCCCCAATATTCATTAATCAGACCACATGTATTTACAGCTGTTGTGTAGCATGGCATGAGGGTGAATGCCTAGCATTCATTGGCTACTCACCACGAATTCTGTGGTGATCATGGTCATGGGCATATGTGGCTTATAATCATCTAGGCAGAGCAGTGCAGGCACTTATTCAGGCATGTGGGAGGCGGCTATCCTCTGGGGAGCAGCTATGGCTCATGGTTAGCGATAGTAGACTAGAAAACTGTTGACTTATTGAGGTACTATAATGACTTAGATGTACGATTCATTCAACTAAATGTGTAGAAATAAATTTATATTAAAGAACAGAGTAGAACAGGGAAGTCTGGGGCCCCCTGCTTGAGCTGCTCCCCCCGCGACCCGACCCCGGATAAGCGGATGAAGATGAGATGAGATGAGATGAAGAACAGAGTAGTCAATGGTTTATTGAAATGTTGGATAAGACCTTGATGGAAACGCCGAAACTGAACGGTACATACCTATTGTGTAAATAGGAACACGATTGGTGCAACGATTCTATTTTTTCACGTACCCAAGATTTGTGATTAAAAAGAAAAAGACATCTGCGGTGTAGCCCCGCTGCCTTAATGGAGGAACAATTCTGAATCTTGGCATATCATATTTTACATGATTTTTTCTACAACCCACAATGTCCGTCTTTATTTTTTTTACAGTGAAAGTTCTAGGAAAACATCAAAAATCGTGATCTTAATAACCGCAGGCTGTAAATTACACCAAATTTCGTCGACCTTCTCTACGGAAAATTATGATTCCCGAAAAGATGGCTGACATTTGTTTTTGCAATGTTCCATCAATCACAATTCCACAATTTTACTGTTAATTTTAAAAGTTACAATTGTGACAGATTTTTGGAGTTAATGACACAAAATTGTCAGTAACTCCAAAAATCTGTCACAATGTGGATTTCAATGTGGATGCTCAAAATTCCATATAAACGGCATTTGCTCATGAAAATGATGCAATGTGCCATTGGTGCCTTTTAATGAGGTCAAGCACTCGGACATCAAGCTAACAGATTCAGTGCTACAGAAACAAAATCACACATATAAATTCAAAAATAAAAATGTAAAGATGATTAAGTAAGATAGGGATCTTATATTAGAATTGCTGTTGCTTAATATATAGATCAATTTTCATTATTTTAATTAAATTTATATTATATAATATATAAAAAGAAGAGTATGTTTATTTATGTTTATTTAAAGTAAACATAAATAAAAAATAAAAGATATTAAATCATGCCAACCATACGGAATGTTGGCTAACGCTTGCAATGTGGCAAGCACTTGTAATAAACATTACTATATTATATTTAGATTTAACTGATTCTTAACTTGTTAAACCGAGTAAATGTTCTGAATTTTCATGAAAAAAACTGCAAACATGAAATATCCCCAGACATTAGGAAATTAATTCCAGCATGAAAACTGTTGAAATGTGTTGATGTGGCAGTTAAGCTATTGAGATATAAATACATCAACTACATAAATTGTTATCATGTAAGGCACTCAAAGAATGAGCCAATGAACAGATTATTTGCAAAGTTTAAAAAAAGAGTTTTGAAGATCTGCCCATATATAGTTTCTGCCTGGACTGCACTGGAAAAAGCCTTCTGTTGAACCAATTAAAAAAAACAAGGGTAATGGTTCACATCTATATTACATAACTTGAGCCAATGACAAATATATAGCTTGCCTTAAACAATATTTCCTATGTTCATAAAAACTAAATAATACAACTTGGCACCAAGTATAATTCTATTCTTTGAATGAAGTTAATACATTTAAATCGTATCATAAATCCTAAACAAAAAAATATTGATTCACTCCAACAATTGTTTCTCATTTAAGAAATATCTATCAGAAATAATTTGTTTTATCCAATCAAAAAGATTACAATTTAATCAAACAATTGTTTCTCATTTAAACATGAACATTTTTAAACATAACATATTTTTGTATACATCATCATCATCATTTTTTCCCGCCCCCAATGGCCTTGGGGCGCTTCTGTCTGGATTCGACATCACATCGCGACATCAGTCAGTTAGGTGCTTTGTCAAAGACACCTCGATACTCTGCTTGGTGAAGCCGGGGATCGAACCAACAATATACAATATATATTAACAATCTAAATGGCAGAGTTAGACCTACTCCAGACCTCCCTCCAGACACAGACAGACTGTCCTAGCTCACAGAACCATTGAGTCATCGTCACTCTGGTCAAGGCTAGTGCTTTCACCTCAAAAAGTCGCCAAAAGTCACCAATAGCAGCTGGAAAAGAAGCTAGATTTGTCGCTTGTCGCTGTTTTGAAAAAAAGTCGCCAAAGGGGTCTGAAAAGTAGCTAAATATAGCGACAAAATCGCTAAGTTGGCAACACTGCGGTTTGGTCCAGTAGTCGTAAGCGTCTTTGTATTTAATGCGCGTGCGCAGGCTTGTACGTAACCTTGAAATTGTACATTTGTCTGAACAAATATTTCTAAATTGAGCTCCTAATCAAATATAACAGTGTTTTAGGAAGAAAACAAAACAAAAATATTTGGATTGAATGACAAAATTATTAATCAGTTGAATACACAACCTTAAAATTTTACATTTGTCAAAATGGATATTTCTTAATTGAGCTCCTAATTAAAAATATCTATATTTCACAGTATTTTGAAATAAAAAAGTTATTTTAAAAATAAAACAAAAAATGTTTATTTGAATTGAATTACAAAATAATAATCAGATGAAGTACGGCTTAAAACCCTTTTTCCAGTGTGCAGATCCACCACTATAAAAGAGGCCAGAAGATGAGATGGATGGACTGCAGGGGATTTTCAGGTTATTACAACTGGTGGTAAGTATGACTGATGCTTCAGCTGCTGTCTTGGAGGGACCATTGCATTAGAGAAGAGATTTTTACACTCTTGTTTTCATGGAGCTTCTTTTCATTTATTTAAATGACTACTTCCATATTTAGGCTACCTGCCTTCTGTTAACTTTTTTTTAATGGAGATTTATTTTATTGTATATTATTTAAGAAGCCGTTACATAATAGTTAAATACATTGAGGTTTTATTCAGGCATTTGTTTGTATGGCATATGTTTTGGGAATTCATGTTTTGAATGACGTTTTCAGTGTTGTCCAACCAAGTCAGACCGCTGTCCAGGAGAGCTGCTTTCTAGGAAAGACTATTGCTTTAGAATAGGGAATCTTGCGTCCTTGTTTTCATTAAAGGAGACATATTATGGTGTTTTCCCAACAAGTAAACAAAGTATATGAGTACCAGAAAACATGTTTTTGAAGCTGTTTGCTGGAAATAGCTTTTAGGAAAAAAGATCTCGCTTTTCCCCTCTGTTTCAGTCCCTTCGGAATGCGCTTTTTCTGGTGTCTGTACCTTTAACGCAAATGAGCTGCTGCCCATTGACCAATGAGCTGTCAGAGTGAACCACAGCATGGAGGAGAAGTGATGGTTGCCGTTTACGGACTACCGGAGCTCTATATCTATAGAATAGGATATCATAATAATAATAATAATATATAGCGAATTATATAATATTTATATCTAATATCACGGCCAAAAGCTATGTGCCCATCGGATGATATTATGAATCATAAAGACTGCGTCTGATGTCTCTCGTACTTCCACAACAAGTAAAGACTCGTGGTGGGGGTTATCTCGGCTATGGTTGAGAATAATTGGGGGAAAGGAACTTTGGCCTTGACTCTCTGACGTCCATATTGATCAGCGAGATGGAGGAAAAAAGGATTGTTCTCCCGGAGCTGAGCTTCCGGACTGCCGCCCAGGTCCCCCCCGCCGGAGCTGCCAGGGCTGCCGGAGCTGCCGGACTGCCGCCAGAGCTTCGGCGGCAGTCCGGCACATCCGGCGGGGGGAGCTCGGTGGCAGTCCGGCAGCTCTAGCGGAGAAATGGATTGTACTTCCGGAGCTGAGCTGCCGGGCTGCCGCCGAACTCCCCCTGCCGGAGCTGCCGGATTGCCGCCGAAGCTCCCCCACCTTAACTGCCGGACTTGCTCCAGAGCTTCGGCGGCAATCCGACAGCTCCGCCGGACTCCCTGCCAGGCAGTCACATGGCAAACTGACAAATTAGACATCTATATTTGTATCGAATATCCCTGCTTCTGAATGCGCAAACATCTCCGCCCAGTGCTCGTCCGCTGGTCCACAAAATCTTAGCTATGCTCTGATTGGAGGGGGGTGGGGAAATGGGAGGTCATATTCAAACATATCCCATTCCTACGTAGGAGGGGCGCCGGAACTGACTCGCTTTCAGCAATGCATATCTTACAAAAATCATGTACAGACTTTTTTTAAAGTTTGTATGTGTGTGGGAGCACCAAAGACCCAAAACAACAGCCCGAATCTTAGGAAAAGTGTTGTTTTCATCGGTACCCTTTAAGGTTATTAGAATTAGCCTTACCTCGAAAATATTTTTTTATATTCTACTTTGAATGAAAATTTGTTCAGTTACGTTGTTATAGAAACCATAAGAGAATGTGGGGGATTCTTGTTACGTTATGTTTGGAACTTCTGTGTAATGTATTATTTACTTAGCACTTAACTACTTTTACTTTTTTCATTTTATGAAGATGATATTTTTTTTATAATTTGATGGTTTACTTTGTTGGTTTCAGATGTTAAATGTTGATAGAAAAGAGACATTTGTGACGTAATTTAGTACGAAAAATCAAGTAGCTCTGCACTGACATACATTTTATGTAAGATTTTCCAATTCATTCAAAAACGAGCCATTAGAATGTGTAGATTAGACTCTGACTTGTAATCAATATGACTCATAATTTCTTCTGCGGTTGAAGGGAAGTAAACGGTAAGAATTATATAATATCATCACGTCACTAAATATCTCCAAACCTTCTTGAAGCTATGTGTACTTGTAAGATAACATTAATCAAGTAGTATGTTTGTTTTTATCAAATAAGCCTCCATCATGAGTACGGACGCAGAGATGGCCGTTTACGGCCAGGCGGCCATTTTCCTCCGGAAGCCAGAGAAGGAGAGGATTGCGGCCCAGAGCGCGCCATTCGATGCGAAGGCTGCTGCATATGTCACTGATGTTAAGGAACTGTACGTAAAGTGTACCATCAATAAGAGGGAGGGTGGCAAAGTCACCGTCACAGTTTTGGCTACAAAAGAGGTAGGCAGAGATTGATCATCAACTGGTATCATTCAGAAAGTTTAAGTCTCAATAGCTGCACTGGTAAGAAAACTAAAAATGGGTTTCCATTTTTTAGGAGAAGACAGTCAAGGAGGACAATATCACACCCATGAACCCTCCCAAGTATGACAAAATTGAGGACATGGCCATGATGACCCATCTCAATGAAGCCTCTGTGTTGTATAACCTTGCAGAGCGTTATTCAGCATGGATGATCTATGTAAGATATTTTGCCTCAATGAAAATATAAGAAAAGTAAGTGAAATGAATCGTTAATAGGTCAAATCAATGTGAATCTATGTGACCTCCTTCAGACCTACTCTGGGCTGTTCTGTGCCACTGTAAACCCCTACAAGTGGCTTCCAGTGTACGACCAGTCGGTTGTCAATGCCTACAGAGGCAAGAAGCGTATGGAGGCTCCACCCCACATCTTCTCTGTCTCTGACAACGCCTTCCAGAACAACTGGTTTGTAAATTCAAAGTTTCAAATCCCTAATCTTATCTAGTTTTCATCAATTCGAGGCACACTCATGCAATGTTTGATACATTTGTTTAACAGATGGAGAGAACCAGTCAGTCCTTATCACGTAAATTTGATGCTGGAAACATGATATAAATATAATACAATGATTCCCTCATTGGAAAACATGTCAAAATGAAATTACTTTATGCTTCTTTTCACACCCAGTGGAGAATCCGGTGCTGGAAGGACCAAGCGTGTCATCCAGTACTTTGCTACCATCTCAGTGGGTGGTGGAGGAGATAATAAGAAGGATGCAGGCGCTGGAAAGATAAAAGTATGTTTGAAAAATAAAACTAAACATTATATCAATGAATCAATACATTAAAAAATCACGTAAGAACACGAAGAATTCAAATATAATTCAGTAAAAAGGTATTAACATTTTATGCTTGATTATAGGGGTCACTGGAGGACCAGATTATTGCAGCCAATCCCCTGCTGGAGGCCTATGGTAATGCCAAGACTGTGAGAAATGACAACTCCTCCCGTTTTGTAAGTATGAGAAGAATTCATCCCTGAAGATACTCCTGAGTTTTTGAGCATTCTTTAAAAGATGTTGAAACGAATTATTTTCCAAACAGGGTAAATTCAGCAGAATTCATTTCCATGCAAACGGTAAACTATCCAGTGCTGACATTGAGACGTGTAAGTATCTAGTTCTACATGTGGATTCCTTAACCAAGATTATTAGTGGTATAGGTTTTGATTAATGAATGGGCCTTATAGATCTGCTGGAGAAGTCAAGAGTGACATTCCAGCTTCCCGATGAGAGAGGCTATCACATCTTCTACCAGATGATGACCAACCACAAACCTGAGATCATTGGTGAGATTTTATAATAGTAAGAGTGTGAAGAATGTACTTAATATTAAGATGAAAAGTTTTCCTGAATTGCCTTTATCTATTCGAATATGACTTAATATGTACAAATGACTTCTGATTCTGAAGTTCAAATATTTAAAGGGCTAATTTTCTCTCTAGAAAAAATCGTTTTTGGTAAAGATTATATCTTCCATTGCATATTGTGGAAATGCATTTGGAAAACATGCATTGCATGTAAGTGCTAAGAAAGATTAATTTGTTTTTTATTCAGAAGTTATCTGTTAGGTAGCAGCATATCAAGCAGAAAAAATACATTTGTTTAATCCCTCAGAAATTACACATGAAACAATTTAGAAAAATATAGATTGGAAACGATAATGACAAAATCTAAGCAGAGAAATGACATATATTTAAAGGTCCCATGACATGCTATTTTATGTATTCTTTAATATAGGTATTAGTGGGCAACTAACACAGTATTCAAAGACGTTCCCTAAATTCAGCCGTGGTGCAGAGTTACAGCCACTCCGAGCCAGTCGCACATTGAGCTTCCCCCAAATGCGCTGTTTCGGTGGGCGTGTCAAGGAGGAGGGTGGGGGTGTGGCCCTGAGCAGCTTGCAGCCACGGTACCATGCGCTCTGTTTACAGTGGATGTATCGCAATGGCGAGGCGCACACAGCCTTTAGCCGTGTTCTGTAAATATTCTAGAACACACAGGAGTCCTGGAGCTCTATATCTAAATATTATCATATAGCCTACACATATATCTATATCATATAATATATATTATCACGGCCAAAAGCTGTGTGAGCCGATATTATGAATCTCAAACGACCGCGTTGGGTTCTCCGACGTTCCTGGTTCTTCAACGTCCACATCAATGTGAATACACACACTGTAGCAAGTGTTTCTTGTCGGTTCTTTGACGTGTCTTGTATTTCCACAACGAGACTGTCGTGGGGGTTATCTGAGCCATGGTTGAGAAGGAATTGGGGGAAAGGAACTTTGGTTTGACTCGCTGAAGTAGCCATACATGAACTGCGGCATGCCGCCGGTTGCCGCGAGGCACCATCGCCCGGCAGCGGGCAGCCGGCAGCGCGCGGTTCAGTCGACTTCAGGTTGATGTGAAAGTGGAAGAACCAGAGACGTCGCAGAACCCGACAAAGTCGTTTGTGATTCATAATATCGTCTGGAGGAGCACACAATATGTTATATGATATAGATATCGATGTATTATATGATATTATTTAGATATAGAGCTCCAGGACTGTAACGCAAAAGTGTTGTACACTTCCTTGTTATTTGGATAACCGTTCTGCTGTTGGTGTGATGGCGCATAACACGTCGGACTCTCGTCTCTGGTATTTCTACAACGAGACTCGTATTGGGGGTTATCTCAGCCAAGGTTGAGAATGAATTGGGGGGAAGGAACTTTGGCTTTGACTCCCTCAAGAACATGAACCACGACATGGAGGAGAAAGGGATTGTTGGCGGCGAATGTCTCCCGCTTGAGCCCCGCTGAGGGACCACCGCCGGAGGCGGAGGTGCATAAGCGCTGCCCGGCAAAGATCCCTTTCTCCTCCTTGTCGTGGTTCATGTTCTTGAGGGAGTCAAAGCCAAAGTTCCTTCCCCCCAATTCATTCTCAACCTTGGCTGAGATAACCCCCAATACGAGTCTCGTTGTAGAAATACCAGAGACGAGAGTCCGACGTGTTATGCGCCATCACACCAACAGCAGAACGGTTATCCAAATAACAAGGAAGTGTACAACACTTTTGCGTTACAGTCCTGGAGCTCTATATCTAAATAATATCATATAATACATAGATATCTATATCATATAACATATTGTGTGCGCCTCCAGACGATATTATGAATCACAAACGACTTTGTCGGGTTCTGCGACGTCTCTGGTTCTTCCACTTTCACCTCAACCTGAAGTCGACTGAACCGCGCGCTACCTGCTGCCGGCTGCCCGCTGCCGGGCGATGGTGCCTCGCGGCAACCGGCGGCATGTCGCAGTTCATGTACTTCAGCGAGTCAAACCAAAGTTCCTTTCCCCCAATTCCTTCTCAACCATGGCTCAGATAACCCCCACGACAGTCTCGTTGTGGAAATACAAGACACGTCAAAGAACCGACAAGAAACACTTGCGTTACAGTGTGTGTATTCACACACACATGTGGCGCTCAGTGTTGCCAGATTTGGTTGAGCTAAATCCGCCCAATCACGTTCCAAAACCCGCCCACTTCAGCAAAAAACCACCCAATGACGTTTTTCACAGGAAAAAAATAATTTTTGAATAAACATTAAACGCATGTTGTGGTTCTAGTGTTATATGCGCCAAGAGTTACTTCTAATGGCTGCAATGTTTTAGGCTCCGTCCGGTTGAGGAGTAATAATAAACATCCCTGGGGATTTGACCATATCGACTCGTCCTTCTGATTACGCGGTAACGCTACGGTATTAAACAATTAAGCCCAAATGGCAAGTTCTATTTTATTATCACAGACCGTGCATGTCACAGAAAATGTGGATATTTCCCCCACTTCGGCATGATGCTTATTTCGCTAACAGAGTTGAGAGAGAGCGGGATTTTGCCTCAGACTTCTGCGTCGGCGCACAACGGTTTGTTGATGTGACATCACGACGTGAAGTATATTGAAGTATTGGCCTACTGAGTTTTGTATTTGTACTGTTTTTAAACCATAAAATAACAGTTTGGTGTGCTGTTTTCACATTATTAAAAAACCGCCAGATATTGGCAAAGTGCCTCTGTGGAGGCGGGTTTCGGGGTTTGGGTTTCACGGCTTTCGCGGCAAATTGTGGACACGATTGTTTAGGGGGGGGGGGGGGGAGGTAGACTGTTGTTGACCGGGGAGGGGGGGGGGAGACACGTTTGTTGAGGGGGGGACGACGACACGATTGTAGGGGGGGGAACACGTCAGTTGAAGGGGGACGACGACGATGACACGTTTGTTGAGGGGGGGGGAGACACGTTTGTAGGGGGGGGGGGCACGCTCGACAACGAGAGTTGGTTTTTATTGAACGCTCGACAACGAGAGTTGGTTTTTATTGAACGAGACTTCAACACGGAACAGCTGCACGAAACGATGGTCACGTCACTCTCGGTGACGGTGTCGACAACAATGAACACACGAACAATGTTAATAGAACAACACACAACCACATAACATCCCGAACCCATCAACCCCACTTAATCCTAACAACAAAACAAGTTAACAAAAGCCCCATTTGTCAACTGACAACCCCAATTCCCAGAATCCCCCGCGGCTCCGGAACACGGCGTAGTTTATATTAATCTTTATTATCCGAATGGGAAATGCAATATTTTAGGACAGATACACCATTAAACGCGTTTCTAATGACATTTCTAGCGAGAAATGTACATTTTCCTTACATAATCTTCATTCAGTGAATGTGTATGATCTTTATTAATCTTTATTATCTGAATGGGAAATGCAATATTTTAGGACCGATTCACCGTTAAACGTGTTTCTAATAACATTTCTAGCGAGAAATATACTTTTTACTTGCATAATCTTCAGTCACTGATTGTGTCTGATCTTTAGTTTTATAGTTATTAGGATTTGATCGGATCGCTCGCATGTTTCAACGTCAGGTTGTTAGGCTGCTTTCGCTAAACTAGCAGCTCACTTGCTTCCTGCGTTTGTGTTATTAAACTGTTACTTTATGTAACTTTTAATGATATCATCTTGTTAGAAACACGTATATCTGAGAGGCAACCCAGTCGCCAAAAGCATTCGTTGACAGTGTACGTTTCGTGAACACTGGATTACGTCGCATTTCAACATAAAATAGCGTGTTATACACACACACACACACGCACGCACACACACGCACGCACACACACACACACGCACACGCACGCACACACACACACGCACACGCACGCACAGACACACACACACACACACACACACACACACACACACACACACACACACACACACACACACACACACACACACACGGTGCATTTCGCTGCTAAAACAACAACAACAACAACAACAACAAAATATTCCCTCAAATATTATTACTAAAGAACCGTTTTCCAAAGAACGAAATGTGAACCAATGCATTCTGAATGGGAGTGTTTCTCCGATTAAATATCATTAATCTCCGTGTGTTGGGTGGTAGGCCTATTCTATTTTTTTCAACGGGGCTGCATCCAGTCACTTGACCGTCATGCTGCTATGGTGGTTGCTATCGACCGCCCCCTCTAATCCTTACATGGCTCTAAAAACCACGCGGCAAAGGAGCTGCCGTAAATTGTGTTGTTTTTGTCGTAAACTGGGGTCCGACGGTCAAAAAATAGACAGATATTCCGAGGTATCCTTAAAAGGCAGCTTGGATGTTTTTATTTTCTGCAGTTTAGACTTCTTCTATAACCTATTTTTGAAAGCAAAACACCAAGTTCATTGATTTAACGAGGCAGGGTTATTTGAAACAATTTATTCAATAAATATTTGTGAGAGGTCATTCCTTCTCCTGAGTTTGCTTCCTATTTATGTCTAGTGTACACCCCTACTGTCCAAAAGCATCCCCCCCCCCCTCCCCATATGGATTTGGAGAGTTGTTGCCACGTCCCAGTGGTGGAAGTATCATATAATATGAAAGAGGGCATTCAATTATACTACAATGATCAATTAGGAGGCCGAAGCCCTAAAGGAAGTGATGCAATAGGTGACTGAGGCGAGAACATTTAAGTAAACTGTACCTTGGGGTCTCTTATATATCAAAGGGGGTTTCAAAGGACGCATACGCTTCAACCTGTGGCTCCAGCCCTACAGGAAATGACTCAGCAAGTGCTCCATCTCGTTGCACCTGCACCCAGCGGCTCGCTTGCAAGATTTTGGCCTGAAGTTCTTCCCAGACCTATACCCTAACAGTCCAACATGCATATCTGAGAATCAGGCCTCTCTTCAATAATGACAAAATGTTATGAGAGAAATACAGATTCACTTTTTGTTATCTCATAAGCGGCGTGGTGCCGGCTCCTTTTGACCTTTTGACCCCAGACTTCAAAGACGTGGCAACAGGCCAGCTGTGTCTACACACATTAAGCCACAAATGTACACCTCCATCCCGCAAAAAATGGGGCCTAGAAACTAACCTCTGTCTTATGTACATTGACTGTACTGTTGGAGGTCACGCCCCTTTTCCGGCCTTTTCGAGATAGCTAGGGATGCTAAAATGTTTACACACATTTCCCGGGGCCCCGAGAACGACATATCCAAGATTTGTAGTTCTAGCCCATAGAGAAAAAAAGTTTTCCCAAATGGACTGTCATTTGGACAAAGCCCCTTCAGAAGTGTTGCATGCGAGACCTAATGGTTCAGAATGTGGTGGAAAAACAGTTTTGGAGATAGGAAGGTCCTACCGCCCTGAAATTTGAATACCATATTCTAGGGCCTAACTGGGACCCCCGCACCGAAACTTGGCCCGGTCGGACCCCGAGTGCAGGAAGGGGGGGCCTGGACTTTCATAATCTTCGCTCGGTGAATGTAAAGAATGTTTGGTCGGATGTTATGACGAAGAATCATAATGTGAATGGGAATATTCTATTAATGTCTTGATATCATCTTTCTTCTCAACACTTCTGCTGCAGCCGCTTAAAGTCTCACTCCGAGAACCTTAAAATATGAATCAATCCATTAGAAGTATGAAAATATCTTCCCGGTCGTGCAACAGGGCAAACAAGGTGTCCTTTGACATCTACGTTTCGAGACGATTGCAACAGTGCCACACATGATCCTATTTGAATATGTTTCGGGGTAGTAATTAGCTGTCGATTTTGGAGGCCTTTATCAATAATGACCAGCTATAGATTTGCTTCCCGATGGAGATTTTTGACAAATTACATGTTAATTAGCATCTACACGTTAAGTTGAGTCCAATGAGATCAAGCTCGCCCTCTTGCTACACCGAGATCATGTCCTAGACCTAGGTGTACCATGTAAAATACATGTTACCATTAGCTAGAGTGTCATGCTTGGTGTCATTGGACTCAGCTCAACATGTAGATGCTAAATAACATGTCATTTGTCACAATTTTTTATCGGGAAGCAAATCAATAGCTGCTCATTATTGATTAAGGCCTCCAATTTCGACAGCTAATTACTACCATTAAACATGTTCGAATATGCTCATGTGTGGCACCGTTGCAATCGCCTGGAAGTGTAGATGTTGAAGGACACCTTGTTCGTTCTCCTACGCCACCGGGAAGATATTTACATGCTTCTGATTGACTAATGAATTGATTCAGCTATTCCCCCAGACGTCTGGGGTCAAAAGGTCAAAAGGAGACGGCACCAGCCCCGTTGAAAAAAATAGAATACCACCCAACACACGGAGATTAATGATATTTAAATGATTATGACAATGAAGTCTTTATTTGCATGGGTTTACATTTCGTTCTGTGTAGCATGGAAAAATCGGAGAAACACTCCCATTCAGAATGCATTGGTTTACATTTTGTTCTTTGGAAAACGGTTCCTTAGTAATAATATTTGAAGGAATATTTTGTTGTTGTTGTTTTAGCAGCGAAATGCACCGTGTGCGTGCGTGTGTGTGTGTGTGTGTGTGTGTGTGTGTGTGTGTGTGTGTGTGTGTGTGTGTGTGTGTGTGTGTGTGTGTGTGTGTGTGTGTGTGTGTGTGTGTGCGTGTGTGTGTGTGTCTGTGTCTGTGTGTGTCTGTGCGTGCGTGCGTGTGTGTGCGTGCGTGTGTGTGTGTATAACACGCTATTTTATGTTGAAATGCGACGTAATCCAGTGTTCACGAAACGTACACTGTCAACGAATGCTTTTGGCGACTGGGTTGCCTCTCAGATATACGTGTTTCTAACAAGATGATATCATTAAAAGTTACATAAAGTAACAGTTTAATAACACAAACGCAGGAAGCACGTGAGCTGCTAGTTTAGCGAAAGCAGCCTAACAACCTGACGTTGAAACATGCGAGCGATCCGATCAAATCCTAATAACTATAAAACTAAAGATCAGACACAATCAGTGACTGAAGATTATGCAAGTAAAAAGTATATTTCTCGCTAGAAATGTTATTAGAAACACGTTTAACGATTAATCGGTCCTAAAATATTGCATTTCCCATTCAGATAATAAAGATTAATAAAGATCATACACATTCACTGACTGAAGATTATGTAAGGAAAATGTACATTTCTCGCTAGAAATGTCATTAGAAACGCGTTTAATGGTGTATCTGTCCTAAAATATTGCATTTCCCATTCGGATAATAAAGATTAATATAAACTACGCCGTGTTCCGGAGCCGCGGGGGATTCTGGGAATTGGGGTTGTCAGTTGACAAATGGGGCTTTTTTTAACTTGTTTTGTTGTTAGGATTAAGTGGGGTTGATGGGTTCGGGATGCTATGTGGTTGTGTGTTGTTCTATTAACATTGTTCGTGTGTTCATTGTTGTCGACACCGTCACCGAGAGTGACGTGACCATCGTTTCGTGCAGCTGTTCCGTGTTGAAGTCTCGTTCAATAAAAACCAACTCTCGTTGTCGAGCATTCAATAAAAACCAACTCTCGTTGTCGAGCGTGCCCCCCCCTACAAACGTGTCTCCCCCCCCCTCAACAAACGTGTCTCCCCCCCCCTCAACAAACGTGTCGTCGTCGTCGTCCCCCTTCAACTAATGTGTTCCCCCCCCCCCCCCCCCCCCTACAATCGTGTCGTCGTCGTCCCCTCAACAAACGTGTCTCCCCCCCCCTCCCCGGTCAACAACAGTCTACCCCCCCCCCCCCCCTAAACAATCGTGTCCACAATTTGCCGTGAAACCCAAACCCCGAAACCCGCCTCCACAGCGGCACGCGTGGATACTGTAGGTATAACACGCTGTTTTTACGTTGTAATAGTACGTCTCCAGTGTTCATGGAAACGTACACCGTCTGCGTTTTTTCTTGGCGACTGGGTTGGGTCAGGGTAGCATACATACATTTTACCAGCCTCTGGCCATTTGCAGGATGAGCTAAATAGGCCACAAAACGACAACAAGTACCCAATTAACATACATCTCTATTAATGAAGCTAAACAGTATCCTCTTTCCTAAATCCCTTCTCACTCTCCTCTGAGGGTGCACTCACACTAGGGGCCCTACTTTAACGGTCTGAAACGCAAGTGGGAAGCACAAAGCGCAAGTAGCTTTGTGGGCGGTTCTACGGCGCTATCGCTATTTTACAGGCGGATAAATAACACTTGCGTCGCGGCGCAAGTGTCAAAAGGGTTGGTCTGAAGCAGCCTAGTTACCCGTAGGTGTGGTTTGGGCGTAATGTCCAACAAACCAATGAGAGTGCCAGCTCCCATCCCCTTTAAGAGCCATGAGTGCATTTGAATCGGACGAGTTGATATTTTGACAGCGCGTCTGCAGTCTCCGATGAGACAGATGCACATGAATTTCAAGCTGCAAATGGCTCAGTTTATTGCCAAATAATATGGCCTAATTCACACATGGAATAAGGGGTTTTCTTCCACAACTTCAGAAATACTGAGTCCTCAAATACATTTCGGCAAAGAAAAATATGATATGCGGTAACTGTGGTTCTATTTAATGATATACGCAATACATTATAAACTGTTTCTTATCAGTATTGTATGCTATCCTAATATGCATGTGTCCCCGCGGTAATATAAATTGCCATTGATTGTATTATGCGTTACGTGTTTAGTTTGCGTGTGTTTAAACAGAGCACACACGCGCGCCCGCATTCATTCATTCTTTTTAACACTCACTCGCGGTAAAACAATGTTTTTCACGATCAAATACTCATCAATCCTATAAGTTATGGGCATGTAGGCCTACACGATGTCTCTGTCAAGAAAATATGTGTTTGCTGTACGGTGTTTGCAGATGCATTGATTTAAAAGTACAACTTATTACCGGGATGGAGGTGTACATTTGTGGCTTAATGTGTGTAGACACAGCTGGCCTGTTGCCACGTCTTTGAAGTCTGGGGTCAAAAGTACAGCAAAATACCGTTTGCGCCAGAACACGCCTCCTCCTTCCGCCGAACCGCCCCTTGGGGCGCATGATCAATCCCTAATTTACCGGCGAGTGGCGGTGGTGGGAAAAGAACGCTCTGCGACAGTTGTAAACTAGCAACGACACATGCGCCAGTGACTAAGTCACTTGCGCCAGATGCAAGATAGGGCCCTAGGCCATCTGGCCGTGGCCGTTTTCACACCTAACCGTGCTCAAATCTGCCAGTGTGAGTGTGGCCAGTGTGGCCAGGCCAGGCCAACTTGGCCACTTGGGAGAGGTGTGCTGCTACGGTACGGGCCGCCACAGTACAGATGCTAATGAGCCGACACGCGCACACGCACGGCTACGCAACCTGAGCTGGATGATGTATAGACCATGCGACGACCATGGACATAATAAAGGCGACGAGCCTTCTTTCCAATTAAATGGTAAACATGGCGTCAAGCGGTTCAACTGTTGGTTCACGTTGGTCCCATAGAAAAGTCGAGTGTCTGTTAGCCATTTGGGCAGACGATAAGCAACAGACTCAGCAAAGTGCGAACTGTGTTCTCTGTGTTGTTGTCCATTGCTGTTAAAACTCTGACCGGCGGCAGACTTTATTATGGTCCATGCAGCGGACGCTTGGTGATGACGTGTTACGACGTGATGACGTATGTACAAGAGCCTTCCGTGGCCAGGCCACAGCTGCGACAGCCAACGGCCACGGCCAGATGGCCTAGTGTGAGTGCAGGCCAGAGAACACACGGTTAGGTGTGAAAACGGCCAACGGCCACGGCCAGATGGCCTAGTGTGAGTGCAACCTAATACCTCCTTTAACATGTAGCTAAGTGACATTCAAAATAAAGGTATATTACGAGGGACAAATAGTATAAATTTTTATTTATTTTTTTAATACTTTATTTAAACATGCCAATTACAAAATATAAATACCATTTCAGGTTAAACATCTTTACAATGGGTCTTGCTCGTTGCCCGAGACAATGGCAGCCAGTCTGTCTCTTGTATCATTACCAGGGGTCTGGTTATCTGCCAGGGGGCACGGGGAGGCCATGATGACGTCACAGGGTAGGGTTGTCCCATTTGGTAGGGGATCGGTTAGGGGTAGCAATGAGGGGTAGCAATGAGGGTTAGGGTTGAGACAGTGAGCAAAGAAACGGGATTGGGCCTTTATATGACCTGGATTACACATATGTTGTTTGTGGATTTGAATGATCATTTTTCATGCAAAGAAAACTAAAAATGTTCGTGAAGAAGATTGATAATTTTAGGTTTTATGTGAGGCCGCTTTGTGAACTACAGCTCTTCGCTGCTCTCGACGCATATGATATACGTCACAACACCCGCACTTGGAACTCGGCACAGAGATTCAAAGATGGCGATCTCTCTGCCCACTTCACCGCTGTTTCCAAGGGGAGGATAAAAGCATCGAAAGAGGTGAAAACCATCATAAGTCGGGGCACGTGCAGAGTTTCAGTTATGCCGATGGGAAGATTGTCGGTCTTCTCCACACCAGTCGCAGGGAGCGTGACGTCACATACGAGCCGTGTAGTCTTTCTCGTTGCGTTTTCTCTACAGCCTTTATCTGAACAATTGCACAATAAACGGTCGAACTCTTTGCATGAAAAATTATCCTTTAAATCCACAAACAACATATGTGTAATCCAGGGCATATAAAGACCGGGACCAGAAAATAATTATTTTCTCTCCATTGACACCCATTCATATTTTTCGATCTCATAGGTCCCATGAGCTCTACCGGAAGGGGCGTGACTTCGCCACTCGATAGTCGAATCTCTGGACTGAAAAGGCAGATCTGATTCGACCCTGAATGAATCTGAGTAAACTGGCAGTTTACACCGATTAAGACGTTCAAATGTATTTATGTAGATAAAGTTGTTAAATTGTGTTAAGAAATGTGTTTAAAAACGCACAAAGATGTTGTAATGTTTCAGAAATATGTTTAAAATATTCTGACGTGTTGCTGAAAAAATATGTTTCAAATGTTTCAAAAATATGTTTCAAATGTTTTAAAATTATGATCAGAGATGTTTAAAATGTGTAAAATAATTAAGATAGCTTTCAAAACACAGGTATTTAGAAAAAAAAATTGGGGGGGGGGGGCTCAGCTGAAATTTCTTCTCTGAGGGGGGGCTCACTCTCTCACACTTTGAAAACCCCATTAAGCTTTATGCCTTTAAACACAGGTAAACATTATCTTCTCTGAAATGTCTACCTGGATTGTCCACAGTTCAGTTTCAATTGAGTAAAAGTACAGTATCAACATTGCCACTTAACAAGTCACAGTTCAGTATTAATTTGTCTCGTCGTTAATAATTTTGTTGACTTTCAATGTATGTGGCAAAGTCAGTAACAACACTCCACCTAGGTGAATAGGGTTCTCCAGACAAAAGAGGCAGGGTGGTGGCATTAAAAATCTGGTTGATTGCAAATGTTTGATAATTAACATGGCAGGGGTGCTCCACTGCCATCAACATGTGCGCACTGATTCCTCATTGTGCAACAGGTGTGCAGCCTCACCCAGCCCCATAGTCCAATCAGACTCAGTCACGTTAGGCTGCTTAAACCAGCCGTCATCCATACACACCATCAAAGAAAAATAACTGGAACCTGAACCCCATTGTCCCTGCACCCCCTGGGATACACACCAACCCACCCTCCCCCTCCTCCCTGGAGACCGGAGACATGGGATGCTGCCTTGCCTGGCTGAGCTTCAGCGGATGCGTTGGTGGCAGGGCTGTCAGGACAGGGCTGCTGGGGTTGAGGTTCAGATGGGCTACAGTGGAAGCTCCTCGGATGGCCGGAAACAGCCCCTGGTAGGGCCACCCTCTCCCAGGGCCATTCCACAACCCCTCATGGAGCATGCAGCCATTTTTTGTTCCTGTGCTGGCTGGCCGAGGGGTGACTGGGCCTGTGCTGCTTTTGGTGCAGGGCTGGGCTAGCTGTAGACGCTTGCCTCCCAGTGGCTGCCTCCCCTGGTCACCACTGCATTGTTGGGGAAAGGGCTGATGCTGGCTGCCTATCTCCGCTGCTGGTGGTCAGTGCGTCCCTGGACATTCCTTCTGGGGCCCCAGCGGTTTTGAGAGGCCCCACATTGGCCGCCAGTGTAAGACTGGCTATTGCCAGGCCAAGATCAATCGTAGATTGCACGTTGGTCTGGGGAAGCTGCCGTCATTTTCTTCAGCACAAGAGGCATGATCAACGGGCCTAGTTCAAATGACTCTGTATGCGATTGGCTGCTTGCTGTTGCTTCCCTGCCGTCATTGTGTTAAACCAGCCAATAGCGCGCCAAGGGGAAAAGCCAACTTGGTAATTGGCTCCCGCAAAAAAGCTTCAGAAGCAGAAAGAAATGTATTGCTCTTCTCCAGACCCTTGTGCAGGGCGAACCCAAATCGCCGGCAGAATGGGCGGGGGTACCCAGTTTATGCCAGTGTAGCAAAGGCCATGCCACACTCCACCGAAGAGACTCTTCCAGCCGTCATCCAAACACCAGAAAAGTCCCCTAGGCTCCTCCAAACATGAAGGACAGGACAAGGGTGGTGATGTTAAATCTGGTTTATTGTTAATGAACATGGCAAGGGTGCTGTGCTGCCATACATGAGATCTGTGTGGAGATTGCTGGTTAAGCCAGTACACACTGATTACCCAATGTGCAACATGTGTGCAGCAGGGTCCAAAGCAGCCATCATCCATACACTGCCACAATGTCAACATTGTAAAGTAGACACTCAATACGATTATCAAGAACATATCGACATGTATTAAATTAAGTCTCATTAAATAACGGTTATAACAGTTTCATTATTTAATCAACCACATGAATAGCAACTTTTTCCAACTCATTTTCTTCAACTAATATTGTAATTGAGTGCTTACTGCGTACATACCAATCTATATTTCTGTATATATATATATATATATATATATATATATATATATATATATATATATATATACTTTAATTTGTATATAAATACAAAGAGCAATACTTTATGGTAGCGTGACTGTATTATACTACTATATGCACAGCCAGTAGTAACCATGAGGACAATTCATTGATTGCTGTCGCTGGTCTGATGAACATTAAGGTAGAGAACAGCGAGCAGAGTGAGTGAGCGGTAGTTGGATCCTCCGGCCAGGGCCAGATTATCCATAAGGGCATGTGGGCCCGTGCCAAGGAGCACCAACCATTGGCAATGGCAACCACTGGGGGGGCCCCATATGAAAGAAGCTTTACTTTTCTTTTTTTTCGGAAATTGTTAGATTATTCACTTGAAATTGTTGAAAGACCATACATTACTCGTTTATGAATATTAATTTCACAAAAATAACAATAATAAAAATAATAATTAAATCAAGATGACCACTATCACTCCCCCTCCCCAATCTGTCAGAATTGAGTTGGTCCACAAGCGCGCGCAAATGTGCAAACGCTCAACTTGATAAATTGGAAACCGTGATTATGACAGATGTTTGGGAAAGCATACCTACCAGGTTCAAGGCCACTACTTTGCAAACCCATGACATAACTTTGGATAATGCACAACGTCTTTTGGAGTCACTGCGTTCTTAATTGGCATAGCAGAGGGATCAAATGTAACGCTAGCCCTCATGTACTTCACTATACTATACAGTTTATATCTTCTAATATGATACATCTATTCAAATTCTACTGTATTTGCGGGCGCTGAATGCAATAAAGATGATAAAAAAGACATGATGTGAAAAGTTCCGCTTTCAGCCTGCATTTCAAACACAACATTAAACTGATATGTAGCTAAAGCAAAAGTTTAATCAGGATGACATTGAAAGCACCTCCACTTCAACTCTCAACCAATTAGGACCTCATGCATTAACAGTACAATTGCGCGCCAACACAAGCATTCATGCTTGTCACTTGTCTGTTGTTTTCATTGCGACTCGCTGCAGCCCTCCTCTATTCTCTATTCTGTAGCGTCTAGACAGCGTCTAGACAGCGTCAAGGGGGTCAGGGGTCGGGGCGCAGGGTCAGCTTAGCTCAGGAGGTAGAGTGGGTTGACGTGTAAACGGAAGGTAGCTATTTAGATGCCCGGCTCCTCCTAGAGTGTAGAGAAGACCCTGAGTAAGACGCATCACCCTAACTGCTCCCGATGAGCTGGCTGTCGCCTTGCATGGTTAACTCCGCCGTCGGAGTGTGATGGTGTCTAATCGCCAAATGTGTTGTCAATAAATGTTGTGGTTCATTTAAAATACTTTGCTCTCCTGATTAAAATACCTACTATCGGAGTAAAATAAGGTTCTACATCAATGAATACAGTACAAACATTGACAGGTTTGAAAGCATTTTTCATATCTGTTACATTTATTTTAATCAAGTATGAATTATTTTCATACAAGTGAGGAAAATATTTTCAATCCCATTTATACTCCTGCTCCTTGGTATTTTTCTGTTCAAACACTGACTCATTCCATATGCAGTGTGTTTGACAGCTGCCGTAGTGATCTGGTACATGTTGAATCAAAGGTCAGGCTACTGATTTCAATGTTCTTGACATACAAACTTTATAAGTCACACAAACACACGCACGCATGCACGCACGCACACACACACGCACACGCACACGCACACACATACACACAACCACACACAAACACACACATAATTTTGGTTGAAGCTATAAGCATCCTTATATATCGCGTTTCATAAATGTATGAGGTTTTTTTCTGCATACATAAAATAGGTAATCCGATAACTAGATGGATAGCCAGACAGATAGGAAGATATATGCTGTGTGGAGCCACAATAACTTTATAAATAATTTGTAAACGGATGTTTATTAGTTTATTCTAAGTAAAAGATTTGTTACATAGCACACTACATTGATGAAATAATAATAAAAAAACATAGTAGCAATGGAAACACTGGAAGGTGTGGAACCTAAAGGTATAAATACATGCAACACTATACCCTCCAGTATCAGGCCTCTATAAAATCTTAATCCCTGGCATTATGTCATCAACATCTTTAAATTCTAACCATGCCTGGAAAGGAATGCAGGCTCGCAGTTGCAACTGCTATCAAACTATATATTTATAGAGTCAACCGATTTTCAGCTTATCAAACATAGCAAATGTTCAAAACATCAGCATGGAAACACATTAGAAAATGTGCATTAAATATCTCCACACGTTATAGCATATACAATTTCAATAAATTATAATATTACATATTATTATATAATATTTGAATCGTGGAAAAACATAACATATACGTTAACATTATAATGCATTCTATTTTGTATTATTTGAAAGAGATTATGAATTGTATTCCAGGTCTACACTATTGTGATAGAAATTATTAATCTATATATATACTGCTATCATGTATGATATTCAAGGTATGAGCCAATGACAAAATCTAGTGCAAAGCTAAATAAA
The DNA here is from genome assembly GCF_031168955.1 of Gadus macrocephalus. Lineage (NCBI taxonomy): Eukaryota > Metazoa > Chordata > Actinopteri > Gadiformes > Gadidae > Gadus > Gadus macrocephalus. The sequence goes on from NC_082385.1 coordinate 10,966,246, forward strand.
ACAGCCATTTGAAGATCTGTCCTTATATAGTTGGCCTGGACTGCAGGACCACCTATATATAAGAGGCTAGAAGATGAGATGGATAGTCTGCAGGGGAGTTCAGGTTATTACAACTGGTGGTAAGTAAGACAGAGGCATCAGCTGCTGTGTAGGGGAGACCACTGCATTAGAGTGGAGAATCTTTCAAGCATGTTTTCTTGGAGGTTATTTTCCTGTATTTCAATTGCTCTTACCTACCTAATTCTTCTTTACCTTATTTATTTATTTTACTTGAAAGATACTTACCTATATTTTAGTTTAAGAAACCATTAGAATGCACATTTGCATGTAGTTGTTTCCTGTAAGGTTACGTTTTTTATGCATTAACTCTTATCTACTTTTATTTAATTCTATGAAGGTTATTTAAGATTTGTATTTGATATTAGTATAGTTGTTTTCAGATGATAAAATGTCAATGGAAGAGATACATCTATTAGGTTATAAAGTATACACAATCAATTTCCGTTTTGTCTGCAAATTTCTACTCAAAATACAGAATAAACATTTTGAAGTCAGTAAATTGTGAAAGTTAGACTGTGACTTTTACAAGTGACTCATTAACATAATGACTAACTTTTTTTGAAGGAACACTTTCTTCTACAGTTGAAGGAAAGAAGACGGTAAGAATAATTAAATATCATCTCAACATTATCATCTCAAACTTCTCCAAACAGCTTAAAATATGTTTATAATATTATAATATTATTATATATGATATTATGTATAATATATATTTTTTTTTTTTCATGAAATAAGCCTCCATCATGAGTACGGACGCAGAGATGGCCGCTTACGGCAAGGCTGCCATTTACCTCCGGAAGCCAGAGAAGGAGAGGATTGCGGCCCAGAGCGCGCCATTCGATGCAAAGGCTGCTGCATATGTCACTGATGTTAAGGAACTGTACGTAAAGTGTACCATCAATAAGAGGGAGGGTGGCAAAGTCACCGTCACCGTTTTGGCTACAAAGGAGGTAGGCAGTGGTTGATCATGGCAGAGGCTAATCTGTTGGAATCAACAGTACGAAAGGGAAAGTTGCAATAGATGCACTCGTAAGAAAACTAAAAAAGGATTTCCATATTTTAGGAGAGAACAGTCAAGGAGGACGATGTCACACCCATGAACCCTCCCAAGTACGACAAAATTGAGGACATGGCCATGATGACTCATCTCAATGAAGCCTCTGTGTTGTATAACCTTGCAGAGCGTTATGCAGCATGGATGATCTACGTAAGATACTTAACATTCTAAATGAAAATAAATAATATATACAATATATAATAATATATTATATCAATCACTATTCATCTCTCTGTGAATTCCTTCAGACCTACTCTGGGCTGTTCTGTGCCACTGTAAACCCCTACAAGTGGCTCCCAGTGTACGATCAGGAGGTTGTCAATGCCTACAGAGGCAAGAAGCGTATGGAGGCTCCACCCCACATCTTCTCTGTCTCTGACAACGCCTTTCAGTTCATGCTCACTGGTTTGTAAATTCAAAGTTTCAATTCCCTAATTTTATTAATTAGAAGCATACTCATGCAATGTTTGATACATTTGTTTTACAGATAGAGAGAACCAGTCTGTCCTGATCACGTAAGTTTGATTCTGTCCACATTATATAAATATACTACAACGATTCCTACATTGGAAAACATGTCAGAATTAACTTACTTTATTCTTCTTTTCATACCCAGTGGAGAATCCGGTGCTGGAAAAACTGTGAACACCAAGCGTGTCATCCAATACTTTGCTACCATCTCAGTGGGTGGAGAGAAGAAGAAGGATGAAGGCGCTGGAAAGATAAAGGTGTGTTTAAAAATGAACAGTAAATCAATGAATCAATACATAAAGAAATCACATAATAAGAACATGAAGAATATAAATATGATTCAATAAAAAGGTATTCATATTTTATCTTTTGATTATAGGGGTCACTTGAGGACCAGATTATTGCAGCCAATCCCCTGCTGGAGGCCTATGGTAATGCCAAGACTGTGAGAAATGACAACTCCTCCCGTTTTGTAAGTATGACGTTAGAATTCCTCCCTGAGGAAGCTCCTTAGATTGAATTGATGTTTTTAGGATGCTTAAACTAATTATTTCCAAACAGGGTAAATTCATCAGAATTCATTTTCACGCAACTGGTAAACTGTCCAGTGCTGACATTGAGACGTGTAAGTATCTCATTCTAAATTTGAATTAACTATGATAATTAGTGGATGTGGTAGTTTTGTTTATCGAATGGGCCTTTTAGACCTGTTGGAGAAGTCCAGAGTGACATTCCAGCTTCCTGATGAGAGAGGCTATCACATCTTCTACCAGATGATGACCAACCACAAACCTGAGATCATTGGTGAGGTTGTTTAATAGTGAAGCATATGTATCATGTAAAGATGCATTGTTATTAAAACTTTTTTTAATTATAATTATTTTTAAATGTATTTAACTTTGTGAAGGAGTGTGCTTTTCATTCTAGAATTAAATGGTTGCTGGTAACGTTTATATCTCTCATTGCAACGTTTGTAACCACTTAAAGCATGCAAGTGCAAAGAAAGAGTTTCAATCTTTGATTTGGAAGTGTTCTGTTAGCTGGTAGAGCGAACAAGAGACATTGATACAATTTGAGGAGAATATACCTTTATTTAATCCCTCAGAAATGACTCTCATCACGACAAACCCCTACGACTTCCCCATGTGCAGTCAAGGTCAGATCACTGTGGCCAGCATTGATGACAAAGAGGAGCTGGATGCTACTGATGTCAGTAGTTGTTTTGAACACACATATATTCTCCACGCTATATTTACTTTCTGAATTATGTGTAACATTAGCCTTGTTTTCACACAGACTGCTATTGATATTTTGGGCTTCACTAATGAGGACAAGATGGGCATCTACAAGTTCACTGGTGCTGTGCTTCACCACGGTAACATGAAGTTCAAGCAGAAGCAGCGTGAGGAGCAGGCTGAGCCTGATGGCAATGAAGGTAACGATTAACATGAATTCATCAGTGAACTACAAGTTATATTGATGCATATTTGCTTGTATTACATTGGAGTAATTATTATACTGAATAAAAACACATTTTTCATGTTACCTTTGTAGAGGCCGACAAGATTTCCTATCTACTGGGTCTGAACTCTGCTGATATGCTCAAGGCTCTTTGCTACCCAAGAGTGAAGGTCGGAAATGAGTATGTCACCAAGGGACAGACTGTACCTCAGGTAAGAAAAACACAATGTGTTCATGAAATATGGTACAAATTGTCAAAACATGATGCATTGTCTAATATCAGATTAATATTTTTGAGGATTTTTGATGAAAATGTATTTTCAGGTCAACAACTCAGTGAGTGCCCTGGCCAAGTCTATCTATGAGAGGATGTTCTTGTGGATGGTCATCCGTATCAACACGATGCTGGACACCAAGCAAGCAAGACAATTCTACATTGGTGTGCTGGACATTGCTGGTTTTGAGATTTTTGATGTAAGTTGTTACATAATGTGGCCGCATCGCTTCCTAGCATTTCCTTCATTCAGACAGAATAGTACCATTCAATTATTGAAAACTTGTAACAGTTGGTTTATTAAATGTCCCCTAATAGTACAACAGCATGGAGCAGCTGTGCATCAACTTCACCAATGAGAAACTGCAACAGTTCTTCAACCACCACATGTTCGTCTTGGAGCAAGAGGAGTACAAGAAGGAGGGCATCATCTGGGAGTTCATTGACTTCGGCATGGACTTGGCTGCCTGTATTGAGCTCATTGAGAAGGTATACCTGAGTAATATAACAATATATCATTATTCTATGTGTCGCTAAAAAGGTACTTTTCAAAATTTGTCCTCTTTTGAATATGTCCTTTTTTCTCTTAAGCCAATGGGCATCTTCTCAATCCTTGAAGAGGAGTGCATGTTCCCCAAGGCCTCAGACACTACCTTCAAGAACAAGCTGTATGACCAGCATCTTGGCAAGACCAAAGCATTTGAGAAACCAAAGCCTGCAAAGGGCAAGGCCGAGGCCCATTTCGCCATGGTGCACTATGCTGGTACTGTGGACTACAACATCACTGGCTGGCTGGACAAGAACAAGGATCCCCTGAATGACTCTGTTGTGCAGCTGTACCAGAAGTCCTCAAACAAACTGCTGCCCGTCCTGTACCCACCTGTAGTTGAAGGTACATGTTCAGAGTGTAACCGTAGTTTATAACTGTTGATACATTATATTAAAATACCCATTCATTTAATCCATTTATTGCCTACATTTTATCAATAAAAACGTATATATATATATTTCTTTTACTAATTACCAATAATTTAAAACAGAGACTGGGGGTGCAAAGAAGGGAGGCAAGAAGAAGGGTGGCTCCATGCAGACTGTGTCTTCACAATTCAGGGTAAGGGAAAACTAGCAAACTAATGTAAAAATATATGTAATTTGGTACCAAATGTCACATGTATTTTCTGAATTTGTTCTTTATCAGTTCATTTGTACATGTTTCATATTTTATTCTGTGTTGAGTCTTTAGGAGAACTTGGGCAAACTGATGACCAACTTGAGGAGCACCCATCCTCACTTTGTCCGTTGCCTGATTCCCAATGAGTCAAAGACTCCAGGTACAGTGAGCACTTAGTTAGTCACTGCTAAACCAAACTAATTATATTCACAATGTATTTCTCACCTATGTCAAAGGTCTCATGGAGAACTTCCTGGTTATCCACCAGCTGAGGTGTAACGGTGTACTGGAGGGCATCAGAATCTGCAGAAAGGGCTTCCCTAGCAGAATCCTCTATGCTGACTTCAAGCAGAGGTATTAACTAAATGATTATTCAAGGACAACTTTACAAATGCCTTTGAAATTTTTAATTAATGTTAAACACATTACAATGGTCTTCTTTAGGTACAAAGTACTGAATGCCAGTGTCATTCCTGAGGGCCAGTTTATTGACAACAAGAAGGCTTCTGAGAAACTGCTTGGGTCCATTGATGTGCCTCACGATGAGTACAAATTTGGACACACCAAGGTCTGTTTATTGTTGTTAAAAACGATGTTTATACTTTATTGAAAATTACTGGCTGACAAATATCTGTTCTTACATTAAGGTGTTCTTTAAAGCTGGTCTTCTGGGTACTCTTGAGGAGTTGCGAGATGAGAAGCTTGCAGCTCTGGTCGGAATGATTCAGTCTGCATGCAGAGGTTATGTCATGAGAAAGGAGTATGTGAAGATGACGGAGAGGAGGTATGTTTTAAAACATAATGCTCAAAATTCAAACAGGTTTCTGGCCCCTGAGTGCAACCCCAATAGGATGGTTTGTTTATTTTTATAGGGAAGCCATCTTCACTATTCAGTACAACATCCGCTCATTCATGAATGTCAAACACTGGCCATGGATGAAGGTGTACTACAAGATCAAGCCTCTTCTGAAGAGTGCTGAAACCGAGAAGGAGCTTGCCAATATGAAGGATAACTATGAAAAGATGAAGATAGACCTAGCAGCTGCCCTGGCCAAGAAGAAGGAACTTGAGCAGAAGATGGTTTCTCTCCTGCAGGAGAAGAATGATCTTGCGCTGCAAGTGGCTTCTGTAAGTAAACATCATATTTTGTGTTCACTTGTGCAAACATTAATATACATGTGATATGATATGTTCTACCTATCTAAATATTATACAGGAAGGAGAGAATCTGAATGATGCTGAAGAGAGGTGTGAAGGACTTATCAAAGGTAAGATCCAGCTGGAGGCCAAACTCAAGGAGACGACTGAAAGACTGGAAGATGAAGAGGAAATGAATGCTGAGCTGACTGCCAAGAAGAGAAAACTGGAGGATGAATGCTCTGAGCTCAAGAAGGACATTGATGACCTGGAGCTTACCTTGGCCAAAGTGGAGAAGGAGAAACATGCCACTGAGAACAAGGTTTGTACATATTTTAGCACAATACCAACATCCTCAACATTGTCCAAACCATCATCAGTAGAGTTCAGTCATTAATGAGGAAGTATGACACATGATTTTGTTTTGTTCAGGTGAAGAACCTGACTGAGGAGATGGCCTCTCAGGATGAGAGTGTCGCTAAGCTGACAAAGGAGAAGAAAGCCCTCCAAGAGTCACATCAGCAGACTCTTGATGACCTGCAGGCAGAGGAAGACAAAGTCAACACTCTGACCAAGGCTAAGACCAAGCTTGAACAGCAAGTGGATGATGTGAGTATATAAAATCCCATTGAGCTTTGAGCACGAAGTGAATTTTTATTAATCCATTCGATCGTTTTGAATTAACCCTAATTTTAAATTATTGACATCCAGCTTGAAGGTTCTCTGGAGCAAGAGAAGAAGCTCCGTATGGACCTTGAGAGATCCAAGAGAAAACTTGAGGGTGATCTGAAACTGGCTCAGGAATCTGTCATGGATCTTGAGAATGACAAACAACAGTCTGACGAGAAACTCAAGAAGTAACATATATATTTTCTGAACCACAAAAGGATGAACTCCATATTCCTTCTGATTAAATTGAGCTGACCATTGTTTAAATTAATTATTCACAGGAAGGACTTTGAAACCAGCCAGCTACTGAGCAAAATTGAGGATGAGCAGTCCCTGGGTGCTCAACTTCAGAAGAAGATCAAAGAGCTTCAGGTTGGGAATACCAGAAATTTCTCTTAATGACGTTTTTTATTGATTTCTGAAATCATATGTTTGGATATTAATCCCAATATTTGCCCATTATTTAGGCTCGTATCGAGGAGCTAGAGGAAGAGATTGAGGCTGAGCGTGCTGCTCGTGCCAAGGTTGAGAAGCAGAGAGCTGATCTCTCCAGGGAACTTGAAGAGATCAGTGAGAGGCTTGAGGAGGCTGGTGGAGCCACTTCTGCTCAGATTGAGATGAACAAGAAGCGTGAGGCTGAGTTCCAGAAGCTGCGTCGTGACCTTGAGGAGTCCACCCTGCAGCATGAAGCCACTGCTGCTGCTCTGCGTAAGAAGCAGGCTGACAGTGTAGCAGAGCTGGGAGAGCAGATTGACAACCTCCAGCGTGTCAAGCAGAAGCTTGAGAAGGAGAAGAGCGAGTACAAGATGGAGATTGATGACCTCTCCAGCAACATGGAAGCTGTTTCCAAAGCCAAGGTAAGTTATTCTTAAATGCCTTCATTGAATTAAGAAGTAATAAAAAATAATATAGAAAATAAGTACGTAAATATTAATAAATTAACATGATTTCAAATTGATAAAATCTTTATCATCAGGGAAATCTGGAGAAGATCTGCCGTACCCTTGAGGACCAACTGAGTGAAATCAAGGCTAAGAGTGATGAGAATGCTCGCCAGATCAATGACATCAGTGCTCAGAGAGCAAGACTACTGACAGAAAACGGTTGATAGTTCTTCCATTCACTCATTTGAAAGACTATTTTGGGAACATAATTTAACATACATTTCATGTTTCACAAATTTTACATTTTTTTTATATTTCTCTTCCAACTAGGTGAGTTTGGTCGTCAGCTTGAGGAGAAGGAAGCTCTTGTCTCCCAGCTGACCAGAGGCAAGCAGGCTTATACTCAACAGATTGAGGAGCTGAAGAGGCAAAATGAGGAGGAAGTAAAGGTAAGGTAGTATTATTCTTAAAAGTTTCAGGGTACAAAGATAAAAAAATATCTTGGATTGACATGCTCTCTTTCCCCTTTTGTAGGCCAAGAATGCTCTCGCACATGGTGTGCAATCAGCCCGCCATGACTGTGACCTTCTGAGGGAGCAGTTTGAGGAGGAGCAGGAGGCCAAGGCTGAGCTGCAGCGTGGAATGTCCAAGGCCAACAGTGAGGTGGCTCAGTGGAGGAGCAAGTATGAAACTGATGCTATCCAGCGCACTGAGGAGCTTGAGGAGTCCAAGTGAGTTAAACATTTAATACTTTCGCTAAATAACACATACAATTTGATGAATGTAGACCAATTAAGCAATGCTATAATTCATTAACAGGAAAAAGCTTGCCCAACGTCTTCAGGAGGCTGAAGAACAGATTGAGGCTGTGAACTCAAAGTGTGCCTCTCTGGAGAAGACCAAACAGAGACTCCAGGGTGAAGTGGAAGACCTCATGGTTGATGTGGAGAGGGCCAATGGACTGGCTGCCAACCTAGACAAGAAGCAGAGGAACTTTGACAAGGTTTGTACACATTGATTTAAAACTATAGTTTAATCTTGATTATCCCGATCTCTCGTCAAGTGCTAAACATTGCTAAACAACAATTTTCTACAGGTTTTGGCCGACTGGAAGCAGAAATATGAGGAGGGCCAGGCAGAGCTTGAAGGAACGCAGAAAGAGGCTCGTTCTCTCAGCACTGAGCTTTTCAAGATGAAGAACTCCTATGAGGAAACTCTGGATCAGCTGGAGACCCTGAAGCGTGAAAACAAGAACCTCCAACGTGAGATTATGCTCTGTGATGTTTACAGCACTAGTCTGTGGATAAGAAAAATATACCATACCTAAACACATAACATTACTCTACAGAGGAGATTTCCGATTTGACTGAACAAATTGGTGAGACTGGAAAGAGCATCCATGAGCTGGAGAAATCCAAGAAGCAGGTGGAGACTGAGAAGTCTGAGATCCAGACAGCCCTTGAGGAAGCTGAGGTGAGCATGACGAAATAAGCAACCATAATTATAAAACGTTCTATCAAGTTTTTAATACATCTGCCTAAAACATCTTTGACCTACATCAGGGAACTCTGGAGCATGAAGAGTCCAAGATTCTGCGTGTCCAGCTGGAGCTGAACCAGATTAAGGGTGAGGTTGACAGGAAGCTGGCTGAGAAGGATGAGGAGATGGAGCAGATCAAGAGGAACAGTCAGAGGGTCACTGACTCCATGCAGAGCACGCTGGACTCTGAGGTTAGGAGCAGGAATGATGCCCTGAGAATCAAGAAGAAGATGGAGGGTGATCTGAACGAGATGGAGATCCAGTTGAGCCATGCCAACCGCCAGGCTGCTGAGGCCCAAAAGCAGCTGAGGAATGTTCAGGGACAACTGAAGGTATGACACAACCTAATGTATGGCGCATGTAAAACATGTCATGTAGCTATCTTGTTAGGGATGTTTTCTGATATGTGTTTTCTGTATAATATTAGGATGCCCAACTGCATCTTGATGATGCAGTCAGAGCTGCAGAAGACCTGAAGGAGCAGGCTGCCATGGTGGACCGTAGGAACGGTCTCATGGTGGCTGAAATTGAGGAGCTGAGGGCAGCTCTGGAACAGACAGAGAGAGGCCGCAAAGTGGCTGAGCAAGAGCTGGTGGACACCAGCGAGCGTGTTGGACTGCTGCACTCTCAAGTAAACAAACATTCCAAGCCTATCATTTGAATACAAGAACACATATTTGTTTTGATAGAAATTGTATAATGATATGTTTCAGAACACAAGCCTGTTGAACGCAAAGAAGAAGCTTGAGTCTGACTTGGTCCAAGTCCAGGGTGAGGTGGACGACACCGTCCAGGAAGCCAGGAATGCTGAAGAGAAGGCCAAGAAAGCCATCACTGATGTAGGTCCACACTAGTTTGTTTGTCGATGTTATGAAAACTTAATGGAACTCTTAATGAATATATTACTTGACCTTGTAGGCTGCCATGATGGCTGAGGAGCTTAAGAAAGAGCAGGATACTAGTTCTCACCTTGAGAGGATGAAGAAGAACCTGGAGGTCACAGTGAAAGACCTGCAGCACCGCCTGGATGAGGCTGAGAACTTGGCCATGAAGGGTGGCAAGAAGCAGCTCCAGAAACTGGAGGCCAGAGTAAGATGATAATCAGAATGCATTTTAAAAAGTTTGCGTCCAATGTAAGGACAAGATTAATTCATTCACTTTTACTCACTTTTAAAGGTTCGTGATCTGGAGGCAGAGGTTGATAATGAACAGAGACGAGGAGCAGATGCTGTAAAAGGTGTCCGCAAATACGAGAGGAGAGTAAAGGAACTGACCTACCAGGTATGTCCAACTTAAATCTCCAAACATGTTTCTACTGCATTAGCATTTTGATCATATATAAAGGCCACATGATGTTGATTTTTCACTTTCAAATGTGGACCAGACTGAGGAAGATAAGAAGAATGGTGCCAGACTCCAGGATCTTGTTGATAAGCTGCAGCTGAAGGTGAAGGCTTACAAGAGGCAGTCTGAGGAAGCAGTAAGTAGAATTACTTAACAAAATCTGGTTATTGCATCAAGTATAAATTATTTAAACAAAATATGAATGTTTCAACAGGAGGAGCAGGCCAACTCTTACCTGTCTAAGTGCAGGAAGGTTCAACATGAGCTGGAGGAGGCTGAGGAACGTGCTGACATCGCTGAGACTCAGGTCAACAAGCTGAGGGCCAAGAGCCGTGATGGTGGCAAGGTAATTGGATGGCAAAGTACTGTTCAGATTATTGCGCAAACATCAGAGAATCAACAAATGAATATTTACTTTAAAAATCACAATATATCTAATTCATATGTCACAATATATCTAATTCATTCATTTGTTTTTTATTTCTCTAAGGGAAAGGACAGTGCTGAATAATTCCTTCCCATTGGAAATATTGCACATTGTACAAGTCAATGTGACACAATTTCGAATGGCATACAATAAACTATATATAAACTTTTCACCTTGTAATGTGTAGCTATTTGTTTGGCTTTACTTCCTCTGCCCAGTTCTAAAAACAGGGCTTACCCTTACTAGAGCTGAACTCATAGGTCATCGGATGTAGGCCGAAAGGTTTAACATAAAAATGCTTTCAGGCTTATGGATATCAATGTAGTGAAGGAAGAAGTTAAGCAATGCAAAGTGCCTACCTTATTACACAACGCAAGGATCTAGAAATATTATAAATGTGGCTTTAACTGGTCCAACACAAGTGCTACAGATATCTCAGTTTTCCGAATTCCATGTGGAAGATAGGCTACGTAATGTGTTATATTGAGGGTGAGGACTGGGAGATGTAGAAAATTTAAATATGCATTAAATATTAGGCTATGCAAGCCCCCCCCGCAAATCTGTGTATGGCGCCGGGTCTGTCAACGCAAAACATTTGGCTGCAAACTCGCAGGTATGAGCTGCCACAGCCCCTGAAGCTGGCGCTAGCAGGCAGCCTGGTCAAGGCACACTCGACTGAGATAAATTGAATCTTGAGTGAGATGGAAATGTTATTAATTTGATCTTAAAATGCACCGTATGTTAATGAAAGACATGTTTTAAATAAAAGTGGCATTGAACTTTAAAGTATATTATGTATATTATTCATTGAATCACTCGTCTGCCATAATTAAAAAATGTAAGTATGCGATTAATTTAGATGAATTAATCACAGAGCCTGTAATTAATTAGATTATTTTTTTAATCGCTTGACAGCCCTAACGAAAACAATTATTCACTTTGCCTTCAGCGAATAATTGTTAAATATATATATATATATATATATATATATATATATAAATATATGTATATATATGTATATATACACACGCAAACATATATATATATTTTTAATATGAAGCGATGTGATGCATTATAAATAGCACAAGTAAACATGATATTCTCCTAGATATAAACTGTAGTACTTAAAAAGCCCAAAAACTTTAACTCAAAGAAAGTATTTTCAAAGGAAATTTGGTTATTACTAACCTAATGAAATGCAATCTTACAACTATTTATGTATGTGCAACCATATTCCAATATTTCGTCAGATGCCAAGAAACCAGTCCAAAAAGGTATTTCTGGTCTCAGCTGCAATGTGAACCTGAATTATTTATAGACAGTTGGCCAAGCATTTTTTTTATCTATCAAAGAAGATAATTGATAGTGAATATAGCTTACAACAAATATGAAAATGATATCTCGCTTTTAAAATTGTAAATAAAGAATGGTAAACGGACGGAAACAATAAGCTTGCGTGGTATCGCTGCATGTGGGCGTTGAAAAAAAAGTGTTGTGAAGATATGTGTGTAGATTTCACAATACACACTTCTAGCCAGATTTTCCAGTGTCATACACCATTTGTAAAACACAGAACAAGACCCACAGACCTAACCCAAAACAAAAGTATTTTCTTCAAGTATAATTATTTACAATTTCAAACACAAATTATATTAAATAAGGCCATGACTCTTAGCAGGAAACCGGTGGATTGCTTACTCCAGGTAGGAAATGAGTCCTTAGCCCAAGTGAAGGACTTCAAGTACCTCGGGGTCTTGTTCGCGAGTGAGGGTACGATGGAGCGTGAGATTGGCCGGAGAATCGGAGCAGCGAGGGCGGTATTGATCGATCTTTGTTCCTATCCTCACCTATGGTCATGAGGGTTGGGTGATGACCGAAAGGACGAGATCGCGGGTACGAGCGGCCGAGATGAGTTTTCTCATAAGGGTGGCCGGTGTCTCCCTTAGGGATAGGGAGAGAAGCTCAGCCATCCGTGAGGAACTCGGATTAGAGCCGCTGCTCCTTTACTTAGAAAGGAGTCAGCTGAGGTGGTCCGGGCATCTGGTAAGGATGCCCACTGGGCGCCTCCCTTGGGAGGTGTTTCAGGCACGTCCAGTGGGGAGGAGACCTCGGGGAAGACCCAGGACTAGGTGGAGAGATTATAACTCAACACTGGCCTGGGAACGCCTCGGGATCCCCCCTTCAGAGCTGGTCAATGTGGCCCGGGAAAGGGAAGTCTGGGGCCCCCTGCTTGAGCTGCTCCCCCCGCGACCCGACCCCGGATAATGGATGAAGATGAGATGAGATGAGATGAGAACAAGACCCAAGTTGGAGGCATATGGCATCATATCGGGAGACAGGAACTGGAGAGCAGACAGACCGACAGGGCCTCGACGTTGGGTGGGAGGTCAGGCAGGCGAAGGGTCGATAACAGGAAGTCAGGCAGGTGGATCAGGAGACGGGGACAGAGGAGCAGACAGACCGACAGGGACTGGACGGCAGGCAGGAGGTCAGACAGGCGAGGGTTTGTTAACAGGCAGAGTGGAGTCGACGAAGTCAATCGGGAGTTGCGGAAAGCTCTGAATGAAACAAGAGACAATCTGGCAAGGACTGAGTGAAAGGAGAGGACTGTTATAGGGGGAGCACAGGTGAAGGTGGTTGGGTTAATTAGGGGAGATCAGGGTGGCAGGCAAGTGAATGGGAATACCAGGGGCGGACCATGACATCCTATTAAAATATTGATCACCAATTGTCTCTGCCTGTACTTTCCAATGATTATGCTGTAATAATAAATCAAATATTTTGCTGGCTGACGTGTACTAAAAATAAGTTTCTCTTCATCAGCATGATATATTTATAAACATTGGAGTACTTGAGAAACGCACAACTAATGCAAAAGTTTTCATCCCTGGTGTTAACCCACGTATTCCCTGTTTATGATTTGGGTGTGAATACTCAAAGTCTCTCAATTTCCAGAGAAAGACAAGATTTGAAATCCGAGACAAAAGCCCAGCGTAAAGGAATATCATAGCATGTGCAAAAGAGGGCAAAAACTGTAAAGAAGCAATCCGATATGCGCAGCGATACATCGCAGTGAACCAAGAGATATCGAGCAGCTTTGATATCTGGACCTGTCTGGGAGTCCAAATCCTGCAGATTGAAAGGTGTTGCAACCGCAATGACAGGAGCGAAGACCCTCAGCCAATGCGACTGCAAGACGGGGGCGATAGAAATACATGGAGGAGGAATCGTAACACATAGAAAATCTGCATTCAATATTGTGTATATCGGGATGGGCAACTGGCAGCCTGCGGGGTTGCCAGTTGCCCGAATCCTCACTCAGTGCGGCCCATAGTTAATTTAAATTACATTTAAATTTATTAAAAATAAAAACTATTAAAAATAAAAAAAAACCTCAAAGATTTTTTTTCTTTGAGGGGGGGATTTCATTTTGGAGACTGCTACCAGAAGCACGTTTTGGACAGCATGTTTGGGAGCACTTACATTTGTAAGAGCAGTTATTCAGTAATGAAGCACATTAAGTCAAAAGAGAGGAACATTCTCACGGATTACACTCTTTTTCCGCCGATGCGGATTGGATCTGCAAAGATTGACATTGATTTTCAGTCGATTGTGCGCCAGCAGGCGAAACAACAAGTATCTCATTGAGAGAGCCTGATTTAGGCTACCTGCTCTGGGTGAGGATGGGCATGCTTATGTGGGAAATGTTTGTAAATTCTAAAAGTGGAGTGGGGAAAAAAATGCAGTCAATCTAATGCTAGTTGTTGCACTCAATGTTGGGCCACTGATTTTCAGTTTGCAGCCATCATTGAATGATGATGTAAGTGAGCCCTCTGCAGTGGAAAAAAATACTAATCACCTATGTGGCTGTTCTTATTTATGTAAAAACAAAAGTGTTGTATCTGTCGTTTAACAAGAGTATCGAGATGTTGAAATTGCATTGAAAATATGAAATTAATGTATGTTGGTTCAATAAACATACAGACATATATACAAATATTTCGTTCTTATTTAGAATTTTTTTGTAGCCTCTCTAATATCCGATAAGTTGTAGTGCGCAGGCATGTGGCCCTCTGATGGGGATGATGAAAATTGTGGCCCTCTTTTTAATGAAAGTTGCCCATCCCAGGTGTATATATGCATGTATATGAATGTATAATATCTGTATTCTCTTTTTTGTTGTTTTATAACAACGACCTGGATGGCTAACTGTGGCGGGGATCCAATTTTGGAAGTGTTGTATCAGGAGTCTTTTTGTGACGTAGTTTGAAGACCAGTGAAGAGACTGCAAAACTACAACAAATACCAAATGATTATGCAACTCAGCTAAACAGTATTTTCTTTCCTATAATGCTTCTCAGTCGCCTCTCAAAGTCATGAATCAGTCAGACCACATGTATTTATAACTGGTGTGTAGCAGGGACTGTGCCTGGCGTTCACAGGTTGCTCACCATGGATTTAGTGGTCATCGGCACTTACACATGGGCCGAGCTGGCCCAAGTTCAGGCACGAGGGGGCTGCACTCTGGGCCAGAGCTGTGGCCCTGGTATGGGTAGCTGTGGTAGACAAGACATGCAAACTGTTGGCTTTCGTCACCGGATGAATTTGAAAAGGAGATTAAGAGCTCCGTCAAGACACATAAACACACACTTCATACTTTAAAGCGTGAACTTTTGAATTATTCCAACACATATATATCTATACAAAACATATTATTTATATTAGTATTATTAATGCCATGACTAATATTATTGTGTTGAAACTACGAGACTAAATTGGACATGATAATTATACTTAGCTTGCTACACATGGTGATGAAGCAACTTCAATCTTTATCTGTCAGCCAAATAGGTAGCAATGTGCCATTGCTGCATTTCATTGAGGTCAAGCACTCAATCAAGCTAACAAATTCATTGCTACAAAGATCAGACATAAAAGTACTGGCATAATGTAAAATGCAATACAATTTAGTGAGGTGTTATTAGATTGCAAAAATAACTAAATCAAACTATATTTATACTATCTATGTTTATAGAAGTATGTAAATGTACACACAAACACATCTTTTTTTTATATGAAGCGATATGCCTCATAATTTTCACAAGTAATCTGTATTACTTTAAAACATCCTCAATCTTCAGTAAAGGTAAGTATTTTCATATGAATTTGGTTATTACTCAATAATGGAATGGAAAATACTAACTAATGGAAATGCAATCTTAAAAATCTATGTAAGCATATGCAACACTATTCCTTGGCATGTTGTTCCAGTCAATATAGTCTTGTGCCAAAAAAACAGTCTAAAAAGGTATCTCTGCTCTCAGCTGCAATGCAAACCTTAAGTATTTATAGATAGATGCCAAAATAGCTTTTCATCTGTCCAAGACGGTAAATGATAGCAAAGATAGTTCCAAAGCAGATATGAATTAGATATCTAGCTATTAAAATTGTACACTAGGAATGGTAAACAGACAGGAACAATGACCTTGTGTATCTGTGTATTTGGGTGATGACTGCAGTAAAGATGATAAGAAAGAGGCGTTGTGGAAGGAAATTCAACGGAGTGAAATAAACCTTGGGAATGTGCATGACCTTTTTAATTGTGAACATTGGATACTTAAGTAATACATTGCACAATGTACAACTAATGCAAAACTTTGCAGTTTAAAACGAGTTAACCTGTTCAACTTGAGCTTGGGGTTGGGATTAAATACCTAAGGCTAGAGTTCACACTACACAATTCTAGCCAGATTTTCCAGTCACCTACATCATTTTGAAATCACAAAAAAAGGCCCAAGCTGGAGGCATTTGGCATCACGGAAAGGATGTTCGTGGAGTGTGAACTGCAAAGATGCAATATGAGCGGCTCAACAATGCGTTGCAGAGCCCTGAGTGATCTAGCAGGTTAAATATCTGGACGTGTTGGGAGTCATAATCCTGGAATGTGAAGCGACTGTCAATGACAGTAGCAACCTTCATCCAATGAGAGAGCAAGACTAAAGGTAAAGGTAATCCTTTGGAGGAATCACAACACCTACAAAAGATATCGGAAAACATGGCTGAGAGGAAGACTCAGCAGTGTGTATATATATACATAAAATGTATACTTTTTTTATTATAATTGTTTTGAAGGGAGGATTCCTCCTTCTAAAACATCTTGAAATATGACTCCCTGCAAAACTATTTTTGAGGCTAAACAGTATTCTCTTTCCCATAAAACTTCTTACTCTCCCCCCAATGTTTATTAATCAGACCACATGTATTTACAACTGGCATCTGCAATGAAGTTACACATCTCAGACAATTTTTGATATGGGTGGAAATGTTGTATGTGTATGGGTGCCAATATAAATATAATTGCTTTTGACCGGTTACACAAGCCAATAAAGTCTGTTCAATCTTAATATCCTTTCTGCCAGCCAAATAGCAAGCGATGTGCCACTGGTGTATTTATGTGAGGTCAAGCACTCCGACATCAAGCTAGAGGATACAGTGTAACATAAACAACTGTCCATTATGAAGATATCAAACATACAATAGTACAATAAAAAGTATTTTCATACAATTGAATAAGAAGGTGATTACATAGTAGAATTAATTTGTGGATAGACCTTTGAATATATATATATGTTTATAGATATATGCCAAAAAACAAGTAAACATCTTATTCCCTTGGTGGTCCACTTTTGCACATTAGATTGAATATGTATTCAGTTTAAAAGCACAATCATTGCAGATTGAACAAATAATTGAAGCAAAGCTGAATGGAAACACAATCTGAAAAAAATGTAAAAATACATTCATCACTATTCCTTGGCATCATGTCATGAAATTTGATATACTCTAACCATGCCAAAAGTGGTAATCAGGTGACAGTTGCAATGTTGCAATATGGACAATAATTTGGATATTTATAGAATCTCAAACTTCTTCTTCATCTTTTAATCTGTTAAAGTAAATAAATGATACTAAAGATAGTTTTGGAACAGATATGCACATGGTATATCTATTAATATAGGGAGACGGCAGATGAGTGTCTGTACACCTGTGGATACAAGTATACAAGAACTTAAAAAATCAGTCATGATTAAAATAAATGAACACATGCAGCCCTATACCCCCCGGCATAAGGAACTCTATTGAATCGTCTACCTTGGCATAATGTCATAAATGTTTGAATACTGTGACAAAGCCAAAAAAGGAACCCTTGCTTACAGTTGCAATGTGGCATGGATACGTATTCAACGTTTGTACATGATATAATTATAGATTGTGTGAAAGTGATTGTTAAATAAGTGATCACAATCTGCAAGGAAACAAAATATGAATAACAAAATATACGTTGAGAAAATACAATAAGCTAACATTATATTGTATTCTATATATCTTCAAAGTCAATTATTAATTTGCTTTCAGAATTGTAACTGTTGGAAATGTATATGCCAATGAACAAATTAAATGCAAAGCTCAACAGAACAAGAAGATCTGCCCTTATTTAGTTTCAGCCTGGACTGCAGAACCACCTCTATATAAGAGGCCACAAGATGAGATGGAGAGACTGCAGGGGCTTTTAGGTTATTACAACTGGTGGTAAGTCAGACTGATGCTTCAGCTGCTGTGGAAGGGAGGGCATTGCATGGGGGATCAGAAATGCTTTTTTTATTGCGTTCATTGAAAATATTCCTATTTATCTACCTCTTAAAATGAAGAATATTTTTATTTCACATGTCTTTTAGATAATGTTTAGGATCTTTGGTTATTCAAATTACTATCTAGTGTTGTTTACATTCGTAACGATTTTTCCAAGTAATCTTCTTTCTAGGTATTCTTCTTATTTTAGAGGTCATTAGAGGTGTCTTATAGCTGCATCTTATCTGAATTTTTTATTTAATTGTTTTGTTGTCAAAACAAAACATTGATGTAAGTATGTAAAAATCGACCTTTACTTATACATGTGACTTAATAACACTAATAATAACTTTTATTTTAAAGGAACAATTTATTCTGCGATTAGAGGGAAGGAAACGGTAAGAATATGAATATCTCGTGGGCAAACACCATCACAAAACCTTCTTGAAGCCATCTATATATGTCAGTTAAAATAAATAAATGAGTATGTTTGTTTTCATGAAATAAGCCTCCATCATGAGTACGGACGCAGAAATGGCCATTTATGGCGATGCTGCCATTTACCTCCGGAAGCCAGAGAGGGAGAGGCTTGAGGCCCAGAGCACGCCATTTGATGCGAAGGCTGCTGCATATGTCACTGATGTTAAGGAACTGTACGTCAAGTGTACCATCACTAAGAGGGATGCTGGCAAAGTCACCGTCACAGTTTTGGCTACAAAGGAGGTAGGCAGAGGTTGATCATGGCATGGACTAGATTGTTGGTATCAACAATGCGAAAGTGAAAGATGCATTATTAAGAAAACTAAAAATGGGTTTCCATATTTCAGGAGAGGACAGTCAAGGAAGACGATGTCTATCCCATGAATCCTCCCAAGTATGACAAAATTGAGGACATGGCCATGATGACCCATCTCAATGAAGCCTCTGTGTTGTATAACCTTGCAGAGCGTTATGCAGCATGGATGATCTACGTATGATATTTAACATTCTAAATTAAAATACATAAAATATATAATAGTATAGTATATAAATTACCCTGAAACTCTCTGTGATTTCCTTCAGACCTACTCGGGGCTGTTCTGTGCCACTGTAAACCCCTACAAGTGGCTCCCAGTGTACGATCAGTCGTGTGTCAATGCCTACAGAGGCAAGAAGCGAATGGAGGCTCCACCCCACATCTTCTCTGTCTCTGACAACGCCTTTCAGTTCATGCTCACTGGTTTGTAAATTCAAAGTTTGAAATCCCTAATCTTACCTTGTTTTGGTGGTGTAATCATTCAAATGTGAATTTTCTTTGCAGACAGAGAGAACCAGTCTGTCCTGATTACGTAAGTTTGATTCTGTTAATATGACATAAATATAATACAATGAATCATGCATTGAAAACATGTCAAAATGAATTTACTTTATTCTTCTTTTCACACCCAGTGGAGAATCCGGTGCTGGAAAGACTGTGAACACCAAGCGTGTCATCCAGTATTTTGCTACCATCGCAGTGGGTGGTGGAGGAGATAGTAAGAATGCAGGCGCTGGAAAGATAAAAGTATGTTTAAAAAATAGTAATAAACATTCAATCAATGAATCAATTCATTAATAAATCACATAAGAACATGATGAATTCAAATATAAATCAGTAAAAAGGTATAAACATTTTATGTCGGATTATAGGGGTCACTGGAGGACCAGATCATTGCAGCAAATCCCCTGCTGGAGGCCTATGGTAATGCCAAGACTGTGAGAAATGACAACTCCTCCCGTTTTGTAAGTATGAAATGAATTCCTCCCTGAAGATGCTCCCTAGTTTTTGAGTATTTTTTTGAGGATGATTAAAACTAATTATTTTGCAAACAGGGTAAATTCATCAGAATTCATTTCCACGCAAACGGTAAACTATCCAGTGCTGACATTGAGACGTGTAAGTATCTAGTTCTACATGTGGATTCCTTAACCAAGATTATTAGCGGTATAGGTTTTGATTAATGAATGGGCCTTATAGATCTGCTGGAGAAGTCCAGAGTGTCATTCCAGCTTCCCGATGAGAGAGGCTATCACATCTTCTTCCAGATGATGACCAACCACAAACCTGAGATCATTGGTGAGATTTTATAATAGTAAGAGTGTGAAGAATGTACTTAATATTAAGATGAAAAGTTGTCCTGAATTGCCTTTATCTATTCGAATATGACGTAATATGTACAAATGACTTCTGAAGTTCAAATATTTAAAGGGCTAGTTTTCTCTCTAGAATAAATCGTTTTTGGTAAAGATTATATCTTCCATTGCATATTATGGAAATGCATTTGGAAAAGCAAGATTAATTATTTTTTTATTCAAAAGTTAACTGTTAGGTAGCAGCATATAAAGCAGAAAAAATGACATTTGTTTAATCCCTCAGAAATGTGCCTCATCACCAGCAACCCCTACGACTTCCCCATGTGCAGTCAGGGTCAGATCACTGTGGCCAGCATTGATGACAAAGAGGAGCTGGATGCTACTGATGTCAGTGGTTGATTGAAAAACAATTCATATATTTTCCACGTGGCATACGTTTTACAAAATGTTTTCTAAATGTTCTTTGTTTTCAACACAGGCTGCTATTGATATTTTGGGCTTCACTAGTGAGGACAAGGTGGCCATCTTTAAGTTTACTGGTGCTGTGCTTCACCACGGTAACATGAAGTTCAAGCAGAAGCAGCGTGAGGAGCAGGCTGAGCCAGATGGCAATGAAGGTAACGATTAACATGTATTCATCAGTGCACTAGAAGGTATATTGGTGCATATTTGCTTGTATTACATTTGGGGTAATTATTATACAGAATAATAACACATTCGTTTTTCATGTTACCTTTGTAGAGGCCGACAAGATTTGCTATCTACTGGGTCTGAACTCTGCTGATATGCTCAAGGCTCTTTGCTACCCAAGAGTGAAGGTCGGAAATGAGTATGTCACCAAGGGACAGACTGTACCTCAGGTAAGAAAAACACAGTTTGATAAGGAAATATGGTACAAGTTCTGTTAACATGGTTTGTCTATTATGACGTATAGTATATTTTGATATAATTGTGATGATTTTATATAAAAAAATATTTTCAGGTCAACAACTCAGTGAGTGCCCTGGCCAAGTCTATCTATGAGAGGCTGTTCTTGTGGATGGTCATCCGCATCAACACGATGCTGGACACCAAGCAAGCAAGACAATTCTACATTGGTGTGCTGGACATTGCTGGTTTTGAGATTTTTGATGTAGGTTGTTCAATAAGTGGCAGCATTTCTGAAAGCATTTCCTTCATTCTGAGACGTTAGTCATTACCATTCAATTCTTGAAAACGAGTAATAGTCGGTTTATTAAATGTCCCCTACTAGTACAACAGCATGGAGCAGCTGTGCATCAACTTTACCAATGAGAAACTGCAACAGTTCTTCAACCACACCATGTTCGTCCTGGAGCAAGAGGAGTACAAGAAGGAGGGTATCATCTGGGAGTTCATTGACTTTGGCATGGACTTGGCTGCCTGCATTGAGCTCATTGAGAAGGTACACCTGAATATTATAAGTATAAATAATTATTCTTTGCGTGAATTACAAATTACTTTTGATAATGTTTCATCAATATTTTTTTCTCTTAAGCCAATGGGAATCTTCTCCATCCTTGAAGAGGAGTGTATGTTCCCCAAGGCCTCAGACTCTTCCTTCAAGAACAAGCTGTATGACCAGCATCTTGGCAAGAACAGAGCATTTGAGAAGCCCAAGCCAGGAAAGGGCAAGGCTGAGGCCCACTTCTCCCTGGTGCACTATGCTGGTACTGTGGACTACAACGTCACTGGCTGGCTGGACAAGAACAAGGATCCCCTGAATGACTCTGTTATTGGGCTGTACCAGAAGTCCTCTAACAAACTGCTGCCTGTCCTGTACCCACCTGTAGTTGAAGGTACGGCTCACATTTGGGACCAGTAGTTTTTACGTCAGTGATATTATAATTATTTCCAGCCACTAAATGTGTTTCTTAGAAAAAACTAAAGTTATAAATTGAACAGTGACCAATCAACTATAATTAAAAACAGAGGTCGGGGGTGCCAAGAAAGGAGGCAAGAAGAAGGGTGGCTCCATGCAAACAGTGTCATCACAGTTCAGGGTAAGGGTAAACACACAAATAAATGTAAAAATGTACTTGTAGTACTACTTACTACATATGCATATATAATTCTAAATCGTTCTACGTAATTAATATTTAGTTTCGTGCCTTTAGGAGAACTTGGGCAAACTGATGACCAACTTGAGGAGCACCCATCCTCACTTTGTGCGTTGTCTGATTCCCAATGAGTCAAAGACTCCAGGTACAGTGACTACTAGTAAATGTTCATCAAGATTATACATTTAGTTAACTTATAATATTAAATTCATGAATTTCAACAAAATGACAGGACTCATGGAGAACCACCTGGTTATCCACCAGCTGAGGTGTAACGGTGTGCTGGAGGGCATCAGAATCTGCACAAAGGGCTTCCCCAGCAGAATCATCTATGCTGACTTCAAGCAGAGGTATTAACTCAAGGATTTTGATTTTTTAACTTTGTCTTTTAACATTTTAGTTATTGTTAAAAACATTACAATGGTCTTCTTCAGGTACAAAGTACTGAATGCCAGTGTCATTCCTGACGGTCAGTTTATTGACAACAAGAAGGCTTCTGAGAAACTTCTTGGATCCATTGACGTACCTCATGATGAGTACAAATTTGGACACACCAAGGTATGTTTATTGCTGCAAAAACTAGGTTTATAATGGATTTGACGCTGACAAACGTCTCTTGTTACATTAAGGTGTTCTTCAAAGCTGGTCTTCTGGGTGCTCTTGAGGAGATGCGAGATGAGAAGCTGGCAGCTCTGGTCGGGATGATTCAGGCTGCAGGCAGAGGTTATGTCATGAGAAAGGAGTATGTGAAGATGACAGAGAGGAGGTATGTTTTAAACATAGTGCTCAAACCTCAAACAGGTTTTAAGATACTGAGTGCAAAATATGACTGGTTTATTTTGTTTGATAGGGAAGCCGTCTACACTATTCAGTACAACATCCGCTCATTCATGAATGTCAAACACTGGCCATGGATGAAGGTGTACTACAAGATAAAGCCTCTTCTGAAGAGTGCTGAAACCGAGAAGGAGCTTGCCAATATGAAGGAAAACTATGATAAGATGAAGACTGACTTGGCAGCTGCCCTGGCCAAGAAGAAGGAACTTGAGCAGAAGATGGTTTCTCTCCTGCAGGAGAAGAATGATCTTTCACTGCAAATGGCTTCTGTAAGTAAACATTATGTAAAATGTATGTGTGCAAACATTGAGATACATTTGATGTGACATGTTTACCAATATAAATATCACACAGGACGGAGACAATCTGAATGATGCTGAGGAGAGGTGTGAAGGACTTATCAAAAGTAAGATCCAGCTGGAGGCCAAACTCAAGGAGACAACTGAGAGATTGGAGGATGAGGAGGAAATCAATGCTGAGCTGACTGCCAAGAAGAGGAAACTGGAAGATGAATGCTCTGAACTCAAGAAGGACATTGATGACCTGGAGCTTACCTTGGCCAAAGTGGAGAAGGAGAAACATGCCACTGAAAACAAGGTTTGTTAAGATTTAACCACAATACCATCACCATCAACATTGTCCATCCGTTATAGAGTTTAAGGGAAGGTTACATTTTACTTATGAGAAATTATGATACTGTGAATTTGTTTTTTTCAGGTGAAGAACCTGACTGAGGAGATGGCTTCTCAGGATGAGAGCGTTGCTAAGCTGACAAAGGAGAAGAAAGCCCTCCAAGAGTCACATCAGCAGACTCTTGATGACCTGCAGGCAGAGGAAGACAAAGTCAACACTCTGACCAAGGCCAAGACCAAGCTTGAACAGCAAGTGGATGATGTGAGAAAAGCTCATGGAAACTTTCAATGAATATTACTAATGGAGTTGAGTGAATATTCAATATTACATTGGATTGTTCTTAATTATTTTTCAATTATTGACATCCAGCTTGAAGGTTCTCTGGAGCAAGAGAAGAAGCTCCGTATGGACCTTGAGAGATCCAAGAGAAAGCTTGAGGGTGATCTGAAACTGGCTCAGGAAACTGTCATGGATCTTGAGAATGACAAACAGCAGTCTGACGAGAAAATCAAGAAGTAATTAATTTGTTTTTTAACAATAACAATCGGGTTTAGTGCATGTGACTGTTTTGATATAGTTTACAATTTTTCTTATTAATTATTCACAGGAAGGACTTTGAGACCAGCCAGCTTCTGAGCAAAATTGAGGATGAGCAGTCATTGGGTGCTCAGCTTCAGAAAAAGATCAAGGAGCTTCAGGTGGGAAAATTAATCAATTTAATTGTTTTAATATAAACGTTCTGAAATTATGAACTTGGATATTGACCTTAATATTTGTGTATTATTTAGGCCCGTATTGAGGAACTGGAGGAAGAGATTGAGGCTGAGCGTGCTGCTCGTGCCAAGGTTGAGAAGCAGAGAGCTGATCTCTCCAGGGAACTTGAAGAGATCAGTGAGAGGCTTGAGGAGGCTGGTGGAGCCACTTCTGCTCAGATTGAGATGAACAAGAAGCGTGAGGCTGAATTCCAGAAGCTGCGTCGTGACCTTGAGGAGTCCACCCTGCAGCATGAAGCCACTGCTGCTGCTCTGCGTAAGAAGCAGGCTGACAGTGTAGCAGAGCTGGGAGAGCAGATTGACAACCTCCAGCGTGTCAAACAGAAGCTTGAGAAGGAGAAGAGCGAGTTCAAGATGGAGATTGATGACCTCTCCAGCAACATGGAAGCTGTTTCGAAGGCCAAGGTAAGTTATTCCTTAAATCCTTCAGTGTGTTAATTATTATTTTTAAATAAATAGATAAAAGTAAATGTACATTGAATTCAAATTTTTAATGATCAGGGAAATCTGGAGAAGATATGCCGTACCCTTGAGGACCAACTGAGTGAAATCAAGGCTAAGAGTGATGAGAATGCTCGCCAGATAAATGACATCAGTGCCCAGAGAGCAAGACTGCTGACAGAAAATGGTATACGCTTCAGCATATGGTCATTTGTGTTCATCATAAATGCATCTAAATGGAGGCCTGGAGAGACTCTTTAATGAAAAGAATTGAATCTAGATTTTAAACAACATATTCAATATTTAACATTCCACATCCAACTAGGCGAGTTTGGCCGTCAGCTTGAGGAGAAGGAAGCTCTTGTCTCACAGCTGACCAGAGGCAAGCAGGCCTATACTCAGCAGATTGAGGAGCTGAAGAGGCAAAATGAGGAGGAAGTTAAGGTATGGTAGTATTATTCATAAAAATTGTAGGGGACAAAGATAGAAGATTATCTTGAATTGACATGGTGTGTTTCACCTTTTGCAGGCCAAGAATGCTCTTGCTCATGGTGTGCAATCAGCCCGCCATGACTGTGACCTTCTGAGGGAGCAGTTTGAGGAGGAGCAGGAGGCCAAAGCTGAGCTGCAGCGTGGAATGTCCAAGGCCAACAGTGAGGTGGCTCAGTGGAGGAGCAAGTATGAAACTGATGCTATCCAGCGCACTGAGGAGCTGGAGGAGTCCAAGTGAGTCAAATATTTAATACTAGCTAAGGTAGACATTATATTTGATGGTACACAAATTCAACCAGGTAATTTTTTAACAGGAAAAAGCTGGCCCAGCGCCTTCAAGAGGCTGAGGAACAGATTGAGGCCGTGAACTCCAAGTGTGCCTCTCTGGAGAAGACCAAACAGAGACTCCAGGGTGAGGTGGAGGACCTCATGATTGATGTGGAGAGGGCCAATGGACTGGCTGCCAACCTTGACAAGAAGCAAAGGAACTTTGACAAGGTGAGTTTTAATTAATTTAAATGAATTGTATTATTATCATCCCATGATCCTTCCTCCGGTCCTAAACCACCACTAACCAAAAATAATGTATAGGTTTTGGCTGACTGGAAGCAAAAATATGAGGAGGGCCAGGCAGAGCTTGAAGGAACTCAGAAAGAGTCTCGTTCTCTCAGCACTGAGCTTTTCAAGATTAAGAACTCCTATGAAGAAACTCTGGATCATCTGGAGACCATGAAGCGTGAAAACAAAAACCTCCAACGTGAGTATTTGTCATTAACATAAGTAGTACTAGAATGCAGATAAATATCCATGACAGACTTGTAACAAATACAAATCTGCTTGGCAGAGGAGATTTCTGATCTGACTGAACAAATTGGTGAAACCGGAAAGAGCATCCATGAGTTGGAGAAATCCAAGAAGCAAGTGGAGACAGAGAAGACCGAGATCCAGTCAGCCCTTGAGGAAGCTGAGGTTAGGATGACTAAATAAGCAAACAGCACTTGAAAGAATAAATTCAATTTCCACAAATGTGTCTAATTTCATTTTATACATCAGGGAACTCTGGAGCATGAAGAATCCAAGATTCTGCGTGTCCAGCTGGAGCTGAACCAGATTAAGGGTGAGGTTGACAGGAAGCTGGCTGAGAAGGATGAAGAGATGGAGCAGATCAAGAGGAACAGCCAGAGGGTCATTGACTCCATGCAGACCACTCTTGACTCTGAGGTCCGGAGCAGGAATGATGCCCTGAGAATCAAGAAAAAGATGGAAGGAGACCTGAATGAGATGGAGATCCAGCTGAGTCATGCTAACCGCCAGGCTGCTGAGGCACAGAAGCAGCTGAGGAATGTTCAAGGACAACTGAAGGTATGACACAAACTATTGTATGGCGCATGTAAAACATAGTTCGAGCTATCCTGTTGGGATTTTTTCTGATACGTGTTTTCTGTTAATATTAGGATGCCCAGTTGCATCTTGATGATGCCGTCAGAGCTGCGGAAGACCTGAAGGAGCAGGCTGCCATGGTGGATCGTAGGAACGGTCTAATGGTGGCTGAAATTGAGGAGCTGAGGGCAGCTCTGGAACAGACAGAGAGAGGCCGCAAAGTGGCTGAGCAAGAGCTGGTGGACGCCAGCGAGCGCGTTGGACTGCTGCACTCTCAGGTAACCAACATTCGAATTGTATCATTCGAATACAAGAAAACGTACATGTTTTGAAAGAAATTTTATAATAATTTGTTTCAGAACACAAGCCTGTTGAACTCAAAGAAGAAGCTGGAGACTGACTTGGTCCAAGTCCAGGGTGAGGTGGATGACAGCGTCCAGGAAGCCAGGAATGCTGAAGAGAAGGCCAAGAAGGCCATCACTGATGTAGGTCTACACTCGTTTGTAAATGATGTTATTGCACCTTAATGGAACTCTTAATGAATATACTACTCGACCTTGTAGGCTGCCATGATGGCTGAGGAGCTGAAGAAAGAGCAGGACACTAGCTCTCACCTGGAGAGGATGAAGAAGAACCTGGAGGTCACAGTGAAAGACCTGCAGCATCGCCTGGATGAGGCTGAGAACCTGGCCATGAAGGGGGGCAAGAAGCAGCTGCAGAAACTGGAGTCCAGAGTATGATAATAATCAGCATACATTTAAAAAAGTGTCCAAAAAAGACCAATCGAAGGACAAGATTTATTAAATCAATCTACTCTAAAGGTTCGTGATCTGGAGTCAGAGGTGGATAATGAACAGAGACGTGGAGCAGAAGCAGTAAAAGGTGTCCGCAAATATGAGAGGAGAGTCAAGGAACTCACCTACCAGGTATGTCAAACTTACATCTCCAAATATGTTTCGAATGCATTAGAATTTTGATCATAACTAAAGGACACATGATGTTGATTTTTCACTTTCAAATGTACATCAGACTGAGGAGGATAAGAAGAATGGTGCCAGACTCCAGGATCTTGTGGATAAGCTGCAACTGAAGGTGAAGGCTTACAAGAGGCAGTCTGAGGAAGCTGTAAGTAAAAACTACATTACAAAATCCGGTTATGCATCAATTTCAGTACTTATTAAAAACTAAATGTAAATGTTCCTACAGGAGGAGCAGGCCAACTCTTACCTTTCCAAGTGCAGGAAGGTTCAACATGAACTGGAGGAGGCTGAGGAACGTGCTGACATCGCTGAGACTCAGGTCAACAAGTTGAGGTCTAAGACCCGTGACTCTGGAAAGGTAATTGGACAGTAAAAATACAGTGTTTTTTATTCCACAAACATGTGTCCTAAAAATGTCCTCATATTATTTTATACAAATGCCCTTTAAACAAATTCTACATTTGTTTTGTGTTTCGCTTTAGGTGAAGGACAGTGCTGAATAATTCCGTCAAACGTGAATCATCGCACACACAAGTCATACAATATGACTCAATTGCGAAATCAATAAACTTTCCATCAACCGTCCATCTTGTAATGTGTAGTTATTTGTTTTGCTTTACTTCCTTTGCTCAGTCCTATCAACAGGTTTATCTTTAATAGAGATGGATCTCATAGGTCATTGGATGTAGGCCGAAAGGTTTAAAATAAAAATAATTGTAATCAAATTCTACATGCTTTCAGGCATATGTAGCGAAGGAAAATGTAAAGCAATGCTTTGGAATGTGCATGTGTCGTGGAAATATCAATCATAAATAGGGCTGGGTATCGCAGCCAATTTCCTAAATCGATTCGATTTCTATTCATAAGGTTCTGAATCGATTAATCACGATTCGAATCGATTCAATCTGCTCTTAAATAATAAAAATGGCTCAACTGTGTTACAAAATGCAAATGTACTTTATTCTTTATTCTTATTACATTTTTCTCATCATCTTAAACAACAGATTTTAAGTGCAAACTTATAAATTGGACAGTATAAACTTGTGCTGTAAACAAAACTGTCTCAAGTCTCAAAAGTGCAATTTTGAAATTAGAAAGGAATTGCAAGGGAATCGTCGGTGGGTCAGCAGGCGAGGAGTCGACAACGGGAGGGCAGAAGAGCAGATCGGGAGACGGGAACTGGAGAGCAGACAGACCGACAGGGACTCGACGTTGGGTGGGAGGTCAGGCAGGCGAAGGGTCAATGACAGGAAGTCAGGCAGGTGGATCAGGAGACGGGGACAGAGGAGCAGACAGACCGACAGGGACTGGACGGCAGGCACGAGGTCAGACAGGCGAGGGTTCGTTAACAGGCAGAGTGGAGTAGACAAAGTCAAATGGTAGTTGCGGAATGAATGAAACAAGAGACAATCTGGCAAGGACTGAGTGAAAGGAGAGGACTGTTATAGGGGGAGCACAGGTGAAGGTGGTTGGGTTAATTAGGGGAGATCAGGGTGGCAGGCCAACCCGGTATCACGCAATTGCGTGCTCCTGCGCACGAACGTTAATCTATTGAAGCGTGTTCCCGAGCACGATAGTCCGACTTTTTGCGTGTTACACAAAACGAAATGTAAACCAATGCATTCTGAATGGGAGTGTTCTAAGACAATTAACGTGCTCCACAAAACGGTACGAGAGAGAGAGAAAGAGAGAGCGGGAGGGACAGAGAGAGAGAGAGAGAGCAGAGAGAGGCTTCAGAAAGGGTGTGCGCAGATAGTACAGTGCACCCTAGTTATGTTTATGCCAAAACCTATATATATAATTAGGCTGTGGAAATTGCAGTAAGTTAAGAACACAACTTCGCACGTTGAGCACACAGCCGTGTGACTCGTTTATTTTGTAAAAAAGAAAACCGGAAAACAAATCATGCTGAAGGTAAACAAATCCAGCATGGTCTGTGACGTCATGAGACGCACGTAATCCTTAGGGACCGCGATCCCTGAACCACCAAGAACGTAAATGACATGCAGTAAACAACAACACAATTGAAAGAACAACACATAACGAAATACTGTCGGTGAATTATGTTACGGTCACTACAAGGCTATAATTATATTATTTAGCGTGTAATGAGACAATCTATAGCCAAATTGTCGAAGATGCCCGAGAATCTTCGGGGATATCAGCATGGGAAATCGGCGAATCAGACCCATGAAGGGGGGGGGGGGGGGACACGTTAGTTGAGGGGGGGGGGGGGGGGGGGGACACGTTTGTTGAGGGGGGGGAGACACGTTTGTAGGGGGGGGGCACGCCCGACAACGAGAGTTTGTTTTTATTGAACGCTCGACAACGAGAGTTGTTTTTTATTGAACGAGACTTCAACACGGAACAGCTGCACGAAACGATGGTCACGTCACTCTCGGTGACGGTGTCGACAATAATGAACACACGAACAATGTTAATAGAACAACACACAACCACATAACATCCCGAACCCATTAACCCCACTTAATCCGAACAACAAAACAAGTTAACAAAAGCCCCATTTGTCAACTGAGAACCCCAATTCCCAGAATCCCCCGCGGCTCCGGAACACGGCGTAGCTTATATTAATCTTTATTATCTGAATGGGAAATGCAATATTTTAGGACAGATACACCATTAAACGCGTTTCTAATGACATTTCTAGCGAGAAATGTACATTTTCCTTACATAATCTTCAGTTAGTGAATGTGTATGATCTTTATTAATCTTTATTATCTGAATGGGAAATGCAATATTTTAGGACAGATACACCATTAAACGCGTTTCTAATGACTTTTCTAGCGAGAAATGTACATTTTCCTCACATAATCTTCAGTCAGTGAATGTGTATGATCTTTATTAATCTTTATTATCTGAATGGGAAATGCAATATTTTAGGACCGATTCACCGTTAAACGTGTTTCTAATAACATTTCTAGCGAGAAATATACTTTTTACTTGCATAATCTTCAGTCAGTGATTGTGTCTGATCTTTAGTTTTATAGTTATTAGGATTTGATCGGCTCGCTCGCATGTTTCAACGACGTCAGGTTGCTTTCGCTAAACTAGCAGCTCACGTGCTTCCTGCGTTTGTGTTATTAAACTGTTACTTTATGTAACTTTTAATGATATCATCTTGTTAGAAACACGTATATCTGAGAGCCAACCCAGTCGCCAAAAGCATACGTTGACAGTGTACTTTTCGTGAACACTGGATTACGTCGCATTTCAACATAAAATAGCGTGTTATACACACACACACGCACGCACACGCACAGACACACACACACAAGCACACACAAGCACACACACGCACGCACAGACACACAGACACACACACACACACACACACACACACACACACACACACACACACACACACGCACACGCACACGCACACACGCACACGGTGCATTTTGCTGCTAAAACAACAACAGCAAAATATTCCCTCAAATATTATTACTTTCAAAACGTTGGCCAAAATGGCCAATAATATAATTTTTTATTTGGGATGCTTCTAGGACATTTTGGGTGGATTTTGAACGGTATGTGGGGGGCACGTTTTTTTGCAGGACCTGGCAACCCTGCGCTGTTGCCCGAGATCTGGATCCACCCCGGCGTGGTGCCGTCTCCTTTTGACCTTTTGACCCCAGACTTCTGGGGGAATAGCTGAATCAATTCATTAGTCAATCAGAAGCATGTAAATATCGTCCCGGTGGCGTAAGAGGACAAACAAGGTGTCCTTCAACATCTACGCTTCCAGGAGATTGCAACGGTGCCACACATGAGCATATTCGAACATGTTTAATGGTAGTAATTAGCTGTCGAAATTGGAGGCCTTAATCAATACTGAGCAGCTATTGATTTGCTTCCCGATAAAGATTTGTCACAAATGACATGTTATTTAGCATCTACACGTTGAGCTGAGTCCAATGACACCAAGAACGACACTCTAGCTAATGGTAACATGTATTTTACATGGTACACCTAGGTCTAGGACATGATCTCGGTGTAGCAAGAGGCCGAGCTTGATCTCATTGGACTCAGCTTAACGTGTAGATGCTAATTAACATGCAATTTGTCAAAAATCTCCATCGGGAAGCAAATCTTTAGCTGGTCATTATTGATAAAGGCCTCCAAAATCGACAGCTAATTACTACCCCGAAACATATTCAAATATGATCATGTGTGGCACTGTTGCAATCGTCTCGAAACGTAGATGTCAAAGGACACCTTGTTTGCTCTGTTGCACTACCGGGAAGATATTTTCATACTTCTAATGGATTGATTCATATTTTAAGGTTCTCGGAGTGAGACTTTAAGTGGCTGCAGCAGAAGTGTTGAGACGAAAGATGATATCAAGAGATTTATAGAATATTCCCATTCACATTATGATTCTTCGACGTAACATCCGACCAAACATCCTTTACATTCACAGAGCGAAGATTATGAAAGTCCAGGCTCAGCAAGTGCTCCATCTCGTTGCACCTGCACCCAGCGGCTCGCTTGCAAGATTTTGGCCTGAAGTTCTTCCCAGACCTACACCCTAGCCATCCAACATGCATATCTGAGAATCAGGCCTCTCTTTAATAATGACAAAAAGTTATGAGAGAAACACACATTAACTTTTTGTTATCTCATAAGCGGCGTGGTGCCGGCTCCTTTTGACCTTTTGACCCCCGACTTCAAAAACGTGGCCACAGGCCAGCTGTGTCTACACACCTTTAGCCACAAATGTACACCTCCATCCCACAAAAAATGGGGACTAGAAACTAACCTCTGTCTTATGTACATTTACTGTACTGTTGGAGGTCACGCCCCTTTGCCGACCTTTTCGAGATTGCTAGGGATGCTAAAATTTTTACACACATTTCCCGGGGCCCCCTGTACGACATATCCGAGATTTGGAGTTCTAGCCCTTAGAGAAAAAAAGTTTTCCCAAATGGAGTGTCATTTGGACAAAGCCCCTCAGAAGTGTAGCCTGCAAGGCCTAATGGTTCAGAATGTGGTGGAAAAACAGTTTTTGAGATAGGAAGGTCCTACCGCCCTGAAATTTTAATACCTTATTCTAGGGCCTAACTGGGACCTCCGCACCGAAACTTGGCCCGGTCGGACCCCGAGGGCAGGAAGGGGGGGCCCTTCCTGCCCGAGACTTGGCCCGGTCAGACCCCGAGGGCAGGCCCCCCCTTCCTGCCCTCGGGGTAACTAGGGTGCACTGTACTATCTGCGCACACCCTTTCTGAAGCCTCTCTCTCGCTCTCTCTCTCTCTCGCTCTCTCTCTCTCTCTCTGTCCCTCCCGCTCTCTCTTTCTCTCTCTCTCGTACCGTTTTGTGGAGCACGTTAATTGTCTTAGAACACTCCCATTCAGAATGCATTGGTTTACATTTCGTTTTGTGTAACACGCAAAACGTCGGACTATCGTGCTCGGGAACACGCTTCAATAGATTAACGTTTGTGCGCAGGAGCACGCAATTGCGTGATACCGGGTTGGGCAGGCGGGTGAATGGGAAAACCAGGGGTGTACCTTGACACCCTATTAGAATATTGATCACCAATTGTCTCACTGATTGTATCCTTGGTAACTTTTCTGCCTGTACTTTTCCATGATTATGCTCTAATATTAAGTTAATTAAGTTTCTCTTCATCAGCATGATATATTTATAAACATTGGAGTACTTGAGAAACGCACAACTAATGCAAAAGTTTCCATCCCTGGTGGTAACCCACGTATTCCCTGTTTATGATTTGGGTGTGAATACTCAAAATCTCACACATTCCAGAGAAAGACAAGATTTTGAAATCCCAGACAAAAGCGCAGCGTAAAGGAATATCATAGCATGTGCAAAAGAGGGCAAAAACTGCATAGAAGCAATCCGATAGGCGCAGCAATACATCGCAGTGACCCAAGAGATATCGAGCAGCTTTGATATCTGGACCTGTCTGGGAGTCCAAATCCTGCAGATTGAAAGGTGTTGCAACCGCAGGAACCGACAGGAGCGAAGACCTTCAGCCAATGAGACTGCAAGACGCTGGCGATAGGAAAACATGGAGGAGGAATCGTAACACATAGACCTGGAAAATCTGCAAGCAAGGCTCTGCATTCAATATTGTGTACATCGGGATGGGCAACTGGCAGCCCACAGTTTTTATTAAAAATAAAAAAATCCAAAAAATGTTTCAATGAGAGGGGGATTTCATTTTGGAGACTGCTACCAGAAGCAGTCAATCTAATGCTAGTTGTTGCACTCAATGTTGGGCCACTGATTTGCAGTTTGCAGCCATCATTGAATGATGATGTAAGTGAGCCCTCTGCAGTGAAAAAAATACTAATCACCTATGTGGCTGTTCTTATTTATGTAAAAACAAAAGTGTTGTATCTGTCGTTTAACAAGAGTATCGAGATGTTGAAATTGCATTGAAAATATGAAATTAATGTATGTTGGTTCAGTAAACATACAGACATATATACAAATATTTCGTTCTTATTTAGAATTTTTTTGTAGTTGTAGTGCGCAGGCATGTGGCCCTCTGATGGGGATGATGAAAAATTGTGGCCCTCTTTTTAATAAAAGTTGCCCATCCCTGGCGTATATATGCATGTATATGAATATATAATATCTATATTCTCTTTTTTGTTGTTTTATAACAACGACCTGGATGGCTAACTGTGGCGGGGATCCAATTTTGGAAGTGTCATATCAGGAGTCTTTTTGTGACGTAGTTTGAAGACCAGTGAAGAGACTGCAAAACTACAACAAATACCAAATAATTATGCAACTCAGCTAAACAGTATTTTCTTTCCTATAATGCTTCTCAGTCTCCTCTCAAAGTCATGAATCAGTCAGACCACATGTATTTATAACTGGTGTGTAGCAGGGACTGTGCCTGGCGTTCACAGGTTGCTCACCATGGATTTAGTGGTCATCGGCACTTACACATGGGCCGAGCTGGCCCAAGTTCAGGCACGAGGGGGCTGCACCCTGGGCCAGAGCTGTGGCCCTGGTATGGGTAGCTGTGGTAGACAAGACATGCAAACTGTTGGCTTTCGTCACCGGATGAATTTGAAAAGGAGATTAAGAGCTCCGTCAAGACACATAAACACACACTTCATACTTTAAAACGTGAACTTTTGAATTATTCCAACACATATATATCTATACAAAACATATTATTTAAATTAGTATTATTAATGCCATGACTAATATTATTGTGTTGAAACTACGAGACTAAATTGGACATGATAATTATACTTAGCTTGCTACACATGGTGATGAAGCAACTTCAATCTTTATCTGTCAGCCAAATAGGTAGCAATGTGCCATTGCTGCATTTCATTGAGGTCAAGCACTCAATCAAGCTAACAAATTCATTGCTACAAAGATCAGACATAAAAGTACTGACATAATGTAAAATGCAATACAATTTAGTGAGGTGTTATTAGATTGCAAAAATAACTAAATCAAACTATATTTATACTATCTATGTTTATAGAAGTATGTAAATGTACACACAAACACATCATTTTTTTATATGAAGCGATATGCCTCATAATTTTCACAAGTAATCTGTGTTACTTTAAAACTTCCTCAATCTTCAGTAAAGGTAAGTATTTTCATATGAATTTGGTTATTACTCAATAATGGAATGGAAAATACTAACTAATGGAAATGCAATCTTAAAAATCTATGTAAGCATATGCAACACTATTCCTTGGCATGTTGTTCCAGTCAATATAGTCTTGTGCCAAAAAACCAGTCTAAAAAGGTATCTCTGCTCTCAGCTGCAATGCAAACCTTAAGTATTTATAGATAGATGCCAAAATAGCTTTTCATCTGTCCAAGACGGTAAATGATAGCAAAGATAGTTCCAAAGCAGATATGAATTAGATATCTAGCTATTAAAATTGTACACTAGGAATGGTAAACAGACAGGAACAATGACCTTGTGTATCTGTGTATTTGGGTGATGACTGCAGTAAAGATGATAAGAAAGAGGCGTTGTGGAAGGAAATTCAACAGAGTGAAATAAACCTTGGGAATGTGCATGACCTTTTTAATTGTGAACATTGGATACTTAAGTAATACATTGCACAATGTACAACTAATGCAAAACTTTGCAGTTTAAAACGAGTTAACCTGTTCAACTTGAGCTTGGGGTTGGGATTAAATACCTAAGGCTAGAGTTCACACTACACAATTCTAGCCAGATTTTCCAGTCACCTACATCATTTTGAAATCACAAAAAAAGGCCCAAGCTGGAGGCCTTTGGCATCACGGAAAGGATGTTCGTGGAGTGTGAACTGCAAAGATGCAATATGAGCGGCTCAACAATGCGTTGCAGAGCCCTGAGTGATCTAGCAGGTTAAATATCTGGACGTGATGGAAGTCATAATCCTGGAATGTGAAGCGACTGTCAATGACAGTAGCAACCTTCATCCAATGAGAGAGCAAGACTAAAGGTAAAGGTAATCCTTTGGAGGAATCACAACATCTACAAAAGATATCGGAAAACATGGCTGAGAGGATGACTCAGCAGTGTGTATATATATACATAAAATGTATACTTTTTTTATCATAATTGTTTTGAAGGGAGGATTCCTCCTTCTAAAACATCTTGAAATATGACTCCCTGCAAAACTATTTTTGAGGCTAAACAGTATTCCCTTTCCCATAAAACTTCTTACTCTCCCCCCAATGTTTATTAATCAGACCACATGTATTTACAACTGGCATCTGCAATGAAGTTACACATCTAAGACAATTTTTGATATGGGTGGAAATGTTGTATGTGTATGGGTGCCAATATAAATATAATTGCTTTTGACTGGTTACACAAGCCAATAAAGTCTGTTCAATCTTAATATCCTTTCTGCCAGCCAAATAGCAAGCGATGTGCCACTGGTGTATTTATGTGAGGTCAAGCACTCCGACATCAAGCTAGAGGATACAGTGTAACATAAACAACTGTCCATTATGAAGATATCAAACATACAATAGTACAATAAAAAGTATTTTCATACAATTGAATAAGAAGGTGATTACATAGTAGAATTAATTTGTGGATAGACCTTTGAATATATATATATGTTTATAGATATATGCCAAAAAACAAGTAAACATCTTATTCCCTTGGTGGTCCACTTTTGCACATTAGATTGAATATGTATTCAGTTTAAAAGCACAATCATTGCAGATTGAACAAATAATTGAAGCAAAGCTGAATGGAAACACAATCTGAAAAAAATGTAAAAATACATTCATCACTATTCCTTGGCATCATGTCATGAAATTTGATATACTCTAACCATGCCAAAAGTGGTAATCATGGGTGACAGTTGCAATGTTGCAATATGGACAATAATTTGGATATTTATAGAATCTCAAACTTCTTCTTCATCTTTTAATCTGTTAAAGTAAATAAATGATACTAAAGATAGTTTTGGAACAGATATGCACATGGTATATCTATTAATATAGGGAGACGGCAGATGAGTGTCTGTACACCTGTGGATACAAGTATACAAGAACTTAAAAAATCAGTCATGATTAAAATAAATGAACACATGCAGCCCTATACCCCCCGGCATAAGGAACTCTATTGAATCGTCTACCTTGGCATAATGTCATAAATGTTTGAATACTGTGACAAAGCCAAAAAAGGAACCCTTGCTTACAGTTGCAATGTGGCATGGATACGTATTCAACGTTTGTACATGATATAATTATAGATTGTGTGAAACTGATTGTTAAATAAGTGATCACAATCTGCAAGGAAACAAAATATGAATAACAAAATATACGTTGAGAAAATACAATAAGCTAACATTATATTGTATTCTATATATCTTCAAAGTCAATTATTAATTTGCTTTCAGAATTGTAACTGTTGGAAATGTATATGCCAATGAACAAATTAAATGCAAAGCTCAACAGAACAAGAAGATCTGCCCTTATTTAGTTTCAGCCTGGACTGCAGAACCACCTCTATATAAGAGGCCACAAGATGAGATGGAGAGACTGCAGGGGCTTTCAGGTTATTACAACTGGTGGTAAGTCAGACTGATGCTTCAGCTGCTGTGGAAGGGAGATCATTGCATGGGGGATCAGAAATGCTTTTTTTATTGCGTTCATTGAAAATATTCCTATTTATCTACCTCTTAAAAAGAATCATGAAGAATATTTTTAATTCACATGTCTTTTAGATAATGTTTAGGATCTTTGGTTATTCAAATGACTATCTAGTATTTTTCAAGTAATCTTCTTTCTAGGTATTCTTCTTATTTTAGAGGTCATTAGAGGTGTCTTATAGCTGCATCTTATCTGAATTTTTTATTTAATTGTTTTGTTGTCAAAACAAAACATTGATGTAAGTATGTAAAAATCGACCTTTACTTATACATGTGACTTAATAACACTAATAATAACTTTTATTTTAAAGGAACAATTTATTCTGCGATTAGAGGGAAGGAAACGGTAAGAATATGAATATCTCGTGGACAAACACCATCACAAAACCTTCTTGAAGCCATCTATATATGTCAGTTAAAATAAATAAATGAGTATGTTTGTTTTCATGAAATAAGCCTCCATCATGAGTACGGACGCAGAAATGGCCATTTATGGCGATGCTGCCATTTACCTCCGGAAGCCAGAGAGGGAGAGGCTTGAGGCCCAGAGCACGCCATTTGATGCGAAGGCTGCTGCATATGTCACTGATGTTAAGGAACTGTACGTCAAGTGTACCATCACTAAGAGGGATGCTGGCAAAGTCACCGTCACAGTTTTGGCTACAAAGGAGGTAGGCAGAGGTTGATCATGGCATGGACTAGATTGTTGGTATCAACAATGCGAAAGTGAAAGATGCATTATTAAGAAAACTAAAAATGGGTTTCCATATTTCAGGAGAGGACAGTCAAGGAAGACGATGTCTATCCCATGAATCCTCCCAAGTATGACAAAATTGAGGACATGGCCATGATGACCCATCTCAATGAAGCCTCTGTGTTGTATAACCTTGCAGAGCGTTATGCAGCATGGATGATCTACGTATGATATTTAACATTCTAAATTAAAATACATAAAATATATAATAGTATAGTATATAAATTACCCTGAAACTCTCTGTGATTTCCTTCAGACCTACTCGGGGCTGTTCTGTGCCACTGTAAACCCCTACAAGTGGCTCCCAGTGTACGATCAGTCGTGTGTCAATGCCTACAGAGGCAAGAAGCGAATGGAGGCTCCACCCCACATCTTCTCTGTCTCTGACAACGCCTTTCAGTTCATGCTCACTGGTTTGTAAATTCAAAGTTTGAAATCCCTAATCTTACCTTGTTTTTATGAATAAATGGTGTAATCATTCAAATGTGAATTTTCTTTGCAGACAGAGAGAACCAGTCTGTCCTGATTACGTAAGTTTGATTCTGTTAATATGACATAAATATAATACAATGAATCATGCATTGAAAACATGTCAAAATGAATTTACTTTATTCTTCTTTTCACACCCAGTGGAGAATCCGGTGCTGGAAAGACTGTGAACACCAAGCGTGTCATCCAGTATTTTGCTACCATCGCAGTGGGTGGTGGAGGAGATAGTAAGAATGCAGGCGCTGGAAAGATAAAAGTATGTTTAAAAAATAGTAATAAACATTCAATCAATGAATCAATTCATTAATAAATCACATAAGAACATGATGAATTCAAATATAATTCAGTAAAAAGGTATAAACATTTTATGTCGGATTATAGGGGTCACTGGAGGACCAGATCATTGCAGCAAATCCCCTGCTGGAGGCCTATGGTAATGCCAAGACTGTGAGAAATGACAACTCCTCCCGTTTTGTAAGTATGAAATGAATTCCTCCCTGAAGATGCTCCCTAGTTTTTGAGTATTTTTTTGAGGATGATTAAAACTAATTATTTTGCAAACAGGGTAAATTCATCAGAATTCATTTCCACGCAAACGGTAAACTATCCAGTGCTGACATTGAGACGTGTAAGTATCTAGTTCTACATGTGGATTCCTTAACCAAGATTATTAGCGGTATAGGTTTTGATTAATGAATGGGCCTTATAGATCTGCTGGAGAAGTCCAGAGTGTCATTCCAGCTTCCCGATGAGAGAGGCTATCACATCTTCTTCCAGATGATGACCAACCACAAACCTGAGATCATTGGTGAGATTTTATAATAGTAAGAGTGTGAAGAATGTACTTAATATTAAGATGAAAAGTTGTCCTGAATTGCCTTTATCTATTCGAATATGACGTAATATGTACAAATGACTTCTGAAGTTCAAATATTTAAAGGGCTAGTTTTCTCTCTAGAATAAATCGTTTTTGGTAAAGATTATATCTTCCATTGCATATTATGGAAATGCATTTGGAAAAGCAAGATTAATTATTTTTTTATTCAAAAGTTAACTGTTAGGTAGCAGCATATAAAGCAGAAAAAATGACATTTGTTTAATCCCTCAGAAATGTGCCTCATCACCAGCAACCCCTACGACTTCCCCATGTGCAGTCAGGGTCAGATCACTGTGGCCAGCATTGATGACAAAGAGGAGCTGGATGCTACTGATGTCAGTGGTTGATTGAAAAACAATTCATATATTTTCCACGTGGCATACGTTTTACAAAATGTTTTCTAAATGTTCTTTGTTTTCAACACAGGCTGCTATTGATATTTTGGGCTTCACTAGTGAGGACAAGGTGGCCATCTTTAAGTTTACTGGTGCTGTGCTTCACCACGGTAACATGAAGTTCAAGCAGAAGCAGCGTGAGGAGCAGGCTGAGCCAGATGGCAATGAAGGTAACGATTAACATGTATTCATCAGTGCACTAGAAGGTATATTGGTGCATATTTGCTTGTATTACATTTGGGGTAATTATTATACAGAATAATAACACATTCGTTTTTCATGTTACCTTTGTAGAGGCCGACAAGATTTGCTATCTACTGGGTCTGAACTCTGCTGATATGCTCAAGGCTCTTTGCTACCCAAGAGTGAAGGTCGGAAATGAGTATGTCACCAAGGGACAGACTGTACCTCAGGTAAGAAAAACACAGTTTGATAAGGAAATATGGTACAAGTTCTGTTAACATGGTTTGTCTATTATGACGTATAGTATATTTTGATATAATTGTGATGATTTTATATAAAAAAATATTTTCAGGTCAACAACTCAGTGAGTGCCCTGGCCAAGTCTATCTATGAGAGGCTGTTCTTGTGGATGGTCATCCGCATCAACACGATGCTGGACACCAAGCAAGCAAGACAATTCTACATTGGTGTGCTGGACATTGCTGGTTTTGAGATTTTTGATGTAGGTTGTTCAATAAGTGGCAGCATTTCTGAAAGCATTTCCTTCATTCTGAGACGTTAGTCATTACCATTCAATTCTTGAAAACGAGTAATAGTCGGTTTATTAAATGTCCCCTACTAGTACAACAGCATGGAGCAGCTGTGCATCAACTTTACCAATGAGAAACTGCAACAGTTCTTCAACCACACCATGTTCGTCCTGGAGCAAGAGGAGTACAAGAAGGAGGGTATCATCTGGGAGTTCATTGACTTTGGCATGGACTTGGCTGCCTGCATTGAGCTCATTGAGAAGGTACACCTGAATATTATAAGTATAAATAATTATTCTTTGCGTGAATTACAAATTACTTTTGATAATGTTTCATCAATATTTTTTTCTCTTAAGCCAATGGGAATCTTCTCCATCCTTGAAGAGGAGTGTATGTTCCCCAAGGCCTCAGACTCTTCCTTCAAGAACAAGCTGTATGACCAGCATCTTGGCAAGAACAGAGCATTTGAGAAGCCCAAGCCAGGAAAGGGCAAGGCTGAGGCCCACTTCTCCCTGGTGCACTATGCTGGTACTGTGGACTACAACGTCACTGGCTGGCTGGACAAGAACAAGGATCCCCTGAATGACTCTGTTATTGGGCTGTACCAGAAGTCCTCTAACAAACTGCTGCCTGTCCTGTACCCACCTGTAGTTGAAGGTACGGCTCACATTTGGGACCAGTAGTTTTTACGTCAGTGATATTATAATTATTTCCAGCCACTAAATGTGTTTCTTAGAAAAAACTAAAGTTATAAATTGAACAGTGACCAATCAACTATAATTAAAAACAGAGGTCGGGGGTGCCAAGAAAGGAGGCAAGAAGAAGGGTGGCTCCATGCAAACAGTGTCATCACAGTTCAGGGTAAGGGTAAACACACAAATAAATGTAAAAATGTACTTGTAGTACTACTTACTACATATGCATATATCATTCTAAATCGTTCTACGTAATTAATATTTAGTTTCGTGCCTTTAGGAGAACTTGGGCAAACTGATGACCAACTTGAGGAGCACCCATCCTCACTTTGTGCGTTGTCTGATTCCCAATGAGTCAAAGACTCCAGGTACAGTGACTACTAGTAAATGTTCATAGTGTCTGCATCAAGATTATACATTTAGTTAACTTATAATATTAAATTCATGAATTTCAACAAAATGACAGGACTCATGGAGAACCACCTGGTTATCCACCAGCTGAGGTGTAACGGTGTGCTGGAGGGCATCAGAATCTGCACAAAGGGCTTCCCCAGCAGAATCATCTATGCTGACTTCAAGCAGAGGTATTAACTCAAGGATTTTGATTTTTTAACTTTGTCTTTTAACATTTTAGTTATTGTTAAAAACATTACAATGGTCTTCTTCAGGTACAAAGTACTGAATGCCAGTGTCATTCCTGACGGTCAGTTTATTGACAACAAGAAGGCTTCTGAGAAACTTCTTGGATCCATTGACGTACCTCATGATGAGTACAAATTTGGACACACCAAGGTATGTTTATTGCTGCAAAAACTAGGTTTATAATGGATTTGACGCTGACAAACGTCTCTTGTTACATTAAGGTGTTCTTCAAAGCTGGTCTTCTGGGTGCTCTTGAGGAGATGCGAGATGAGAAGCTGGCAGCTCTGGTCGGGATGATTCAGGCTGCAGGCAGAGGTTATGTCATGAGAAAGGAGTATGTGAAGATGACAGAGAGGAGGTATGTTTTAAACATAGTGCTCAAACCTCAAACAGGTTTTAAGATACTGAGTGCAAAATATGACTGGTTTATTTTGTTTGATAGGGAAGCCGTCTACACTATTCAGTACAACGTCCGCTCATTCATGAATGTCAAACACTGGCCATGGATGAAGGTGTACTACAAGATAAAGCCTCTTCTGAAGAGTGCTGAAACCGAGAAGGAGCTTGCCAATATGAAGGAAAACTATGATAAGATGAAGACTGACTTGGCAGCTGCCCTGGCCAAGAAGAAGGAACTTGAGCAGAAGATGGTTTCTCTCCTGCAGGAGAAGAATGATCTTTCACTGCAAATGGCTTCTGTAAGTAAACATTATGTAAAATGTATGTGTGCAAACATTGAGATACATTTGATGTGACATGTTTACCAATATAAATATCACACAGGACGGAGACAATCTGAATGATGCTGAGGAGAGGTGTGAAGGACTTATCAAAAGTAAGATCCAGCTGGAGGCCAAACTCAAGGAGACAACTGAGAGATTGGAGGATGAGGAGGAAATCAATGCTGAGCTGACTGCCAAGAAGAGGAAACTGGAAGATGAATGCTCTGAACTCAAGAAGGACATTGATGACCTGGAGCTTACCTTGGCCAAAGTGGAGAAGGAGAAACATGCCACTGAAAACAAGGTTTGTTAAGATTTAACCACAATACCATCACCATCAACATTGTCCATCCGTTATAGAGTTTAAGGGAAGGTTACATTTTAATTATGAGAAATTATGAAACTGTAAATTTGTTTTTTTCAGGTGAAGAACCTGACTGAGGAGATGGCTTCTCAGGATGAGAGCGTTGCTAAGCTGACAAAGGAGAAGAAAGCCCTCCAAGAGTCACATCAGCAGACTCTTGATGACCTGCAGGCAGAGGAAGACAAAGTCAACACTCTGACCAAGGCCAAGACCAAGCTTGAACAGCAAGTGGATGATGTGAGAAAAGCTCATGGAAACTTTCAATGAATATTACTAATGGAGTTGAGTGAATATTCAAT
Source organism: Gadus macrocephalus (assembly GCF_031168955.1). Classification (NCBI taxonomy): domain Eukaryota; kingdom Metazoa; phylum Chordata; class Actinopteri; order Gadiformes; family Gadidae; genus Gadus; species Gadus macrocephalus. The sequence goes on from NC_082385.1 coordinate 11,010,175, forward strand.
ATTACATTGGATTGTTCTTAATTATTTTTCAATTATTGACATCCAGCTTGAAGGTTCTCTGGAGCAAGAGAAGAAGCTCCGTATGGACCTTGAGAGATCCAAGAGAAAGCTTGAGGGTGATCTGAAACTGGCTCAGGAAACTGTCATGGATCTTGAGAATGACAAACAGCAGTCTGACGAGAAAATCAAGAAGTAATTAATTTGTTTTTTAACAATAACAATCGGGTTTAGTGCATGTGACTGTTTTGATATAGTTTACAATTTTTCTTATTAATTATTCACAGGAAGGACTTTGAGACCAGCCAGCTTCTGAGCAAAATTGAGGATGAGCAGTCATTGGGTGCTCAGCTTCAGAAAAAGATCAAGGAGCTTCAGGTGGGAAAATTAATCAATTTAATTGTTTTAATATAAACGTTCTGAAATTATGAACTTGGATATTGACCTTAATATTTGTGCATTATTTAGGCCCGTATTGAGGAACTGGAGGAAGAGATTGAGGCTGAGCGTGCTGCTCGTGCCAAGGTTGAGAAGCAGAGAGCTGATCTCTCCAGGGAACTTGAAGAGATCAGTGAGAGGCTTGAGGAGGCTGGTGGAGCCACTTCTGCTCAGATTGAGATGAACAAGAAGCGTGAGGCTGAATTCCAGAAGCTGCGTCGTGACCTTGAGGAGTCCACCCTGCAGCATGAAGCCACTGCTGCTGCTCTGCGTAAGAAGCAGGCTGACAGTGTAGCAGAACTGGGAGAGCAGATTGACAACCTCCAGCGTGTCAAGCAGAAGCTTGAAAAGGAGAAGAGTGAGTTCAAGATGGAGATTGATGACCTCTCCAGCAACATGGAAAATGTTTCTAAAGCCAAGGTAAGTTATTCTTCAATACCTTCATTGTGTTAACAAATACTAATAGTAAAAAAAAAAGAACAATGATTTCAAATTGATGCATTTTTAATCATCAGGGAAATCTGGAAAAAATTTGCCGTACCCTTGAGGACCAACTGAGTGAAATCAAGGCTAAGAGTGATGAGAATGTTCGCCAGATAAATGACATCGGTGCTCAAAGAGCAAGACTGCTGACAGAAAATGGTACATAAGGTCATTTGTAATCGTCATTAATGCATTTTAATGGAAGCCTGGGAAGACACTTTAATGAACATAATTCAGTCAACATCTTCTGTTTTATTTCGTGTTCTGCCCCGACTAGGCGAGTTTGGTCGTCAGCTTGAGGAGAAGGAAGCCCTTGTCTCCCAGCTGACCAGAGGAAAGCAGGCCTACACTCAGCAGGTTGAAGAGCTGAAGAGACAAAATGAGGAGGAAGTTAAGGTAAGTTGTTAGTCTTATAAAGTGTGAGGATACGAGGATTCAAAACATTCTTGAATTGACCTGATCTCTGTCCATATTGGCAGGCCAAGAATGCTCTTGCTCATGGTGTGCAATCTGCCCGCCATGACTGTGACCTTCTGAGGGAGCAGTTTGAGGAGGAGCAGGAGGCCAAGGCTGAGCTGCAGCGTGGAATGTCCAAGGCCAACAGTGAGGTGGCTCAGTGGAGGAGCAAGTATGAAACTGATGCTATCCAGCGCACTGAGGAGCTTGAGGAGTCCAAGTGAGTCAAATATATAAAACTTTACGTAAAGTGCACATTCTATGTGATGAATATACACAAATAAAGCTATGCTATTCTTTAAGGAAAAAGCTGGCCCAGCGCCTTCAAGAGGCTGAGGAACAGATTGAGGCTGTGAACTCAAAGTGTGCCTCTCTGGAGAAGACGAAACAGAGGCTGCAGGGTGAAGTGGAGGACCTCATGGTTGATGTGGAGAGGGCCAATGGACTGGCTGCAAACCTAGACAAGAAGCAGAGGAACTTTGACAAGGTTTGTAGTAATTCATTGAAATAATAGTTTAACTATTATTATCCTATAAATCTTCTTCAATTGCTCAACATGTGCCACTTATTTAACAATTTTGTACAGGTTTTGGCCGACTGGAAGCAGAAATATGAGGAAGGCCAGGCGGAGCTTGAAGGAACTCAGAAAGAGGCTCGTTCTCTCAGCACTGAGCTTTTCAAGATTAAGAACTCATATGAAGAAACTTTGGATCATCTGGAGACCATGAAGCGTGAAAACAAGAACCTCCAACGTGAGTTGATGCTCAGTGATATTTACAGCTCTATTCTGTAGATAAGAAATACAAACGATAATTAAACCCATCAAATTGCTCTGCAGAGGAGATTTCCGATCTAACTGAACAAATTGGTGAGACTGGAAAGAGCATCCATGAGCTTGAGAAATCCAAGAAGCAGGTGGAGAGTGAGAAGTCTGAGATCCAGACAGCTCTTGAGGAAGCTGAGGTGAGGATGAAATGAACTAAATACGAGACGAAAATTACAAATAATTATATTGAGTTTTTAATAATTGTGTCTAATGCATCTGTGTCATACATTAGGGTACTCTGGAGCATGAGGAGTCCAAGATTCTGCGTGTCCAGCTGGACCTCAACCAGATTAAGGGTGAGGTTGACAGGAAGCTGGCTGAGAAGGATGAGGAGATGGAGCAGATTAAGAGGAACAGCCAGAGGGTCATTGACTCCATGCAGACCACTCTTGACTCTGAGGTCAGGAGCAGGAATGATGCCCTGAGAATCAAGAAGAAGATGGAAGGAGACCTGAATGAAATGGAGATCCAGCTAAGTCATGCCAACCGCCAGGCTGCTGAGGCCCAGAAGCAGCTCAGGAATGTCCAGGGACAATTGAAGGTATGACACAAAAATAATTTGAGATCCCTGTGTATTTACCACCATTCATAGTTTAAGTTTTTATTTTTTAGTCTCATATTATTTCAAGTATGAAAATAAATGTTCAACCTTATTTAGGATGCCCAACTGCATCTTGATGATGCCACCAGAGCTGCAGAAGACCTGAAGGAGCAGGCCGCCATGGTGGACCGTAGGAACGGTCTCATGGTGGCTGAAATTGAGGAGCTGAGGGCAGCTCTGGAACAGACAGAGAGAGGCCGCAAAGTGGCTGAGCAAGAGCTGGTGGACGCCAGCGAGCGCGTTGGACTGCTGCACTCTCAGGTAACCAACATTCTAATTGTATCATTCGAATACAAGAAAACGTACATGTTTTGAAAGAAATTTTATAATAATTTGTTTCAGAACACAAGCCTGTTGAACTCAAAGAAGAAGCTGGAGACTGACTTGGTCCAAGTCCAGGGTGAGGTGGATGACAGCGTCCAGGAAGCCAGGAATGCTGAAGAGAAGGCCAAGAAGGCCATCACTGATGTAGGTCTACACTCGTTTGTAAATTATGTTATTGCACCTTAATGGAACTCTTAATGAATATACTACTCGGCCTTGTAGGCTGCCATGATGGCTGAGGAGCTGAAGAAAGAGCAGGACACTAGCTCTCACCTGGAGAGGATGAAGAAGAACCTGGAGGTCACAGTGAAAGACCTGCAGCATCGCCTGGATGAGGCTGAGAACCTGGCCATGAAGGGGGGCAAGAAGCAGCTGCAGAAACTGGAGTCCAGAGTAAGATAATAATAAGCATACATTTAAAAAAGCATCCAAAAAAGACCAATCAAAGGACAAGATTTATTAAATCAATCTACTCTAAAGGTTCGTGATCTGGAGTCAGAGGTGGATAATGAACAGAGACGTGGAGCAGAAGCAGTAAAAGGTGTCCGCAAATATGAGAGGAGAGTCAAGGAACTCACCTACCAGGTATGTCAAACTTACATCTCCAAATATGTTTTGATTGCATTAGCATTTTGATCATAACTGAAGGACACATGATGTTGATTTTTCACTTTCAAATGTACATCAGACAGAGGAGGATAAGAAGAATGGTGCCAGACTCCAGGATCTTGTGGATAAGCTGCAGCTGAAGGTGAAGGCTTACAAGAGGCAGTCTGAGGAAGCTGTAAGTAAAAACTACATTACAAAATCCGGTTATGCATCAATTTCAGTACTTATTAAATACTAAATGTAAATGTTCCTACAGGAGGAGCAGGCCAACTCTTACCTTTCCAAGTGCAGGAAGGTTCAACATGAACTGGAGGAGGCTGAGGAACGTGCTGACATCGCTGAGACTCAGGTCAACAAGTTGAGGTCTAAGACCCGTGACTCTGGAAAGGTAATTGGACAGTAAAAATACAGTGTTTATTCCACAAACATGTGTCCTAAAAATGTCCTCATATTATTTTATACAAATGCCTTTTAAACAAATTCTACTTTTGTTATGTGTTTCGCTTTAGGTGAAGGACAGTGCTGAATAATTCCGTTAAACGTGAATCATCGCACACACAAGTCATACAATATGACTCAATTGCGAAATCAATAAACTTTCCATCAACCGTCCATCTTGTAATGTGTAGTTATTTGTTTTGCTTTACTTCCTTTAATCAGTCCTATAAACAGGTTTATCTTTAATAAAGATGGATCTCATAGGTCAATGGTTGTAGGCCGAAAGGTTTAACATAAAAATAATTGTAATCAAATTCTACGTGCTTTCAGGCATACGTAGCGAAGGAAAATGTAAAGCAATGGTTTGGAAAATGTGCAAGTGTCGTGGAAATATCAATCATAAATAGGGCTGGGTATCGCAGCGAATTTCCTAAATTGATTCGATTTCTATTCATAAGGTTCTGAATCGATTAATCACGATTCCATTCAATCTGCTCTTAAATAATAAAAATGGCTCAACTGTGTTACAAAATGCAAATGTACTTTATTCTTGATAATTCACTTGATCGGCTGGCGGCCGAGTGTGAATCGGCTGGGATGAGGATCAGCACCGCTAAATCTGAGGCCATGACTCTTAGCAGGAAACCGGTGGATTGCTTACTCCGGGTAGGAAATGAGTCCTTAGCCCAAGTGAAGGAGTTCAAGTACCTCGGGGTCTTGTTCGCGAGTGAGGGTACTATGGAGCGTGAGATTGGCCGGAGAATCGGAGCAGCGGGGGCGGTATTGCGTTCGCTTTACCGCACCGTTGTAACGAAAAGAGAGCTGAGCCGCAAGGCAAAGCTCTCGATCTACCGGTCGATCTTTGTTCCTATCCTCACCTATGGTCATGAGGGCTGGGTGATGACCGAAAGGACGAGATCGCGGGTACAAGCGGCCGAGATGAGTTTTCTCAGAAGGGTGGCTGGCGTCTCCCTTAGGGATAGGGTGAGAAGCTCAGCCATCCGTGAGGAACTCGGATTAGAGCCGCTGCTCCTTTACTTAGAAAGGAGTCAGCTGAGGTGGTTCGGGCATCTGGTAAGGATGCCCACTGGGCGCCTTCCTTGGGAGGTGTTTCAGGCACGTCCAGTGGGGAGGAGACCTCGGGGAAGACCCAGGACTAGGTGGAGAGATTATATCTCAACACTGGCCTGGGAACGCCTCGGGATCCCCCCGTCAGAGCTGGTCAATGTGGCCCGGGAAAGGGAAGTCTGGGGCCCCCTGCTTGAGCTGCTCCCCCCGCGACCCGACCCCGGATAAGCGGATGACGATAAGATGAGGACTTTATTCTTTATTCTTATTACTTTTTTCTCTTCATCTTAAACAACAGATTTTAAGTGCAAACTTATAAGTTGGACAGTATAAACTTAAGCTGTAAACAAAACTGTCTCATGTCTCAAAAGTGCAATTTTGAAATTAGAAAGGAATTGCAAGGGAATCGTCGGTGGGTCAGCAGGCGAGGAGTCGGCAACGGGAGGGCAGAAGAGCAGATCGGGAGACGGGAACTGGAGAGCAGACAGACCGACAGGGACTCGACGTTGGGTGGGAGGTCAGGCAGGCGAAGGGTCAATAACAGGAAGTCAGGCAGGTGGATCAGGAGACGGGGACAGAGGAGCAGACAGACAGGGACTGGACGGCAGGCACGAGGTCAGACAGGCGAGGGTTCGTTAACAGGCAGAGTGGAGTAGACAAAGTCAAATGGGAGTTGCAGAAAGCTCTGAATGAAACAAGAGACAATCTGGCAAGGACTGAGTGAAAGGAGAGGACTGTTATAGGGGGAGCACAGGTGAAGGTGGTTGGGTTCATTAGGGGAGATTAGGGTGGCAGGCAGGTGAATGGGAAAACCAGGGGCGGATCATGACACCCTATTAGAATATTGATCACCAATTGTCTCACTGATTGTTTCCTTGGTAACGTTTCTGCCTGTACTTTCCCATGATTATGCTCTAATATTAAATCAAATATTTTGCTTCAAGCTTCTCTTCATCAGCATGATATATTTATAAACATTGGAGTACTTGAGAAACGCACAACTAATGCAAAAGTTTCCATCCCTGGTGTTAACCCACGTATTCCCTGTTTATGATTTGGGTATGAATACTCAAAATCTCACACTTTCCAGAGAAAGACAAGATTTTGAAATCCCAGACAAAAGCGCAGCGTAAAGGAATATCATAGCATGTGCAAAAGAGGGCAAAAACTGCAAAGAAGCAATCCGATAGGCGCAGCAATACATCGCAGTGACCCAAGAGATATCGAGCAGCTTTGATATCTGGACCTGTCTGGGAGTCCAAATCCTGCAGATTGAAAGGTGTTGCAACCGCAGGAACCGACAGGAGCGAAGACCTTCAGCCAATGAGACTGCAAGACGCTGGCGATAGGAAAACATGGCGGAGGAATCGTAACACATAGACCTGGAAAATCTGCAAGCAAGGCTCTGCATTCAATATTGTGTATATCGGGATGGGCAACTGGCAGCCCACAGTTTTTATTAAAAATAACAAAAATCTCAAAAAAAATTCAATGAGAGGGGGATTTCATTTTGGAGACTGCTACCAGAAGCACGTTTTGGCCAGCATGTTTTGGAGCACTTACATTTGTAAGAGCAGTTATTCAGTAATGAAGCACATTAAGTCAAAAGAGAGGAACATTCTCACAGATTACACTCTTTTTCCTCCGATGCGGATTGGATCTGCAAAGATTGATATTGATTTTCAGTCGATGGTGCGCCAGCAGGCGAAACCACAAGTATCTCATTGAGAGAGCATGATTTAGGCTACTTGCTCTGGGTGAGGATGGGCATGTTTATGTGGGAAATGTTTGTAAATTCTCAAAGTGGAGTGGGGAAAAAAATGCAGTCAATCTAATGCTAGTTGTTGCACTCAATGTTGGGCCACAGATTTTCAGTTTGCAGCCATCATTGATCAATGATGAAAAATGCAATTGAAAAAAATTGAAAAAATTGAAAAATGCAGTTGAAAAATGCAATAACTTCCTATACTTCTTCTATGATAAAATCAGCACAATCCACAGCCAGTTGACCATCGACCCCGCCCTACGTCCCAAACCGGATCCCCCCCTAACCACCGGTCAATCCTTCTCCACATTTGCTACCATCACCTCCTCTGATCTTTCCTCCATAGTCTCAACCATGAAATCCACAACCTGCAACCTGGACCTGCTCCCCACCACACTTCTAAAGGCCTGTCTCCCCATTCTCTCCACCCTCATCACTAACACTGTAAACTCCTCTCTATCCTCCGGCCATGTCCCCTCCTCCCTAAAGCTTATATCAGTTACCCCCGTATTAAAGAAACCCGGCCTGGATCCTGATTCCCCTAACAACTACCGCCCCATCTCCAATCTACCTTTCCTGTCTAAAATCCTGGAACGTGTTGTTGCCAAACAACTCATCACCTACCTTGACACCAACGACCTCTTCGAACTCTTCCAATCCGGTTTCCGCTCCAAACACAGTACAGAAACTGCCCTCCTCAAAGTGACCAATGACCTTCTGCTATCCTCTGACACTGGCTCCCTAAATATCCTCATCCTCCTTGACCTCAGTGCTGCCTTTGACACGATCAATCACTCCATTCTCCTCTCCCGTCTCCAATCCACCCTTGGCATCACTGGCACCGCCCTCTCCTGGCTTGGATCCTATCTCTCCGACAGACATCAATTCATCGCCATCAACAACTGTCAATCAGCCACTACTCCTCTCATCCGATCCCCCATGGACTCCGGTTCCATTGTTACGCCGATGACACACAGCTTTACCTCCCCTCCAAAACCATCAGTCCTTCCACCCTCTCAACCCTCTCCAACTGTTAGACTGACATCAAGACCTGGATGCAAAACAGCTTTCTCAAACTCAACTCCAACAAATCCGAAATCCTCATCATTGGTCCTGACACGCTCACTCACTCCACTCTGAACTTCACCCTTAACATTGACGGCTCCACCATCACCCCCTCCACCAAAATCCGTAACCTTGGAGTTATCCTGGACCCCACTCTCTCCTTCCTCCCCCATGTTAACCATATTACCAAAACTGCCTTTTTCCACCTCCGAAACATCGCCCGCCTCCGCCCCAACCTGTCAACTACCGCTGCTGCAACACTCATCCACGCTTTCATTTCATCCAGGCTTGACTACTGCAATGGTCTTCTCTACGGCACCACCAACAAAGTCCTCAAAAAACTTCAATATGTCCAGAACTCTGCGCTGCACGCCTCCTCACTGGTACCCGCTCCAGAGAAAACATCACACCTGTCCTCCGTGAACTCCATTGGCTTCCAATTAAACACAGAATCAACTACAAATTCGTACTCATCACCTACAAGGCCCTCAACAGCCTAGCCCCCCGCTACCTTGCCGACCTCCTCCATCACCACGCCCCCTCCCGATCCCTCAGGTCCAATTCTGCCAACCTGCTACAAGTTCCACGGACTGAGCGACGGACTTGGGGTGATCGGGCCTTCTCAGTTGCTGCCCCCACCCTTTGGAATTCACTCCCCTCCCACATCAAAGTCTCACCAACCCTCTCTTCTTTCAAATCTGCCCTCAAAACATACCTTTTCACACTAGCCTTCCCCACCTAACTCCCACCTTATTCTTCATGTTTAACCTCTGTTTTTCTTTTATTCCTAGTCTGTTTTACATAGTTTTGATAGGGCAATATGTAAAGCGTCTTCGAGTACCATATTAAGCGCTATATAAATTTAATTTATTATTATTATTATTATTATCAAAACCCGTTGGCTTTTTGCCGAGGGAATCCAGGGCGACGCTCACTTCCGGGTTGGCCAACATACGTCATCACATGTTCAAGTTGAATGAGAATAATAATAATAACAATAATAATTCTGCCATAGTATTTATTTAAGGGGGGGGGGGGGGGGGTACAAGTCTCTTGGCCATTCGTAGTGTTGATCAGCAGAGAAATAATTTGTCCCCAAAGACGGTGACGTCGCTTAGCAACGGAAGACGCTGGGGTAGACAAGTCACCGGACTACTACCAGAGCCCGTCTACGAAGAGCCTGGGCACTCCCTATACGCCCCATTGTACCGATTTTGGTTGTAATTCCATGAGACATCCACTGGAGGTGATCGCGGGCGAGTCCAGATTGACTGGGAGTCAATGGGGCTAAACGGCTAATTATGCCTCTTTCACCTGCTTGTCGTTGAAATATCGCAAATTTTATTTATAGATTCCGCAAGTTCAATATAGATTATGGTTCAAAAGTCGAATGAGTGCGTACTTATGTCCTTTCGATTGCTTACAGTTTGGGCCGTTGTTGGCCATACACGCTAGCATTCTGCTAATGAATGCTGATTGGTCAGGGACGGACTTGCGACTGATTACGACCAGAGACCCCTCTTGACGGCATCTGAAGCTGAAGAGCAATCAGAAACGTGTTGACTCAATTTTTGCGTACTGTATTTATATTTTCCTGCAGGCCCTTTTATTTTTTTAGATATCATGTATGGTGAAAGTACATGGGCATAAATGGAATTTCTTCCATTTCTTGTGTTCAATGTTCAATGTGTTATATACATGGTAGGTACGGTATGACCACCATAAATAATAGTCAATATCCCGCTCAATATCATTTAATCTGTCATTGTCTATTTTTCGAAAATAAAGATAGTTTAAAAAAGAAATGCCTCGTAAATGTGCAATGATAAACTGCACTTACAGTGGAAACGGATTGTCCGTCTTTTCGTTTCCCAAGGACAGAAAAAGGTAACGTTCTTGCTTGCTCCTGTATGAATGGTCCTAGGCTACCTGAGGCTTCACCTGGTAAGGAAAGTTGCGCTGGAGCCCGGGTAATATCGCACATGGCTTATTCAAGTTGCGCGCTAGACATTCTCTAAAGTGTCGAGACTCAAGCACTTAACTTACCTTAACCGATTGTTCCATACAAATGGTTAGTTAACGATTTAACAACTTCAACATCTGCTATTACAGTCGTTATTTTTTTTGAAGGACTTGGACTAATGACCTTGCACAGAGGGAAAACCATCTACACCACTTGTCATTGATTTCTATGCATTCACTGATCTTTACAGATGGGTTTGTTTTAAGCCATTGAATATAATTGCTCTGCCATGCAACACATTATAAGCTACACATGTTTGTTAAATGAGAAATATGGTCTGGGTCACATTGAAACAGTAACAGTTGTATAACAGTAATTATACAAACATTATACCAACATTGCAACCGGCAAGTTTATTCAAACATCACACTAACAAGAACACAATAAGAACAGTAACTAATAAAAAAAAAAGATAAATGATTTAACAACACTGAACATACTGAACAGAGGCAGGGGAAAAGGACAGAGGAAGAAGACTTGTCCGTTGTCACAGCATCAAGGTCCGACTGTAGAGATCAAGAAAGGAAGAGGCATGAGGAGAACAACAGAACACTGCTCTCTAGCAGATTGTTTACTGATGTAAACTAAATTGATGCAGTCTTAAAATTATGATTGATGAGGTTGATGAGGTTTCTATTTTAGGAGAAAGAAATGGCTCATAATCGTTACTAAAAAAAAAGCTTTATCATCGGCACTAATGAGGATTAGAAAATCCTAAGTAAGTAACATACATATGTAAAACATTTGCGCATTTCTTTTTTTTACATTAGCTCACTAAAACTCTGTAACTAGGGTATTAAGCAAAAAAAAGCCTTACCTACTTCCCTAAAGGGAAGTGCTTTAGAAACTGCCGTAAAGCAGTACCTCTGACAGTATTACAGTGTGTGACGTCATCGCATGTTTTTAACGCCTTTTTAGAACAGATACGTGACCTTAAAAAATGCAATATTCAGCTGAGTTTATTATCTTAGCCACACCCTTTGATAGCAACTTTGAAATTACTTGACAAAAAATTACATTGTGAGAAAAGTGGATTCTGAGGATAAAACCCCGTTGGCTCCCATTCATTCTGGACTCGCCTACGAGCGCCCCGCGTGGTAAAAGATTATTACTGCAACCAGTCCAGAAAACCGGAACTAACCCGCGAGTGCCAGTTCTCCTCATATTAGACATTCTCTGCTACTACCCATGCAAGTGAACGGAGCGTTCCACGGCATTGAGAAGACCCGTGTAATAAATGCCTATAATATTTCTGTGTATGGCATAGATTTCTCCTGAGATTAGGCCAATAAACCAATGATAAAATAAAAATAAAAACGCTTGATCGAAAGGTTAAACATTAAAATACTTTTGGTCAAATAATACATACTTTTAAGCACATGGATATCAATTTAGTGAATTATAAAGTAGAACAATGCTTTGGAATAAATGCAAAAGTTTGGTGTACAGCATTTTAGTTTCAGTACTTTCCATCCCTCGGGGTGACCAACGTTTTCACTGCTTCTGAATACTAGGGTAAGTAGGCTAAAAAGCTAACACTACACGATTTAAGCCAGATTTTCAAGTGAAAGAAAGAAAGACAAGATTTGAAATCACAGTCAAAAAGGTTGCTTGGAGGCAAACAGTAGCATGTGCCCAAGAGTGATTATTGTGTAGTAAGAGGCACTGCGATACATTGCAGAGCCCCGAGAGATATCAATCAGCTTTAAAGGTCCAATGGCATGAAAATGTCACTTTATGAGGTTTTCTTACATTAATATGTGTTCCCCTAGCCTGCCTCTGGTCCCCAGTAGCTGGAAATGGTGTGAGGTGTAAAACGAGCACTAGCTATCATGCTCTGCCTTTGAAAAAACAAAGCTCAGACGCGCCTTTTGGGATTTTCCCCCGTACGGGGACATTTTACCTCCGCTTCCTCTGCTTTGCCCAATCAGCTACGACCATGCAAGCGGCACATGTTTGTGTGTGTGAATACACACACTGTAACGCAAGTATTAAACACTTCTTGGTTATTTGGATAACCGTTCTGCTGTTGGTTATATAACATGTCAGGTTCTCTGACGTCTCTGGTATTTCCATAACGAGACTCATAGTGGGGTTATCTCAGCCATGGTTGAGATGGAATAGGGGGGAAAGGAACTTTGGCTTTGACTCCCTAAAGTACATGAGCCGCGACATGGAGGAGAAAGGGGTTGACCGGCACCACTGCTTCGGCAGCGGGCAACTGCCAAGGCACCGCCACCCCGCGGCGGTGGTGCCTCGCGGCGGTGTTGCCTCGGCAGCGGGCAGCACCGAGGCACCACCGCCCGCGGCTGCGTCCGGGGCTGCGTCGCGGCGGTGGTGCCTCGCGCAGGCGGGCAGCAGGGCTACGGCGGGAAACAATCTTAGGCAACAATCACAGGCAACAATCCCCTTCTCCTTGATGAAGAGAAACTTGTTTTTATAACAACCTCAATGGCCTATGTTCCGAAAGGAATACAAAGGCCTAACTAACTAACTAACTAATGATCATGGGAAAGTACAGGCAGCAAAGTTACCAAGGATACATTCAGTGAGACGATGGGTGATCAAGATTCTAATAGGGAAACGTTTGCTTTGTGGGTAGGGAATACACAGGTAAGTGGGAGTGACCATAGTGGAAAGTTTAGGATTGGCGGGAGAGGCCAAGTTAACTGCAATACACTATGGGAGAAGGGGACATGTCTCATGGTTAAAAGAATCTACACAACAAAAAGTCAGTAGATTGGCCTGGCCTTAGTATCAGACATAGTGGCTCCAGTGGGAATGCAAATGAGAACTTTCTTAACCTCAGTTAGAGAGAGGGAGGGTTGTAACTTAAGATACAGGGAGAATGTATATACCGTATTGGTCAGAATATAAGACAGCCTTTTTTCCCTCGAAAAAGGTCCGAAAAAGTCGGGTCGTCTTATGTTCGGGGTCTAGTAGGCCTATGCAGAGCGCAGTTTCTCTTCTTCGCCTCTCCCTTTAAATGTCAATACACATTCGCGGCCGCAGGTTGCGCCAGAAATTGGTTCTTCCGGGAAGAAGTAGTCCAGCGTCCTTAACAACCAGACCGTTACCGGTGTTTAAAGACAAGCTGATCATTTAGAGACAAGTGGCTCAAAAATGGGTCAGGTCGATCAACGACAGCGGAGGAGCTATGATGCCAATTTTAAAATAATGGTCGTCAATAAGGCAGAGTCAAGTCACAACTGCCAAGCTGCCAAGAAGTTCGGGGTCACGGAGTGTAACGTAAGAAGATGGCGAGCACCAAAACAAAGTCTCAAAGATGCCAACAGTCAGCGCAAATCCTACCGTAATCCTACAAGTGTTTAATTCACTGTGTTTTTAATGTTGTTTTTAATAAGTTCTTTGTTCTGCCAATCTGCTGGGGCCTGTACGGTACAAACAAGCGACTTTCGCGGTTGATTTTGATTTCCATTTTCTGGAACCATGGCTGTTTCCCGTTCGCGTCCTATGGAGATGAGACTATGGCCGTTTCTCAATTCCTAGCACGCGTGCTACGGACTCGATGACTTGCAAGTCCGTACTTCAAGCACAGACTTGCGAGCACGCGAGTACGTACCTGCAATTGGAACAGCAGCGGACTCGATGACGTCACCACCTCTGCTCATCCGTTAACTATGGCAAGCCGAATTGTCATTTATTAACAAAATTTGACTATCCGGAATTTACATTGTAGATATCAACAACTTCATTCAAGATATCTGTAATGTAGTTGTGACTAGTCGAAACGACAGTTAGAGATATCTGTAATGTAGTTTTGACTAGTCGAAACGACTGTTAGAGATATCTGTAATTCAGTTTTGACTAGGCGAAACTGAATTACAGATATCTGCAATGACTTCACGGAAAACGACATTCAACTCGTCACACATCTTAAATGACAATTGCAGATATCTGTAATTCAGTTTCGCCAAGACAGAATGAAAGTTAGAGATATCTCAAACGTCATTTGAGTGTTGGGCATTACGTTTTAGATATCCAGAAATACGTAATTTCCCCTTGCCGCCATAATCAAAGAAGAAGTGGGTTCATTTCCGAATGGAATAAGAAAGGAGCAGTCATGGCGTTGGCTGTGATCGAAAAGATCACGAGAAAATATGGAGCGATGTAATCAGTGAATTGTGTGAATGATGATTGAACGAGGAGCTGCTCCGCAACGGTCCTATAATTTGTCATTACAGATATCTGAAACGTCATTACAGATATCTGAAACGTCATTTCGCCTAGTCAAAACTCGAATTCAAGATATCTATAATTCAGTTTCGCCTAGGCAGAATGAAAGTTAAAGATATCTACAATTGTAGATATCTCTAATCAAAATTCCTTTCAAGATATCTATAACTTGATAATAGATATCTTCAACGTCATTTTGACTAGTCGTAACTCCAGTTAGAGATATCTACAACGTCATTTTGACTAGTCGTAACTCCAGTTAGAGATATCTACAACTTAATTTCGCCTAGTCAAAACTTAATATAAGATATCTGAAAAGGGACATGTAGATATCTTGAATTGAGGTGAATTAAAGATATCTTGAACTGGAATTATGACTAGTCAGAATCAAATTGTAGATATCTCAAACTAGAATTACAGATATCTACAATTCAGTTGCAGATATCCGTAATTCACAAAGTGGATATCCGCAACTGAATTGTAGATATCCGCAATGAGAAACCCCATAGACATGAATGGCGAAAATGACGTAATTTCGCCTAGGAGGAATGTCTTTGTGGATATCTGAAATGACAATTGCGGATAGGAGGAATGTAGTTGCGGATATCCAAAATGTTAGTTTTGACTAGGTGAAACTGAATTGCAGATATCTGCAATGTAAATTCCGGATAGTCAAACTTAGTTAATAAATGACAATTCGGCTTGCCATAGTTAACTTATGGCAAGCCATCCCCGCCAGAAAGCGGCATCATTTAGACGCGTATCACCTTCATTACGCCGTAAAATACGCCGTAAAATGCAGAAAAACTGCGTATTTTACACCGTCATGCGCAAAAAAGCTCTGCTTTTTACGCCCGCAAATGAGCCTTTCAAGAGCGCGTAAAAAGCGCCGTTTTGAACATCAAAACGCGCGTAAAATACGGCGCTTTTGTGCACATCACAACGCCGTAAAATACGGCGTTTCTATAGTATGCTAATAACCTACGCCCTTCTTTTCTCTCAGCCAATGCATTTGAAGTGTTTGCGCCCAATCGCTGACCAAGACAAGCAGACCAAATCAGTTCAACACAGATCTGCTTTGAGGATTTCTCCTCTCATTTGGCGATAGTTGTAGCGTCATTTAGATACATATATTAGTAAATGCATTTCTGTCTGTGTGGTTCACTTGGCACATTTGATAGAGACGCTTGATCTACAGGCAGGAGGTTGTCAGATTGAATCCATTTATTACCGGATTTCTGCTTTTGTCAGATGGACACGCTTTTATGATCGCAATGCTTTTTCGTCGGCGAGCCAGACCTCCTGTGTTATAAGTTCCAAAGACAGTGCCTTTTTAGTCAGCCAGCCAGATCATCTCGGTGTCTTGTAACACGTTTTATAAGTTAATTATATTTAAATTATTATAGCCATCGAGCCTTTATTTTCGTGGAGTTATCGTTACATCCTCTCGTTCAATCGATATAAATACACAGTGGAAAGGAGTGAGAGGGAGCCACAGTTACAAAAGTGTCAAACAAGCTGTCCTCTAAATCACCATTTCCCTAGGCCTATATGTTTTCAGGCCGACAAATGGTTGAAATAAAGTAACGTTCTGACCCGGCGTATATTAGACTTGTTAAATGCAGAAATGCTTGCTGGCAGTGTCTATTCAGTTTCAACACTCCAATTCCAAAATTATGTTTTCATGTCGTCAAATGCTCGAAATAAAGTCAGGTTGTGACTCGACATCTACTTGACCCAGTCTCACCAATATGCGTACAGATCGCACGGTTTGACACTTTCAAAATGCGTGCAGTACATACGCCAAATGACCATTTCGCGTGCATATGATACGCAAAACCCAGCATTAACTACTGTGGAGGGCGGATGCGTCCATTTCGCGTGCATATGATACGCAAATCCCAGCATTAACTGAATGGGAAATGCAATATTTTAGGACAGATTCACCATTAAACGTGTTTCTAATGACATTTCTAGCGAGAAATGTACTTTTCCCTTGAATAATCTTCAGTCAGTGAATGTGTATGATCTTTATTAATCTTTATTATCTGAATGGGAAATGCAATAGTTTAGGACCGATTCACCGTTAAACGTGTTTCTAATAGGCCTAACGTTTCTAGCGAGAAATATACTTTTTACTTGCATAATCTTCAGTCAGTGATTCTGTCTGATCTTTAGTTTTATAGTTATTAGGAAGATTTTATCGGCTCTATCATCTTGTTAGAAACACGTAGGCCTATATCTGAGAGCCAACCCAGTCGACAAAAGCATACGTTGACAGTGTACGTTTTCGTGAACCCTGGATTACGTCGCATTTCAACATAAAATAGCGTGTTATACACACACACACACACACACACACACACACACACACACACACACACACACACACACACACACACACACACACACACACACACACACACACACACACACACACACACACAATGCATTTCGCTGCTTAAACAACAACATATATTATATTCCCTCAAATATTATAACTTTCAAAACATTGGCCAAAGTGGAATATCTTTTTTATTTGGGCTGCTTCTAGGACATTTTGGGTGGATTTTGAACGGTATGTGGGCAGGACGTTTTTTGCAGGACCTGGCAACCCTGCGCTGTTGCCCGAGGTGGTGAAATGCTCCGGAACAGATCTGGATCCACTATGGCCAAAAGACTTGTATGCCCCCCCTCCCCCCTTAAATAAATACTATGGCAGAATAAAGAATAAATTCATGCATTATCATTCCACTTGAACATGTGTTTTTACAGTATAGCGTGGTGGAGGGATGACGTATGTTGGCCAACCCGGAAGCGTCGCCCTGGGTTCCCTTGACAAAAAGCCAACGGGGTTTTCCATTGGATTTTGGATTATTGCAGAAAAAGCACCCCCTCAAAAACTGAAAATAAATAAATAAATAAAAATATCCTTGCTCTAAAGAACGAAATGTAAACCAATGCATTCTGAATGGGAGTGTTTCTCAGATTTTTCCATGCTACACAGAACGAAATGTAAACCCATGCAAATAAAGACTTCATGGTCATAATAATTTAAATATCATTAATCTCCTGAGGGTGGTATTCTATTTTTTTCAACGGGGCTGCATCCAGTCACTTGACCGTCATGGTTGCTATGGTGGTTGCTATCGACCGCCCCCTCATACTTACATGGCTCTAAAAACCACGCGGCAAAGGAGCTGCCGTAAATTGTGTTGTTTTTGTCGTAAACTAGGGTCCGATGGTTAAAAAATAGACAGATATTCCAAGGTATCCTTAAAAGGCAGCTTGGATGTTTTTATTTTCTGCAGTTTAGACTTCTTCTGTAACCTTTTTTTGAAAACAAAACACCAAGCTCATTGATTTAACGAGGCAGGGTTATTTGAAACAATTTATTAAATAAATATTTGTCAGAGGTCATTCCTTCTCCTGAGTTTGCTTCCTATTTATGTCTAGTGTACAACCCTACTGTCCACAAGCATCACGTAGCCATCCAAACTGCATATCTGAGAATCAGGCCTCTCTTTAATAATGACCAAACGTTATGAGAGAAATACACATTAACTTTTGTCTCATAAGCGGCGTGGTGCCGGCTCCTTTCGACCTTTTGACCCCTGACTTCTGGGGGAATAGCTGCATCAATTCATTAGTCAATCAGAAGCATGTAAATATCTTCCCGGTGACATAAGAGGGCGAACAAGGTGTCCTTTAACATCTACGCTTCCAGGCGATTGCAACGGTGCCACACATGAGCATATTCGAACATGTTTAATGGTAGTAATTAGCTGTCGAAATTGGAGGCCTTAATCAATAATGAGCAGCTATTGATTTGCTTCTCGATAGAAATTTGTGACAAATTACATGTTATTTAGCATCTACACGTTGAGCTGAGTCCAATGACACCAAGCATGACACTCTAGCAAATGGTAACATGTATTTTACATGGTACACCTAGGTCTAGGACATGATCTCGGTGTAGCAAGAGGGCGAGCTTGATCTCATTGGACTCAGCTTAACGTATAGATGCTAAATAACATGTAATTTGTCAAAAATCCCCATCGGGAAGCAAATCTATAGCTGGTCATTATTGATAAAGGCCTCCAAAATCGACAGCTAATTACTACCCCGAAACATATTCAAATATGATCATGTGTGGCACTGTTGCAATCGCCTCGAAAAGTAGATGTCAAAGGACACCTTGTTTGCCCCGTTACGGCCCCGGGAAGTTATTTTCATACTTCTAATGGATTGATTCATATTTTAAGGTTCTCGGAGTGAGACTTTAAGATGCTGCAGCAGAAGTGTTGAGACGAAAGATGATATCAAGAAATTTATAGAATATTCCCATTCACATTATGATTCTTCGTCATAACATCCGACCAAACATCCTTTACATTCACCGAGCGAAGATTATGAAAGTCCTGGCCCCCCCTTCCTGAACTCGGGGTCCGACTGGGCCAAGTTTCGGGCAGGAAGGACCCCCCCTTCCTGCCCTCGGGGTCCGACCGGGCCAAGTTTCGGTGCGGGGGTCCCATTTAGGCCCTAGAATAAGGTATTCAAATTTCAGGGCGGTAGGACCTTCCTATCTCAAAAACTGTTTTTCCACCACATTCTGAACCATTAGGTCTTGCAGGCAACACTTCTGAGGGGCTTTGTCCAAATGACAGTCCATTTGGGAAAACTTTTTTTCTCTAAGGGCTAGAAGTCCAAATCTCGGATATGTCGTTCTCGGGGCCCCGGGAAATGTGTGTAAACATTTTAGCATCCCTAGCTATCTCGAAAAGGCCGGAAAAGGGGCGTGACCTCCAACAGTACAGTAAATGTACATAAGACAGAGGTTAGTTTCTAGTCCTCATTTTTTGTGGGATGGAGGTGTACATTTGTGGCTTTAGGTGTGTAGACACAGCTGGCCTGTGGCCACGTTTTTGAAGTCTGGGGTCAAAAGGTCAAAAGGAGCCGGCACCACGCCGCTTATGAGATAACAAAAAGTTAATGTGTATTTCTCTAATAACTTTTTGTCATTATTAAAGAGAGGGCTGATTCTCAGATATGCATGTTGGATGGCTAGGGTGTAGGTCTGGGAAGAACTTCAGGTCAAAATCTTGCAAGTGAGCCGCTGGGTGAGGTGCAAAGAGATGGAGCACTTGCTGAGTCATTTCCTGTAGGGCTGGAGCCACAGGTTGGAGCGTATGCGTCCTTTCAGACCCCCTGATATATAAGAGACCCCAAGGTAGAGCTTACTTAAATGTTGTCGACTCAGTCACCTATTGCATCACTTCCTTTAGGGCTTCAGCCTCCTAATTGATCATTGTAGTAGGCTATAATTGAATGCCCTCTTTCATATATGATACCTCCTCCACTGGGACGTGGCAACAATTCTCTAAATCCATATGGGGAGGGGGGGGGGGGGGATGCTTGTGGACAGTAGGGGTGTACACTAGACATAAATAGGAAGCAAACTCAGGAGAAGGAATGACCTCTCACAAATATTTATTTAATAAATTGTTTCAAATAACCCTGCCTCGTTAAATCAATGAGCTTGGTGTTTTGCTTTCAAAAATAGGTTATAGAAGAAGTCTAAACTGCAGAAAATAAAAACATCCAAGCTGCCTTTTAAGGATACCTTGGAATATCTGTCTATTTTTTAACCATCGGACCCTAGTTTACGACAAAAACAACACAATTTACGGCAGCTCCTTTGCGGCGTGGTTTTTAGAGCCATGTAAGTATGAGGGGGCGGTCGATAGCAACCACCATAGCAACCATGACGGCCAAGTGACTGGATGCAGCCCCGTTGAAAAAAATAGAATACCACCCTCAGGAGATTAATGATATTTAAATTATTATGACCATGAAGTCTTTATTTGCATGGGTTTACATTTCGTTCTGTGTAGCATGGAAAAATCGGAGAAACACTCCCATTCAGAATGCATTGGTTTACATTTCGTTCTTTGGAGCAAGGATATTTTTATTTATTTATTTATTTTCAGTTTTTTGAGGGGGTGCTTTTTCTGCAATAATCCAAAATCCAATGGAAAACCCCGTTGGCTTTTTGTCAAGGGAACCCAGGGCGACGCTTCCGGGTTGGCCAACATACGTCATCCCTCCACCACGCTATACTGTAAAAACACATGTTCAAGTGGAATGATAATGCATGAATTTATTCTTTATTCTGCCATAGTATTTATTTAAGGGGGGAGGGGGGGCATACAAGTCTTTTGGCCATAGTGGATCCAGATCTGTTCCGGAGCATTTCACCACCTCGGGCAACAGCGCAGGGTTGCCAGGTCCTGCAAAAAACGTCCTGCCCACATACCGTTCAAAATCCACCCAAAATGTCCTAGAAGCAGCCCAAATAAAAAAGATATTCCACTTTGGCCAATGTTTTGAAAGTTATAATATTTGAGGGAATATAATATATTGTAGCGACCAGTGTTCGCGGGTTCATTCACTTCCGGGTTCGTGCCGGGGATTCTGGGGGATTCCCGGCGCGCATGTTGTTGTGTTATTGTTGCTGTTATTGTTGTTGTTCTGGGTCCGTTACTAGTTGTTGGGGTTATTAATGATCAGTGGGGTTAATGGGTTGGGATTGTTAATGGGTTGGGATTGTTCATTGTTGTGTGTTGTTCTGTTGTTGTTGCCACCGCCACCGAGAATGACTTGTGTGTTAGTTAGGTTTGCTGTTCTATGTACGTGCGAATGAGTCAATAAAAGAGGGTGTTCTGTAGTCGAGCGGTGTATGAGGCACAGACCCCTAGTTGACAAACGACTGTCTCCCTGTTCTTCCTGGTCGGCGCTACATTGGTGTCAGAAGTGGGATTATGGAAAAAGGAACGTTTTCCAACATGACGCGTCCAAAGGAGGAAGACTCGGAGGAATGGCTCGGCGCGACGGCTGCGCAATATCGCCACCCAGCGGCCGTTGGCGATGTCGCAGGATCGGCGGCGGTCGCTCGCCACCTGGTGGCCAGGCTGCCGAAGTTTTCTGGAGCGACGCCACTGGAACCTTACCTGGCGCAGTTGAGGATCGCAGCGCGGTACTACGGTTGGGGTATGGATGAGTCCGCCGCTCAGCTTGCCCTAGCCTTGGAGGGAATGGCGTTGCAGGTTCTGCTGGACCTGGCCCCAGCAGACCAGCGTGACCTCCATGCCCTGACCCTGGCCTTGGAGAGGCGTTTCGGGCAGCGGAGGGTCGTGAGCCACAGCCGGGAGTTGCTGACCAGCCGCCGCCGCCGGGAGGGGGAACGTTTGGGGGCCTACGCAGCGGACGTACTGCTCTACGCCCAGCGGGGCTACCCCGACTTCCCTGCTGCGGCTAGGGAGGAACTAGCCCTTCAATCGTTCCTCCGAGGACTCGCCCCGCCGCGGCTGGGACTGCACGTCCGCCTCGCCGGGCCCCCGAACCTCGATATGGCTCTTGAGCTGGCGGAACGGGCGGAAGGGGAGCTGTCCAACCTACAGCCGTCCGGTGCCCCCCAACATCACGTCCGGCAGGCGGACTACGAGCGGGACGAGGACGACGAGGAAGAGTGTTTCCAGGCCTGGACCTCGCCCCAGCGTTCCCGGCAGCGTCCACCACAGCGTCCACCACCCGACGACAGACGTAGGTCCGGAGATGATCGGCGCTGTTTCCGCTGCGATGAGCCAGGCCATCTGGCCCGTGACTGCCCTGCACCGGCACCACGGGTTAGACCATCTCGTCCGGCGGAAAACGGCAGCGGAGCGGCCCAGTGAGGGGACCGCCGCTCCGGATTCCTGCTCCTCTCCACGGTCGGTGCGCTCTGGTTGGCGGCCCGGGCCGCGCCAGGGGCCTTTACCTCCGCTGCGGGATCGACGGCCGACCCTGCACGGCCCTGGTGGACACTGGGTCGACCATCTCCCTGGTGCGTCCGGGCGTTTTTCCGGGCACCACCGGCGCACTCTCGGGGGGGTGGACGGCGACCAGCGTCCGCCTGACGACCGTTACGGGACAGGAGACCGGAATGAGGGGAAGGAAGCGGCTGGCCGTCCGGGTGGGTGACCAGGAGGTGATGCATGAGTTTTGGCTCGCCGACATCCGGGACTCGTGCATCATCGGCCTGGACCTGCTGAGCCGTTGGGGTGCCAGGATGGACACGGCTGGAGCAACCATCACCATCGGCACGGAGACGGTGGCGCTCCAGTCCGGACGGGGGGAGCATGGGGGCTCTGGCGGCCAGCGGAGTAGTCGCCGGGTTGTGCCCCAGGAGCCTCTGCCTCTGCCCGGCCCCTGCATTCCCCGCGGCCCTGTATCTGCCGCCTTTCCTTCCCCTGAGACCGCCGAGGCCGTCAATGCGCTTTGGCTGCGCAGTGGAGCTGGCCTCGACGTACAGCAGAGTCTGCAGCTGAGGCTGTTACTCGAGGAGTACGGGGACATTTTCGCGGCACGGGATGAGGACTGCAGGCGGACAGGGCTGGTGCAGCATGACATCGACACCGGCTCTGCTCGGCCCATCCGCCTGCGGCCCCACCGATTAGCACTAGCCAAGCGCCAGGCGGCGGAGGACAAGGTCCGCGAGATGGCTGCCGGGGGAGTGATCGAGCCCTCGTCCAGTCCATGGGCGGCCCCGGCAGTCCTGGTGAAGAAGAAGGACGGTAGCTGGAGGTTCTGCGTGGACTACCGGCGCCTCAACGAGGTCACCCGGAAGGACTCGTATCCGCTTCCACGGATCGACGACGCCCTGGACTACATCGGGGGGTCTAGCTGGTTCAGCTCCCTGGACCTCCGCAGCGGCTACTGGCAGGTGGAGTTGGCACCCGAGGCCAGACCCAAGACTGCGTTCACCATTGGACAGGGACTGTGGCAGTTCCGTGTCATGCCGTTCGGACTATGCAACGCGCCGGCGACGTTCGAGCGGATGATGGAGAGGGTGCTGGCGAGCATCCCCCGGAGTCGTTGTGTCGTGTACCTGGACGATTTGTTGGTGCACGCCCGCGACTTTGGGGGAGCGCTGGCGAACCTGCGGGAGGTTCTTGGGGCCATCCGCCGGGCCGGGTTGCGGCTGAACCCTGCCAAGTGTTCCCTGCTGGCCAGGGAAACGCTGTTCTTGGGGCACGTGGTGAACGAGCATGGCGTAGCCACTAACCCGGCCAAGGCAGCTGCAGTCCGGGACTGGCCGACCCCCACCAACGCCGGTGAACTGCGGAGTTTTCTGGGCCTGGCGGGGTACTACCGCCGGTTCGTCCAAGACTTTGCCACGGTCGCTAGCCCCCTCCACCGCTTAACCGAGGCAGGCCGGCCGTACGTCTGGGACGATGCCTGCGCCACGGCCTTCTCCCGACTCCAAGCTGTGCTCACCGAGGCCCCGGTCCTGGCGTACCCCGACGCTGGTCGCCCTTTCGTCCTCGACACCGATGCCAGTAACGTGGGGGTCGGTGCGGTCCTCTCCCAGGGGGTGGGGGAGGAGGAACGTCCCATCGCCTACTTCAGCCGCACTCTCAGTCGGGCGGAGCGCAATTACTGCGTGACCCGACGGGAGCTGTTGGCTGTGGTCCTGGCCGTGCGGCATTTCAGGCCGTACCTACATGGGAAGCGTTTCCTGGTCCGCACCGACCATGCGTCCCTCACGTGGCTCCTCAGTTTTAAGAACCCTGAGGGCCAGGTGGCTCGATGGCTGGAGATTCTGCAGGAATACGACTTCGAGATCCAGCATCGGGCGGGGCGTATCCACAACAACGCAGACGCACTCTCCCGGCGGCCCTGTGCGGTCCTGGAGTGTCGCTACTGCCTGCGACAGGAGGAGCGGGTCCACGAGTCTCCGATGGTGGCGGCTCTCCAGACCACCGAGGCTGACCAGACCATCGGTGAGGCGGAGGGCTGGCTCCTGCTGACGGCGAGTCAGTTGGAGCAGCAGCAGCGGGCCGACAAGACCCTGGCGTTGGTGAGGGACTGGCTGGAGGCGGGGCAGCGCCCCAGCTGGCCGGAGGTGTCGGCACGAGGGCCTGAGGTGAAGGCCTACCACTCCCAGTGGGGATGCTTCCGGCTCCACAACGGGGTGGTCCACCGCAGCTGGCAGGACCCTAGGGGTAAGAAAAACATTCTGCAGCTGTTGGTGCCCCGTGCGCTTCGTCCCCAGGTGCTGCAGCTGGTCCACGGCTCGGTGGGAGCGGGGCACTACGGGAACGCCAAGACCCTGCATCGCCTGCGGGGGCGGTTCTACTGGCCGGGCTGTCGACGGGACGTGGAGTTGCATGTCCACTGCTGCGACACCTGTACGGCGCAGAAAGGGCCTGCCCAGCGTTCCCATGCCCCGCTCCAGCAGTACCTGGTGGGAGCACCGATGGAACGGGTGGGGGTCGACGTCCTGGGGCCGTTTCCAGTCACCGACTCCGGCAACCGCTACGTCCTCGTGGCCATGGACTACTTCACCAAATGGCCCGAGGCGTATGCGGTGCCGGATCAGAGCGCTGCCACCACCGCGGAGAGGCTGGTGGAGGAGATGTTTGCCCGTTTCGGGGTCCCTGCTGAGCTCCACAGCGACCAGGGGCGGAACTTTGAGGCCCAGGTCTTCGGGGAGGTCTGCCGGCGGCTGGGGGTGCGCAAGACCAGGACGACGCCGCTCCATCCCCAGAGTGACGGGTTGGTGGAGCGGTTTAACCGCACCCTGGCCACCCAGCTCGCCATCCTCACCAGCCAGCACCAGCGGGACTGGGACCGCCACCTGCCCTTGGTCCTGTGGTCCTATCGGACGGCAGTGCAGGAGTCCAGCCACTGCACACCGGCTGCCCTCATGTTCGGGCGGGAGCTCCGGACACCGGTGGACTTGGTGTTCGGGTCTCCGCCCGAGCCTGAGATCGCTGGGGGTGCGGCTATGGACTATTTCCGCAGGCTGAGGGATCGCCTGCTGGTGGTCCACGACTACACCCGCCAGGCTCAGGCTGCCTCAGGGGTGAGGCAGAAGAGGGGCTATGACACTCGCTGCCGGGGACGAGCGTTCACACCTGGGGACAGGGTGTGGGTGTACTGTCCCGTCAGAAAGAGGGGGGTCTGCCCTAAGCTGCGGAGCCACTGGCAGGGACCGGGGGAAATCCTCGACAGGGTGTCCGAGGTGGTGTACCGGCTGCGGATGCCGGGCGCCCGGGGGCGTGTGGTAGTGTTGCACCAGGACAGACTCTCGCCGTACCGCCCCCTCGCCCCAGTTGTTGCTGATGAGGGAACTCCTCGTGGTTCCCCTGCCGGCTCCCCTGTCCCTGCCGGCTCCCCGGATGGGGCCGTTGGCCCTGCGGCTGTCGCCCCTAGGGGGGCTCAGCGGCCGAACCGGCGGCGCCGGGCCCCTGAACACTTTAAGGACTATGTGTCGGGTGATGGGGTCGTCGGGGACGACTGACCCCTCAGATGGGAGCTGTGTAGCGACCAGTGTTCGCGGGTTCATTCACTTCCGGGTTCGTGCCGGGGATTCTGGGGGATTCCCGGCGCGCATGTTGTTGTGTTATTGTTGCTGTTATTGTTGTTGTTCTGGGTCCGTTACTAGTTGTTGGGGTTATTAATGATCAGTGGGGTTAATGGGTTGGGATTGTTAATGGGTTGGGATTGTTCATTGTTGTGTGTTGTTCTGTTGTTGTTGCCACCGCCACCGAGAATGACTTGTGTGTTAGTTAGGTTTGCTGTTCTATGTACGTGCGAATGAGTCAATAAAAGAGGGTGTTCTGTAGTCGAGCGGTGTATGAGGCACAGACCCCTAGTTGACAAACGACTGTCTCCCTGTTCTTCCTGGTCGGCGCTACAATATGTTGTTGTTTAAGCAGCGAAATGCATTGTGTGTGTGTTTGTGTGTGTGTGTGTGTGTGTGTGTGTGTGTGTGTGTATAACACGCTATTTTATGTTGAAATGCGACGTAATCCAGGGTTCACGAAAACGTACACTGTCAACGTATGCTTTTGTCGACTGGGTTGGCTCTCAGATATAGGCCTACGTGTTTCTAACAAGATGATAGAGCCGATAAAATCTTCCTAATAACTATAAAACTAAAGATCAGACACAATCACTGACTGAAGATGATGCAAGTAAAAAGTATATTTCTCGCTAGAAACTTTAGGCCTATTAGAAACACGTTTAACGGTGAATCGGTCCTAAACTATTGCATTTCCCATTCAGATAATAAAGATTAATAAAGATCATACACATTCACTGACTGAAGATTATTCAAGGGAAAAGTACATTTCTCGCTAGAAATGTCATTAGAAACACGTTTAATGGTGAATCTGTCCTAAAATATTGCATTTCCCATTCAGTTAATGCTGGGATTTGCGTATCATATGCACGCGAAATGGACGCATCCGCCCTCCACAGTAGTTAATGCTGGGTTTTGCGTATCATATGCACGCGAAATGGTCATTTGGCGTATGTACTGCACGCATTTTGAAAGTGTCAAACCGTGCGATCTGTACGCATATTGGTGAGACTGGGTCAAGTAGATGTCGAGCCACAACCTGACTTTATTTCGAGCATTTGACGACATGAAAACATAATTTTGGAATTGGAGTGTTGAAACTGAATAGAGTGGCGAAGTCACGCCCCTTCCGGTAGGGCTCATGGGACCTATGAGATCGAAAAATATGAATGGGTGTCAATGGAGAGAAAATAATTATTTTCTGGTCCCGGTCTTTATATGCCCTGGATTACACATATGTTGTTTGTGCATTTAAAGGATAATTTTTCATGCAAAGAGTTCGACCGTTTATTGTGCAATTGTTCAGATAAAGGCTGTAGAGAAAACACAACGAGAAAGACTACACGGCTCGTATGTGACGTCACGCTCCCTGCGACTGGCGTGGAGAAGACCGACAATCTTCCCATCGGCATAACTGAAACTCTGCACGTGCCCCGATTTATAATGGTTTTCACCTCTTTCGATGCTTTTATCCTCCCCTTGGAAAAAGCGGTGAAGTGGGGCAGAGAGATCGCCATCTCTGTGCCGAGTTCCAAGGGCGGGTGTGGTGACGTAGGTATATCATATGCGTCTAGAGCAGCGAAGAGCTGTAGTTCACAAAGCGGCCTCACATAAAACCTAAAATTATCAAACTTCTTCACGAACATTTTTAGTTTTCTTTGCATGAAAAATTATCATTTAAATCCACAAACAACATATGTGTAATCCAGGGCATATAAAGACTGGGACCAGAAAATAATTATTTTCTCTCCATTGACACCCATTCATATTTTTCGATCTCATAGGTCCCATGAGCCCTACCGGAAGGGGCGTGACTTCGCCACTCTATAGACACTGCCAGCAAGCATTTCTGCATTTAACAAGTCTAATATACGCCGGGTCAGAACGTTACTTTATTTCAACCATTTGTCGGCCTGAAAACATATAGGCCTGGGGAAATGGTGATTAAATTAGAGGACAGCTTGTTTGACACTTTTGTAACTGTGGCTCCCTCTCACTCCTTTCCACTGTGTATTTATATCGATTGAACGAGAGAGGATGTAACGATAACTCCACGAAAATAAAGGCTCGATGGCTATAATAATTTAAATATAATTAACTTATAAAGCGTGTTACAAGACACCGAGATGATCTGGCTGGCTGACTAAAAAGGCACTGTCTTTGGAACTTATAACACAGGAGGTCTGGCTCGCCGACGAAAAAGCATTGCGATCATAAAAGCGTGTCCATCTGACAAAAGCAGAAATCCGGTAATAAATGGATTTGATCCGACAACCTCCTGCCTATAAATCAAGCGTCTCTATCAAATGTGCCAAGGCAACCACACAGATAGAAATGCATTTACTAATATATGTATCTAAATGACGCTACAACTATCGCCAAATGAGAGGAGAAATCCTCAAAGCAGATCTGTGTTGAACTGATTTGGTCTGCTTGTCTTGGTCAGCGATTGGGCGCAAACACTTCAAATGCATTGGCTGAGAGAAAAGAAGGGCGTAGGTTATTAGCATACTATAGAAACGCCGTATTTTACGGCGTTGTGATGTGCACAAAAGCGCCGTATTTTACGCGCGTTTTGATGTTCAAAACGGCGCTTTTTACGCACGCTCTTGAAAGGCTCATTTGCGGGCGTAAAAAGCGGCGCTTTTTTGCGCATGACGGCGTAAAATACGCAGTTTTTCTGCATTTTACGGCGTATTTTACGGCGTAATGAAGGTGATACGCGTCTAAATGATGCCGCTTTCTGGCGGGGATGGCTTGCCATATTAACTGTGCTACGGCCTCATTTAGGCATATACTACTGAACAATACAAATTGATACAAATGATCTAAAACAAAAACCCAGCCTCTTTCATTTTCAAATTGTATGTAAATATTCTGAATGAATAAAAATTGGAAAGATATGCGTGTCCTGTCATGTGTATAAGCTATACACACACGACTTTATATATCTATATATATTTATATATTATCGTATATTATTATTATTATTATTATTATATTATATATTATATAAATATATATATATAAGTTAAGAGTAACTTAAGCTACAGTTGTGCGTCTTCTCCATATTGTCCGCCATCGTACTGCTGCGAGTGCGAAATGCATCCTGGGATTTATAGCGGTAGCAAGCACACACGAGCCACCTCCGATGCATGCTCGGTGAAACGGCGAGATCGAGCACGCATCAAGAACACTTCCGGGTTTTACGACAGTACTCGCTTGATGCGTGCTTCGAATTGGAACAGTGCTCGGGCAACGACTGATGACGTTTCACGAGTCCACAAGCACACGAGCACGCACAAGTACGCGAATTGAGAAACGGCCTATGGTTCCAGAAAATGGAAATCAAAATCAACCGTGAAAGTCGCTTGTTATTCGTGTCATCGGCAGAGCACTGTCAATCACGCACAGTCCGGTGAACGGCACATGTGATTGGAATGTACGTCAGCCGAGAGCAACCAATAGGTTTAGAGCTAAATGGTCCCGCCCCCAGGAACGTTTTTTTTTTTTTCAGATTCGACTGTCAGGAGTTTCAAAACGAGTGGCGTCAGAACACTGCCAATATTCACGTGACTCAAAGCTTGCGCCTGTGTGGTCAAATCTCTGAAAAGTCAGAGCTGAAAAGTCAGTTCTGAAAAAATACGTTGCAATGTCGTAAACGTACACCTTTACAAGTTTTTAAAACTAAATATTCAACCTTTCAAAACGTATTTCTCAATGTATGAACACCTGTTTGCAGAATCCCATTTACAAGGTTTCAAAACCGGGCAACAGGTGCGGCCACACCAAACGCGTTACTCGCGTTGGATAACGCGAGTAACGCGCCTAACCTGACGCTTGATCATTGTGTGGTGGTTCAACGCTTCCAACGCGTCAACGCGCCAACGCAGCTAGATGAGTCCATGTCCATGCAAGTGAACGGAGCGTTCCCTCTTCGTCATAACTATCAAACCAAACATCCTTCACATTCACCGAGCGAACATTATGAAAGTAAAATGCACATTTCTCGCTAAAAATTTAATGGCGTAACTATGTTACTATTTCCACCCAGAATAAAGATAGTTGTCGGCCGTGGCTGCGCTGGAGTCCGAGGTAGGAAACCCAAACACCGCCGTGTTTGGGTGATAGAGTTTAGATCGGGTTCGATTAAATAATCTCTGATAAAAATAACAATAATCGGGTTAAATAACTTCACATGGTGTGTCTGGTGTGTTTCCAGCATTCGTAGTGTTGATCAGGAGAGAAATTGTCCGCCAAGACGTTGAGGTTGCTTAGCATCCAGAGACTCTGTCCATGCAAGTGAACGGAGCGTTCCCTCTTCGTCATAACTATCAAACCAAACATCCTTCACATTCACCGAGCGAACATTATGAAAGTAAAATGCACATTTCTCGCTAAATGTTTTTCCATAAACGCATTTAATGGCGTAACTATGTTACTATTTCCACCCAGAATAAAGATAGTTGTCGGCCGTGGCTGCGCTGGAGTCCGAGGTAGGAAACCCAAACGCCGCCGTGTTTGGGTGATAGAGTTTAGATCGGTTTAGATTAAATAATCTCTGATATAAAAAACAATAATCGGGTTAAATAACTTCACATGGTGTGTCTGGTGTGTTTCCAGCATTCGTAGTCTTGATCAGCAGAGATATAGTCCGCCAAGACGTTGAGGTTGCTTAGCAACCAGAGACTCTGTCCATGCAAGTGAACGGAGCGTTCCCTCTTCGTCATAACTATCAAACCAAACATCCTTCACATTCACCGAGCGAACATTATGAAAGTAAAATGCACATTTCTCGCTAATTTTTTTTCCATAAACGCATTTAATGGCGTAACTATGTCACTATTTCCACCCAGAATAAAGAAAGATGTCGGCCGTATGCTTCTGTGCAAGCTCACTACTCTCTGCCAGTGACGTCGGGTCAAGCTCCACGCTGATTGGCTACCGCGGCTAAGCGTCACGCGTTGGAGCGTTGAAAGTTCAATTTTCTGAACTCCGGGCGTTGGTGCGTTGGGCGCGTTACTGCGTTTACGTGCGTAATTACGTGCAACTGCCGCGCCCAACGCCCCCAACGCAACGCTTCAACGCGTGTACCGCGCCTAGACCAATGGTTCCCTATGCAAAAATGCCGATTTTCAACGCCCCTAACGCGAGCAACGCGGTTGGTGTGGCCGTACCTTTAGAACAGTGCCAGATTTGAAACTCTGCAAATGCACTGGTGAAATTGTTTGAACTTTGAAAATGTGTTGGTGAAAATGATGAAGAAGATAAAATAGAACACAAAATCATGTTTACAGATGTTTGAATTTTAGTTTTAGTTTTTTTCAGGTTATAATCTCTTTTTTCAGTGTTGCAAAACCTTTTTTACAAGGTGTTGAGTTTTCAAACCCAGACTTACAAGCCTTTGAAACTTTTTTTTTCAGGTTTGAATTATGGCAGGAAACTGACTCCATAGATAAGATAAAGAAAATAAAGAGAAATGTAAGATTAACAAGATAAAATAAGGAATAGATCTAAGACTAAGATTTGCTTCTTTGTATCCGAGTATAACTGTGAATCGAGCCAAATCAAAACAAAAGTTAAGATTTGCTTCTTCGTATCCGAGTATAACTGAGAATTACCTCGTAACCAAGTGTCTTTAGCTTGTTCAGCCTCAGCATGGATCGGGCGTGAGTTTACAGCTTACAGCCAACTTACAGCTCCAAATATGTTTCTAATGCAATGGCATTTTGATCATATCTAAAGGCCACATAATGTTGATCTTTCACTTTCAAATGTGGTTCAGACTGAGGAAGATAAGAAGAATGGTGCCAGACTCCAGGATGTTGTGGACAAGCTGCATCTGAAGGTGAAGGCTTACAAGGGGCAGTCTGAGGAAGCAGTAAGTTTGATATTACAAGGGATACTATCTGAAGTAAACTTTGCAGCAGCATATTTAAATGGGCAAAATATTAATGTTACTACAGGAGGAGCAGGCCAACTCTTACCTGTCCAAGTGCAGGAAGGTTAAACATGAGCTGGAGGAGGCTGAGGAATGCGCTGACATCGCTGAGACTCAGGTCAACAAACTGAGGGCCAAGAGCCATGATGGTGGCAAGGTAATAGGGTAGTAGTATAGTTTGAACAAGAGTCACTAGTTATCTAATTATGAAAAAAAAGTATGCATCTCAACCCTACAATTTTTTCTTTAGGGAATGGACAATGCTAAATAATTACCTCCAATCGAAACCTCAAAGTCAAATATGATGACACTATTATGAAAGACAATACAATAAATGTATTGAAAAATTTATATTTTTCCATCTTGTTTGTAGCTTTTTACCACCAATCGAAACCTCAAAGTCAAATATGATGACACTGTTATGAAAGACCATACAATAAATGTATTGAAAAAACATTTACTTTCCATCTTGTTTGCAGCTTTTTGTTTGGCCTTTCTTCCTTTGCCCATTCTTATAATCAGAGTACCACTAGATCCTAATCCCTTTTATTAGGTTATTGAATTTTGTCAAGAATATAGTTGAAATGGGTCGGATAAATTGCCCCGGTAAAAAGTCAATCCGCTGGTTAGAATTTAGAAATAGTGTCTTGTGGTAGTCTATTTGCATTGTGGCTGGACATTTTGACCATCGTTTTAAATTAATAGAGCAAACAAAATCCTTTATAACAGTTGTTATAAGGGACAGAAGCAACCAATTTCTTCTTTAATAATGTTGTCAAATGTTTAATAGTATTGCAATGGCTCTGTTGGATATTAATTAACCACTTCGTATCACCAATAACATATTTACGAATAGAACACTTGTTTTCTTCAGCTACCCATTGTAAATACATTCTAGGATAGCAGGGTAAAGGTGCAAGATAGTTGATGTTATTTATTAAAGGTCTAGCAACATCCTAGAGATATCCAATGAAGTCTAAAGGGAATATGTGTTCGTCAAGAACACAGAATTGTGCAATACAACATTGTCTAATGTGAACAGACTTCACTAATTATATAGTGAATGGGGATGATGGCATGGGACGAAAAGGAACGTGTGGTATATCTGGTTTTGCATTCCCGCCAATCCCGGGCCACATTGGGGCTCCAGGATTGCAGCTCCTTGGACATGAGTTACCGGGGTTGTACAAGTGCTGAGCTCCTTTAGCATTCCATTGTGTACCTTACAGACTACAAACACCTGGGCTGGCAAGCTTTTAATTATTCCCCCTCATGGTTACAGAGTAGTGTGAAGAAGTGAAGAACCCAACTTGATGTGAGAGGAAGAGGGTCTGGCACATCTTCACAGCTTTGTGGTCAGCTTCTCTTTGGACTTCATCACTGTGATGGACAAGATATTGAGGCAATTACATAGAATACCACAGCCACAGGTCTATGGAGCAATCCCAGGGACATTGAAGACCTCCTTCAAGTCCCTGGATTGCTGTCTGATTTATAGATAATTCAACCAAATGGTCATCTCATTTGCAAAGGGTTAAGGTGCATCTTAATTTCAGTGCGAGGGCTGACTCCTACTAGCCTACATTAGACTTGAATCATTATTTGTTTGGAACATCTAAATATACCACATATATAATGTACTGTATTGTTGTGAATACCGATTATGAAACAGTAAATCTATTCACCTGAATAAAATGAATAAACAAATAAGAAATCTTGGAATTACATTTTAACACAGTGAC
The DNA here is from genome assembly GCF_031168955.1 of Gadus macrocephalus. NCBI lineage: Eukaryota > Metazoa > Chordata > Actinopteri > Gadiformes > Gadidae > Gadus > Gadus macrocephalus. The sequence goes on from NC_082385.1 coordinate 11,043,555, forward strand.
GAGAGGCAACCTGAAGAAAATATTTTCAAATGTAATAATACACCATTAGAAATATATCTGGTTCCCACATGGAGATGCATAGCCTGACATGGTGTCATAAAACGGACTTGCATCTTTGGCATCCCATGAGGATTGCCAGCTATGGATGTAACGACATAAGCCTGCTTTATTTATAGACTTTCACTTGCTTTTATGGACGTTCTCCATTCATGTATCTTTAGATGAGGTCTTACATACTATACAGGTCTCCCCATGTTATGTCGGTACTAATGTAGACTTTATAAAGCCCTCATTTGGCAAAACGTTTGTTGCACATCTTTTTAATATTCGTTCCCTGCGGGCAGAGTCGCACATGTTGTCAGAGAGGCAAGGCGGTCTCTAACCACTTGGCATCATTTCATGTCTTATTGACTTTGAACGAGTCCTACGAGTGGTGAGAACAGTTTCCAGACCTGTTTTTGATCTCAGCTGATTATTTGTTTAAATCAAATTGTGTTTTCATTGAGTCTCAATTTTCTGATCCATGAGACTCAATCAAAACCAAATTTAATAAAAATAAAGTGGGGAAAATTGCTTTGAGTTTACTTAATATTGATAATACATTAATATATTAATAAAACCTATAACAATAATTAAACAACCCTAGTGGATCCAAAGACATCTCAGATGTTACCACGTTTTGATGTAGAAACTTCTAGACTTTACTGCTAAATTAAATGGAAAATGTATCTTGCTGAAAATATTGATGATGAGGAGTTGTCACAGATGTGTTTAAATATAAACTACAGCTCATACAATTTAAGTGGTTACAATTCAAACTAATGCCCTGAAAATACTGGACCCATGTGAAACTGGGACTGCACTGTCTTTGTCTTTGTGTACTGAATGTTAATAATGTTTTTTTTTATTACCAAAATAATAATGTCAATAAATCACATTGCTAAAACTGAGTTCAATAAGCTGAGGGTTAGGATCTGTGATTCTGCCAAGTTAAGTTCCCAATAGCATTACAATTCTAATAAAAAAAAAAAAAAACTAATGGTTTCAACACACACCTTAATCTTTTTTTTTTTTTCAGGTTAAGTTCTCTGCTGAATATTCACAAAGTTGTATTTGTCACATGCATACAAGTATGCAGTGAAATATAAAAGTGACAGTGTTGCAGAGGCGGTGCAATATAAGACTAAAAGATAAAAAGCATGTATACATTTAAACAATGAATTAAGAGGTGACTGTATAGGATGTCCAATGTCTGTAAGGCACGTGTAGAGTTGTTTGTGATTGTCATTGTCAGAGAGTTTGTTTGAGTGAATCGAAGGGGCCACTGGTGGGGTGGGCATTGATATTCCTGATGGCCTGTTGGAGGAAGCTCAGTTCAGCCGTTCTATTTGTGTTGCGTGACAGCAAAGGAGTCTGCCTGACTCTAGCAGACTGAACATTTATAGGTTGATGGGGATCCCTCATGATCCTGCAAGCTCTGGTCCTACACCTCCTGGTGTACAGGAGGTATAGCCCAATATCTATTAAAATAAGAAAAAAATAGTAAATGTAGTAAACAATATATATTAAAATGTTTTTGTTCAAGATTGTCATTTATTTCAAATTTCAAATCATATTATTTTGATAAAAATGGACTAACCAATTCAAAACTACCAAAAACTGTACATGAGTGACTAATATTGTTCCTGGTTGCTGCATACTGTAATAACTATGAAGTAGGTATCACATCAACATACAGAAATAATTTTAGGCCAAAGTATGTATATATATATATATATATATATATATATATATATATATATATATATATATATATATATATATATATATATGTATACATACTTGACCATTGGGCCACTTCTCATTTTTTTTTAAATTAGCATTTATACACTTCAATACACTGTGTAGTACTGGTACTTAGTCACTTTATAATTTACACTTCACACTATACACTTTATAATTCACATTGTTTATACCATCTGTTTTGTTGGCCCGGTTTGTTATTTTTGTCTTTACTTTAGCATTTAAATCTTTGTTTTCATCATTACTTGTATTTTTATTGTATTTCATCTTATCCTGTGTTTTCCACTGCTGCTGGGCTGTTGTTACAAAGGAATTTCTCCTCTCCGGGGATTAATAAATTGTCATCTACTCTCTCCCTGTCTGAGCTGTCTATTATGTCGGGGCGGTGTGCTCTGCTTTCTAACACATGGAGAAATTAAGGAAATATATTGACCATGTATTTAGACTCAACCGAGCAATATTTATATCAGGGTTCTCCCCAAACCATTTAGGCTAAAGTGGCTCTGTGCCACCATACTCCTTTCCAACGCAACCAGGCTACACTTCCTAATAGGGCTGTCGCGATGCAGACATTTAGTTTACGTCGTCCCTTTTTTCCATTACATTTCTGAGACGAATGAAAATATGCTTTATTGGAATAAAGCTTAAAAAAGTGTGTAGGAATTGAGTCCAAAAAAAAAGTGTGTAGGAATTGAGTCACTTTCGGATCAGCCCTCTTGGACGCGGTCGTATGGTAGCGCCGATGTGAGTAACATCGATGTATGGTAACATCGATGACACACGTGCCATCGATGTTCCCGTTAAGAAAGACCCCTTTGAAAGTGCTAGCCTTTAACAAATTATCATGGAACTAAAAGGTGGTTTGTACCTTGTGCAAAGATAATTATGTATTTATTTATTTGTTTTTGCTTGTTCTACATACACATTTGAACAATAGTATAGAGTCTATCATAGTGATTTGAGAAGGCTATTTAAGTGCCCTAGGAAAGGCAGGCCTTCTTTGGAGGCTGATGATAGTGGTGGGCCGCCTTGTCAACACAGGACAGTATACGACAGTATAAGCGGTTACTCCATAGGTTAGAAAGCCACACAGAACTCTTTGTGACACATAGAATCTTGTTTCTTACATTCTGCCACTAGGTCAACCACTTCCAAAGGTTGACACATAACTTCCAGTTACCTCATTTTATGAAACTTTTATGCCCAAACATAACCACAGTTAGTTGATTGCATACAGATCTCCCTTCAGGGCTTTTAAATTGAATGAACATTTTGGAACTGTACATCAAAGTGATGAGTTCTGGAAAATGATATATATATATATATATATATGCAACACTACACCCATAATAGTATCATGTTTCATATAAAGTCTGGTGTGTTGTAAGCACTAAGCATTGCCTTAAGGCTGCCAGTTACGGTTATAATAACGTTAATCTGTTTACATGTATTCTTCAGACATTTTGACTTTATTTTATGTGATATTCCTGATGTGCAGTATCGAAATAAGGCATCTCAAAGTGAATTGTGAATTAAAAAATATTAAATATTGATTGATGGAAAACTATTAGTGACATTCTGGATTTGCTTTATCCTGAGAGGTAACACATCTGTACACATACAACTGTGCAATGTGCTATAATTTAAGACAGAATAAGCAATACATTAGAATTCAACTCATGTACCCATGGAAATAGTAAGTAAGTAGGTAATAAACCACATATGAAATATAAACCAAAGCTATAAGAGGGTTTACCCATCATGCCCATATTGAGTGTTGTCTAACTCTGCGGCCTAGTATATAAGAGGACCCAGAGGGATGAACAGCTCTCAGGGCAGTTGAGGAAGTAACAACAAGTGGTAAGTCAGAATGAAGATACAACTCTCATGCATTTAAAATGTTAATTCTCTGTTTGACATTCACTTAATATTCTTGTGTAATTTAGAGATTATTATAGTTATGCAAAAATGATGTTCTCACCAATGTCAGCATTGAGTAGCCAAGAGTCAATTGATGAGGTTATTTTATAATTTATTATATTTGCTAAATTAGTGTGTAAATATAAAACGATACGTCATGGCGTACAAGTAAAGGTCCTTTTATGTTGAATGTGATTGTTCGTTACGTCTTTTCCCATGTCAATAAATAATAACAAATCATGGAGCTGAATGGGACTATACCGTCTCCTTTGAGGAAAAGGGGATTTAAATGTACGAGCACCAGGATCACATTTCATGGCTTTTTAGCCTACAAATCAGATTAACTAATCACACTCAGATAACATTGTCATAGTCACCATGGACACTGTACATTTTGTAGGAAATGGCGGAGGTAGCAGGTTTTTTAAAAATTTCACAAAGTCCTCTTATTGCATCCATAGTGGTAAACTGCATTCATAGACATATAATTATAGCTATCTGTTTTATGTATTGATAATTTCTCTCGATAGCGGTCGGCTCTAAAGCAAATGTTTCCTTGCACTGCGGCACGTGAATATAGGTTGCTTTCAATAACATGATTCTTATTTTTATGGGATTATACACTAATTAAATCATACTCATGAATGTTACAGTCCGTTTCTGCCAAGTCCATTCCAATAGTGCCACTAAATCCTATACACTGGGCCTTTAAACAAATATAATCTATTGACCACATGCATTGAATGAACAATTTACGTCATGCAGTATGATTGTATTTGAAGAAATATGAACCAGCATTTACAATACACTGAACGTCATCATGGTGCTACAACTTTCCTTTGTCAGGTGAAATAGTGCAAATAACATGTCTTTCAATTTAAGGGCTAATACTTTAAGATTTCTCATTGGGAAGAAGAACAAGGTAAGAGTTATTTCACCCAAGCCACACTGATCTGTATAAGAACAATTTGAGCATGTGAGATACATCAAAACATATCATCATCTTTGTCTGACAGTAAGCTGCCACCATGAGTACGGACGCAGAGATGGCCTATTATGGCAAGGCTGCAATTTACCTCCGTAAGCCAGAAAAGGAGAGGCTTGAGTCCCAGAGCGCGCCCTTTGATGCCAAGAGTGCTGCATATGTGACTGATGCTAAGGAGCTGTACGTCAAGTGTACCATCCTTAAGAAGGATGGTGGCAAAGTCACTGTTAAAGTCTTGGCTACAGAGGAGGTAGGCTGCAATTTATTTATTGCCATGCAGAATTCTTTTTGCAATTTCCAAATGTCACTTTTTTTTGTGCCATTTTTAGGAGAGGACCGTAAAAGAGGATGATGTCACACCCATGAATCCTCCCAAGTATGACAAAATTGAGGACATGGCCATGATGACCCATCTCAATGAAGCCGCTGTGTTGTATAACCTCAAAGAGCGTTATGCAGCATGGATGATCTACGTAAGATATTTTACCAACTAAATGAAGTAAGATAATACTTATCAAATATCACAGATCATATTAATGATCATCTCTGAATGATCTCCTTCAGACCTACTCCGGGCTGTTCTGTGCCACTGTAAACCCCTACAAGTGGCTCCCAGTGTACGATCAGGAGGTTGTCAATGCCTACAGAGGCAAGAAGCGTATGGAGGCTCCACCCCACATCTTCTCTGTCTCTGACAATGCAATCCAGAACATGCTTACTGGTATGTATAAGGAAATCTGGCAAAAATAAATGTAATGATGTGTGGTCGAAATGTCTGAAAAAATGTAATGTAACTTTAATTGATTTATTTTGCAGATCGACAGAATCAGTCTGTCTTGATCACGTAAGTTTATACCTGTTGATGTTTAGTTGGATGAATTAAATTTACAAGTACAAAATCTCACGAGGAATCAGACAATGTAAAAAAGTCGATATTACCTCCTTTTCCCACCCAGCGGAGAATCCGGTGCTGGAAAGACTGTGAACACCAAGCGTGTCATCCAGTACTTTGCTACCATCGCAGTGAGTAGTGACAAGAAGAAGGACCAAGCCCCTGGAAAGATTCAGGTATGCTTCAAAAAGCATAAAATCCGTACACTATATATAGAAAAAACACAAAGGATGTAGGATGCCCTGAGAAGTGAGTATCAATGCTGGAACTTTCCTCATAGGGGTCACTGGAGGACCAGATTATTGCTGCCAATCCCCTGCTGGAGGCCTACGGTAATGCCAAAACTGTGAGAAATGACAACTCATCTCGTTTCGTAAGTACAAATTTAGTATGTCAAACAAATGCAGTGACATACTTGATCTTTGACAAAAACTGAAAAGAGGCTTTTCTAAACAGGGTAAATTCATCAGAATCCATTTCGGTGCAACTGGTAAACTGGCCAGTGCTGACATTGAGACGTGTAAGTATCTTGTACCCAAATAACACTGAATTAACTCTCATCATGGGGGGAATAGGTTTTGATCTAGTAATGTGAATCAAAACTTTATGCTATTATTTTAAAACTTTGAAGATCTGCTCGAGAAGTCCCGAGTGACATTCCAGCTTCCCGATGAGAGAGGCTATCACATCTTCTACCAGATGATGACCAACCACAAACCTGAGATTGTTGGTGAGATGGTTTAGTAGTGAGAAATAAATGTTGCAGTAAAATGTATTGTTATATAGGGTTGCCTTTAACTTATCATTCAGGATTCTGAAGTAGAAAAATAACAATTAGAATCATCAAAGTGACCATTTTCTATTTTCTGCAGAAATGTCCCTAATCACCACCAACCCCTATGACTTCCCCATGTGCAGTCAGGGTCATATCACTGTGGCCAGCATTGATGACAAAGAAGAGCTGGATGCTACTGATGTGAGTCAATGTTTACAACTACCTTAGGTAGGTATTTTAATCGGCAGGGACTAACCGGGACCAGAAAATGTCTTGGGACTTTGGGCCGATCAAAAAACTAGGAGGACTTTAACTCAGCGTTACAGCCTGCGGAATCTACTCAGAATGGTTTCAGCCCGAGCTCAGTGCGCTCTGCTCTGTCCGCATACAGCAGAATCAGGAAATCTCTGTACATTACAAACCAAGGTAGAGTTAATAGAGACTCTTTGAATACTCTTTGAATTTAATTTCATATTATATACTTTATTTTCCTACAGGATGCTATTGATATTTTGGGTTTCAATGGTGAGGAGAAGATGGGCATCTACAAGTTCACTGGTGCTGTGCTTCACCACGGTAACATGAAGTTCAAGCAGAAGCAGCGTGAGGAGCAGGCTGAGCCTGACGGCAATGAGGGTGAGTTAAAAATGTTTTAAAACAACCACTGAAAATTTCCAAAGTCCAGGTTTGCTGTAATTAAATGTATTCACTATCTGTACGAATTTGTCATCATTCTTTCTTTCATATAAAAAATGCAGAGGCCGACAAAATCTCCTACCTGCTTGGTCTCAACTCTGCTGACATGCTCAAGGGTTTGTGCTACCCCAGAGTGAAGGTCGGAAATGAGTTTGTCACTAAGGGACAGACAGTACCTCAGGTATGGAAATACCAAGGAATACCTTTCAAAAAGTAATTGCAATAGTTGTAATTTGTATGTATATCTAATCTTCCACCACGCTCTAGGTATACAACTCAGTGAGTGCCCTGGGCAAGTCTATCTATGAGAGGATGTTCTTGTGGATGGTCATCCGTATCAACCAGATGCTGGACACCAAGCAAGCAAGATCATCCTATATTGGTGTGCTGGATATTGCTGGTTTTGAGATCTTTGATGTAAGATTGCATTTCTTATTATAACAATTTCCCCGGCTAAAAGCAGTGTCTACCTGGATTAACATTGGCTAAACTAATGTTCTCTATCAGTACAACAGCATGGAGCAGCTGTGCATCAACTTCACCAATGAGAAACTGCAACAGTTCTTCAACCACCACATGTTCGTCCTGGAGCAAGAGGAGTACAAGAAGGAGGGTATCATCTGGGAGTTCATTGACTTCGGCATGGACTTGGCTGCCTGCATTGAGCTTATTGAGAAGGTAAACAGCATTGTATAACTAAATATCACGATTGTAATACTGATTCAATCCCACCTTAACATAATGTTTCCTGATATTTCTTTATAAATAGCCAATGGGCATCTTCTCCATCCTTGAAGAGGAGTGCATGTTCCCCAAAGCCTCAGACACTTCCTTCAAGAACAAGTTGTATGAACAGCATCTTGGCAAAAACAAAGCATTTGAGAAGCCCAAGCCTGCAAAGGGCAAGGCTGACGCTGACTTCGCCATGGTGCATTATGCTGGTACCGTGGCCTACAGCGTCACTGGCTGGCTGGACAAGAACAAGGATCCCCTAAACGATTCTGTCATTCAGCTGTACCAAAAGTCCTCAAACAAACTGCTCCCTGTCCTGTACCCACCTGTAGTTGAAGGTACATATTCATACCATGTAACCATAGTTTATAACTGTTCATCCATTATATTGTAATACCCATTTATTTTGAAGCCATTTATTGCCTCTATTTTATAAACCAAAACGGGAAATTTTTTACTAATTAACAATACTCTAAAACAGAGGTCGGGGGTGCAAAGAAAGGAGGCAAAAAGAAGGGTGGCTCCATGCAGACTGTGTCTTCACAATTCAGGGTAAGGTTAAACAAGCAAATAAATGTAGAAATACATGTAATTTGATGCCATATTTCATATGTATTCTCTGAATTTGTTCTTTATCAGTTAATTTGTATATATTTCATATTTTATTCTGTTCTCTTTAGGAGAACTTGGGCAAACTGATGACCAACCTGAGGAGCACCCATCCTCACTTTGTGCGTTGTCTCATTCCCAATGAATCAAAAGTACCAGGTAATATTACTTCAAATAATCTCTACATTTGAGGTTGGTGTTTTAGTAGGATATAGCAAAATGAACGTCATATTTTAAAAGTAAAAAATCTATCACACTTCACAGGAATGATGGAGAACCACCTGGTTATCCACCAGCTGAGGTGTAACGGTGTGCTGGAGGGCATCAGAATCTGCAGAAAGGGCTTCCCCAGCAGAATCCTCTATGCTGACTTCAAGCAGAGGTATTAACTAATTGCTTTTTCAAGGACAACTTTGCAAATACCTTTGGACATTTAATGAATGTTAAAAACATTATAATGGTCTTCTTCAGGTACAAAGTACTGAATGCCAGTGTCATCCCTGACGGACAGTTTATTGACAACAAGAAGGCTTCTGAGAAACTGCTTGGGTCCATTGATGTGCCTCACGATGAGTACAAATTTGGACACACCAAGGTCTGTTTATTGTTGTCAAAAACTATTTTTATACTCCATTGTAAGTCACTAGCTGACAAAAGTCTTTTCTTACATTAAGGTGTTCTTCAAAGCTGGTCTTCTGGGTACTCTTGAGGAGATGCGAGATGAGAAGCTGGCTGCTCTTGTCGGAATGATTCAGTCTGCATGCAGAGGTTATGTCATGAGAAAGGAGTATGTGAAGATGACAGAGAGGAGGTATGTTTTTAGTCATAGGGCTCAAAACTCATAAAGCTTTTTAGCTGCCAAGTACAAGCCCAAAATAATGGTTTGTTTTATTCTATAGGGAAGCCATCTACACTATTCAGTACAACATCCGCTCATTCATGAATGTCAAACACTGGCCATGGATGAAGGTGTACTACAAGATCAAGCCGCTTCTGAAGAGTGCTGAAACTGAGAAGGAGCTTGCCAATATGAAGGATAACTATGAAAAGATGAAGACTGACCTGGCAGCTGCCCTGGCCAAGAAGAAGGAACTTGAGCAGAAGATGGTTTCTCTCCTGCAGGAGAAGAATGATCTTGCACTGCAAGTGGCCTCTGTAAGTAAAAATGTTTATTTATCTCAACATGTACACACAATGAGATACCTGTGATATGACATTTGATATGAATGATATGACTACACAATTTAAACAGGACGGAGAAAATTTGAATGATACTGAAGAGAGGTGTGAGGGACTCATCAAGAGTAAGATCCAGCTGGAGGCTAAACTCAAGGAGACAACCGAGAGACTCGAGGATGAAGAGGAAATGAATGCTGAGCTTACTGCCAAGAAGAGGAAACTGGAGGATGAGTGCTCTGAGCTCAAGAAGGACATTGATGACCTGGAGCTTACCTTGGCCAAAGTGGAGAAGGAAAAGCATGCCACTGAGAACAAGGTTTGTCCAGATTCTTTGAAAGGCGATCAAATAAAATAAAATACAAATAAGGATGTATTAAACATAATTTTGTTTTGTTTAGGTGAAGAACCTGACTGAGGAGATGGCCTCTCAGGATGAGAGTGTTGCGAAGTTGACAAAGGAGAAGAAAGCCCTCCAAGAGTCACATCAGCAGACTCTTGATGACCTGCAAGCAGAGGAAGACAAAGTCAACACTCTGACCAAGGCCAAGACCAAGCTTGAACAGCAAGTTGATGATGTGAGAAAAGCTCATGGAAACTTTCAATGAATATTAGCAATGGAGTTGAGTGAATATTCAATATTACATTTGATTGTTCTTAATTATTTTCAATTATTGACATCCAGCTTGAAGGTTCTCTGGAGCAAGAGAAGAAGCTCCGTATGGACCTTGAGAGATCCAAGAGAAAGCTTGAGGGTGATCTGAAATTGGCTCAGGAATCCATCATGGATCTTGAGAACGACAAACAGCAGTCTGACGAGAAACTCAAAAAGTAATGTCATCAAGCAAATCATGCTTTGTTTTTAAAGATTCATACGTTCATAAGTATATGATTTTTATGTTATTTACTTGTGTGTTATTGTTTCATTATCAGGAAGGACTTTGAGACCAGTCAGCTTCTAAGCAAGATTGAGGATGAGCAGTCCCTGGGTGCTCAGCTTCAGAAGAAGATCAAGGAGCTTCAGGTAAGACAATTTATATGACAATCCCACATCAATTAACCATAAATATGGTACATTTTTATAAGATATTATGTATTCCTTACTCATTAGGCACGTATTGAAGAGCTGGAGGAAGAGATTGAGGCTGAGCGTGCTGCTCGTGCCAAGGTTGAGAAGCAGAGAGCTGATCTCTCCAGGGAACTTGAAGAGATCAGTGAGAGGCTTGAGGAGGCTGGTGGAGCCACTTCTGCTCAGATTGAGATGAACAAGAAGCGGGAGGCTGAGTTCCAGAAGCTGCGTCGTGACCTTGAGGAGTCCACCCTGCAGCATGAAGCCACTGCTGCTGCTCTGCGTAAGAAGCAGGCTGACAGTGTAGCAGAGCTGGGAGAGCAGATTGACAACCTCCAGCGTGTCAAGCAGAAGCTTGAGAAGGAGAAGAGCGAGTACAAGATGGAGATTGATGACCTCTCCAGCAACATGGAAGCAGTTGCTAAGGCCAAGGTGAAGGATGTTTAAATACAATTAATGTTTGAAATACAAATACAATAAGTACAATTTCAATATATTTAATCAAATATAATCATACATCATATACAAATAATTATCACAAACCATTTATGCTGAAGACAAATTTAATCACCAGGGAAATCTGGAGAAGATATGCCGTACCCTTGAGGACCAGCTGAGTGAAATCAAGGCGAAGAGTGATGAGAATGCTCGCCAGATCAATGACATCAGTGCTCAGAGAGCAAGACTACTGACAGAAAATGGTACGTACTTCCTTCAGACTTCCTTTAGCATACAGAATAATTAAAAAAATACCCTATATATATGTATGAATAGCTCTCACCATAACCCAATACACCCCACGCACTATCCCCAAATATTGAAAATAAAGCCTGTTCAAGGATGTGGTATATCTGTGTTATTGACATATTTGCATGAATATGTATGTCATGACATAGGTGAGTTTGGCCGTCTGCTTGAAGAGAAAGAGGGTCTCGTCTCCCAGCTTACCAGAGGCAAGCAGGCCTTCACTCAGCAGATTGAGGATCTGAAGAGGCTAAATGAGGAGGAAGTCAAGGTATACATTTATTTCAAATCATCTGACTAAATTGATTCAATATTTTGCGGCAGGTTCAATCTAAATTGTTCCCCCTTTGCAGGCCAAGAATGCTCTTGCTCATGGGGTGCAATCAGCCCGCCATGACTGTGACCTTCTGAGGGAGCAGTTTGAGGAGGAACAGGAGGCCAAGGCTGAGCTGCAGCGCGGAATGTCCAAGGCCAACGGTGAGGTGGCTCAGTGGAGGAGCAAGTATGAAACTGATGCTATCCAGCGCACTGAGGAGCTTGAGGAGTCCAAGTGAGTCAAACATTAAATACTTTCGATAAAGAGCACATTATCTTTGATGAATGTCTACAAATGAAAACATGTGATACTTTAACAGGAAAAAGCTTGCCCAGCGCCTTCAAGAGGCTGAGGAACAGATTGAGGCTGTGAACTCAAAGTGTGCCTCTCTGGAGAAGACCAAACAGAGACTCCAGGGTGAGGTGGAGGACCTCATGGTTGATGTGGAGAGGGCCAACGGACTGGCTGCCAATCTTGACAAGAAGCAGAGGAACTTTGATAAGGTTTGCTGTCATTCATTGAAATGGCAGTTTAAACAGTATTATTCTATGATTTTTCTTCAAGTGATTAACATTTACCGCTTTATTAACAATATTGTGCAGGTTTTGGCTGACTGGAAGCAGAAATATGAGGAGGGTCAAGCAGAGCTTGAAGGAACTCAGAAAGAGGCTCGTTCTCTCAGCACTGAGCTTTTCAAGATGAAGAACTCCTATGAAGAAGCTCTGGATCAGCTGGAGACCCTGAAGCGCGAAAACAAGAACCTCCAACGTGAGTTCAACTGTTCATTTTGAAAGCAATGTTTCCAAGATTGCTACATACATAACTTTACTGAAATTTATGACAACAAACATATGTACCCCTCACAACAGAGGAGATTTCGGACCTGACTGAACAAATTGGTGAGACTGGAAAGAGCATCCATGAGCTGGAGAAATCCAAGAAGCAGGTGGAGACAGAGAAGAGTGAGATCCAGACAGCCCTAGAGGAAGCTGAGGTGATTATGATAAAAATATAAATAAATTGGGACAGACCATTGTTATTATGAAATTTAATATGTCATGAATATGCCAACATTGGTTTATAATTTAGGGTACTCTGGAGCATGAAGAGTCCAAGATTCTGCGTGTCCAGCTGGAGCTCAACCAGATTAAGGGTGAGGTTGACAGGAAGCTGGCTGAGAAGGATGAAGAGATGGAACAGATCAAGAGGAACAGCCTGAGGATCACTGACTCCATGCAGAGCACACTGGACTCTGAAGTCAGGAGCAGGAATGATGCCCTGAGAATCAAGAAGAAGATGGAGGGAGACCTGAATGAGATGGAGATCCAGCTGAGCCATGCCAACCGCCAGGCTGCTGAAGCTCAGAAGCAGCTGAGAAATGTTCAGGGACAACTGAAGGTATGACAGAAACTAATGCCCAGGACATAAAATATAAGGACATTGATATCCTTTTGTGACATCTTCCATGGTGTTTTCATGTTCATTTTAGGATGCCCAACTGCATCTTGATGATGCTGTCAGAGGAGGTGAAGACCTGAAGGAGCAGGCTGCCATGGTGGACCGTAGGAACGGTCTCATGGTGGCTGAAATTGAGGAGCTGAGGGCAGCTCTGGAACAGACAGAGAGAGGCCGCAAAGTGGCTGAGCAAGAGCTCATTGATGCCAGTGAGCGCGTTGGACTTCTGCACTCTCAGGTAAACAAATAAACATATTCTTCCAAGAAAGGCTCCCAAGTTTCCTAGAATATTTATATATTTATATTTATATATTTTTTTAGAACACAAGTCTTCTGAACACAAAGAAGAAGCTTGAAACTGACCTGGTCCAAGTCCAGGGTGAGGTGGACGACACCGTCCAGGAAGCCAGGAATGCTGAAGAGAAGGCCAAGAAGGCCATCACTGATGTAGGTTTGCTATTATTTGTTAATTCATTGATTTGGAAATTGCTTGAACTCTCGATTAATATTTTATGTTTTATATTAGGCTGCAATGATGGCTGAGGAGCTGAAAAAAGAGCAGGATACTAGCTCTCACCTGGAGAGGATGAAGAAGAACCTGGAGGTCACAGTGAAAGACCTGCAGCACCGCCTGGATGAAGCTGAGAACCTGGCCATGAAGGGTGGCAAGAAGCAGCTCCAGAAACTGGAGTCCAGAGTAAGATACTGGCAAACATGGATGTATTTACATTTCCAGCATAATAAGAGTATATTTATTGAACATTTTGATTTCTTAAGGTGCGTGAGTTGGAAACAGAGGTTGAGGGTGAACAGAGACGTGGAGTAGATGCTGTTAAGGGTGTCCGGAAATATGAGAGGAGAGTGAAGGAACTCACCTACCAGGTATGCCAGCTTACATTGAAAATAACATTTAAATCAATGAATATCAGAAAAGATTACATTCAAGAGTTTTGGGCGTAACCATTTTCATTACTTTAGACTGAAGAGGATAAGAAGAATGGTGCCAGACTCCAGGATCTTGTTGATAAGCTGCAGCTGAAGGTGAAGGCTTACAAGAGGCAGGCTGAGGAAGCGGTAAGTAGAAACGATGTAACAAAATCAGGTTGTTGCATCAATTTTGTACTTCTTATTTAAACAAAACATGAATGTTCCTACAGGAGGAGCAGGCCAACTCTTACCTGTCCAAGTGCAGGAAGGTTCAACATGAGCTGGAGGAGGCTGAGGAACGTGCTGACATCGCTGAGACTCAGGTCAACAAGCTGAGGTCTAAGAGCCGTGATGGTGGCAAGGTAAGTTCATCACTCTATTAGCCCATTGACTCAGAAAGAAATTAAATGCAAACAAAAATGTTGGTTGTTTAATGTCTTCCTTTTGTTTTCTTCCCCAGGGAAAGGAGGCAGCTGAATAAGATGTGATGCATCATTGTACAGTCATAAAGGCATGTCATAAAATATGACATCTTGTTCATAATAAATAATGAGCTGCAATAAAATATTATTACAAAGAAAAAAATGTGGTGGTAGTTTCACTAATTACTTTATTATTTTGAGTAACAATGGGCCATTCATCATCATTTCACCAACTTTTGAAGTAGTTTTTTGACTGAATCTGATCAGTCAATCTTACTACTATGCAAGTTAGGTGGGGGATGAGTATATCCACACCCTTCTATGTCTCCAATGGAGTGCGGCAGGGCGGAATTCTGTCCCCGCTACTATTCAATCTGTACATGGATCATCTATCTGAAGAGCTAAAGGAGTGTAGAACTGGCTGTTTGGTGGGGGATAACCTCATTAATCATATGCTATACGCTGATGATTTGGTGGTACTGTCTCCCTCCAGTGCTGGCCTGCAGCAGCTTCTTAGAATATGCTCTCAATATGGCTTAATGTATGACATCAAATTTAACTCAACGAAGAGTGTGGTACTGATTGCTAGAACCAAGGAGGATAGGAAGCTTGTCTTTTCCTTCTTTCTCACTGGCAGCTGAACCGCTAGTGGTTGTAAAGAAGGTTAAATATCTGGGACACGTGATAAGAGATGACCTCTGTGATGATGATGATGTGCAGCGTCAGTGTGGTATACTGTATGGGCAGGCAAACATGCTGGCGCGCAAATTCTACATGTGTACTACTGATGTTAAAATATCGCTCTTCAAAGCGTATTGCACTCCAATGTATACTGCCCACCTGTGGTGTAATTACAGTAAAGCGAAAATGAAAAAACTTCATGTGGCATATAATGATGCTCTGAGAATTTTGCTTAAAACTCCCAGGGGGGGTAGTGCCAGTGAAATGTTCGTGACAAACAATGTGCCCACTTTCAATGCTGTTCTGAGAAATTTTATGTATAGATTCATGGGCAGATTGACTGGGTCATTGAATACGATTATTGTGTCTCTAATTGATATCTCTCAGAGTGACACAAGGTTCTCATCTTGCTTCTGGAAACATTGGACCCGAAGCTTGTATGTGTTTTAATTATGTGTTTTAATTATGTTTGTATTATAATTGATAATGCCTCATTTGCATTCCTTCTTAAATGTTTTATATATGTGTGTGTGTGTGTGTGTGTGTGTGTGTGTGTGTGTGTGTGTGTGTGTGTGTGTGTGTGTGTGTTTATATGTGTATATATATGTATATGTGTATATATGTAGTGTGCTGTCTATGTGGACCTTCCTGTGTCTTGAATAAAGTTATAATAGCAGGCCTGTCGCGCCAGTTACTCAAGTTACTCATGTGCGCATGTGCCAAACAGCCTGCAGTTCACACACACACACACACACACACACACACACACACACACACACACTCACACACACACACACACACACACACACACACACACACACACACACACACACACACACACACACACACACACACACACACACACACAGCAAGGGCGAACGTGCGCAGCCCCGCCTTCCCCAGTGAACCAAGAAAGCCTGACGAACGGGGGATTTTACACCCGCTGTCTCACTGAACAACACAAACGCGAGCGCGCCAACCAATTGCGGAAGCCCTTTCCATTAAATAAGTGTTGAAAACTTAAACAGAAAAATTAAGTCAGTGCCCGCAAAATTCTCTTCGTCCCGAAGTCGACCCGAGAGAGAATAAAAATCCTCCCGATGACAATTAATTACGTCCTCGGGACGACGGGACGTCGTTAATTTTAATCCCTGATACACACATAGCACACACAAGCACATGCGCACGAACATACATGGAAATGCACACACACACACGCACGCACACACACCGCACGTCAAGACAAAGGCAGCGACACATACACGGAAGAGCACACACACACGCGCACACACCGTACGTCAAGACAGGCAGCGACACACTCGCCGAGCTAAGAAGTTATGTTTTAAAACATAATGGCTCCGCCATCGACACACGCGCAGGTAAGACTCTACGTTTTTAAACATAAGGGCTCCGCCATCGACACAAGCGCAGGTATGAACACACACGCACGCTCAGACACCGCGGCGACACTCACCCTTAAACATAACGGCTCTGCCATCGACACACGTGCAGGTTAGAACACACGCACGCGCACACACCGCAGCGACCCTCGCCTAGGTAAGACGTTATGTTTTTAAACATAACGGCTCCGCCATCGACACATGTGCCTAGGTAAAAACACACACGCACACACCGCAGCGACACACTCGCCCAGGAAAGACGTTATGTTTTTAAAAATAATGGCTCCACTGTCTACAAACTCGCCCAGGTAAGACGTTCTGTCTAAAGACTTTAGAAATTGCAATAAAAGAAGACACAATTTCTCACCTCGACAAGCAACGGCAGGTCGTTATTTTCAAACATTGCGCCGACCGGCATATCAACACACAAGTCACGTGGTCTTAAAGAGACAGTGTCCCTATAACACAACGAAAATATTTGAATAACTCAGTATGGTGAATTATGTCTATAGAGTCCACCACAAGACTATACGCTCAAATGTAATATCACTCTCCTCCTTGAGCCTCCCGAAATGTCGTTACACTTTGTTGCTGAAACTTAATATTACCCTCCTCCTTGAGCCTCCCGAAATGTCTTGCGATATTGATATCCCCCTTCCCCCCTGCGGACTGTTTTAGTTTTTTTAGTTTTCTTATGTTTTGTGTGTATGGTATGTGTGACTGTAGGCTACTGCTGCCGGTCACTGGAAGAGATGTTTAATCTCAATGATGATTATTATTTTCAACTAACCAATAGTAGTTGCCTTGAATTTTAAAATATCAAGGCACTTTTCAGCCCTGAATAACAATAAAAGCTATTTAATAATTGATTTGCATGCATAGTATACTACACTTTCCATTAAACAATTACCCCTTACCATAAATTGACTAATTTTATGATGCCATCAAATGCTCACACACTAGCTGCTTTCAGACACACGCGTAAATCCTGATATTCTCCTGATGGGCCGTATGTGTGAACAACTTTGGTGACATTTGTACCCTGAAAATCTCCTGAATAATACTACCCGTGACGTAGTTTTTTCTCCGTAGGAAATGTAAATGACCTGATATGTGAATGAGGAGTAGAAAGTCAGTATTTCTCACACCACTTTAGTGGGCATGTTGATGACACTTCTGCATGTCATTGAGTGGCCCCCTAAATGATAATCAGCCTGTTGCCTTTAGATCGCTGAATGGTTAAAAAATATTTAAATGATAGCACCGCTTGCAAGAGTCATTTTTGGTGAATGAATGTTATACGTTGTAACATTATAGGCAAAATGTTATTATATTTTGCGCTCAGAAATCTGTTACATTATCGACTGGTGTTTCCACATTATTGCTATGGGTTTAATAACTCTAGTATTAATAAAACTCAAATGAATACAGAATTGTACAAATATTCACAACTCTGGAAGGGGTACTGTGAAATATATTATAACAGAAAATGATCACTGAAATATTATATGTACATACATTCATTAGTTGTTTAATGATTCAAAGTTGTGCCGTGCGGAAGGTTTAAATTTAAGAGATGAGATAACAATCCATACTTGGGAACAAACAACCCCCAAAATGTCCCAGAAACTCAATAACGTTACTTTAGACTTCCTGATTCACGCTGGCCCAGAAAATGCACCCATGTTAAATGGGGTGGTAATCCTTTAACTTGAAATCAACAGGTCCTGTATCCATAAAGGACCTACCTTATATTGTTAACCTTTCATGAGTTTGACACTTAGAATGACGGTACAGTCATTCACCATTAATTAATATTAGTTAATGCAGAAATAAGCATTCACCCAGTGTTAATTAAAAGTAACCTCATGTCTAGTTATCATTTACTAATGGTGTTAATGATGAATAAGGAATTTATGTAGTGTCATTAGTGTCATCGTTGTGAACAATCAAAAGTAGATTTTGCATACGGTAATGTCATTTAACAGACCAATGTTTTCAGTGGCGATCTTCCATCCGAACTAGCCTGAAGCTCCAATGACGGCACCAATTGTCCTCCAAATGTTGTATTTTTTTTTTAATTGTCCTCATATAAACAGTGTCTGGGGTCATACAACTCGCTGTATTTCTCTACCTCAACCATCAACCGCACCTCTTCCATGATCGCAAATGGAAAAGAGTAAGAATATGCAAAGTAATCAAGAGGTTCATAGTCTGTGGACGGACACAGGGTTCTAGTTTTATGGGGGGCCTAGAACTACGGTTATTTCATTTTATAGGATATGGGGATGCCTCATTATCCATACAGTGAGACCATGACGCACCTCCGCTACGCCCTGGCCTACGGTGTAGCCAGACTACAATGCAATTGTACTCAGTAGATAGTAGTAAGTAGTAAGATATTTATTAACAAATTTGAAAGAAGGCAATTTTCCCCCCTGCAATATGTAACTACAACTACATATACAATTCATTTTAATGTGAATAGTAAACAAGGTTCATATAATTTGTAGATAGTAGTAAGTAGATAGTAGTAAGTAGTAAGATATTTATAAACAAATTTGAAAGAAGGCAATTTTCCCCCCTGCAATATGTAACTACAACTACATATACAATTCATTTTAATGTGAATAGTAAACAAGGTTCATATAATTTGTATATAATTGTATATTATAGTTACGATTGATATTTCCATGACAGTGAGTCAGATGCTGGTGAATTGGCATTATTTCCATGAATCAATCACCTACAGCCGCAAGATTTGGCCAGTCTCATCCATACCCTCTGATTTACTTTCTACTGATGCATGTTATAAGTATGCTTGTAAACATTAGACAAGCCATTAGCAAAAATGATGATGCAACTAGACTGTTAATAAATATTTAGGCCCTGTCCACACTAACCCGGGTAAATATAAAAATGCACATTCGCAATGAAAACGATCTCCGTCCACACTATCTTTTTCATATCGTTTACAGAATGTTTTGCATCCACGTTCCACATTGAAATGATTTTGATAAACATTTGTTGCCAAGGTTACGCGACTCCCGCCAAGCCTCTCTGTTTAGATAACAGGCGCGCGATTAGCTGTGATAGTTGCAGTTGAACAGCTGGCTAATCATTTTCACTCACAAGCAAAAATATGGCCCAAACCAAAAGTACAAAGTTGTTTTTTTAGAAACGCCACTCCAAGTAGGCCTACGGTTTGGAATGGCGACTTCATTTTTTCCCCATCGCTTAGGCACAACAAGTACAGCGCTTGCCTTCGGCGTTGGAGTAAAGAATATGTATGAGACAGTATGTCGCCTTTGATATGAGGCTAACGATAAGTATTGCACAGAGAAAACATAATTTCACCTGCCATTTTTTGATGAGCGTCTCGCTCACGAGCGCAAGCTTGTGGCAGCATCATGGCAACCGAACGTCATTGTTTCTGAAAGCCTCCCTCTACCTGACCAAACTACAACACAAACCCAGCGTTTTCACATTTATCCACCTCAGCGATCGTTTTTTGAAAAGCATCGTTTTCTTTATGCGTTTGTAGATTTACCCGGGTTAGTGTGGACAGGGGCTTCAAAGGCTGATAATATAACCCTTACACTCAGATTCCACCACTGGCGTCCTATGCACTTCAGAATTTACCTCAAATTATGTCTGCTATTAATCATTTACGAACACTGGGCCAAAGTACATCTCTGAACTGCTTGCTGATGAACAACCCCCTCAACAGCTTTGGTCATCAGAGCCTTGCCTTCTAGAACAAGAAAACAGGATTGTGCAATACAACATTGTCTAAAATGACCAGACAGATTCATAAAGTGAAGGGGGATGATGGCATGGCAACGAAAGCAAGGTGTGGTCTATCTGGTTTTACATGCCCGCCAGATGCATCCCGGACCACATTGGGGCTCCAGGATTGCAGCTCCCAGGACATGGCTTACCGGGGTTGTACAAGAGCTGAGCTCCTTTAGCATTCCAGTGTTTACCTCACACACTGGAATTAGCGGCTGGCCATCCAGGTCAGCAACTAATCACTTTCCCTAATGGTGATGTAGGTGCGATCTTCATGACATGAAGTGGGAGCAAGATCTTCCTCTTTGCATGGTCTATGCATTCACTTCCTATTTTTGGCTGTGAAGCACAGATGACACACAACGAAGAGCATGGACTGGTGGAACTGGCACTTCACAGCCTTGACATACTTTGGATTGTTAAAGAGTCATTTATATGTTAGCCATGACATACGGCAAAGTGGACCAATGTATCCAAACACATGGGCTTGAAAGCTTTTAATGTATCCCCCTCATGGTTACAGAGTAAAGTGAAGAACCCAGCCTTGATATGAGAGGAAGAGGGTCTGTCACATCTTCACAGCTTTGTGGTTATGCTCCTCTTTGGACTTTATCACTGTGATGGACGAGATATAGAGGCAACTACATCAAATACCCCAGCCACATGTCAATGGAGCAATCCCAGGGACATTGAAGACCTCCTTCAAGTCCCTCTAGTCCGCTGAATTGTAGTCTGGAGATTTATAGATAATTTAACAAAATGGTAATCTCATTTGCAAAAGGTTAATGTGCATCATCATTTCTGTGCGAGGGCTTGCTCTTGCTAGCATATATTAGACTTGCATCAGTATGTGTTTGGAATATCCTAATATACCACATATATACTATACTGTATTGTTGTGAATACCGATTATGAAACAGTATATCTATAATCACCTGGATAACAATAATCAAGCAATAAAAAATCTTGGAATTAAATTGTAACACATTGAAGAGGAAACCTGAAGAAAATATTTTCAAATGTAAGGGTTCACCATTAAAATAGATCTGGTTCCCACATGGAGATGCATAGCCTGACATGGTGTCATAAAACTGACTTGAGTCCTCGGCATCCCATGAGGATTGCCAGCTATGAATGTTACGATGTAAGCCTGCGTTATTTATAGACTTTCACTTGCTTTTATGGACATTCTCAATTTATGTATCTTTAGATGAGGTCTTACATATTATACAGGTACGTTACAACCGGCTAAGTCTATACTTATGCAGACTTTATGAAGCCCTCATTTGGCAAAACATTTGTTGCACAGCTTTGTTTGAAAATATTTGTTCTCTGAGGGAAGAGTTCCACAGGTTTTCCAAGAGGTAAGGGGTCTCTAACATGGGATCAATTAATGTATGATTGACTGTGGATGAGTCCTACAAGTGGAGAGACCAGTTTACAGACCTGTTTTAGATCTTGCTTCGTCTGCTTAATTTGATTAGATCAAATTGTGTTTTCAATGAGTCTCCATGTTCTGAGCCTTGAGACTCAATCAAAACCAAATTTAATAAGACCAAAGTGGGGCAAGAATTGCTTGAATTGTTTTAAGATTGATAATACATTAATATACTAATAATGGCGATAACAATAATTAAACAAAACTAAAGATTATCTAAGATGTTAACAAGTTTTGATGTAGTCTTTTCCAGACTTTATGGCTCAATAAAAAAATACTACATACTAGAGCCATGTGCAACTGGGACTGCACTGTTGTAATATGTCCAATTTTGGTAGGAAATGCACTCTATGATTTCATGTTAATTGAAACTAAATCTTATACATATGCCTTTGTGTACTGACTATTTATAATTTTGGTGTTTATTACCAAAATAAAAATGTAAATAAATGACATTGCTAAGACTGAGTTCAACAAGCTGGTTAAGATCTGTGATGGTGACAAGTTAAGTCCCAAAACCATTACAATTCCATTAAAAAACAACAACTAATGGATTCCACACACACCTTTAATTGATTTTTTTGGTTCATTCCCCAGGTTAAGGTCTCTGCTGAAGATTCACAAAGTTGTATTTGTCACATGCAAACAAGTATGCAGTGAAATGTAAAATTTATATTGCACTGTACTGCAGAAGCGGTACAATATAAAACAAAAAGATAAAATACACAACGTGATTTCTATGCTATAGCAGCATGTATACAGTGTAACAATGAATGAAGAGGTGACGATATACAATATCCAGTGTCTGTCAGGCACTTGTAGTGTTGTTTGTGATTGTCATTGTCATTGTCAGAGAGTGTGTTTGAGTGAAAGGGGGCACTGGTGGGCTGGGCATTGATATTCCTGATGGCCTGTGGGTTAAGATGGATATTGTGCTACTGAACATATTAAAATACATCAATGTCGTAAACAATTTATATTCAAATGTTTTTTTTCGTTTGTCATTTATTTGAAATTTGAAATTCTATTATTTGAATGAAGATTTACTAACTAATTCACACGACCAAATACTGCACATGAGTGACTAATCTTGTTATCATCCTATGAAATAACTGGTTGCTGCATACTTATATATTCATTACTACCGTCATTGTCTGACATATATATATATATATATATATATATATATATACCTACACATATATACTTTATACATATATATATCGAAGGGGGCACTGGTGGGCTGGGCATTGATATTCCTGATATATATATATATATATATATATATATATATATATATACATACATACTTCATCACTGGGCCACCTCTATTTGTTGAAATTTGCATTTATACACTTTAATATACTTTGAAGTACTGGTACTAAGTCACTTTATAATTTACACTTTACACTATGCACTTTATAATTAATATTGTTTATACCGTCTGTTCTGTTGGCCCTGTTTGTTCTGTTTGTCTTTACTTTGCATTTACATTTTAGTTCTTTGTATTTTTATTGTATTTCATCTTTTCCTGTCTTTTCCACTGCTGCTGGGCTGTTAATCTACTCTCTCCCTGTCTGAGCCTGTCTATTTTGTCGGGGAAGTGCGCTCTGCTTTCTTTCATATTGAGAAATTAAGGAAATATATTGACTATCAATTTAGGCTCAACCGTGCAATATTTATACCAGGGTTCTCCTCCAAAAATGTAGGCTAAAGTGGCTCTGTGCCTGCATACTCCTTTCCAACGCCACCGTGCTACACTTCCTGATAGCGCTTTCGCGATGCTGACATTTAGTTTACGTCATCAATTTTTTCCATTTAATATCTGAAACAAGAATCTTTCAGCTCTTGGTCCGAGTACAGACGGGTTGGAATTTATGACGTGGTTGTACCGTTGTGAGCGCTCAATGGAAACAAGTGCCACGGATGTTCCTGTTAAGACGGACCCCATTGAATAGCCTAGCCTTCTTCAAATGATCATTTAGCTAAAAAGGTATTTTGTACATTGTGCAAAGAAAATCATTTATTTACTTATTTGTTTTTGTTTGTTCTACATATACATTTTCACAATAGTATAGAGTCTATCATAGTGATTTGAGAAGGCTATTTAAGTGCCACAGGAAAGGCAGGCCTTCTTTGGAGGCTGATGATAGTGGTGGGCCTCCTTGTCAACACATGTTTCGACAGTAAAAGCAGTTACTCCATAGGTTAGGAAGCCACACAGAACTCTTTGTGACATGCAGAATATTGTTCCTTACACTCTGCCACTAGGTCAATAATTTCCTAAATTTGACACATAATTTTATGAAACTTTCATAACTAAACATAACCACAGTTAGTTAATTGCCATACAGATCTCCCTTCAGGGCTTCTACAAATGAATGCACTTTTTTGAAGTCTATTGACAAGACTGTAACACAAAGTGATGAACGTTCGAAAATGATATATATCTCAACACTACACCCATATTAATATCGTGTTTCATATAATGTCTGGTGTGTAGTAGCACTAAGCATTGCCTTAAGGCTGCCAGTTATTGTTCTAATAATGTAAATCTGATTACTGTTTTCTGTTTATGTATTCTTCATCAATTTTGACTTTATTTTATGTGATATCCCAGCATTGAAAAGGGAGTTAAATAGGCAGCTCAAAGTGTAATGTGAATTACAAAATATTTAATATTAATTTGTGGAAAATAATTATTTTTCCTTTATCCTGAAAGGTAACAAATCTCTACACATAAAACTGTGCGGTGTGCTATAATTTAAGACAGAATAAGCAATGCATTAGAATTTGTACTCATGTACGCATGGAAATATTAAGTAAGTAGGTAATAAACCCCATATGAAATGTAAACCAAAGCTATAAGAGGGTTTACCCATAATGCCCATATTGAGGATGGGCTTACCCTGTGGACTAGTATATAAGAGGACCCAGAGGGATGAACAGCTTTCAGGGCAGTTGAGGAAGTAACAACGAGTGGTAAGTCAGAATGTAGATCCAACTCTCATGCATTAAAACTTTAATGCTCTGTTTGACATTCACTTAATATTCTTGTGTAATTTAGAGATTATTATAGTTATGCAAAAATGATGTTATCACCTACGACAGCACTGAGTAGCCAAGAGACAATTGATGAGGTTCTTTGATAGATTAATTAATTGTATTTGCTTAATTAGTATGTAAGTGTAAAACTATAGGCCTATGTACAAGTAAAGGTAATTTTATATTGAATGTAATTGTTCATTACGTCTTTTTCCACATCAAAAAAACAATAACAAATAATGGAGCTGAATGAACTATATTGTCTCCTTTGAGGAAAAGGGCTTTACTTGTACGAGCAACAGGATCACATTTTCATGTTTTTTTAGCCTATGAATCAGCCTAACCAATCACACTCTGGTATCTTTGTCATAGTCACCATGGACACTGCACATGTTGAAGGATATGGCAGAGGTAGCAGGTTTATACACCTTTTATTGCATCCATATTGGTAAACTGCATTCATAGACCTATAAATATAGCTATCTGTTTTATGTATTGATCATTTATCTCGATAGCAGTCGGCACTACAAGCAAATGTTTCCTTGCAATGCGGCACATGAATATGGTTGCTTTTGATGACATGATGCTTATTTCAATGGGATTAAATAGTATTGAAACATACTCATAAATGTTATAGTCCATTTCTGCCAAGTACGTTCCACTAGTTGCCACTTAATCCTACACACTGGACCTTTAAACAAATATAATCTATTGACCACATGCATTGAATGACCAATGCATGTCATGCAGTGTGATTGCATTTTAAGAAATATGAACCAGCATTTTACAATACACTGCACCTCGCCATGGTGCTACAACTTTTTTGTGCCATGTGAAATTGTGCAATTAACATGTCTTTCTCAATTTAAGAGCTGACACTCTAAGATTTCTCATTGGGAAGAAGAACAAGGTAAGAGTTATTTCACCCAAGCCACACTGATCTGTATAAGAACAATTTGAGCATGTGAGATCCATCAAAACATATCATCATCTTTGTCTGACAGTAAGCGGCCACCATGAGTACGGACGCAGAGATGGCCTATTATGGCAAGGCTGCAATTTACCTCCGTAAGCCAGAAAAGGAGAGGCTTGAGTCCCAGAGCGCACCCTTTGATGCCAAGAGTGCTGCATATGTGACTGATGCTAAGGAGCTGTACGTCAAGTGTACCATCCTTAAGAAGGATGGTGGCAAAGTCACTGTTAAAGTCTTGGCTACAGAGGAGGTAGGCTGCTATTTATTTATTGCCATGCAGAATTATTTTTGCAATTTCCAAATGTCACTTTTTTTTGTGCCATTTTTAGGAGAGGACCGTAAAAGAGGATGATGTCACACCCATGAATCCTCCCAAGTACGACAAAATTGAGGACATGGCCATGATGACCCATCTCAATGAAGCCTCTGTGTTGTATAACCTCAAAGAGCGTTATGCAGCATGGATGATCTACGTAAGATATTTTACCAACTATAAGATAATACTTAACAATATCAAAGATCATATTAATGATCATCTCTGAATGATCTCCTTCAGACCTACTCCGGGCTGTTCTGTGCCACTGTAAACCCCTACAAGTGGCTCCCAGTGTACGATCAGGAGGTTGTCAATGCCTACAGAGGCAAGAAGCGTATGGAGGCACCACCCCACATCTTCTCTGTCTCTGACAATGCCATCCAGAACATGCTTACTGGTATGTATAAGGAAATCTGGCAAAAATAAATGTAATGATGCATGGTCAAAATTTCAGAAAAAATGTAATGTATCTTTAATTGATTTATTTTGCAGATCGACAGAATCAGTCTGTCTTGATCACGTAAGTTTATACCTGTTGATGTTTAGTTGGATGAATTAAATTTACAAGTACAAGATTACCTCACAAAAATCTCACAAGGAATCAGACAATGTAAAAAAGTCGATATTACCTCCTTTTCCCACCCAGTGGAGAATCCGGTGCTGGAAAGACTGTGAACACCAAGCGTGTCATCCAGTACTTTGCTACCATCGCAGTGAGTAGTGACAAGAAGAAGGACCAAGCCCCTGGAAAGATTCAGGTATGCTTCAAAAAACATAAAATCAGTACACTATATATAGAAAAAACACAAAGGATGTAGGATGCCCTGAGAACTGAGTATCAATGCTGGAACTTTCCTCATAGGGGTCACTGGAGGACCAGATTATTGCTGCCAATCCCCTGCTGGAGGCCTACGGTAATGCCAAAACTGTGAGAAATGACAACTCATCTCGTTTCGTAAGTACAAATTTAGTATGTCAAACAAATGCAATGACATACTTGATCTTTGACAAAAACTGAAAAGAGACTTTTCTAAACAGGGTAAATTCATCAGAATCCATTTCGGTGCAACTGGTAAACTGGCCAGTGCTGACATTGAGACGTGTAAGTATCTTGAAGCCAAATAACACTGAATTAACTCTCATCATGGGGGGAATTGGTTTTGATCGAATAATGTGAATCAAAACATTATGCTATTATTTTAAAACCTTGAAGATCTGCTCGAGAAGTCCCGAGTGACATTCCAGCTTCCCGATGAGAGAGGCTATCACATATTCTACCAGATGATGACCAACCACAAACCTGAGATTGTTGGTGAGATGGTTTAGTAGTGAGAAATAAATGTTGCAGTAAGATGTATTGTTATATAGGGTTGCCTTTAACTTATCATTCAGGATTCTGAAGTAGAAAAATAACAATTAGAATCATTAAAGTGACCATTTTCTATTTTCTGCAGAAATGTCCCTAATCACCACCAACCCCTACGACTTCCCCATGTGCAGTCAGGGTCATATCACTGTGGCCAGCATTGATGACAAAGAGGAGCTGGATGCTACTGATGTGAGTCAATGTTTATAACTACCTTAAGTAGGTATTTTAATCGGCAGGGACTAACCGGGACCAGAAAATGTCTTGGGACTTTGGGCCGATCAAAAAACTAGGAGGACTTTAACTCAGTGTTACAGCCTGCGGAATCTACTCAGAATGGTTTCAGCCCGATCTCAGTGCGCTCTGCTCTGTTCGCGTACAGCAGAATCAGGAAATCTCTGTACATTACAAACCAAGGTAGAGTTAATAGAGACTCTTTGAATACTCTTTGAATTTAATTTCATATTATATACTTTATTTTCCTACAGGATGCTATTGATATTTTGGGTTTCAATGGTGAGGAGAAGATGGGCATCTACAAGTTCACTGGTGCTGTGCTTCACCACGGTAACATGAAGTTCAAGCAGAAGCAGCGTGAGGAGCAGGCTGAGCCTGACGGCAATGAGGGTGAGTTAAAAATGTTTTAAAACAACCACTGAACATTTCGAAAGTCCAGGTTTGCTGTAATTAAATGTATTCACTATCTGTACGAATTTGTCATCATTCATCATATAAAAAATGCAGAGGCCGACAAAATCTCCTACCTGCTTGGTCTCAACTCTGCTGACATGCTCAAGGGTTTGTGCTACCCCAGAGTGAAGGTCGGAAATGAGTTTGTCACTAAGGGACAGACAGTACCCCAGGTATGGAAATACCATGGAATACCTTTCAAAAAGTTATTGCAATAGTTGTAATTTGTATGTATATCTAATCTTCCACCACGCTCTAGGTATACAACTCAGTGAGTGCCCTGGGCAAGTCTATCTATGAGAGGATGTTCTTGTGGATGGTCATCCGTATCAACCAGATGCTGGACACCAAGCAAGCAAGATCATCCTATATTGGTGTGCTGGATATTGCTGGTTTTGAGATCTTTGATGTAAGATTGCATTTCTTAATATAACAATTTCCCCGGCTAAAAGCAGTGTCTACCTGGATTAACATTTGCTAAACTAATGTTCTCTATCAGTACAACAGCATGGAGCAGCTGTGCATCAACTTCACCAATGAGAAACTGCAACAGTTCTTCAACCACCACATGTTCGTCCTGGAGCAAGAGGAGTACAAGAAGGAGGGTATCATCTGGGAGTTCATTGACTTCGGCATGGACTTGGCTGCCTGCATTGAGCTTATTGAGAAGGTAAACAGCATTGTATAACTAAATATCACGATTGTAATACTGATTCAATACCACCTTGACATAATGTTTCCTGATATTTCTTTCTAAATAGCCAATGGGCATCTTCTCCATCCTTGAAGAGGAGTGCATGTTCCCCAAAGCCTCAGACACTTCCTTCAAGAACAAGTTGTATGAACAGCATCTTGGCAAAAACAAAGCATTTGAGAAGCCCAAGCCTGCAAAGGGCAAGGCTGACGCTGACTTCGCCATGGTGCATTATGCTGGTACCGTGGCCTACAGCGTCACTGGCTGGCTGGACAAGAACAAGGATCCCCTAAACGATTCTGTCATTCAGCTGTACCAAAAGTCCTCAAACAAACTGCTCCCTGTCCTGTACCCACCTGTAGTTGAAGGTACATATTCATACCATGCAACCATAGTTTATAACTGTTCATCCATTATATTGTAATACCCATTTATTTTGAAGCCATTTATTGCCTCTATTTTATAAACCAAAACGGGAACATTTTTTACTAATTAACAATACTCTAAAACAGAGGTCGGGGGTGCAAAGAAGGGAGGCAAGAAGAAGGGTGGCTCCATGCAGACTGTGTCTTCACAATTCAGGGTAAGGTTAAACAAGCAAATAAATGTAGAAATACATGTAATTTGATGCCATATTTCATATGTATTCTCTGAATTTGTTCTTTATCAGTTAATTTGTATATATTTCATATTTTATTTTGTGATGTGTCTTTAGGAGAACTTGGGCAAACTGATGACCAACCTGAGGAGCACCCATCCTCACTTTGTGCGTTGTCTCATTCCCAATGAAATTAAAGTACCAGGTAATATTTCTTCAAATAATCTCTACAATCGAGGTTGGTGTTTCAGTAGGATGTAGCAAAATGAATGTCATATTTTAAAATTAAAAGATATATCACACTTCACAGGAATGATGGAGAACCACCTGGTTATCCACCAGCTGAGGTGTAACGGTGTGCTGGAGGGCATCAGAATCTGCAGAAAGGGCTTCCCCAGCAGGATCCTCTATGCTGACTTCAAGCAGAGGTGTTAACGCTTTAACAGAACTATTCAATTGTCACGATTATACAGTTACATATTTTAAACTTGTTTATATACCCCTTACTTTTAAACACTTAACATTGCACTCCCACAGATACAAAGTACTGAATGCCAGTGTCATTCCCGAGGGTCAGTTCATTGACAACAAGAAGGCTTCTGAGAAACTGCTTGGGTCCATTGATGTGCCTCACGACGAGTACAAATTTGGACACACCAAGGTCTGTTTATTGTTGTCAAAAAGTATATATGTACTTGATTGAAAGATACTCTCTGACGAGATGTTTTTCTTACCTTAGGTGTTCTTCAAAGCTGGTCTTCTGGGTACTCTTGAGGAGATGCGAGATGAGAAGCTGGCTGCTCTGGTCGGAATGATTCAGGCTCTCTGCAGAGGTTATGTCATGAGAAAGGAGTATGTGAAGATGACAGAGAGGAGGTATGATTTAAACATAGTGCTCAATAGTCATGCAGGTTTTAAGATACTGGGTGCAAAATATGACTGGTTTATTTTATTTGATAGGGAAGCAATCTACACTATTCAGTACAACGTTCGCTCATTCATGAATGTCAAACACTGGCCATGGATGAAGGTGTACTACAAGATCAAGCCTCTTCTTAAGAGTGCTGAAACTGAGAAAGAGCTCTCTGCGATGAAGGAGAACTATGAGAAGATGAAGACAGACCTGACCACTGCCCTCACAAAGAAGAAGGAACTTGAGGAGAAGATGGTTGCTCTGCTGCAGGAGAAGAATGATCTTGCACTCCAAGTGGCCTCTGTAAGTAAAAATGTTTATTAACTCAACATGTACACACAATGAGATACCTGTGATATGACATTTGATATGAATGATATGACGACACAATTTAAACAGGACGGAGAAAATTTGAATGATACTGAAGAGAGGTGTGAGGGACTCATCAAGAGTAAGATCCAGCTGGAGGCTAAACTCAAGGAGACAACCGAGAGACTAGAGGATGAAGAGGAAATGAATGCTGAGCTTACTGCCAAGAAGAGGAAACTGGAGGATGAGTGCTCTGAGCTCAAGAAGGACATTGATGACCTGGAGCTTACCTTGGCCAAAGTGGAGAAGGAAAAGCATGCCACTGAGAACAAGGTTTGTCAAGATTCTTTGAAAGGCGATTAAATACAATTCAATACAAATAAGGAGGTATTAAACATAATTTTGTTTTGTTTAGGTGAAGAACCTGACTGAGGAGATGGCCTCTCAGGATGAGAGTGTTGCTAAGCTGACAAAGGAGAAGAAAGCCCTCCAAGAGTCACATCAGCAGACTCTTGATGACCTGCAAGCAGAGGAAGACAAAGTCAACACTCTGACCAAGGCCAAGACCAAGCTTGAGCAGCAAGTTGATGATGTGAGAAAAGCTCATGGAAACTTTCAATGAATATTAGTAATGGAGTTGAGTGAATATTCAATATTACATTTGATTGTTCTTAATTATTTTCAATTATTGACATCCAGCTTGAAGGTTCTCTGGAGCAAGAGAAGAAGCTCCGTATGGACCTTGAGAGATCCAAGAGAAAGCTTGAGGGTGATCTGAAATTGGCTCAGGAATCCATCATGGATCTTGAGAACGACAAACAGCAGTCTGACGAGAAAATCAAAAAGTAATGTCATCAAGCAAATCATGCTTTGTTTTTAAAGATTCATACGTTCATAAGTATATGATTTGTATGTTATTAATTTGTGTGTTATTGTTTCATTATCAGGAAGGACTTTGAGACCAGTCAGCTTCTAAGCAAGATTGAGGATGAGCAGTCCCTGGGTGCTCAGCTTCAGAAGAAGATCAAGGAGCTTCAGGTAAGACAATTTATATGACAATCCCACATCAATTAACCATAAATAATGGTACATTATTACAAAATGTGATGTATTCCTTACTTATTAGGCCCGTATTGAAGAGCTGGAGGAAGAGATTGAGGCTGAGCGTGCTGCTCGTGCCAAGGTTGAGAAGCAGAGAGCTGATCTCGCCAGAGAACTTGAAGAGATCAGTGAGAGGCTTGAGGAGGCTGGTGGAGCCACTTCTGCTCAGATTGAGATGAACAAGAAGCGTGAGGCTGAGTTCCAGAAGCTGCGTCGTGACCTTGAGGAGTCCACCCTGCAGCATGAAGCCACTGCTGCTGCTCTGCGTAAGAAGCAGGCTGACAGTGTAGCAGAGCTGGGAGAGCAGATTGACAACCTCCAGCGTGTCAAGCAGAAGCTTGAGAAGGAGAAGAGCGAGTACAAGATGGAGATTGACGACCTCTCCAGCAACATGGAAGCAGTTGCTAAGGCCAAGGTGAAGGATGTTTAAATACAATTAATGTTTGAAATACAAACACAATAAGTACAATTTCAATATATTTAATCAAATATAATCATACATCATATACAAATAATTATCACAAACCATTTATGCTGAAGACAAATTTAATCACCAGGGAAATCTGGAGAAGATTTGCCGTACCCTTGAGGACCAGCTGAGTGAAATCAAGGCCAAGAGTGATGAGAATGCTCGCCAGATCAATGACATCAGTGCCCAGAGAGCAAGACTGCTGACAGAAAACGGTTGGAACTTCTTTCATTCAGTCATTTGATTCATTTGAATGTCTTGGTGGGCCATTTAGGGAACATAATTTGACATACAATTTCTGTCTCACAAATTCTAAGTGTATTTTTTATTTGATGTACCTCCTCCAACTAGGTGAGTTTGGTCGACAGCTTGAGGAGAAGGAAGCTCTTGTCTCCCAGCTGACCAGAGGCAAGCAGGCCTATACTCAGCAGGTTGAGGAGCTGAAGAGACAAAATGAGGAGGAAGTTAAGGTAAGAACTATTTATTCATAAAGGCGGTAGGGTTCAAAGAACAGGAAATGTTTTCAATTTACTGGATCTCTGTTTCCCCTTTTGCAGGCCAAGAATGCTCTTGCGCATGGTGTGCAATCAGCCCGCCATGACTGTGACCTTCTGAGGGAGCAGTTTGAGGAGGAGCAGGAGGCCAAGGCTGAGCTGCAGCGTGGAATGTCCAAGGCCAACGGTGAGGTGGCTCAGTGGAGGAGCAAGTATGAAACTGATGCTATCCAGCGCACTGAGGAGCTTGAGGAGTCCAAGTGAGTCAAACATTTAATACTTTCGCTAAAGAGCACATTATCTTTGATGAATGTCTACAAATGAAAACATGTGATACTTTAACAGGAAAAAGCTTGCCCAGCGCCTTCAAGAGGCTGAGGAACAGATTGAGGCTGTGAACTCAAAGTGTGCCTCTCTGGAGAAGACCAAACAGAGACTCCAGGGTGAGGTGGAGGACCTCATGGTTGATGTGGAGAGGGCCAATGGACTGGCTGCCAATCTTGACAAGAAGCAGAGGAACTTTGATAAGGTGTGCTGTCATTCATTGAGATGGCAGTTTAAATGGTATTATTCTATGATTTTTCTTCAAGTGATTAACATGTACCGCTTTATTAACAATATTGTGCAGGTTTTGGCTGACTGGAAGCAGAAATATGAGGAGGGCCAGGCAGAGCTTGAAGGAACTCAGAAAGAGGCCCGTTCTCTCAGCACTGAGCTTTTCAAGATGAAGAACTCCTATGAAGAAGCACTGGATCAGCTGGAGACCCTGAAGCGCGAAAACAAGAACCTGCAACGTGAGTTAAACTGTTCATTTCGGCAGCAATGTTTCCAAGATTACTCTATCTATAACTTTAATGGAATTTATGAGAACAAAAATACCTAACCCTCGCAACAGAGGAGATTTCGGACCTGACTGAACAAATTGGTGAGACTGGAAAGAGCATCCATGAGCTGGAGAAATCCAAGAAGCAAGTGGAGACAGAGAAGAGTGAGATCCAGACTGCCCTAGAGGAAGCTGAGGTGATTATAATAAAATAGAAATAAATTGGGAAATACCTTCGTTATTTTGAAATTGAATATGTCATGAATATGCCAACATTGGTTTATAATTTAGGGTACTCTGGAGCATGAAGAGTCCAAGATTCTGCGTGTCCAGCTGGAGCTCAACCAGATTAAGGGTGAGGTTGACAGGAAGCTGGCTGAGAAGGATGAAGAGATGGAGCAGATCAAGAGGAACAGCCTGAGGATCACTGACTCCATGCAGAGCACACTGGACTCTGAGGTCAGGAGCAGGAATGATGCCCTGAGAATCAAGAAGAAGATGGAGGGAGACTTGAATGAGATGGAGATCCAGCTGAGCCATGCCAACCGCCAGGCTGCTGAGGCCCAGAAGCAGCTGAGGAATGTTCAAGGACAACTGAAGGTATGACACAAACTAGTGTCCAGGACATAATATATGGACATTTGTTTCCTGTTGCGACATGTTCCATGGTGTTTTCATGTTCATTTTAGGATGCCCAACTGCATCTTGATGATGCTGTCAGAGGAGGTGAAGACCTGAAGGAGCAGGCTGCCATGGTAGACCGTAGGAACGGTCTCATGGTGGCTGAAATTGAAGAGCTGAGGGCAGCTCTGGAACAGACAGAGAGAGGCCGCAAAGTGGCTGAGCAAGAGCTCATTGATGCCAGTGAGCGCGTTGGACTTCTGCACTCTCAGGTGAACAAACAAACACATTTTTTTCCTAGAATTACCCCCACGTTTCCTAAAATATTTAGCAAGATTGTACGTCTGTCATAAAGAATGCAAACATTTACATTTATTTTAGAATACAAGTCTTCTGAACACAAAGAAGAAGCTTGAGACTGACCTGGTCCAAGTCCAGGGTGAGGTAGACGACACCGTCCAGGAAGCCAGGAATGCTGAAGAGAAGGCCAAGAAGGCCATCACTGATGTAGGCTTGCTATTATTTGTTGATTCATTGAATCTGACATTGCTTGAACTCTCAATTAATATGTTATATTTTATATTAGGCTGCAATGATGGCTGAGGAGCTGAAGAAAGAGCAGGATACTAGCTCTCACCTGGAGAGGATGAAGAAGAACCTGGAGGTCACAGTGAAAGACCTGCAGCACCGCCTGGATGAGGCTGAGAACCTGGCCATGAAGGGTGGCAAGAAGCAGCTCCAGAAACTGGAGTCCAGAGTAAGATACTGGCACACATGGATGTATTTACAATTCAAGCATAATAAGAGCATATTTATTGACATTTTTGATTTCTTAAGGTACGTGAGCTGGAGACAGAGGTTGAGGGTGAACAGAGACGTGGAGTAGATGCTGTTAAGGGTGTCCGCAAATATGAGAGGAGAGTAAAGGAACTCACCTACCAGGTATGGCAGCTTATGTTGAAAATAACATTCAAATCAATGAATATCAGAAAAGATTACAGTCAATTTCAGTCTGTGGCATAACCATTTTCATTACTTTAGACTGAAGAGGATAAGAAGAATGGTGCCAGACTCCAGGATCTTGTTGATAAGCTGCAGCTGAAGGTGAAGGCTTACAAGAGGCAGGCTGAGGAAGCGGTAAGTAGAAACAACATAACAAAATCAGGTTATTGCATACATTTTGGGACTTCTTATTTAAACAAAAGTTGAATGTTCCGACAGGAGGAGCAGGCCAACTCTTACCTGTCCAAGTGCAGGAAGGTTCAACATGAGCTGGAGGAGGCTGAGGAACGTGCTGACATCGCTGAGACTCAGGTCAATAAGCTGAGGTCTAAGAGCCGTGATGGTGGCAAGGTAAGTTCATCACTCTATTAGCAAATTGACTCAAAAAGAAATTAAATGCAAACAAAAATGTTGTTTATTGTCCTTCTTTTATTCTCTTCCCCAGGGAAAGGAGGCAGCTGAATGAGATGTAATGCACTATTGTACATTTATAAAGGCATGTCATAAAATATGACTTCTTGTTTATAATAAATTATGAGCTGCAATAAAATATTATTACAAAGCATCTTTTTTTGTTGGTAGATTTACAAATTATTACTATTCCTCCCGAACTTACAGATGGCTAGTCAGATGCTGGTGAACTGGCAAGATTCGGCCTGTCTCACAAATACCCTCTGAATTACTTTCTACTGATGCATGCAATAAGTTTGCTTGTAAACATTAGACGAGCCATTAGCAAAAAAGATGATGCAACTAGACCGTTTATAAATACTTAAAAGGCTGATCATCACATCACCCTTATACTCACATTCCAGCACTGGCCTATGCACTTCAGAATTTACCTAGAATTATGTCTGCTATTAATCATTTACGAACTCTGGGCCAAAGTACATCTCTGAACTTCTAAATGATGAAGAAACACCTGGACAGCTTAGGTCATCAGAGCCTGGCCTTCTAGAACAAGAACACAGACTTGTGCAATACAACATTGTCTAAAATGAACAGACAGATCTATATAGTGAATGGGGATGATGGCACGGAACGAAAGCAAGGTGTGGTCTTTCTGGTTTTACATGCCCGCCGGGTTTGTACAAGAGCTGAGCTCCTTTAGCATTCCATTGTGTACCTTACACAATGGAATTAGCGGCTGGCCATCCAGGTCAACAGCTAATCACTTTCCCCCATGGTGATGTAGGTTTGTTCTTAAGGACATGAAGTGGGAGCAAGATCTTCCTATTTACATGGTCTAACCATTCACTTCCTATTTTTGGCTGTGAAGCACATACGCCACACACAACGAAGAGCATGGACTCGTGGAACTGGCACTTCACAGCCTTGACATACTTTGGATTGTTAAAGAGTCATTTAAAAACTGCTTGTATATGTTGGCCATGACCTATGGCAAAGAGGACCAAAGTATATAAAAACACATGGGCTTGAAAGCTTTTAATTCATCTCCCTCATGGTTACAGAGTAAAGTGAAGGACCCAGCCATGATGTGAGGGGAAGAGGGTCTGTCACAGCTTTGTAGTTATGCTTCTCTTTGGACTTTATCACTGTGATGGACAGCCACAGGTCGATGGAGATATCCCATGGACATTGAAGACCACCTCATGTCCCTGTAGTCCGCTTGATTGCAGTCTGTAGATTTAAAGATAACTCAACAAAATTGTAAGGTCATTTTCAAAAGGTTAAGGTGCATCATAATTTCTGTGCGAGGGCTGGCTCTTGCTACCCTACATTAGACTTGCATCAGTGTGAGTTTGGAATATATAAATATACCACATATATACTCTACTTTATTGTTGTGAATATTGATTATGAAACAGTACATTTTTAAATACCTAAATAAAAAGAATCAACAAATAATAAATCTTGGAATTTAATTTTAACACTGACGAGAGGCTACCTGAAGAAAATATTTTCAAATGTAATAGTACACCATTAGAAATATATCTGGTTCCCACAGCGAGATACACAGCATGGTATCATAAAACTTACTTGATCCCATGGCATCCCATGAGGGTTGCCAGCTATGGATGTTTCGATGTGAGCCTGTTTTATTTATAGACTTTCACTTGCTTTTATGGACGTCTCCATTCATGTATCTTTAGATGAGGTCTTGCATACAATACATGTCTCACCATGTTATAACCCCTGCAATGGTTGCAGTGGTTAAGTCTCTACTAATCTAGACTTTAGAAAGCACTAATTTGACAAAACATTTGCTGCGCACCTTTTTAATATTCGTTCCCTGAGGGCAGAGTAGCACATGTTTTCATAGAGGCAAGGGGCCTCTAACATGGGATCATTTAATGTCTGATTGACTTTGGACGCGTCCTACGAGTGGTGAGATCAGTTTCCAGACCTGTTTTTGATCTCGCTTCAGCTGCTTAATTTGTTTAGATCAAATTGTGTTTTTAATGAGTCTCAATGTTCTGAGCCATGACACTCAATAAAACCCCATTTTAATAAAAACAAAGTGGGACAAAAATTGCTTGAGTTTACTTAATATTGATGATACATTAATATATTAATAAGATAAGATAAGATGAGATATAACTTTATTAATCCCCCGTAGGAGAAATTTGTTTGTTGCAGCAGCAGTGGAAGGACACAGGACAAAATAACAATGTAATAAATACAATAACTAAATACAAAGTGCTAATGCATAAGTAGACGCTTATAGTTAATAGGGACAAAAACAAGACAAACAGAACCAACATCAAGATGGGTGATGCATATATACACATATATACGCATACCTAAACACACACACATGCATATGCAAACACATAGACATACACAAACACAATCATCATCAGGCACTGTTGAACAGCCTAATGGCTGCCGGCACAAAGGAGCACCTGAAGCACTCCGTCTTGCACCTGGGGAACATCAACCTGTGACTGAAGGTGCTCCCCATCTGCCACAGCTCAGCATGGAGGGGATGGGAGGGGTTGCCCATGATGGACTTGAATTTGTCCCCCATCCTCCTCTCCACCACCACCTCCAGACTGTCCAGCTCAAGTCCCACAACAGAGCTGGCTTTCCTAACCAGCGTCTGGTTGACTCCCTAATAATATCGATAACAATAATTAAACAACACTAGTGGATCCAAAGACTATCTAAGATGTTACCAAGTTTTGATGTAGTCTTTTCCAGACCTTATAGCTCATTTAAATTGGAAATTGAAAATAACTGAAAATATTGATGATGAGTAGTTAGACGTGTTTAAATATACACTCCAGCTCATACAATTAAGTGATTACTATTTAAACTAATGCACAGAACATACTAGACCCGTGTGAAACTGAGACTGTGCTCTATGATTTCAAGTTAATCATGTACATATGCGTCTGTGTAATGAGGATTTATAATGTTGGTGTTTATTACCAAAATAAAAATTTAAATAAATGACATTGCCTGAACTGAGTTCAACAAGCTGAGGGTTAAGATCTGTGATGGTGTCAAGT
The DNA here is from genome assembly GCF_031168955.1 of Gadus macrocephalus. Lineage (NCBI taxonomy): Eukaryota > Metazoa > Chordata > Actinopteri > Gadiformes > Gadidae > Gadus > Gadus macrocephalus. The sequence goes on from NC_082385.1 coordinate 11,082,277, forward strand.
TAAGTTCCCAAAACCATTACAATTCTAATAAAAAACAACAACTCATGGTTTCAACGCACACCTTTACTCGATTTGTTTTTGTTCATTTCCCAGCTTAAGGTCTTTGCTGAAGATTCACAAAGTTGTAATTGTCACATGCATACAAGTATGCAGTGAAATGTAAAAGTGACAGTGTTGCAGAAGTGGTGCAATATAAGAGAATAATATATATACAACGTGATTTCTATGCTATAGCAGCATGTATACAGTGTAACAATGAATGAAGAGGTGACTGTATAGAATGTCCAATGTCTGTAAGGCACTTGTAGTGTTGTTTGTGATTGTCATCGTCAGAGAGTATGTTTGATTGAATCGAAGGGGGCACTGCTGGGGTGGGCATTGATGTTCCTGATGGCCTGTTGGAAGGAGCACAGTTTAGCCGCTCTATTCGTGTTGCGTGACATCACAGGAGTCCGCCTTAATTTAGCAGACTGAACAGACCATTAATAGGGTGATGGGGATCCCTCATGATCCTGCAGGCTCTGGTCCTACACCTCCTGGTGTACAGGAGGTATAGCACAATATCTATTTAAATAAGATGGATTTTGTGCTATTGAACATATTTAAATAAATCATGTTGTAAACAATATATACATATATATTAAAATGTTTTTTTCAGTTTGTCATTTAATTCAAATTTCAAATAAGTATTGTATCAAGTATTTGAATAAAGACTGACTTACCAATTCAGACTACCAAATATGGAAAATTAGTGACACTACTTCTTATCATCTTATGAAATAACTAGTTGCTGCATACTTATATAATCATTACTACCATCATTGGCTGCGACACAGGTCAAAATGTATGAACAATTATTATTTGAATTTATTTTCAATCAAATAACACTGAAATAGGTATTCTGAAATAACTATAAAGCAGGTTCTTTCATCCACAGCAACATACAGAAATAGTTTTAGGCCCACTTAAACTGTACTGGTACTGAGTCACTTTTATGATGTACACTTTACACTATACACTTTATAATTCATATTGTTTATACCTTCTGTTTTGTTGGCCCTGTTCGTCCTGTTTGTCTTTACTTTAGCTTTTCAATTTTGTTTTCATCAGTACTTGTATTTTTATTGTATTTCATCTTATCCTGTGTTTTCCACTGCTGCTGGACTGAATTAATTAAGTTGTTATTTACTCTCTCCCTGTCTGAGCTGACCTGTCTATTATGTTGGGGGCGGTGTGCTCTGCTTTCTATCACATGGAGAAATTAAGGAAATACATTGACTATCAATTTAGGCTCAACTGTGCAATATTTATATCAGGGTTCTCCCCAAACTGGCACTGTGCCACCATACTCCTTTCCAACGCCATCGTGCTATACTTTCTAATAGGGCTGTCGCGATGCAGACATTTAGTTTACGTCGTCCTTTTTTTTTCCATTTAATTTCTGATACGCATAAATTGGTTAAAACACATGTTCTATTGGAGTAAAGCATAAAAAACTAAAGTGCTGTCCGTAGGAATTGAGTCTCTTTCAGATCAGCTCTTGGTCTGAGTCCGACTGGTTTGACAGTGTACCCTAGTTTTGTTTATGCCAAAACCACAAATGCTCTATATATATATATACATATATTGCCTAATTATGTATATTTCCTATTTATATATATATATATATAGGCTATATATATAATTAGGCTATAATTATATTATTTAGCGAGTTGTGGTGACCCGGAGCTCGGTTGGTCCGGGTTCCACTGACAAATCTCGCTTGGCCTTCGGGTTTTAGCCATTTCAGGCATTTATTTACACTCAACTTAAATCAGAACAACCCAACTATGAAGGAGACACAGTCTCTAGGGCCTCCGTGGGCCTCTAGGCTCTCTCTCTGCCACGAGCCCTTCCTTCCTGCACCCGACCCGTGCTGTGCTGTGCTGTGCCTCCTTTTAAAATGGCTCCCGTGCTTTCGGCCAGGTGTCCCCCAATCACCCTGATTGGGGTGCCAAAAGGGCTGCTCTCTCTCGCCGGCTGGTGGGTGGGGGTGGTACACCCCGTCCTCTACGGTACCCCGGGCCCGTCCAGGCCGAGGACCACGTGGCAGGATGCCACACTCCTCCACCCTTTGTCCAAGCCCCAGGTAGCCGAGGGACCCGGCCAGGATGGTGTCTCGCCGGGGCCGGGTGTCTCCTGCGGCGCCGGCAGCGTCGTCTCCGGCAGCGTTGTCTCCGGCAGCGTCGTCTCCGGCTGCCTCGTCTCCGGCAGCTTCGTCTCCGGCTGCCTCGTCTCCGGCTGCCTCGTCTCCGGCTGCCTCGTCTCCGGCTGCCTCGTCTCTGGCTGCCTCGTCTCCCGCCGCCTCGTCTCCCGCCGCCTCGTCTCCCGCCGCCTCGTCTCCCGCCGCCTCGTCTCCAGCCGCCTCGTCTCCAGCCGCCTCGTCTCCCGCTGCGCCGGCGGCGGCTGCCTCTCCTGCCGCGGCGGCGACCGCATCTCTCCTGCCCCGGGACTCTAGTGCCGGGTCCCAAAGCCGACGGAATATCGGGCAATCCCTCCCAATTAGGAACGGCACCGGCAGGTGTGGCACGACCCCTGCCCTAGCCGTAAACACCCCCTGTGGTGTCCGGACGACCACGTGGCAGGTCTCGTAAGTAAGTGTGTCCCCGTGTACGCATGTCACCTCCATTGGTGACCCTTCCCTTCCCCCCGCCAGGTCGGGCCGGAGGAGGGTGACCATGCTGCCAGTGTCCACTATGGCCTGCATCTGTTTGGTCATCACTCTCGCAGGTACGGTTGGGCACCCAGACGCTCCCTTTGCCCAACATGTCGCCAGCATGCAGGGCCGGCCCGTCCCCACGTCCGCGTAGGCCGACGGCACTGTCACGTCCCGGTCTCGCGCTGCGGCCTCGTCTCGCGCTGCGGCGGCGGCGGCATCCCTTGCGCCGGCGGCGGCGGCGGCGACGTCCCTTGCGGCGGCGTCCCTTGTGGCGGCGTCCCTTGCGGCGGCGTCCCTTGCGGCGGCGTCCCTTGCGGCGGCGGCGTCCCTTGCGGCGGCGGCGTCCCTTGCGGCGGCGGCGTCCCTTGCGGCGGCGGCGGCCCTTGCGGCGGCGGCGGCGGCGGTGTCCCTTTCGGCGGCGGCTGCGGCGGCGTCCCTTGCGACGGCGGCGGCGTCCCTTGCGACGGCGGCGGCGTCCCTTGCGACGGCGGTGGCGTCCCTTGCGACGGCGGCGGCGTCCCTTGCGGCGGCGGCGGCGTCTCTTGCGGCGGCGGCGTCTGTACCGGGGAGCCGTAGTGGGACCTTCATGGTGCCTGCATTCTCCACCAAGTGTGGTGACCCGGAGCTCGGTTGGTCCGGGTTCCACTGACAAATCTCGCTTGGCCTTCGGGTTTTAGCCATTTCAGGCATTTATTTACACTCAACTTAAATCAGAACAACCCAACTATGAAGGAGACACGGTCTCTAGGGCCTCCGTGGGCCTCTAGGCTCTCTCTCTGCCACGAGCCCTTCCTTCCTGCACCCGACCCGTGCTGTGCTGTGCCTCCTTTTAAAATGGCTCCCGTGCTTTCGGCCAGGTGTCCCCCAATCACCCTGATTGGGGTGCCGAAAGGGCTGCTCTCTCTCGCCGGCTGGTGGGTGGGGGTGGTACACCCCGTCCTCTACGGTACCCCGGGCCCGTCCAGGCCGAGGACCACGTGGCGGGATGCCACAGAGTAATGAGACAATCTATAGCCAAATTGTCGAAGATGCCCGAGAATCTCCGGGGATATCAGCATGGGAAATCGGCGAATCAGACCCATGAACCTATAAAGAAAGACGTCATCTCAAGCGGGAGAGAACGTTTGCGGTGCTGGTTTGTGTCACGTAAGTACAGGGCTCTCGTGTCTCATGCATTCGGCGTGAGACACACGCAATTCAACCCATGCACACGCTCGAACCTGGTCTCACGAAAATACGTGACACTGTCACGTTATTTAATCTATTGAAACGTGATCAGGGACACGTAGGCCTATTTTCTAAAATTTTTATTTCAATTGGAAGTAGGCTATTTGTCGTGTCATTAAGCATGACTTCCAAACAAAGGTTCTGTCCGGGAGCGTTCTCCCTAATGTCCCTTATGGTGCTCCGTAGAGATCATTCATTGTTGAAAATGGTCTGTGATAACTATCAAATGACAGCTTTTGGCCACCCGTTTCTACTTAAAATTGTCTGTGATAACTAACAATATGACAGCTTTTGGCCACCCGTTTCTACTTTCACCTTTGATAGCCTACTGAGAAATTGTGACAATACACGGATATATCAAATGGGTGCGCTGCTCGGTAGGCAAACCGCAAAGGAAAAAAGGGTAGCTGCCTCATCTGTTCTTTTTAGAATTGTATGTCTTGATATTTATTTTATGTAGCCATCTATTCTCTTGTTTTTGGCTATGTGAATGAACGTCCGCGTCGATGCCTCGATCGCAAGTCCAGTGTCGCGAGCGGACGTTGCCATGACATCTAGAAATCATACCGTATTTAATGGGTTGTAGTGAGTGTAACATAATTCACCTACAGTATTTTGTTATGTGTTGTTCTTTCAATTGCGTTAGGCATGTCGTTTACTGTCTTGGTGGTTCAGGGATCGCTGTCCCTTTAAAGATTACGAGCGTCTCATGACGTCAGAGCCCATGCGGGATTTGTTTACATTCAGCACGTTTTGATTTCCTGTTTCTCTCTTACTAAATAAACGAGTCACACAACTGTGTGCTCAACGTGCAAAATTGTATCCCTCACTTATTGCAATTTCCACAGGGTTATCATTAATATTGATGTGTAGGGGTTGATTATAACTCGTGAATAATATTGTTTAGACCACGGTCTGGGGGAATACTCGTATTCTGATTGGCTGCAGTGCGTGCATTAACTCCTGATATAGCCCTACAGACACCTGCTTAGTAGTTCCAGTCAATGTTTAGATTCTCTGCCCGAGCCCGAGCCCGACGCGGGCCGGGTCGGGCCGATAATTCCCACCACTGTACTCGGGCCGGGCCTTTGATCTAGCGTTTTTATTTTTATTTTACCATTGGTTTATTGGCCTAATCTGAGGAGAAATATATGCCATAAACAGAAATATTATAGGCCTTTATTACACGGGTCTTCTCAATGCCGTGGAACGCTCCGTTCACTTGTATGGGTAGTAGTCCAGTGACTTGTCTACCCCAGCTTCTTCCGTTGCGTCACCGTCTTTGCGGACAAATTATTTCTATGCTGATCAACAATACGAGTAGCCCCCCCCCCCCCCCCCCCTTAAATAAATACTATGGCAGAATTATTATTATTATTATTATTATTATTATTCTCATTCAACTTGAACATGTGTTTATACAGTAGAGTGGTGGAGGGATGACGTATGTTGGCCAACCCGGAAGTGAGCGTCGCCCTGGATTCCCTCGACAAAAAGCCAACGGGTTTTGCCATTGGATTTTGGATTATTGCAGAAACATTTGCATCTTTGAAGCACCTCCTCAAAAACTGAAAATAAATAAATACATAAAAATAACCGTGCTCCAAAGAACGAAATGTAAACCAATGCATTATGAATGGGAGTGTTTCTCCGATTTTTCCATGCTACACAGAACGAAATGTAAACCCATGCAAATAAAGACTTCATGGTCGTAATAATTTAAATATCATTAATATCCTGAGTGTGTAGGGTGGTATTCATTTTTTTTAACGGGGCTGCATCCAGTCACTTGACCGTTATGGTTGCTATGGTGGTTGCTATCGACCGCCCCCTCTAATCCTTACATGGCTCTAAAAACCATGCGGCAAAGGAGCTGCCGTCAATTGTGTTGTTTTTGTTGTAAACTAGGGTCCGATGGTTAGAAAATAGGCAGATATTCCAAGGTATCCTTAAAAGGCAGCTTGGATGTTTTTATTTTCTGCAGTTTAGACTTCTACTGTAACCTATTTTTTAAAGCAAAACACCAAGCTCATTGATTTAACGAGGCAGTGTTATATGAAACAATTTATTAAATAAATATTTGTGAGATGTCATTACTTCTCCTGAGTTTGCTTCCTATTTATGTCGAGTATACACCCCTACTGTCCACAAGCATCCCCCCCCCCCCTCCCCATATGGATTTGGAGAATTGTTGCCACGTCCCAGTGGTGGAGGTATCATATATATGAAAGAGGGCATTCAATTGTACTATAATGATCAATTAGGAGGCCGAAGCCCTAAAGGAAGTGATGCAATAGGTGACTGAGGGTCAACATTTGAGTCTTATCTACATTTACTGTACTGTTGGAGGTCACGCCCCTTTTCCGGCCTTTTCGAGATAGCCAGGGATACTTAAATGTTTACACACATTTCCCGGGGCCCCGAGAACGACATATCCGAGATTTGGAGTTCTAGCCCTTAAAGGAAAAAAAAAATCCCAAATGGACTGTCATTTGGACAAAGCCCCTCAGAAGTGTTGCCTGCCAGACCTAATGGTTCAGAATGTGGTGGAAAAACAGTTTTTGAGATAGGAAGGTCCTACCGCCCTGAAATTTGAATACCTTATTCTAGGGCCTAACTGGGACCCCCGCACCGAAACTTGGCCCGGTCGGACCCCGAGGGCAGGAAGGGGGGGCCCTTCCTGCCTGAAACTTGGCCCAGTCAGACCCCGAGTGCAGGAAGGGGGGGCCTGGACTTTCATAATCTTCGCTTGGTGAATGTGAAGGATGTTTGGTCGGATGTTATGACGAAGAATCATAATTTGAATGGGAATATTCTATAAATGTCATGATATCATCTTTCGTCTCAACACTTCAGCTGCAGCCGCTTAAAGTCTCACTCCGAGAACCTTAAAACATGAATCAATCCATTAGAAGTATGAAAATATCTTCCCGGTGGCCTAACGGGGCAAACAAGGTGTGCTTTGACATCTACGTTTCGAGGCGATTGCAACAGTGCCACACATGATCATATTTGAATATGTTTCGGGGTAGTAATTAGCTGTCGATTTTGGAGGCCTTTATCAATAATGACCAGCTATAGATTTGCTTCCCGATGGAGATTTCTGACAAATTACATGTTATTTAGCATCTACACGTTAAGCTGAGTCCAATGAGATCAAGCTCGCCCTCTTGCCACACCGAGATCATGTAGGTGTACCATGTAAAATACATGTTACCATTTGCTAGAGTGTCATGCTTGGTGTCATTGGACTCAGCTCAACTTATGAGATAACAAAAGTTAATGTGTATTTCTCTCATTACTTTTTGTCATTATTAAAGAGAGGCCTGATTCTCAGATATGCATGTTGGATGGCTAGGGTGTAGGTCTGGGAAGAACTTCAGGCCAAAATCTTGCAAGCGAGCCGCTGGGTGCACGTGCAACGAGATGGAGCACTTGCTGAGTCATTTCCTGTAGGGCTGGAGCCACAGGTTGAAGCGTATGCGTCCTTTGAGACCCCCTTTGATAAAAGGGGGTCTCAAATGTTGACCCTCAGTCACCTATTGCATCACTTCCTTTAGGGCTTCGGCCTCCTAATTTATCATTATAGTATAATTGAATGCCCTCTTTCATATATATGATACCTCCCCCTCTAATCCTTACATGGTTTTTAGAGCCATGTAAGGATTAGAGGGTCGATAGCAACCACCATAGCAACCATAACGGTCAAATGACTGGATGCAGCCCCGTTGAAAAAAATTTAACACTCCCATTCAGAATGCATTGGTTTACATTTCGTTCTTTGGAGCACGGTTATTTTTATATATTTATTTATTTTCAGTTTTTGAGGAGGTGCTTCAAAGATGCAAATGTTTCTGCAATAATCCAAAATCCAATGGCAAAACCCGTTGGCTTTTTGTCGAGGGAATCCAGGGCGACGCTCACTTCCGGGTTGGCCAACATACGTCATCCCTCCACCACTCTACTGTAAAAACACATGTTCAAGTTGAATGAGAATAATAATAATAATAATAATAATAATTCCGCCATAGTATTTATTTAAGGGGGGGGGGGGGGGGGGGGGGATAGTCTTTTGGCCATTCGTAGTGTTGATCAGCAGAGAAATAATTTGTCCGCAAAGACGGTGACGTCGCTTAGCAACGGAAGACGCTGGGGTAGACAAGTCACCGGACTACTACCCAAGCAAGTGAATGGAGCGTTCCACGGCATTGAGAAGACCCGTGTAATAAAGGCCTATAATATTTCTGTTTATGGCGTAGATTTCTCCTCAGATTAGGCCAATAAACCAATGGTAAAATAAAAATAAAAACGCTCGATCAAAGGCCCGGCCCGAGTATAGTGGTGGGAAATATCGGCCCGACCCGGCCCGCGTCGGGCTCGGGCTCGGGCAGAGAATCTAAACATTGACTGGAACTACTAAGCAGGTGTCTGTAGGGCTATATCAGGAGTTAATGCACGCACTGCAGCCAATCAGAATACGAGTATTCCCCCAGACCGTGGTCTAAACAATATTATTCACGAGTTATAATCAACCCCTACACATCAATATTAATGATAACCCTGTGGAAATTGCAATAAGTGAGGGATACAATTTTGCACGTTGAGCACACAGTTGTGTGACTCGTTTATTTAGTAAGAGAGAAACAGGAAATCAAAACGTGCTGAATGTAAACATGTAAAACTCGTAATCTCTAAAGGGACGCAGGTGAATTATGTTACACTCACTACAACCCATTAAATACGGTATGATTTCTAGATGTCATGGCAACGTCCGCTCGCGACACTGGACTTGCGATCGAGGCATCGACGCGGACGTTCATTCACATAGCCAAAAACAAGAGAATAGATGGCTAGATAAAATAAACATCAAGACATACAATTCTAAAAAGAACAGATGAAGCAGCTACCCTTTTTTCCTTCGCGGTTTGCCTACAGAGCAGCGCACCTGCATTTAATATATCCGTGTATTGTCACAATTTCTCAGTATCAAAGGTGAACGTAGAAACGGGTGGCCAAAAGCTGTCATATTGTTAGTTATCACAGACAATTTTAAGTAGAAACGGGTGGCCAAAAGCTCTCATTTGTTAGTTATCACAGACAATTTTCAAACAATTAATTATCTGTACGGAGCTCCATAAGGGACATTAGGAGAACGACCGGACAGAACCTTAGTTTGGAAGTCATGCTTAGTGACACGACAACTAGCCTACTTCCAATTGAAATACAACATTTAGAAAATAGGCCTACGTGTCCCTGATCACGTTTCAATAGATTAAATAACGTGACAGTGTCACGTATTTTCGTGAGCCCAGGTTCGAGCGTGTGCATGGGTTGAATTGCGTGTGTCTCACGCCGAATGCATGAGACATGAGAGCCCTGTACTTACGTGACACAAACCAGCACCGCAAACGTTCTCTCCCGCTTGAGATGACGTCTTTCTTTATAGGTTCTTTATAGGTTCTGATTCGCAGATTTCCCATGCTGATATCCCCGGAGATTCTCGGGCATCTTCGACAATTTGGCTATAGATTGTCTCATTACACGCTAAATAATATAATTATAGCCTAATTATATATATAGCCTATACATATATGTAGGCAATATATATAATTAGGCAATATATATATATATATATATATATATAGCATTTGTGGTTTTGGCATAAACATCACTAGGGTGCACTGTAGCCTACTATCTGCGCACACCCTTTCTGAAGCCTCTCTCTCGCTCTCTCTCTGTCCCTCCCTCTCTCTCTTTCTCTCTCTCGTACCGTTTTGTGGAGCACATTAATTGTCTGAGAACACTCCCATTCAGAATGCATTGGTTTACATTTCGTTCTGTGTAGCACGCAAAAAGTCGGACTATCGTGCTTTGGAACACGCTTCAATGGATTAACGTTCGTGCGCAGGAGCACGCAATCGCGTGATGCCGGGTTGCGATGACAGTTGATATAATAATAATAATAATAATATAATAATACATTTAATTTAGAGGCGCCTTTCAAGACACCCAAGGTCACCTTACAGAGCATATAGCAAAACAGAATAACACTCAAAAGAAAGGGGGGGACCTCACTAACCACCACCAATATGTAGCACCCACTTGGATATGTAATGACCTCGCCGGTGACATAATGATGTCGAGTCATTAGTAGTTGAAGGTAGTTTAAATTAACCAAAACCAGGTCACTGAAACCCGTAACGTCGTAACCAACGGCAGAAAACCGACACAAAACAAACCCCGGTTACCCCGGCAACCCCCAACACGGTCTCACTCGCGTGCAGGCCCCCACCCTCCTGTTCTTCCAAGGCCCTCCCCCAGCTGACCTAATGATTCGCCCCCACGCTGATTGACAAGAAGAACATTACAATACATGCACATAGAACAACTGGCATAACGGACAACGAAATATAATGCAACACATAACACACAAACTATTCAACTGTCCCAGGGTCGCTACAATATATAGCATTTGTGTTTTTGGCATAAACATAACTAGGGTGCACTGTAGCCTACTATCTGCGCACACCCTTTCTGAAGCCTCTCTCTCGCTCTCTCTCTCTCTCTGTCCCTCCCTCTCTCTCTTTCTCTCTCTCTCGTACCGTTTTGTGGAGAGCGTTAATTCGCTCTGTGCACAATATGGCGACCGTTGGCGGAAATGATCTGTATAGGATGCTGAGCACTTCCGGTCTAAACATCCAGATTTGACAGCGACCACGAAAACAGCCAGAGAGCGAATTAGTTAGTTTTTCAGTTTCACAATGAGCCTTTTTAAAATCCAAGGGAAGCGACTTAGCTTTCAACAGGTGGGAAACACTGTACGTCATTGCTGTGTGCCGTTGTGTACCTGTTCATCGAAGTACAACAAAACAGTTAGCTTCCATTCATTCCCCGTTGACGCTGCGGTACGGGCTGAGTGGAAGCAGAAAATCCGTAGGGATGACTTCATGCCGACCAAGCACACCCGGGTCTGTAGTCGACATTTTAAGCAGACTGATATTGATGTGACTGTCGGTGGACGAAGGAGGGTGAAGAAGGGAGCCATACCAGTTTTATTTTCTTGGAACGGATACCAGCTACCTGCGCCCAGACCGAGTGTGTGGGAACGGCGTCCGCGGGCCGAGAGTCCCCCCCCAGAGCCAGACTCGGACTCGGAGATGGAGACTGGAATGGCTCCAGATCATGATTACTGTGTCGTCCCCCAAACAGGAGCGAGGGCAAGTAATTTGTCAGACGAAAACGAAGCTCTACGTCGTCAGATCAGGGAGCTTCAACAGCAGGTGGAGGATCTCAATCTTCGTCAGCGTTTTGGAATAGAGCGTCTGTCTGCATCAGATGAGGACGTGCGCTTTTACACCAGGTTTGCCTCCTACAGAAGTTTCATGGCATTTTGGAGACTAATTGAACCTGCTGTGACCCACAAAATGATTCGCACAACCAGCGCCAAGACAGCCTCTGCCAGCATCAGGACAACGGTAGGTTTATTGTTGGTATGTTTTTGTTGATATGTTTTTAGTTTTATGTTTTATGTTTTTGTTGATATGTCTCAACAGAAACTGAGACCCATTGACGAGTTTCTGCTGTTCCTGATGTACCTGTCAGTGGGTTTTCCTCTGAGGGACCTTGCAGAGAGGTTCAACATCCACCGCACAACAGCAGGTCGTATCATCACTACATGGACCCACTTCCTGTACTGCCTGCTGGGAAGCAAGCGCCTTTGGGTTCCTCCAGAGGTAGTGAGAGCTCACCTGCCACCTGAGTTTGCAGCTTTTGCAGATACACAGGTAGTCCTTGATTGTACAGAAATATTTTGTCAGACACCATCCTCTCTGCTCCTTCAGAGTGAGGTTTTCTCAACCTACAAATCTCATGCCACATTCAAGGCCATGGTTGGCATGGCACCCCACGGTGCTGTCACCTTTGTGTCTGGACTGTATGCAGGCTCTATGAGTGACCGGGAGATTTTCAAGTTGTCTGGGATTGTGAAGCTGTTGAAGCCAGGTATGGCAATCATGGTGGACAAAGGGTTTCGTGTGGACGACCTTGTTCCTTGTAAGGTTTACCGGCCTGCATTTCTCAGGAACAAACAACAAATGAGTCGTGAGGATGTTAGACAGACACAGGCGATTGCACGTCTGAGAGTGCATGTGGAGAGGTGTATCAGGAGAGTAAAAGAGAACAAACTGTTTGACAAGGCCATACCACTATCTTTATGTGGGAACATCGATGAACTGTTCAGTGTGGCCTGCTTCCTGGTCAACTACCAGAATGGGCCTTTAGTGAAGGCATGGGCAACTAGTAAATAAAGTAAATGTTTTATTTTGTGCTGCGTTACGTCTGCTTGTATTGTCCCGTGTTCTCACCCGAATGGTCTGCACCTTGTCGCGGTGGGTGAGCTTTAAACTGAGACAGGCCAATTTTGTGTTTTGCATTTGCTGTCACTGTGTTTGCCACTGTATGTACATTAGCTTTGGGTTTTAAAGGACTTGAAATGAAAACCAGATGCATCATAGATGACACTAGAATATGTAGAATTTAATAAGGAAAGATTGAACAACACTTTTTCAATGATCCTATATCAACAATCCACATAGTTTTACACTCATTTCAATCAGTTCGAAAGGTATGGTCTTTGAATGAAACATTCATTTAAAAAAGATCAGATTAAAAAATGATAGAAAAATAAATAATCCCCCCTCTCCCTTATGACCCTGGCAACCTCAGCATCTTTATAAATTCTTTGCACAAGAACATCATCCTCTGCAAAAACCACAAAATCACACCACTGCATCCCTGTGATAAGCAGCTGGCCTTGCACCTGCCAGTAGTAGCTGTGGCTTGGCTTCAGACGGAGGGCGCCATTCTGCATGCGCAGGTACCCGCAGTCCACGTAGCTCTTCACGTTAGGACACTTCACCTCCACCAGCCCAAATGGTGGTGCCTCCGTGGGATCAAAAACGACCCCATCTGGAGAAGAACCGAGCCAGGGAGCATCTGGATGGATGACAAATCCTGATGGCCAGTAGCTGATGTTTTTAATGTGGGCATACTCCTGAATAGCTACTGGCTCCAGTGCAAGCCCCCTCTTCATCAGAGCTGTCTGAACCCCACCTTTGCGGATACGTTCGGCAAGGTTCTCAGCAGAGCTGTGACCTCTGACATGGCACACCTCCCGGAACCTTGAGGAGGTGAGCCTCATCTTCCTCAGGCTGTGCCATTCTGCGCTACCACTCTGTTCCCTTGTGGCCCTCTCAATGGATCTTGCCATGTCGAAATTGATGGTAAGCGCCATTGCATTACATTGTTGTTGGTGAGTGCACACAAAGGAACATGTGCTTGGGTCCAGCCTGTGACCATGTAACGGCAGTGGGGGTGGAGAGGGTGCGTCTGGGTGGTGGATGATGACCCTACTCACTGGCACAGGGTGCTGATAAGAAATAGGGCTTCCATCTTGAACGCTCCCAAAAGTGGAATTGACGAGGGGGACACCAGGACTTATGGAGAGCGTGGTGATTAATGGTGCAAGGTCTGCCATGAAGTCCTGGTATGCCTCGTCGACCTTCAGGACATCTGGGTCTGGCAAGTCCCCCCGCACTGCTTTGTAGCGCTTGCTCCTTTTGAAACAGTTACATCATAATTAAAAAAAAACAATAACTCTTATAACAAAACAATCTGACAATGACTGCAGAATATATTTGTACTTAACAATGAATATTACCTCACACCATCAGCAGCTGTGTACTGTCTCGACTTTGGTTTGGTTGAGACAAATACCATATTACTCACTCTGCCAGGTTTCACACCCTATCAAGAAAGCGGGTAAAGTTTCAATCAAATTTCAAAAATCCATATAACATTAACAATCTGCTTAGTTCTTAAGTACTAACCAGTTTTCGGGGCTTATGCCACTGCTGCTCAGTTTCAGTGCAGCTGAGGACTGGCGGAACTGCTTTCAGTTGCAATGCCGAGTATTTCGTGCTCTGGTACAGCAGTGCAACACTGTGATTGCAGAGAGCAGTTCCAGCCACACAAGAACACTCAGCCGCAGCTATTTGAATCTGTGGCTGAGTGCTGTCCTCAAAAGTGATCTATGGATAAAACATGATTTTAGTATTATAATTATTATTATTTAAATAATACAGTTTAGTATTAATAGAGCATTGAACTGGTTAGTATGGCCTAGATTGAGGATACAAAGTCAGCTCTTACCTCTCACTGACTAATGTACCCATCATGTAAAGGCCTACTTAAACTTGTACTCCAAAGAACAGGAGCAGTACAGAATTGAACAGGTTAGTATACCGTAAATCCTCAATTGTGGCCAGAGGGTTTTATTTATTTAGGCTGCACAGCCTGTTTTCTAATTGAATCTCTGTCTTTACTTGAGGATTTACGATAGCCTAGACTGAGGGTACAAAATCAGCTCTTACCTCACACTGACAAATGTTCCCACCATGAAAAGGCATACTTAAACGTATGCTCCAAAGAACAGGAGCAATAACAACCGGTTTCTGGGGTGTCCATGTCCAAGTATAGTTCAGGTTTAAGTAAAATAAACAGACTCGAGATGAATTATTGTTGTTCTACATCCACATCGCCAACTATAGCCACAAAAACACCCCAGAATCTTGAACTGATTAAACACATGTATTCCACCCTACTCTGACGTCGTGAGGCTTCTCATGTTTGCGCATGGACCTATAGCAGACGGCCCTGACGGTCACCCTCCCCGCAGCCGGGTCTTTATTTGACACTGTGGGAATTCAACGTCATTCATGTAATGTGAATCAAAACACACTGGACTTCTTTTCAACACAGTACAGTCGATCAAACAACCTGATGCTCGAAAAGTAACTAGTAACTGCGCGATTTGTCTCTAGTTTTCTGAACCAAGCTAGCTACCTAGCGATGGCACAATGTGAACGTATTCTGATGTCAGTTTGGAACTTACCTTCAAAATTGTCAATATAACTCGAGAGGTACATCTTGTACCCCTTTTCCCGTTTACTCCGGGGGGCAACGCATCCTTTTTGGACAAGTCTGTGGACGTCTGATATGGTCAGTTTGGGCAGGTCTTGTAGACATCTGGTGAAAAACATCGCCATCGTGCCGGAAGTACTGAGCATCACAATCGAGGGAGCGGAAGTAGAACGGAAGTAGCTTCTTGCACCGAGCGAATTGTCTGAGAACACTCCCATTCAGAATGCATTGGTTTACATTTCGTTCTGTGTAGCACGCAAAAAGTCGGACTATCGTGCTTTGGAACACGCTTCAATGGATTAACGTTCGTGCGCAGGAGCACGCAATCGCGTGATACTGGGTTGCGATGACAGTAGTAAGTAGTAAAATATTTAATAACAAATTTGAAAGGAGGCCATTTTTCCCCCTGCTATATGTAACTACAACTACTAATCTATAAATTATTAAATTAATTGAGCGATATACATACATTACTTTTTCGAAGACACACTATTCAAAGAAGGATGCGTTGACACGTGTCAAAATATAAATATTTAATATATAATTTGTATTTTATAATTTTCCTGCGCTGGGGTGTCTGGGGCTCAGTATAGCAGTTCTCAGGGTGAGAGCGTTTTCTGAATTATGTTATACAATGATAATATAATATTCGAGGCAAATTATACTTCAGAGTGATTCAATACCCCTCCGCTGCACATTAGTATCGTGCTTCACCCTGCCAGGGTTTATTTCATGATAAGGAACGGCTTGCTGTACATTATACCTTGCTAAGTAAATTGGCAAGGGAAGATGGTGACTAAAAATCGAACATGTGAGGGTCAGATTGCCCCTATAGTCCATGTTCACAGCAACCAAAATGTTGCAGAAATTAAGACACATCCATCAATTCGGTTCCAAATAGACTTTGATGCCGGACAAATGTCTCTATTGGAGCTTCATTAAGTCACTATTTCACCCGAACAAACAGATGGCTAGTCAGATGCTGGTGAAATGGCATTATTTCCAAGAATCACTTCAAATACCTACAGCCGTACACTCCGAGTTACTTTCTACTGATGCATTTAATACATTTAGTTTTTAGAAAATAAGAAAAGCCATAGGAAAAAAGATGATTTAACTAGACCCTTAGCAAATACTTTAAAGGCTGATTACATTACTCTTATACTCAGATTCCAACACTGACTTCCGATGCACTTCAGAATTTTCCTAAATTTCTGTGTGCTATAAATCATTTACGAAAATACATCTCTGAACTGCTCACTGATGAGGATCCCCCTAGACAGCTAAGGTCATCAGAGCCTGGCCTTTCAACTGTTCCCATAGTAAGGACAAAACTTGGCAAAGCATATTTTACCTATCATGCTGCACACAGTCATTTTGAGGCCTGGGGCTATTTACCAGGAGGAGGCCCCTATATCGCTTCGACACGCATGACACGCATGACAAGCACTAGGGATGGGCCGATGGTAGATTCTATCGACTGACGACGATAGGTGGATTCCATTGTCGATCGTCTCAAGATGCTGATGAAATGGCAATTATATTTCATTTCAGTGTTTCCCCCAGCAATGTATGTTTAAGGCAGCCGCATTAACAACACTAGGGCCCCGCCTTGACTACCAATGTATTATTATTTATTATTATTATTATTTTTATTTATTTTTTTATTATGCATGAAAAAAGTACAAAACCCGTAGGGAAAGAAAACATACTTCCATCAGGTACAAAAAATATAGATGTATAATGCATTGGTAATACTGTTTTAAAAGTAGTCGTGCCATAAAGCTTTTGGAATGGAATTGAAGGTGGGAGCGAGGGATAGTTCACCCTCACTGAAGTCCGTAGGGCCACACCACAACCCCCCCCCATGTAATGAATGTGAGAATAACCTTTCCAAAATGTTAAACTGGCTCCACAAGAGTAAAAGGAAACGAACAGATTCAGAAGACGACACGTCCGATCTTCTAAACACAAATGACTCGTCAACATTACCTTTAGCAACGCTAACGAGAACGAGCGTTAGCACCGCTCCTAGCTGTCCACAGCCTGACATGCTATCAGCCAAACGACCAGACCGACCAGCGGCCGCCGATAACGTTGACGTTAATAATAACCCGGTGAGTCCTGCAGATGAATGGCCTGACTGTTGGTCAAGTGACCAAAGGATGTATTCTTTATCACAAAACAACTGGCTCATTGCCAAAGAAAAGAAGCTAGGCTGCAAAGTGTGCAGCAAAGTAAAATCGTTTGCTGCTCACACAGAGCAGGGACTGAGGCTGTCACCTGAGTGGAGTGGCTGTTCAATCTCTGCCTTTGGTACTGACAAGGCTAAGCAACAGCATTCACTGCATAAGAAAATCAAGGAACACAGAGATTCCAGATCCCATTTAAGAGCAGTGGAGATAGAAAATAACACAGAACGTAATGACATTCACCAGAAAATCCAAGACATGCATAAGGCTAAACACGATACTAGTTGCCGAGGGTTCCGAACAGCCTACAAAATCGGTAAGCATGGGCGTCCATTCACAGATATGCCAACTGATGTGACCTTGCAAGAGTTAAATAGAGTAAACATGGGGCGAGTTTTGCACACAGACAAGACGTGTGGTGATATAATTGACCATATTGCTACATACATGAAGAAGAAAATAGCCGACGACATAATCAAAAACAGACGAAAATTGTGTGTGTTGATTGACGAATCCACCACAATCAGTGGCAAGAATGGGCCACCTTTACAGCAGTTCAATCCACAACGTTATGTAAAGTCATGGCTTGCCAAGGGAAAGAAGATCTGCAGATGAAACAGCATGTGAAGCTCCGCACCATTCAAGCAAAGCTGACCCCATGACCTGCTGGACCCTTTTTTAATTAGGTTAATTGTTTTATAATATGTAGTCTGTGCACAATCTTTTTTCTTTTTTTTAATCAAGATTGACATTCAATATTTCTGTTAAAGCTACATTTCTTGTTTACTTATGTCTTTGGCTGTGAGTATTTGTCAACTCTGCTGACGTGTTACACTAAAGTACAATTGTTGACAAGTTATGGTTTATTAATTTACCATTTATCGTTTCCTCACTGAATTCATTACCAAATTCACAGCTAACTTATTGTCTACCTCTGATCCCTTTCAGCCTCTCCCTGCAAAGGCAAGGTAAGATGCAGATGAAACAGCAGCTCTAGAACCTGAAGTTTAACCACAGAGCCTATGGTGCCATATGTGAACTAAAGCGAGTGTACTCCAATAATTGAAATGGTTTTCCCTTTGATTAAATAGTTTTTGAAGCTCAGCATTACCTCTTACTTTTTTTTTTTTTTTTTTTTTTTTAGTACTGGCACTTATTTATTTCCATTTCAAGCACTGGTTACGATGTGTTGAATTGTCAGAGGTTGACCAGACTGCTTCAATGAAATCAACTGAAAGTATTACAAAGGACTACCGGTAGTTGCATCTGGCGTTACATGAGATGGTGACACTGACAACCCCCTTGATAATGGTTTTTAAGAAAAAATGAGAAAAATAAAACGGCAGTTTTATAATGTAACAAATCAAAAAAAGTGAATGAGCGGAGCGGAGTAGTTACATCCGGTGTTTCATGAAACTGTGATATTGACGACCCCCCCCCCCCCTCGGCCGATCATATCGACGATTGCTGGGGGGTGCAATCGGACAATGGAAGGTGTAGATGATCTCCCAACCCTAACACGCACACAAACCCTCACCACGTGCACTGACACAACAGCGCTTTGAAGTCCGAAGAACCACTCTATGAATTTGATCGCAAACTAGACAGTTTATAGCCAAGGAAAAAATGTATGTGCCATGACATACACTGTAGGGCTGTCACTTTTTATTCGATATTCGAATATGCATTAGAAAATGATGTGAAATATTCGTCTTGAATATATATAAACAAATCATTTTTTTACAGTCTATGATTAGACGGCTTGGTTTTTCTTCATCGTTTGCCATCTCATCACAGTTGCGGGCGCGTTAATCAAGCGAATAATCATGTATCCATTTTCTAAAATGGAAAACGATAGTTACGTATTGTAACTCTAGATTCTATGAGTATAGGCGCAGCCTTTTAAGGCTATTGCTATTGGGTTAAAAGGGCGAAGCACGATTGTCTATGCCTCATTGGTCCCGATCAGTACCAGAAACACAGATACATACGCGCTAGTATCATGCGTCATACGTAGCATAACATACGTCATGCGTCTAACGGCACGTCATCAACGAGCAGCTCTAGCGTGTCTGATAAGACACAATAGCTCTCAGCATGAATATTTGACTCCACCTCACATTGTGTTAATATGCGAGGGGAATAGTCACACAATCACACTAACTCTGACAAAGCACCTAGAACTGAGTGTGTCATAGGGAGGCGCGACATGTCTCTTAGGTAAAACCTAATAAAAGAGCATGGGGAAGCCCAGGAGGCTGCTGTGCAGATATCCTCCATAGGCATCCCTCTTTGCAGAGCAACAGAGGACGATATTCCTCTGGTCGAGTGAGCTCTGATAGTCTCAGGCGGCTCTGCCCCCGCTGACACATAAGCCTGTGTGATAGCATCACACAGCCAATGTGACAGCCGTTGTATCGTCAGGAGGAGGCCCTGGGAATGTTCTCTGTAATGGACAAATAACTGTTGAGATTTGCGCAGAGCATCCGTGCGCTTCACATAACAGGCAAGCGCGCGTACGGGGCACAAGAGATGGGCGGTTGCCTTTTCCTCAGATTGATGAGGAGGGAGAGGAACCATTGAGTGTTATTACTCTCAATCTGAACGAGCTAGTAATACTCTTTGGTGTAAAAGCCGGGTTCTGGCGTAATATGGCCGAACTGCCGTCTCCTTGTATTCTAAGATAAGAAGGGGCTACAGAGAGTGCAGACAGTTCGCTCACTCTCTTAGCTGACGTCAGGGCCATCAGCAAAGCTGTATTAGCTGACACAAACTTGAGGGGCACCCAGTCAAGAGGCTCAAATGCGACTTTAACCAGTGCGCACAGCACCAGTGTTAAATCCCATTGTGGAGTGAGAGAGCGCGTCACGGGTCTCTCTCTCCTCACACCTTTTAGGAAGCGGAGGAAAGAGAGCACACGCAGCAAAGGGCAGGAGATGGGATCACAACCCCTCTCCGTGCACCATTTCTGGAAAGCCGCCCATTTAGCCGAGTAACACGCTCTGGCGGAGTCAGCTCTGGCACCCTGGATGGTCCGTACGACCTCCTGGGAGAGGCCAAGACCCTCTAGGCGCACGCGTTCAGCGGCCAGGCCCACAAGCGCTGGCCGATCTCTGGATAATCTATGATTGCTCCCCCTGCCTGTGAGAGAGCGTCTCGCCGCCAATGGCGTCCCTTCGGCGGCCCCAAGAGCAGACGCTGGAGGCAGGGAAACGATAGTTATGTTATTATAACTCTAGTTCTATGATTGTAGGCGTAGCCGTCTAGGCTTCGCCTTATGGGCTTGTTCCGTGCGCGCGCAAAATTAAAACTATGCACCTAACAGCGTGGGCACTGCCCACATTTCCCACGGTATCGTGTCTATGTAACGCGGTGTATACCGTCGCTCATCCTCCACGCTTTTCTTTCAGCATTTGGAGGGTACAGCAGGTGGGAAACTAGACGGCTACGCCTACAATCATAGAACTAGAGTTATAATAACATAACTATCGTTCTATTTCATGTAGGCTACACCGTCTAGGCTTCGCCTTATGGGCTAAGGTGAAGCCGCGAGCGGAGCCCGATCAATGTACTCCTGCTGGACCCCAGTCAAAACGACCTAAGTCACCAGAGCACATTAAGACTCAAAAAGCCAAGGAAGTGTAAAACGCAACAGCTTAATAAAAAACGAATTCCTCCTAGATCAAGCAAGGCAATGATCAAGGGAGAAAAAAGTGAGTCTGTAAAGACTCCGGCTCTAATCCGTGCTTCATGGAACCCATGAAAAGGAAAAGAAAAACCAGAGCAACACGGTTTCCATTAGGTCCGCTACCACCGGGGGCGGAGCTACGGAATCCGGCTCTCCAATAATGGGACTCTCTCGGCCGTTTCTTATTTGAAGAAAACGGCGGGAGTGCCACACTGGTAAACAAAACCACCAGACAATTGGCGAGCCAATAGAAAACCCCCTAGCCTGTTTTTTTCATTTGAAAAAAGGTGGGAGAGTAAGACTGGTAATCAAGTCCAACTCGCCAGCCGGCGAGAGGAAATCCAACCACGCCGCTTTAAAGAACATGTCTATATTCTTAAGCCGTAAAAGGGGTCCCGGACTCCAGCACAGAGTTGCCGAGTGAGCCCCTGGACATGTCTAACATGTAAAAACGGACAAAGGGGCCGGGGGAAGACCAAGACGCAGCCGCGCAGATGTCTTCCACCGAAACGCCCTTGAGTAGAGCCGTTGAAGCGGCCACGCTCCGTGTGGAGTGAGCTTTAACGCCCAACGGTGGCGCCAAGCCCTGCCGAGAGTAGGCTAAGCAAACACCCTCACATACCAAGCGAGAAAACCGCTGCTTAGAGAGAGCGCGGCCCCTGCTAGCGTCGCTATAACACACAAACAACTGTTGTGTGGAGCGGAACACGGCCGAGCGATTCACGTACATAGCCAACGCCCGAACCGGGCACAGGAGATGCAACTCCACCTCCGCCTCACTAGAATGAGGTGGGGGGTGAAAAGCCTTAAGCACAAAACCCCTCGACCGAAAATAACTATTAATGTTCTTCGGGAGGAACGCAGGATTAGGTCTGAGCAACGCGAAGGAGCTGTCCTCGTTTAGCAACAAGCAACTCGGGCTGACAGACAGAGCGGTTAGCTCACCGGCCTGCTTGGCAGAAACCAAGGCCAACAAGAGCGCCGTCTTAAATGACAGGGCATCCAAAGGGGCCTGAGAAAGAGGCTCGAAAGGATCCCTGGACAATCCGCGCAACACGGTGGGGAGATCCCAGCGTGGTGTAAGCACGCGTGAAGCAGGCCTAACCCGTCTAGCCCCACGCAAGAATCTCTTGACCAGTGGATGGCTGAAGATCGGTCGACCATCACAGCCTGCATGGCAGGCCGAAACGGCTGCCGCATAGACCTTGATAGTGGAGAAGGCTTTTTCCAATACGTTTTGCAGAAACGAAAGCACGCTTCCCACCTCGCATTGAGATGGGACAGCGTGGTTTGTCTCACACCAATTAGAGAAGGCGCACCACTTCGCCGCATAGAGGGAAGAAGTAGAAGGCGCACAAGCACTCTGAATAGTGTTGATAACCGTCTCAGACAAACCTTTGCCCTGCAGGATCAACCTCTCAGGAGCCAAACCAACAGCCGTCCCGAGACATCGGGCGGGTGGTGCACCGTCCCGTGGGCCTGTGAAAGCGCATCCGGCCTGAACGGTACTGGCCAAGGCGCCGACCCGAGAGCGCGGCCAGCTCTGGAAACCACAGAGCTGAACGGTTCTCCGGGGCCACTAATATCAGGGCCAGTTTCTCCTGTCTGACCCGTTCCAGAAGAGGAAGGATCAGCTGGAGCGGGGGAAACGCATACAAGAGAGCCCGCGGCCAAGGTGTGTGTGCCAACGCATCTACCCCCAACGGGGGAAGATCCTGAGGGAGAACCACCACCTGCAGTGCGTGTTCTCCCTGGACGCGAAGAGGTCCACCTGCGCTGTCCCGAACCTCTGCCAGATCAGTCTGACAATGTCGGGATGTAACCGCCACTCGTCTCGGCGGGGACCGCCTCGAGACATGAGGTCCACCCCAAAGTTCTGGGCGCCCGCGATATGCAGGGCTCTCAGACTGAGGAGATACTGATGAGCCCAAAGCCAGAGCTCGACCGCCTTTCGGTGGAGAGCAGGGGAGCGGACTCCCCCCTGTCTGTTGATGTACGCCGCCGCCGACACGCTGTCTGTCCTGATCAGAACGTGGCGGCCGCGCACCAGGTGAAAGAAATGCAACAGCACTTTCCTCACAGCGTCGAGCTCCAACACATTTATGTGTGCTGTAGGGGGCGTGCGCCACTCGTCTCCGACCGAGTGAGAGAGGCACGTTCCTCCCCAACCCGTCAACGAGGCGTCCGTGAAGACCACTATGTAGGACGCCACCCTGCCCAGGGGAACACCCCTGAGAAGGGCGGAGGGTCCTTTCCAATATTCCAGGTCTGGCGACACCGAACGGGGAACGAGGAGCACCCTGAGCTTGTGTCGCCTGGGATCCAACCGTTGGCGAGCAAACCACCGCTGGAGTCTGCGCATAAAAAGCAGACCCAGGGGGACCACGGGGTGGGCAGCTGCCATCAGCCCTAACAGGCGCATGGTGGACAGTGCGGTCACGTTTCTGCGAACGTGAAAACGGGAGAGCGCCGACAGGATGGCGTCTCGCCGAGGAGGCAAAAGCATCGCAGTCATGGTGGCTGAGTCTAGGCAAAGCCCCAAGTAGCCGGCTGGGGAGCGGGGAGCTCTTCTCCCAGTTGATGGCAAAACCCAGGAAGGAGAGATGGTTTATCACCAACATGGTGTCCCTTCTCGCGGTCTCTTCTGAGTTGCTCAGAATAAGCAGGTCGTCTAGGTAGAAGAGAATCCTCTTTCCCTGACGCCTGAGCGGTTCCAACGCCGTCTCCACACACTTCGAGAAGGTGCGCGGAGCCAGGGCATAGCCAAACGGCAGACACCGGTACTAGTACGCCATCCCCATAAAGGCAAAGCGGAGAAACTTCCTGTGCGCCTGCCGAACAGGGACGTGGAAGTAAGCATCCGTGAGATCCAGGGATGTGAACCAATCGCCCTCTCTCACACACCGGAACAACGCTCCGACAGTGAGCATTCTGAACTTCCTCGTGGCAACGAATCTGTTGAACACGCGAAGATCCAGAATAGGTCTCTTTTCCCCTGACTTCTTGGAAACCAGGAAGTAGCGGGAATAAAACCCTAGGTGAGACTCGTAGGGGGGAACGACAGTGATGGCCCCCTTTACCAAGAGACGTGCCACCTCTGCTGCTAGAGCCGTGCTCGCAGCCGGGTCCCGTAGCGTGGTCTCCACCAACCCCATAAAGGGTGTGGGACGACCCTTGAACTGTATGGGATGGCCCCATCTCAACGTGGTGTCCCACCACGATGGCAGAACGCACCGCTCTTGCCAACACGCATAGCGGTCGGAGAGAGGGCGAGCCGACAGCTGAGGAAGACCGTCCAGGAATAACCCGTATTCCTCTGCCCCTACCGCCTCCACACTGCGTGTGAACCAAGGGGGGCTTCCCATGAAATGGAGGAGGCTCAGCGAGCGTAGGAGACGTACCAGAACTAGCTGCTGTAAAAACAACGAGCTGTCTAGACGTCAAACGTGCGTGCGCATGCGCTGTCCGCAGGAGACGCGCGGACCCGTCTCCTCACCTATAATGTGGGGAACCAGGAGACCGGTACAAGCGGCCGTATCCACAGGCTCGTGCAACGAGTCTCTGATCCGTCCACGAGGCTCCAAGGGACGCCGCTTCTTAGAAGCAGGTGAACTAGAGGCCATGTGAACACGCCGTCCGACCGCCACCCTACAGCCATCGGGCTGAGGGGGGGAAAGAGGCAACATGGAGGAGCGCACCACAAGCTTAGGACGCAGGTGGCCTGAGGAATATCGCTCTTTAGGTACCATGTACTGCCGTTCGGCCGAACGGTCGAAAGTAGGAGCAAGCGTCCGGAACTTCCCGGTCTGTGGTGCTGCTGCTCTCCCCGTGCGCGGTGGCTGCGACTGCTGCTGCTGCTGCACCGGGGCTGGAGTCGGAGGCGGCCCCCTGGAACGCTGGGACCGGCCTAGACCCCGCTTCCTCCCAGCCTGCGTGGGTTAGTGGGTTAGATGTTTTTTTTGTAGGTCAAATGCCACATGTGACATTTTGCAAGCACTTTTATTAAAACATAGGTCAGTATGACTGCAACATGTGATTTTGCATCGTTATTTTCAACAGAATTGAATGAACATGTTAAAAAAAAAAAGGCATGTTTTTCAAAACAATATAAAGCTGCAGGTTACACACATTAGCTACCATTGCATTGGCTTCTCCGTTCCATTTGGGAACATGTTTGGTTTAATTTCGCTTGTTTCGTATATTTTAATTAATTAATGAAGAGCGTCACCAGAGGGCGCCCCCAACACATTTGCCGAGCGTGGGCCCTGCTTTCGGGGCAGAAGAAACTGTCGCGGCCGGTGATGCAGCAGCACAGCCACGGAGTTTTACGCATTCCTCATACTGCACTTTGTGCCGCTGCTGTAAATGGTGGAACAGATTTGTCGTGCTTCCACTTTTAGTCGCAACGGTTTTGCTACACTCTCTACAGATGATCTGCAGCAGTTGCTCATCTGTTTTTTTAAACCCGAACTATTTCCACATTATGGAGCCGTTGTTTCTCCTCTTTGAAACAATTTCGTCTCCCGCCGCCGTCTCGTTTTCTTTACGGGTATCATCCATGCTTGTTGTGTTGTGAGGGGGCGGCGGGGGCGGGAATGAGGCGTCTTTGCACACGGCACGTTCGGAAAGACAGAGTGGGAGGGGGAGGGGTCGCGCTCACAGTCTCCAAGGCAAGCGCTGTAGACGGTTGAGGGGGAAACTGACCATTTTAACGCATATCGATATAAACGACTTTGTCAAATCTTGTATCCCCTTGGAAATTATATCGATATATCGTGCATAGCCGATATATCCTGCAGCCCTAAGCTCAGGCCATATGCCGGCCAGCCGAAACGGCTATCGGCTGGCATAGCTGGAGGATGGCGCTGGAAAAGCGGGAAACCGCCAGCCATCTCGCGGCTTCCTCCGGGCCGTAGGCCTCCTGTCAGAGACCATGGCAGAGGAGAGCAGGACGATGTTGTTGACCGTCGCCGCGGATTGAGAGGCACAAACGAACACCCTGTCTGTTAGGCCGACAATCTGCTTCTGGAGGCGGTCGGGGGGCAGCGGCTTTTCGTTAGGGAGCCATCCGGCGCCCGGACAGAGAAGCGCTGCCAGGGGAGGCTCCAGGCGAGGGATCCCCCTCGCCTGAGTATCGGCCCACCCCTCCACGTTGGTGAAATCCGTGTAGGATCTTACCGGAGCCTTCCGGGTCGAAGGGTCCTCACCTGCAGCAATAAACAAGTGCTGCAAAGGCGGGAACAAGGGGCACTGGGTAACCCGCCGGGAAAAAGATGGGGTGCGAAAGCACTCGCCCTGCATATCGTCAGATACGGGGGCGAGAGGCGGGCCGGCATTGGAATCCCTTTGATGGCCGCCGCCTCACCCATGATCTCCCGGAAGAGATCGGTCATCCGGCGCTGACCCTCGTGTTGTACGACGGTGGCGGTTGTAACCCGAGAGCGGGAAAAACCGGACGCCGAGTCGCCGAAGACGTCGTCCAGGGAGGCGTCGATGATGCCATCGTCGACGTCAGGGCCGGCCCTGAACAGGTCGATGGCGTCAGCCAGTTCAACCGTAGGGGAAAAGAAGAGATGCCTGGAGAGGATCCCCTCTTCAGGCAGCTCCCGGCAGGCGACACAGGAGACGGGGGCCGCCATAGCAGCCGCGGCGTGGTTGGCGCCGAGGCACCGAAAACACACCAAGTGCCCGTCACCCGGTGCCAGGGAGGCGGGACAGGAGGCGCATAGGAGTCCTGAAAAGGACCTAGCTCCAGGAGCGCTCTCAGGTGGCCCTGAAAAGGGCCGTTTGTCCGCGGCCTCGCCCGAGCCGCTGCCACCGGCTTGGGAGATCCGTGTTGAAGTTCTCATCTTCTTAAAGGTTGCATAGGTGATTTGCTTTTTTGGCCATTTTTGCAAAATTACTTGAAATCCTTATCATAACCCGCTTACAGCCACTGAGTTAGAAGTACTGACATGAAAATTAAACTTGTCAATCATCTGTGGAACGTGCAGGGCTCGAAAAACTCCAGCCAATCATATCCATAATCATATCCATTGCCACCGAGTTTCATTGGACAGTAAGTACGTCAATCAAACGGTCGTACTGCACTCCCCCTTCCCCCCTCCCCCGCGCCCCGCGCGCGACCCCTTCGTGCAGTACTCGTGACCCAGAGCTCGTGACCCAGAGCAAGCTCCTGTTTGTTGTTATCCTGCGGTATCTACTGGAACTAGTTAATCCACATTTGGACCTAGCAGTAGAAGACAATTTCCATGGCAGACAAGACGCCACCATCCCCACCACCACCACCACCACCACCACCACCACCACCACCAGCAAAGAGAAGGAAAACTCTTTTTCAGAGAGTAATTGATAATAAAAACGTTGAAAGAGAAAAACTGAAATCAAGAATAATCCTAGGCGCTGCTTTTGAACGTTTGCGGCAACTGAAGGACGAGAAGGGTCTAAAAACCGATGCTTGTGTGGCGGTTGACCTAGTTTCAAAGTTTATACCGTTTATACTCGGTAATACCGGTGTTGAGACGAGTGTATTACTCGGTGTGAAAATGTCCACACCGCGGCAACCCTAGTGAAAACCAGGACTTCCAATACAATTATATGAAACAAACATACATTTTCTAAAAATAGTAATGATTTATGTGACCGTTTAATGTTTATAACATCTGGTGCAACCATAGCCGCGAGAACGTATTCTCAGCAGGGGGTGCTGGGAAAAAAAACCCGGCCTGCACTAGACTCGCAACTCGTCACATTGATAAAAAAGATATATAGCAGCGCAGCTCAATTACACCAGTGCATGCGCGCACAGTTGAAAATCGATCGTTGTGTTCACTTCCTTCACACCATGGTTCACATCCAGCTGCTCACAGAACAAGTTTAGCGCACCACCGCTACCCTCACACTTTTTCATATAACCTTTTTTCAGCACTAGGACATATGAGCATTAAATAAATGCTGCGTCTCAACATGCCTTGGACAGCAGCGAGGATGACTCGCTTTGCCACGGGCCGAAACAGTTCGGAGCGACCACAGCCAGAGCGAACACAGCGGGGCAGAGGAGTGTCAGGAAGTCTTTGGTGTACACATCAGTACGGCCTATTTGCACTACTGTTTAGTGGCAATGCAGTGTTTTATTCTATGCCTTTTTATTTTCGTATATTATTTCAATTAATACAATTTATTTATTCATGAAATCAAGATCTGGTCTTCAAATCTTTTTTCCAAATATAGGTCGTATTACAATGGGGTTTGTGTTTATATTCGGACCAATACGGTACAGCGGACGCTCACATGACGTTAAGCATTTCCTGGTGCATAATGTGACGCTTCAGAACCTAAAATCCCGTTTCTCCCCGTTGATACGACAACACATAACCGGCGTTTTCAGAAATCTCCACTTTGGCCGGAGTTTTTAGAAATGATCGTTTTCTGTGATAAGACAGGGCCTCGGACAGGGGGTTTTGCAGCACCCCCAAAACCCCTACTTCCCGCGGTACTGGGTGCAATTTACAGCTGAATGTAGTGCCATGTTGTTAAACGAAAACCTACGCTAGCCTGGCTCGCTCTCGCGCATCTCTGTTCGCGCTCGTGCATGATTGCGCGTCCAGGTACTTGGAATGGGTGGAGTCAGAGTCAGCGTTGAAGGAGAGGGGGTAGGACCATTTGAGTTGTGTATTTTCAAAATCTGCTGGCGTTTCGCAAATCGCGTACCCAACCTTTAATAGTAGTTCTCAATTTCTCACTGATAAGCACAAGTGCTGAAAGAAAAGGGAGGATGAGCGACGGTATACACCGCGTTATATAGACACGATACCGTGGGAAATGTGGGCGGTGCCCACGCTGATAGGTGCATAGTTTGAATTTTCAGCGCACGCAAAGCGCGCACGGGACAAGCCCATAAGGCGAAGCCTAGACGGCGTAGCCTACATGAAATAGAACCACGGTGCACTCGTGCGTTGCAGTGCTATGAGAATCATATACAGCCGCTCCTCTTGTACTCGGCCCAAGACTTGGGGAATCAGAGGGACGGGTGGGAAAGCGTACGGGAGTGCGTTCGGCCACGGTCTGTGAGCGAACGCATCCACCCCGAGTGGGGGATTGTCCTTCGCGCTGAGGGAGAACCACAGCTCGCACTGTGTCAGGGTTTCCGCGGGGTTGTTAAAGGTATTAAAAGGTAGTAAATGAAATTAGCCCAAATTAAGGCCATTAAAAAGTATTAAAAAGTAATAAACGTCATCTGACGAGGTATTACATTTCCAACAAGGCCTATGAGTTTTTCAATTGGTGTTATTCAGGCCTAGCTCCTAAAATTTCTAAAACTTGCGTGGATTTATTTTTATGTTGCGATTAGGACCTGAGAGATATCAATGATGTCACGTGGTGCGTGCGCTGAAACAAACTGGATATACCCGGCTGGCTTAGGCCCAGTTCAGACCAAAGATTTGCGTCGCAACTCCTTGCGACTCCTTTTGACGAGACGGGCTGCGACGTTCTAAAACTGGGCAGTTCACACTGCTGCAACGGGCGGAGACGTCAGGTGGTTTATACCCACTTCGCGAGTTCGCTTCTGTTAGTTCAAAGTAATTTGAAAGAATGGGGAAATGCAAATTTTCGGACCTCTGGCTGGAGGAATCGATCTTTAAAGAATGATTGCAAAAAGAACATTTGTTTGACCGGTTGCCACGGTTATCTCTGTGTGGTTAATTTGCAGTTGCGGTGTTAATTAGCAATGTTGTCAGCTTACTGTTACATTAAACTGTAATCAGAAAACGGGGTTATATGCTATAGACCCTATAGTATCTGTGGTATAAAAGATGGGACGAATTTCGAATTATAAATGTAACGTTAGCTCTCTAGCTCAGCTGAAAACGCATGAAAATATAAATGCAATTCCTTATCTTTGGCAAGTGACCGGTATAAGCGGGATAATGCCCTTTGAGGTGTCAAAAACCTGTTTGATCAATCTAATTAAACAATATTAATGTCAAAGGGAGGAAAGGCAAAAGGTTAAATGGGATCGCTCAGGGAAAATTGCCGGAAACGGGAACTGGTTTACTCAAACCCTTCTGGCGCCCACGACAGCGCATCAGCTATTACGTTGTCTCCCGCTGCCTCGTCATTAGGTCTTGCCTGGCGCAACCTCTCTAGCTCAAGACGCACCTCCTGCATCTGCATGGCTCATCACCATACATACCAACTCTTTCCCATACATACCAACTCTTTCCCATACCAACCAACCATCTCTTTCCCATACCAACCAACCATCTCTTTCCCATACCAACCAACCATCTCTTTTCCATACCATCCAACCATCTCTTTTCCATACCATCCAACCATCTCTTTTCCATACCATCCAACCATCTCTTTTCCATAGCAACCAACCATCTCTTCAACCATACCAACCATCCAACTCTTCAACCATCCAAATCAACCAACTCTTCAACCATAAATGCTTAAAATTAAATGCTTAATCAGTAGTACCAATAACCACCACTTGACAGGCCACAAACTTCAAAGCAATCAAAATAATAATTTAGAGGCCTATACTGACCATAATATCCAATAACAGTAACCAATAACCTGTTATCAGCTATAATGCCTCGACTCAGAACGCAGAGTAGCGTGATATATCACCAAAAAGCGCAGGAGGGATAACTATCAGAGCTGCCCCGTATCAAACTGGAAGTAGAAGTCCCTATCTAGCTACCAACTAGTCTTTGGTGTGCCCTCATGCAATTTGGTTGCTAGCAACCCCAGCATGTTCGAGACACCCAAAAACAACCAACAAAGAAAAAAGAACAGCGATAAGCGATAAGCGCTCTACTCCTACATGGGGGTTCAATTCAGCTCGTATCTAACCCACTCACTTCAGTGACGTTTAACAAAACAATCCCATGACACTCACTGACCAGCCAAGGATCATAACCGTAACCAGGTCACCAGAAAGGAAGGAAAACTGCCACCAATCCTTCCCACAAGGTCTCCCTTGCTGCAATCCGCAAGCCAAACAAATCAATTAGTTAAATCAGTAGTAATGCAAACAATCAACAGGCCAACTCAGTAACCCATATTCAAACAAACAAAAGATCAAAACTACCAATTAACCAAACACTGAGAGTCTCCCAACAATATCGGTCTCAAACTATCTATACAGGCTATTATAAGATATGAAAAAAAAAACGTACCAAATCCTATCCCGGACGAGCCCCCAATTTGTTATGACCGCATGGCTCAAGCATGACATAACAAATAGGGAGACACGCAGTGAACAAGTTTCTGTATATTTATTCAAAATGTAAGCCCCAACAAGGAAATTAAGTATCAGTGTAGATGGCAGCTTAACTATGTGTAGTGTGTTATGGACTGGTGTAGTGAGAATGTGCAACAAAACCAAAATAAAGAAGAAGAGGGTTTGGCAACAGCAGCTGCTGTCACCCAGGTATGGCGACACATTAGTGCCATAATTCACTAATGTGATAAAAGATGCATTCGGGCGTATTATATTATTCCACACGCGTAGATATTAACTGCGAGCGCGCAAATGATCTCTGCGCGCGCGCAAATTACCTCTGCGCGCGCAAAACAGCCTCTCGCGCGCGCAAATTACCTCAGCGTGCGCAAAACAGCCTCTCGCGCGTAACAGCCTCTCGCGAAAGATGTTTTTACGCTCGCTCGAATTTAATTTTGGCACTATGGGGGAGGGAACCAAGGCAGGGCAGGCTTTCCTATGATTGGCCGTTTCTGAAGCGCGATATTTGATTGACAGCCCTCCTCAGCCCTCCTCTCATTCAATTCTGAATTGTTCAGTAAATGGCTGAAACGAGTAACGTATTGTAACTCCAGATTCTATGAGTATAGGCGCAGCCTTTTAAGTGTCGGCCTCATTGTCCTTTAAATAGCTGAAGAAAAGCAGAACGTCCGCCGGCGCCCGACTATATCTGCGAAATGCGGACGTCGTTGAGGCACGCCGCACGCGGACGTAATTGAGGCCCACGCTGTTGGTGGTCGGGGATTACACATTTTTCAGTGCTACGGCTCACGCCTAGGGATAACCCAATAGCAATAGCCTTAAAAGGCTGTGCCTATACTCATAGAATCTAGAGTTACAATACGTAACTATCGTTTCAGCCATTTACTGTACAATTCAGATTGGAATTGAATGAGAGGAAGGCTGAGGAGGGCTGTCAATCAAATATCGCGCTTCAGAAACGGCCAATCATAGGAAAGCCCGCCCTGCCTTGGTTCCCTCCCCCATAGTGCCAAAATTAAATTCGAGCGAGCGTAAAAAGATCTTTCGCGAGAGGCTGTTACTCGCGAGAGGCTGTTTTGCGCGCGCTGAGGTAATTTGCGCGTGCGAGAGGCTGTTTTGCGCGCGCAGAGGTAATTTGCGCGCGCGCAGAGATCATTTGCGCGCTCGCAGTTAATATCTACGCGTGTGGAATAATATAATACGCCCGAATGCATCTTTTATCACATCAGTGAATTATGGCACTAATGTGTCGCCATACCCAGGCAGCGAGAGAGCGAAAGGCTGGATGTCTTCCTCCTTGTATAGGCCAATCAGGCCAATCAAGCCAATCAGGTGCACCTGCTGCAAAAAGGGAAGAGCCAAACGGCCCAAGTGGGAAAACAGCGCCTCCCCCACCACAGGTCTGCCATGCTGAGAGTTACCAGGGGGACGTAACACCCACTCCACAGTATACCCCGAGGCAAATCAACTATAACGCCAGACGGTCGATGTAAAAGTCTGTGTTGATAGAATAATGTTCGAAATAAAACCAACCTTGCATTGCATTGCATTTTGAGGGACTTGCTGTGTCTCAGCAGCAGTGTTATATTCCTGGTAGCAGGCTACGGCAGCGGCAGACTGATACTTAGGTTAAAGTCTGTTGCTGCTGAGAAAGCAGTCCGTCAAAATCCGATGATTCATGCGATGCGAGGTTAGTTTTATTTCTTACATTATTCTTTCAACACAGACATTTACATCTATAGTCTGGCGTCATAATTGATTTACCTCGGGTGTACTGTGGAGTGGGTAAGACTGTTTTATTTGCAGGCTAGTATTGCCCGTTGCCGTGCGCTGCCTAGCACGAGCAAACTCTGCACCTAGAAGGACTGAATGAAATGTGTTGAAAACTGTCTCCAATGATAAAGAACAAGGCATGTCATAAAATATGACTTCTTGTTCATTGTAAATCATGAGCTGCAATAAAATATTATTAAAAAGCAGTTTTTTTGTTGGTAGTTTCACTAATTACTATATTATTTTGAGTAACAATGGGCCGTTCAGCACCATTTAACCAACTTTTGAATTTGAATCGAATCAGTCAACATTAATGAAACCCGTATGAAGGAACTCGTACAGAATTGTACAAATATGCACAACTCTGGAATGGGTACTACAAAATATATTAAAACAGAAAATGATCACTTAAATATTATACCGGTATGTACATTCATTAGTTCTTAAATTAGTCAAATTTGTGCCGTGTACAAGGTTTACATTTAAGAGCTGAGATAACAATTCGGTAACCTTTCCTTTTACAGTCCCCTAATTACTAGGTATTGACCTGGTTATTAAATTGCAAATCATAGATAATATTGGGTAATTACCACTGGTAATGAGAAGATAAATACAGAGGAAATACAGCTGAAGTACTAAGAAAAACCTCCAATATTACCCATCAATTGAACTAAGTACCATGTAGTTGTAACTGTTTTAGATGGGTAATAACTCAGATATAATTGTGTACTTCCTAGGAAAGTAGTTCTTAGAGGAAGTAAACTGGGTGAATTGTTTTACTTAGTAACGTTGCAGAATATATACGGTACAAGTTGCAGTTAACTGCATGGACAATGGAATTATCTGTTAGAAAAGATATGGTAAGAACCTGGTAATACCATGGAAACTAACAAGGCTTCGTACCCATTATTTAAGAAGATGTACAATGAGATAGATGAAAACTGTTCCTGCAGAGGTTGTTACCAGGTAAGTATTGCTGTAATATTTCAATTTAGATCAAAACAATTCCGTAATTTCAGAGGTAAATCTAATAAACCTTTTCTAAATGGGTGTTGCTATGAACAACAACTATAAAATAAAATGTAATTTATTGGAAAGTACTATGTTAATTTCTCGATAGTACATAATTAAACATGGGCTGTTACCAACATATACCTTGATGGGTAATAGAAGAGGTGTTTCTAAAAATCGGTTGCCTACTTTCCTAGGAAGTACACAATTACATCTGAGTTATTACCGACCTAAAACGGTAGTTGAGTTAGTTGAGTTGATGGGTAATAGTGAGAGTTTTTCTTACTATTTCAGCTGAAGTTCCTCTGTATTTACCTAGTGATCAGCGGAATGTAAAAGGAAGGGTTACCAACAATTCATACTGGGGAACAAACAACCCCAAAATAATTCTGAACCTCATTAACGTTACTTTTGTCGTCCTTATTCGCGTTGGCACAAAAAAATCTCATATTAAATGGGGTGGGGATCCTTTAACCTGAGAACAACAAGTCCTGTATCCATAAAGGATATGCCTTATTATGTTAATCATTAATGAGTTTGACACTTTAGAATAACGGTAAAATCACTCACCATTAATTAATAACAGTTAATGCAGAAATAAGCATTCACCCACAGTTAATTAAAAGTATTAAGTAAAAAACTAACGGCTAGTAATCATTAACTGATGGTTTTAATCATGAATAAGGAACTTATGTAGCGTTTTACATTGTTGTGAACAATCAAAAGTAGATTTTTGCGTACAGTACATGTCATTCAACAGGCCAATGTTTTCATTGGCGATAATCCAGCCGAACTAGCCTGAAGCTCCAATGACGGCACCAATTGTCCTACAAATGTTATATTTTCTTTAAATTGTCCTCCTTAAAACAATGTCTGGGGTCATAACCCTTGCTTTATTACTCTACCTCAACTATCAACTGCACCACCTCCATGATAGCAAATTGAAAAGAGCAAGAAGATGCAAAGTAATGAAGGGGTTCATAGTCTGTGGACGGACACAGGGTTTTAGTTTTATGGGGGGCCTATAACTATGGTTATTTCCTTTAATAGGCTTTTGGGATGCCATGTGATCCATACGGTGAGACCCTGATGCACCCCGGTACGCCCTGGCCTACGGTGTAGCCAGACATCAATGCAATGTACACAGGCATGCAACTACAAGTAGATTGTAGTAAGTTGTACATTTTTTATTAACACATTTTAATCGAGGCCATTTTTCCCCCTGCAATATGTAACAAAAACTACTAGTCTAAAAACAATAGAATTTATTGAGACATACACGTACATGGATTTTTCGAAAACACACTATTCAAAGAAGTACGCATCAACAGATGTAAAAATAGAAATACAAAATTTATATTGTATCATTTTCCTGCACTGTGAGTCTGCTGCGTGACGCGTCTTGGCCTCAGTATAGCAGTTCTCATTGATAAGAGTGTGAGCGTTTTCTTCATTATATGTCATAGAAATTTTTGATTTCTTCATATAGTAGCTGTTTAATAAGCAGGCACTAAATAAACCTCTTTAGAGTGATTCAAGACCACTCCGCTTCACATTGGGATAGTGCTTCACCCTGCTTCGGTTTAGTTCATAGGAATTACCGGCTCACTGTACATTATACCTAACTGAGTAAATTGGCAGGGAAAGACGCTAGTCCATGTTCACAGCATCCTTACATTTTCAGAAATTAAGGGCGTATTCACAACAGGAAAGCCCTTAGTTCGATGTCTAT
Source organism: Gadus macrocephalus (assembly GCF_031168955.1). Classification (NCBI taxonomy): domain Eukaryota; kingdom Metazoa; phylum Chordata; class Actinopteri; order Gadiformes; family Gadidae; genus Gadus; species Gadus macrocephalus. Next base: position 11,117,827 of record NC_082385.1, read on the forward strand.
GGTCCGGACCAAAACGCAATGTTTATTTTTTGGCCTGGTGCGGTTCCTTTTCACATTGCAATTTTCCCAACAGTCCGAGAATTTGTCAAAAACACACGTGTGCATAGATCGTTCAATCATTGGACAAGACGGTCGGGGGCGGGGTAACGCGTGGGGCCGCATAAAAAAAATGAAACAAAGAAAACAAGCTATGGAGATTATGGAGATTCAGCGTGTTGCCCTCGTTGTGCTTATACTGATTGGTTTCATACAGTTACAAACATTTGCAGTACTTTTGGAGCATCAGAGGCGCAACGTAGATTTTTATGATGTTATGCTATCCTCGGACCGCTCGAGCGCCTTCTCCCCCATCCATGTACTGAATGTAATAAATGCATCAGAATTTTGTGTTCTCCAACATAGGCTACTTTATATGTTGCCGTCTGCCCAAATATCCAAAAGACATTTTGTCTTCTCTTCGCTCCATGTTGAGCCACGACTCATTTTTAACGGGTCTGATAACGTGACGTTGATCTTTGAATTTACCGCAAATCAAACAATATAAATAAGCAGCAATGGGAGCCTGTTGCGTCCAAAAAGGTATATTATTTTTTGAACCGGGTCGGACCGAGCGCGGTCGTTTTCACATCTCAAGCGAACCGCTAGAGGGTTCGTTTGGAAGCGAACCGAGACCACCTCTCCGGCTGGGTCTCCGACCGGTTGTTTGGGCTTCACACAAGCCAAAAAGGTCCGCACCAGCTATTTTTTTGGTTTGGTTCGAACCAAACAAGGCAGGTGTGAATACGCCCTAAGACACATTCATCAATTCAATTCAAATTGGTTCCAAATGGGCCTTGTAGAATGTTGGCGTATTTTAGTGTATCTCTGTGTTCACATTTCTTAGTTTAGGAACAGGCAAGTGCCTCTCCTACTGATACGAGTTGTTATTTCCGCCATTCCGCCATTTGTGATGTCCCAACAAGGACGAACTAACCCGGTCATCTGGGACATAGCCAGGGCCATATACCTTATCAAGGGAGACACTGTATCTGTTATTTTGTTAGTCACGCTTTCTTTCCTATAATACTCACAACATTTGGTTCGAGAAGAGGGATCAACAGACAAGGAGCACATATGGAGACTGCTACTCACTACCTACACTAAGACTTTTCCACCTACGTCTGTACCTGTGCTGTATTACATCCTCAAATAAACAATCTGTTCGGCCTTCTGATCAAACCTGTCAAGTTGCCCTGATCTCCACTTCAAAAATTACTACTATGACGAAAAAATACTCAGCGCAGAGTCTATACGAACAGTTTAGAAATATGCTGAGAAACTTATTTTTAGGACACGTCGGCAAGCGACATATTTTGATTTAATATTAGAGCAGGATCATGGGAAAGTACATGCAGCAAGGGAAACGTTGGCATTATGGGTATTGAATACACAGGTAACAAAGGTGAGTGGGAGTGACCATTGTGGAGAGTCTCTGAACTGGCGGGGAGGCCAAGTTAAAATACAATACAATCAATTGGCTTGGGCTCACGATCAGACTTCAATGATCAGACTTCAACTACAATGGCAATGCATATCAGAATCAGAATCAGAATCTCTTTATTGTCATTGCACAAAGTGCAACGAAATTGGGGTAGAGGCTCTCAAAATAAGTGATTTTTAAAAGAAAAACTAAATGAGAAAAAGGTTTTTTTTTAAAAAATATATATAGAATGTTAAAGAACTCAAACAAATATATATATTTTAAAATGTCAGCCAATTTTAAAGGTCAGATTGGTATGATAATGCAATAATTCATAATTCTGCATTATTTAGAGGGATAACAGCTCTGGGGTAGAAACTGTTTTTAAGCCTATTTGTTATATGACTACAATCTTAATAGCTCTCAGTCAGAGAGAGGAAGGGAGATAACTCTAGGTACAGGGAGAATGTATACAATTCATTTTAATGTGAATAGTAATTATGTAAACAAGGTTAATATAATTAGCATATAATTGCATATTATAGTTACGATTGATATTTCCAAGACAGTTGATGCTGGTGAAATGGCATTATTTACAAGAATCACTTCAATCACCAAGATTTGGCCAGTCTCACCCATACACTCTGAATTACTTTTTACTGATGCATGTAATAAGTTTGCTTGTAAACATTAGACAAGCCATGAGCAAAAAAGATGATGCAACTAGACCGTTAACAAATACTTAAAAGGCTGATCAAATCACCCCTGTAATCAGATTCCAACACTGCCTTCCTATGCACGTCAGAATTTACCTCAAATTATGTCTGCCTTTAATCAATTATAAGCACTTGGTCAAAGTACATTTCTGAACTGCTCACTGATGAACAACCCCCTGGACAGCTTAGGTCATCAGAGCCTGGCCTTCTAGAACAAGAACACAGAATTGTGCAATACAACATTGTTTAAAGTGAACACACCGATTTGTTTAGTGAATGGGGATGATAGCAGGGAACGAAAGCAATGTGTGGTTCTATCTGTTTTTACATGCCAGCCAGATGCATCCCGGACCACATTGGGTCTCCGGGATTGCAGCTCCCTGGACATGGCTTGCCGGGGTTGTACAAGAGCTGAGCTCCTTTAGCATTCCAGTGTGTACCTCACACACTGGATTAGCGGCTGGCCATCCAGGTCAGCAGCTAATCACTTTCCCCCATAGTGATGTAGGGTGCGTTCTGAAGAACATGAAGTGAGAGCAAGATCTTCCTCTTTGCATGGCCTATGCATTCACCTCCTATTTGTGGGTGTGAAGCACACACAACACACAACGAAGAGCATGGACTGGTGGAACTGGCACTGCACAGCCTTGACATACTTTGGATTGCTGAAGAGTCATTTAAAAACTGCTCGTATATGTTGGCCATGACATATGGCCAAGTGGACCAATGTATACAATCACCTGGGCTTGAAAGCTTTTAATTCATTCCCCTCATGGTTACAGAGTAAAGTGAAGAACCCAGCCTTGATGTGAAAGGAAGAGGGACTGTCACAGCTTTGTGGTTATGCTTCTCATTGGACTTTATCACTGTGATGGACAAGATAAATAGGCAATTGCATCAAAATCCACAGGTCGATGGAGCAATGCCAGGGACATTGAAGACCTCCTTTAAATCCCTGTAGTCCGCTCGATTGCAGTCTGGAGATTTATAGATAATTCAAGAAAATGGTAAACTCATTTTCAAAAGGTTAAGGTGTATCATAATTTCTGTGCGGGGGCTGGCTCTTGCTAACCTATATTAGACTTGCATCAGTATGTGTTTGGAATATCTAAATACATCACATATATACTTTACTGTGTTGTTGTGAATACCAATTAAGAAACAGTTCATCTAAAAAATCAATGAATAATAAAGCTTGGAATTCAATTTGAACACTTTGACGAGAGGCAACCTGAAGAAAATATTTTAACCCTCCTGTTATGTTCGTTTGTCAGGAACAGCAATGGTGTGTTAAGGGAGTGTTGCGGGTGCAGGCAGGCAGGTAGGACCCAAACGCAGACGGTTTCAGGAAACGGCACTTTAATCAGGCCTAAAGGCTAAGGCACAGGAATCAGGGAACTCGGGAGACAACAGGGAACTCGGGAGACAACAGGGAACTCGGGAGACAACAGGGAACTCGGGAGACAACAGGGAACTCGGGAGACAACAGGGAACTCGGGAGACAACAGGGAACTCGGGAGACAACAGGGAACTCGGGAGACAACAGGGAACTCGGGAAAACGCAGGACTAACCACCAACACTAACCACAGCAGACCACAACAAACCAAAGCAACCACAACTAACCACAAGCAACCACAGACAACCACAATGACAGCACAAGGAACAAAGGAAAGACGAGGGCTTAAATAACAAACACAACGAGGAACAGCTGAGACACATTAGGGGAGGGAACAGTAATCAACACAGGAGTGAAACACAGGAAACACACACACCCTGACAGTACCCCCCCCTTAAGGGTCGACTCCCAGGCGACCCACGACATGCAAAAAAACAAAGAAAGTCAAACCCAAAACGGGTGGGTGGAGGGGCGCCAGGAGGGGGGAATCAAAAAAAATAAATGGACTGGGGCAGAGCCGAGGGACGTCAGGCGGGCGGCCAGAAAACTGCCCCAGGGCATGGCAGGGAGCCTCAGGCGGACGGCCTGGGGGGCAAGCAGAGGCAGAATGACGGCGGAACCCTTCAGGAGGCCGGCGGCAAGGACGATGAGGGCTCAGTCCCTCAGGAGGAAGGAGAGGTAGAGGGCGGATCCCCTCTAGAGAAAGGCCAGGTCGAGGGCGGGTCCCCTCAGGAAGGCCAGGTAGAGGGCGGGTCCCCTCAGGAGGCAGGCCAGGTAGAGGGCGGGTCCCCTCAGGAGGCAGGCCAGGCAGAGGTCGGGTCCCCATAGGAGGAAGGCCAGGTAGAGGGCGGGTCCCCACAGGAGGAAGGCCAGGTAGAGGGCGGGTCCCCACAGGAGGCAGGCCAGGTAGAGGGCGGGTCCCCTCAGGAGGCAGGCCAGGTAGAGGGCGGGTCCCCTCCGGTGGAAGGCCTTGAAGGGGAACCCCCCTAGGGAAGGAGTGGAGGAGGGCCCCCACAGGCAGGAGCGGGGGGCGTGCCTCCCCTGGACGGTCTGGAGGGCGGACCCCCTCCGGCAGGAGCAGAGGCCGGTCCCCCTCTGGAAGGAGCAGGGGGTGGGCCCCCTCAGGCAGGAGCGGAGGGCAGACCACCTCAAGCAGGCGAAGAGGCCGGTCCCCCTCTGGAAGGCTAGGAGTGGGCTCAGGAACCGGACAGGGCTCGGGGACCGGAGTCAATGCGGGAGCTGGAGTGCCAGGAGGAACCGGGTGGTACCCCAAACTCTCCCAGCGATCTATTGCCTTCAAAATAAATAAATCCTCCCACTCACGGCTAACTTGATCGTCCGCTGGGTCCATTGTTGGTGCTGTCATTCTGTTAAGGGAGTGTTGCGGGTGCAGGCAGGCAGGTAGGACCCAAACGCAGACGGTTTCAGGAAACGGCACTTTAATCAGGCCTAAAGGCTAAGGCACAGGAATCAGGGAACTCGGGAGACAACAGGGAACTCGGGAGACAACAGGGAACTCGGGAGACAACAGGGAACTCGGGAACACGCAGGACTAACCACCAACACTAACCACAGCAAACCACAACAAACCACAAGCAACCACAACTAACCACAAGCAACCACAGACAACCACAATGACAGCACAAGGAACAAAAGAAAGACGAGGGCTTAAATAACAAACACAACGAGGAACAGCTGAGACACATTAGGGGAGGGAACAGTAATCAACACAGGAGGGAAACACAGGAAACACACACACCCTGACATGGTGTTCCCGGGTCAATTTGACCCGGTGCATGTTTATTATCCAAAATATGTCCTAAACCCAAAAAATCCTAACAAGCAGTGTGAACATGTCATTACTAACTCCATTAGTAACTATTCTATCAATATTTAGTGCAATAGTGTTCCTTACCTCTAAGAGGTAATGGTTCAATTAGGATAATTCACTCATTTTTTTCATAAAAAAAATGATATTTGTTCAAACTTTTTTATGTTTCACCACTTTATTATGGGTTAGGCCTGAAAGGCGCCTCTAAATTAAATGTATTATTATTATTATTATTATACCATTCATCAACTGTGATATTAGGGCCTGGGTTATAGAGTAGTGAAAGTTGCTCTACCCACTTGTCCCACAATGTCCAAACAGCTGCCAGCTTGTCTCTCTCCCGTCTACCAGCTTTTGTCTCTCGATTATCATATCTGATTACTCTGGAGAATATGTGAAAAGTCTCCAAAGACATTGTGGCTCGAAATATAGCCCTGCCTGTCTCTGCATCCCACAGACTGGCTGTCGATTCATCCTTGGACTTATAGACCCCAGCCAGGATGAGGAGCCCCAAATACGCATCTAAATGTGTTTTGTCCAGCTCCTTCCACTTCTCCCGAAAAACACGTCTCCCTCATAGATTAGTCATTTCCAGAATGATTTTCTGTATTGAATTTGGCATGACCAGCTCAAAAGCTGACTTGATGTCAGTCACACGCGTCACTGCCATCCTAGTGGGCCCTGGCACTGTCTTTATTATGTTTTCTGCAGACAGTTTCGCCTGACTCATATTAGGGGATGAATACCACTGTATTTCACAATGTTTTGACATGAATGTCTTGCTAGGAGGAATAGGAATAGCAATTCCCTCATCTGGTTCAAAATCAGATTCATTAGAATCTGAATTTAGCTCAAGATCGTCTTCGTCTTCAGACACATCCTCCTCTATTTCACTGTCATGATCAGTGATGAAGTCCCGAGCCTCCTGGACTGTCATCCATTTGCTTCTGCTGCTCATTGTGTCTGCCTGACAGAGTGTAATGCATAGAATATTTGATATGTTTTGACCCTCCCCTGTTGAGTGTCCACTTGTTGATATGTCTCACAGTTGTAAAGAAAGAATTAGTCTGACATTTCTGACACCTTTTTACCTCCAGTTTTACTGCTGGGTCAAATTGACCCGAACAGTATCTATGTGATATAAACATGCAGGGGGTGGTTGCAAATATGTGAGATTAACTATTTTCATATTATATGTTGATTACACTAATTAAGGCAAGCAGAAGAAGTTTCATACTGAAAAAATACTTTTAACTATTTTTCCTAGATCTTCAAACTTTAAAACGGGTCAATTTGACCCGGAACATAACAGGAGGGTTAAAATGTAATAGTACACCTTAAGAAATATATCTGGTTCCAACAGCAAGATACATAGCATGGTGTCATAAAACTTACTTGATCCCTAGGCATCCCATGAGGGTTGCCAGCTATGGAGGTTAAGATGTAAGCCTGTTTTATTTATAGACTTTCACTTGCTTTTATGGACGTTCTCCATTCATGTATCTTTAGATGAGGTCTAATATACTATACAGATCTCACCATGTTACAACCACTGCAATATGCAGTGGACTATACTAATGGAGACTTTATAAAGCCCTCATTTGGCAAAACATTTGTTGCACATCTTTTTAATATTTGTTCCCTGAGGGCAGAGTATTGTGTTGTCCAAGAGGCAAGGGGCCTCTAACATGGGATCATTTAATGTCTGATTGACTATGGACGAGTCCTACGAGTGGTTTTTGATCTCGCTTCAGCTGCTTAATTTGTTTAGATCAAATTGTGTTTTCAATGAGTCTGAATGTTCTGAGCCATGAGACTAAATCAAAACCCAATTTAATAAAAACAAAGTGGGGCAAAAATTGCTAGAATTTATTTAATATTGATAATACATGAATATATTAATAATACCAATAACAATAATTAGACAACACTAGTGTATCCAAAGACTATCTAAGATGTTACCACATTTTGATGTAGTCTTTTCCAGACTTTATAGCTAAATTAAATTGGAAATTGTTCTTGCTGAAAATATTGATGATGAGGACTTCTCACAGATGTGAATATTCACAATAGGACTGCACTGTTGTAATAAAATGTTTGTAGAAAATGTGTCCTATGATTTCATAGGACCCATTCAATTGAAACTAAATCGTATACATATGCATTTGTGAACTGAGCATTTATAATTTTGTTGATTATTACCTAAATAAAAATGTAAATAATTGACACTGCTAAGACTGAGTTCAACAAGCTGAGAGTTACGATCTGTGATGGTGGCAAGTTAAGTTTCCAAAACCATTACAATTCTAATAAAAGAAAAAGCTAATGGTTTCAACAAACACCTTTATTTTTTTTCATTACCCAGGTTAAGGTCCCTGCTGAAGATTCACAAAGTTGTATTTGTCAAATGCATACAAGTATGCAGTGAAATGTAATGTGATGGTGATCCCTTATGATCCTGCAAGCTCTGGTCCTACATCTCCTGGTCTACAGGAGGTATAACACAATATCAATTTGAATGAGATGGATATTTTGCCATAGAACATATTAACATACATCAATGTCATAAACAATATATATGAAAATGTTTTTATTTTTCAGTTTGTCATTTATTTCGAATTTCAAATTATCTTATTTGAATAAAGATGGACTAACCAATTCAAGCTACAAAATACTGTTCCTGAGTGACTAATCTTGTTATCATCCTTTGAAATAACTGGTTGCTGCATACTTATATATTCATTACTACCGTCGTTGGCTGAAACAGAGGTCAAAATGTATGAAAAAGAATTATGCCTTCATTATCAATCAGCTAACACTGAAATAGGTATTCTGAAATAATGAATTTTAATCCACAGCTAAATACAGAAATAGTTTTAGGACAAAGTATATATATATATATATATATATATATATATATATATATATATATATGTATGTAAATATTTAAATTTGCATTTATACACTATAATATACTGTGTAAGTAATGGTACGTAGCCAATTTATAATTTACACTTCACACTTAATAATTCATATTGTTTATACTGTCTGTTTTAATAAAGTTATCTACTCTCTCCCTGTCTGAGCCTGTCTATCATGTCAGGGGCGTTGCGCTCTGCTTTCTATGACATGGAGAAACTAAGGAAATATATTGACTATCAATTAGGCTCAACCGTGCAACATTTATATCAGGGTTCTCCCCAAACCATTTAGCCTAAAGTTGCACTGTGCCACCATACCCCTTCCAGCGCCACCGTGCTACGTCCTTTTTTCCCATTTAATTTCTGAGACGGTATAATTGGTTAAAAAACGAATAGGAATTGAGTCTCTTTAGGATCAGCTCTTGGTCTGAGTCGGACTCGTTTGACGCGGTGCGACACAGCGCACAGTGGCTCGTCTGGTGTGTTACGTCTGCTTTGAGTTCTTTAGTAGAAAGAGAATGCACATCAGATTATCCCAGTTAAATACAATGGCTGTTGGCATTGTATTTAACTGTGGCACGTGAAACAGATGTTCCTGTTAAAAAAGACACCTTTGAATGGGCTAGCCTTCTTCAAATTATCATTGAACTAAAAAGGTGTTTTTTACATTGTGCAAAGGTAATTGTTAATTTATTTGTTTTTGTTTGTACTACATACATATTTTCACAATAGTATAGAGTCTATCATAGGGATTTGAGAATGCTATTTAAGTGCCACAGGAAAAGCAGGCCTTCTTTGGAGGCTGATGATAGTGGTGGGCCTCCTTTCAACACATGTTTGGAAAGTACAAGCAGTTACTCCATGTTAAAAAGCCACACAAAGCTCTTTATGACATGCAGAATCTTGTTTCTTACATTCTGCCACTAGGTCAATCACTTCCTAAGGTTTACACATAAATACCAGTTTCATAATTTTATGAAACTTGCATAACTAAACATAACCACAGTTAGTTAATTGCCAGTCTAGTCTATCGACAAGACTGTAACACAAAGTGATGAGCATTCGAAAATGAAATATATATGCAGCACTACACCCATGTTAATATTGTGTTTCATAAATAGTCTGGTTGGTAGTAAGCATTATGCATGCCTTAAGTTCTTAAGTTCTAATAATATGCATTTGTTTACATTATTGTATTATTCATACATTTTGAGCTCAAAGTGTAATGTGAATTAAAGATTGTTAAATATTAATTTGTCGAAAACTATTAGTGACATTCTGGATTTGCTTTATCCTCAAAGGTAAAAAATCTGTACACATAAAACTGTGCTGTGTGCTATAATTTAAGACAGAATAAGCAATGCATTAGAATTCATACTCATGTACACATGTAAATAGTAAGTACGTCGGTAATAAACCCCATGTGAAATATAAACCAAAGCTATAAGAGGGTTTACCCCTCATGCCCATATGGAGTGTTGGCTTACCCTGCGGGCTAGTATATAAGAGGACCCAGAGGGATGAACAGCTCTCAGGGCAGTTGAGGAAGTAACAGCTAGTGGTAAGTCAGAATGTAGATAAAACTCTCATGCATTAAAACTTGAATGCTCTGTTTGACATTCACTCAATATTTTTGTGTAATTTAGAGATTATTATAATTATGCAAAAAGTATCTTATCACCAATTGAGCAAAAACTCAATTGATGAGGTTGTTTGATAGATCCATTAATTGTATTTGTTTATTTAGTCTGTAAATGTAAAGCTATATGGCATGGCGTACAAGTAAAGGTCCTTTTATATTGAATGTGATTGGTCGTCACGTCTTTTATCACAGCAATAAATAATAACAAATCATTGAGCTGAATGGGACTATACCGTCTCCTATCCCGGAAAAGGGCTTTAAATGTACGAGCACCAGGATCACATTTTCATTCTACGAATCAGATTACCCGATCAGAGTCGGGTAACTTTTTTCATGGTCACCATGGACAATGTACATGTTGTGGGATATGTTATAGGTAGCAGGTTTTTAATTTTTTTCTTATTGGATCCAAAGTGGTAAACTGCATTCATAGACACATAATTATAGCTATCGGTTTTATGTATTGATCATTTATCTCCATGGCAGTCTGCGCTACAAGCAAATGTTTCCTTGCACTACGGCATGTGACTATAGGTTGCTTTCGATAAAATTATTCTTATTTCAATGGGATTATACAGTTATTTAAACATACTCATGAATGTTATAGTCCATTTCAGTTCGAAGAGTTGCCACTAAATCCTACACACTGGACCTTTAAACAAATAAAACCGATTGACCACATGCATTGAATGACCAATGCATGTCATGCAGTGTGATTGTAATTTAAGAAATACGAACCAGCATTTACAATACACTGCACCTTCTGATGATGCTACAAATTTCCTCTGTCATATGAAATTGTGCAAATGACATGTCTTTCGATTTAAAGGCTGACACTTGAAGATTTCTCATTGGTAAGAAGAACAAGGTAAGAGTTATTTGACCAAAGCCATACCGATCTGTATAAAAACCATTTGAGCATATGAGATACATCAAAACATTTTATTTTCACAGTAAGCGGCCACCATGAGTACGGACGCGGAGATGGCCATATATGGCAAGGCTGCGATTTACCTCCGTAAGCCAGAAAAGGAGAGGCTTGAGGCCCAGAGCACGCCCTTTGATGCCAAGAGTGCTGCATATGTGGCTGATGCTAAGGAGCTGTACGTCAAGTGTACCATCATTAAGAAGGAGGCTGGCAAAACCACAGTGAAAGTGTTGGCTACGGAAGAGGTATGCTGCTTGTGATTTATTGCTATGCAGAAAATAGTTTGAAACGTTTAAAGGTAAAAAATGAAACGAAACAAAAGATGGGGTGCCTTTTTTTTAGGAGAGAACAGTCAAGGATGATGATGTCACACCCATGAACCCTCCCAAGTACGACAAAATTGAGGACATGGCCATGATGACCCATCTCAATGAAGCCTCTGTGTTGTATAACCTCAAAGAGCGTTATGCAGCATGGATGATCTACGTAAGATATTTTACCAACTAAATGAAGTAAAATAATATCCAATGATATCCCAGATCATATTAATGATCATGTCTGAACAATTTCCTTCAGACCTACTCTGGGCTGTTCTGTGCCACTGTAAACCCGTACAAGTGGCTCCCAGTGTACGATCAGGAGGTTGTCAATGCCTACAGAGGCAAGAAGCGTATGGAGGCACCACCCCATATCTTCTCTGTCTCTGACAATGCCATCCAGAACATGCTCACTGGTATGTACAAGAAAGTCGGGCAAAAATAAATGTTATGATGTATGGTCAACATTTTTGGATAAATGTAATACTTTGAATGTTTTTTTTTGCAGATCGGCAGAATCAGTCTGTCTTGATCACGTAAGTTTAAACCTGATGGTGTTGAGTTGGATGATTCAACATTACGTTGAATCATCAACATTAAGTAAAATATGACCTCACAAAAATTTCATGAAGAATCAGACAATGGAAAAAAACTCTAAATTACCTCATTTTCATACCCAGTGGAGAATCCGGTGCTGGAAAGACTGTGAACACCAAACGTGTCATCCAGTACTTTGCTACCATCGCAGTGGCTTCTGACAAGAAGAAGGACCAAGCCCCTGGAAAGATTCAGGTATGCTTTAAAAAAAAAAAAAATATATATATATATATATATATATATTAGGGATGGGCGTGAGGAATCGATTACTCGAGTACTGCTCGTTACAAATGAACTCGGTTGGTGGACAGGCAAACTCGAGTTTGCATAAACACACACAAAGTTTTCTGAAGCAAATGTATACATTTTCTGTGCGGCGCCATTAACGCATGCCGTGGGCACAAAGCAAATGAAATGTATCAAATTCCTGTGTGGCGCGTGCCGTGCCGTGTGCAGGCACGCCAGAATTCAAAAAGTTAAGAGATGGCGGTAAAAGCAAAGCGCAATAAGCGTAATCGATTCCTCACGCCCATCCCTAATATATATACATATATACATTTAAAAAAAAAACATGACAGACATGACACACACAAAGGATGTAGGATGACCTGAGAACTGAGGATCAATACTGGAACTTCATCATAGGGGTCACTGGAGGACCAGATTATTGCAGCCAATCCCCTGCTGGAGGCCTACGGTAATGCCAAGACTGTGAGAAATGACAACTCATCTCGTTTCGTAAGTACAAACTTAGTATGTCAAACAAATTAAATGACATACTTGATCTTTGAAAAAAAACTGAAATGAGGCTTTTCTACAGGGTAAATTCATCAGAATCCATTTCGGTGCAACTGGTAAACTGGCCAGTGCTGACATTGAGACGTGTAAGTATCTTGTATCCAAATAACAACAAATTAACTCTCATTATTGGGGGTCTCATAATGGGTTTTGATCTCTTAATGTGAATCAAAACATAATAATAATATTTTAAAACCATGAAGATCTGCTGGAGAAATCCCGAGTGACATTCCAGCTTCCCGATGAGAGAGGCTATCACATCTTCTTTCAGATGATGACCAACCACAAACCTGAGATTATTGGTAAGATTAGTAGTGAGAAATAAATGTTGCAGTAAGATGTATTGTTATATAGGGTTGCCTTTAACTTATCATTCAGGATTCTGAAGTAGAAAAATAACAATTAGAATCATTAAAGTGACCATTTTCTATTTTCTGCAGAAATGTGCCTCATCACCACCAACCCCTACGACTTCCCCATGTGCAGTCAGGGTCATATCACTGTGGCCAGCATTAATGACAAAGAGGAGCTGGATGCTACTGATGTGAGTCAATGTTTACAACTACCTTAGGTAGGTATTTTAATCTGCAAGGACTAACCGGGACCAGAAAACTATGAGGACTTTAACTCAGTGTTACAGCCTGCGGAATCTACTCAGAATGGTTTCAGCCCGATCTCAGTGCGCTCTGCTCTGTCCGCGTACAGCAGAATCAGGAAATCTCTGTACAGTACAAACCAAGGTAGAGTTAATAGAGACTCTTTGAATACTCTTTGAATTTAATTTATATATTTATTTTCCTACAGGATGCTATTGATATTTTGGGTTTCAATGGTGAGGAGAAGAATGCCATCTACAAGTTCACGGGTGCTGTGCTTCACCACGGTAACTTGAAGTTCAAGCAGAAGCAGCGTGAGGAGCAGGCTGAGCCTGACGGCACTGAGGGTGAGTTAAAAATGTTTTAAAACAACCACTGAACATTTCCAAAGTCCAGGTTTGCTGTCATTAAATGTATTCACTATCTGTACGAATTTGTCATCATTCTTTCTTTCATATGAAAAATGCAGAGGCCGACAAAATCTCCTACCTGCTTGGTCTCAACTCTGCTGACATGCTCAAGGGTTTGTGCTACCCCAGAGTGAAGGTCGGAAATGAGTTTGTCACTAAGGGACAGACAGTACCTCAGGTATGGAAATACCAAGGAATACCTTTCAAAAAGTAATTGCAATAGTTGTAATTTGTATGTATATCTAATCTTCCACCACGCTCTAGGTATACAACTCAGTGAGTGCCCTGGGCAAGTCTATCTATGAGAGGATGTTCTTGTGGATGGTCATCCGTATCAACCAGATGCTGGACACCAAGCAATCAAGATCATCCTATATTGGGGTGCTGGATATTGCTGGTTTTGAGATCTTTGATGTAAGATTCAATTTCTTATCACAACAATTTCCCTGGCTAAAAGCAGTGTCTACGTGGATGAACGTTCTCTAAACTAATGTTCTCTATCAGTACAACAGTATGGAGCAGCTGTGCATCAACTTCACCAATGAGAAACTGCAACAGTTCTTCAACCACACCATGTTCGTCCTGGAGCAAGAGGAGTACAAGAAGGAGGGCATTATCTGGGAGTTCATTGACTTCGGTATGGACTTGGCTGCCTGCATTGAGCTTATTGAGAAGGTAAACATGACTTATATAACTAAATTTCACAATTCTAAGTCTGATTCAAAACTATCTTATCGTAATGTTTCCTAATATGTTTTTCTGCATAGCCAATGGGCATCTTCTCCATTCTTGAAGAAGAGTGCATGTTCCCCAAAGCCTCAGACACTTCCTTCAAGAACAAGCTGTATGAACAGCATCTTGGCAAAAACAAAGCATTTGAGAAGCCCAAGCCGGGGAAGGGCAAGGCTGAAGCTGACTTCGCCATGGTGCACTATGCTGGTACCGTGGGCTACAGCGTCGCGGGCTGGCTGGACAAGAACAAGGATCCCCTGAATGACTCTGTTATTGGACTGTACCAGAAGTCCTCAAACAAACTGATGCCTGTCCTGTACCCCGCTGTAGTGGAAGGTACATATTCATACCATGTCATCATAGTTAAAAACTGTTGACCCATTATATTGTAATACCCATTTATTTTGAAGCCATTTATTGCCTCTATTTTATAAACAAAAACGGGAACATTTTTACTAATTAACAATAATCTAAAACAGAGGTCGGGGGTGCAAAGAAGGGAGGCAAGAAGAAGGGTGGCTCCATGCAGACTGTGTCATCACAATTCAGGGTAAGGTTAAACAAGCAATTACATGTAGAAATACATGTAATTTGATGCCATATTTCATATGTATTCTCTGAATTTGTTCTTTATCAGTTAATTTGTATATATTTCATATTTTATTCTGTGATGTGTCTTTAGGATAACTTGGGCAAACTGATGACCAACCTGAGGAGCACCCATCCTCACTTTGTGCGTTGTCTCATTCCCAATGAAATTAAACTACCAGGTAATATTTCTTCAAATAATCTCTACATTCGAGGTTGATGTTTTAGTAGGATATAGCAAAATGAATGTCATATTTTAAAAGTAAAAAATCTATAACACTTCACAGGAATGATGGAGAACCACCTGGTTATCCACCAGCTGAGATGTAACGGTGTGCTGGAGGGCATCAGAATCTGCAGAAAGGGCTTTCCCAGCAGAATCATCTATGCTGACTTCAAGCAGAGGTATTACCTAATTGACAGAACAATTCTATTGTCACGATAATACAATTCCTTTGCCTACATATTTAAAACTTGTTTATATACACCTTTATTTTAAACACTTAACATACTCACTCCTATAGATACAAAGTACTGAATGCCAGTGTCATTCCTGATGGACAGTTCATTGACAACAAGAAGGCTTCTGAGAAGCTGCTTGGATCCATTGATGTGCCTCACGACGAGTACAAATTTGGACACACCAAGGTCTGTTTATTGTTGTCAAAAATTAAATATTTACCGGATACTTCCCTGATACTGAAAGATAGTCTCTGACAAGATGTCTTTCTTACATTAAGGTGTTCTTCAAAGCTGGTCTTCTGGGTACTCTTGAGGAGATGCGAGATGAGAAGCTGGCATCTTTGGTCGGAATGATTCAGGCTCTCTCTCGGGGTTACCTCATGAGGAAGGAGTATGTGAAAATGACAGCTACAAGGTATGTTTCAAAAGATTGATACATAAGAAGTTTTGCTATTTTGTC
Organism: Gadus macrocephalus; assembly: GCF_031168955.1. Classification (NCBI taxonomy): domain Eukaryota; kingdom Metazoa; phylum Chordata; class Actinopteri; order Gadiformes; family Gadidae; genus Gadus; species Gadus macrocephalus. The sequence continues at coordinate 11,133,681 of NC_082385.1, forward strand.
AAATCAAAAATGTTGCATTAAAATGGACTGCCTTTTCGCCACAGGGAAGCTGTTTACACTATTCAGTACAACATCCGCTCATTCATGAATGTCAAAACCTGGCCATGGATGAAGGTGTACTACAAGATCAAGCCTCTTCTGAAGAGTGCTGAAACGGAGAAGGAGCTCTCTGCAATGAAGGAGAACTATGAGAAGATGAAGACAGACCTGGCCACTGCGCTGGCCAAGAAGAAGGAACTTGAGGAAAAGATGGTTTCTCTACTGCAGGAGAAGAATGATCTTGCGCTGCAAGTGGCCTCTGTAAGTAAAAATGTTTATCCGTCTCAACATGTACACACAATGAGATACATGTGATATTTGATATGACTGATATGATGACACATTTTAAACAGGAAGGAGATAATCTGAATGATGCTGAAGAGAGGTGTGAGGGACTCATCAAGAGTAAGATCCAGCTGGAGGCTAAACTCAAGGAGACAACCGAGAGACTAGAGGATGAAGAGGAAATGAATGCTGAGTTGACTGCCAAGAAGAGGAAACTGGAGGATGAATGCTCTGAGCTCAAGAAGGACATTGATGACCTGGAGCTTACCTTGGCCAAAGTGGAGAAGGAGAAACATGCCACTGAGAACAAGGTTTGCAAAGATTCTTTGAAAGGAGATTAAATAAAATACAAATAAGCATGTTCCACGCATTACACATAATTTTGTTTTGTTTAGGTGAAGAACCTTACAGAGGAGATGGCCTCTCAGGATGAGAGCGTTGCTAAGCTATCAAAGGAGAAGAAAGCCCTCCAAGAGGCACATCAGCAGACTCTTGATGACCTACAGGCAGAGGAAGACAAAGTGAACACTCTGACCAAGGCCAAGACCAAGCTTGAACAGCAAGTGGATGATGTGAGGTTCCTTTCTAACCCTCCTTTTTGACATTAGAAAAAACATGGTTATTCTTTTGAAATGCAGTCAAATAAAATATAATTTTTAATTGCAGCTTGAAGGTTCTCTGGAACAAGAGAAAAAACTCCGTATGGACCTTGAGAGAGCCAAGCGAAAGCTTGAGGGTGACCTGAAATTGGCTCAGGAATCAATAATGGATCTGGAAAATGACAAACAGCAGTCTGATGAGAAACTCAAAAAGTAATGTGATTGAACAAAAATTGTGCTTTTGATTAGAAAGATTCACAAGAAGTATGTTAATAAGTTATGTGGTATTGTTTCATCATCAGGAAAGACTTTGAGACCAGTCAGCTTCTAAGCAAGATTGAGGATGAGCAGTCCCTGGGTGCTCAGCTTCAAAAGAAGATCAAGGAGCTTCAGGTAAGACAATATACATGACAATCCCACATGAATGTTTCATAAATATTAGTACATTCTTACAAAGTATTATGTGTTCCTTACTTATTAGGCCCGTATTGAAGAGCTGGAGGAGGAAATTGAGGCTGAGCGTGCTGCTCGTGCCAAGGTTGAGAAGCAGAGAGCTGATCTCTCCAGAGAACTTGAAGAGATCAGTGAGAGGCTTGAGGAGGCTGGTGGAGCCACTTCTGCTCAGATTGAGATGAACAAGAAGCGTGAGGCTGAGTTCCAGAAGCTGCGTCGTGACCTTGAGGAGTCCACCCTGCAGCATGAAGCCACTGCTGCTGCTCTGCGTAAGAAGCAGGCTGACAGTGTAGCAGAGCTGGGAGAGCAGATTGATAACCTCCAGCGTGTCAAGCAGAAGCTTGAGAAGGAGAAGAGCGAGTACAAGATGGAGATTGACGACCTCTCAAGCAACATGGAAGCAGTTGCAAAGGCCAAGGTGAATTATCTTTCAAATTAAATATACCATATTATAATTAATACTATATAATCTGTATAAGAAACCACTTGTGCTAACAAGTAAAACGTTGTATCACCAGGGAAATCTGGAGAAGATGTGCCGTACCCTGGAGGACCAGCTGAGTGAAATCAAGGCCAAGAGTGATGAGAACAGTCGCCAGATAAATGACATCAGTGCTCAGAGAGCAAGGCTGTTGACAGAGAATGGTAAGTATTCACAATTACTTAAAGAAAAACCTGCATATTAGAATAGCCCTAATGATAACCATAAATAACCTTAACACTAACCACCAAGAAATGCAACCCAACCTTATTCATATATTTAGGGGGAAAATGTGGTATTGCTATATTTTATAGCTAACAATTTATGTCATCACCTAGGTGAGTTTGGTCGTCAGCTCGAGGAGAAAGAGGGTCTCGTCTCCCAGCTTACCAGAGGCAAGCAGGCCTTTACTCAGCAGATTGAGGAGCTGAAGAGGCTCAATGAGGAGGAAGTCAAGGTAAACCATCATTTTTATTCATTTAATTGTATAATTTCATTATGTCATTGCAGATTTTACATTTCTGTATATTTAGATGTGTGAATTTATTGAGACAATCACCTTTTGCAGGCCAAGAATGCTCTTGCTCATGGTGTGCAATCAGCTCGCCATGACTGTGACCTTCTGAGGGAGCAGTTTGAGGAGGAGCAGGAGGCCAAGGCTGAGCTGCAGCGTGGAATGTCCAAGGCCAACGGTGAGGTGGCTCAGTGGAGGACAAAGTATGAAACTGATGCTATCCAGCGCACTGAGGAGCTAGAGGAGTCCAAGTGAGTCAAATACTTAATATCTTATCTAAAGTACACGTTCTATTTGATGAATGTCCACAAATTAAACCATGTGATACTTTAACAGGAAAAAGCTTGCCCAGCGCCTTCAGGAGGCTGAGGAACAGATTGAGGCAGTGAACTCAAAATGTGCCTCTCTGGAGAAGACCAAACAGAGACTCCAGGGTGAGGTGGAGGATCTCATGATTGATGTGGAGAGGGCCAACGGACTGGCTGCCAACCTTGACAAGAAGCAGAGGAACTTTGACAAGGTGTTTTGTCATTCATTGAGCTGGCCGTTTAAATTGTTTTATCCTTTTATTATTCTTCAAGTGATTAACATGTACCGCTTTATTAACAATATTGTGCAGGTTTTGGCTGACTGGAAGCAGAAATATGAGGAGGGCCAGGCAGAGCTTGAAGGAACTCAGAAAGAGGCTCGTTCTCTCAGCACAGAGCTTTTCAAGATGAAGAACTCCTATGAAGAAGCCCTGGATCAGCTGGAGACCCTGAAGCGTGAAAACAAGAACCTCCAACGTGAGTTAAACTGATCATTTTGGCATCAATGATTCCAAGATTACTACATATATAACTTTATTGGAATTCATGCAAACAACAATATTTAACCCTCTCAACAGAGGAGATTTCTGACCTGACTGAACAAATTGGTGAGACTGGAAAGAGCATCCATGAGCTGGAGAAATCCAAGAAGCAAGTGGAGACAGAGAAGAGTGAGATCCAGACAGCCCTAGAGGAAGCTGAGGTGACTACAAAAAAAAAGAAAGAATCTAGTGAAATTGTATTTATTATGAAATAGAATATGTAACGAATATGCCAACATTGGTTTATAATTTAGGGTACTCTGGAGCATGAAGAGTCCAAGATTCTGCGTGTCCAGCTGGAGCTCAACCAGATTAAGGGTGAGGTTGACAGGAAGCTGGCTGAGAAGGATGAGGAGATGGAGCAGATCAAGAGGAACAGCCTGAGGATCACTGACTCCATGCAGAGCACGCTCGACTCTGAGGTCAGGAGCAGGAATGATGCCCTGAGAATCAAGAAGAAGATGGAGGGAGATCTGAATGAGATGGAGATCCAGCTGAGCCATGCCAACCGCCAGGCTGCTGAGGCTCAGAAGCAGCTGAGGAATGTTCAAGGACAACTGAAGGTATGAACTAAACTACTGTACAGGGCATAATATCTGGACATTTGCTTGCTGTTGTGACATCTTCCATGGTGTTTTCATTTTCATTTTAGGATGCCCAATTGCATCTTGATGATGCTGTCAGAGGAGGTGAAGACCTGAAGGAGCAGGCGGCCATGGTGGACCGTAGGAACGGTCTCATGGTGGCTGAAATTGAGGAGCTGAGGGCAGCTCTGGAACAGACAGAGAGAGGCCGCAAAGTGGCTGAGCAAGAGCTCATTGATGCCAGTGAGCGTGTTGGACTTTTGCACTCTCAGGTAAACAAACAAACAAACATATTCTTCCAAGAAATGCTCCCCAGTTCCCTTAAATAATTAGCAAGATTACATGCGTGTCATAAACACTGACATTCATTTCAGAATACAAGTCTTCTGAACACAAAGAAGAAGCTGGAGACCGACCTGGTCCAAGTCCAGGGCGAGGTGGACGATACCGTCCAGGAATCCAGGAATGCTGAAGAGAAGGCCAAGAAGGCCATCACTGATGTAGGTTTTGTATTATTTTCTTTATTCATTGAATTGGACATTGGTTGAACTTTCGATTAATGTTATATTTTATTTTAGGCTGCCATGATGGCTGAGGAGCTGAAGAAAGAGCAGGACACTAGCTCTCACCTGGAGAGGATGAAGAAGAACCTGGAGGTCACAGTGAAAGACCTGCAGCACCGCTTGGATGAAGCTGAGAACCTGGCCATGAAGGGGGGCAAGAAGCAGCTCCAGAAACTGGAGTCCAGAGTAAGATACTGGCAAACATGGATGTATTTACAGTTCCAGTATAATAAGAGTATATTTAATGAAAATATTTGATTTCTTAAGGTGCGTGAGCTGGAAACAGAGGTTGAGGGTGAACAGAGACGTGGAGTTGATGCTGTTAAGGGTGTCCGCAAATATGAGAGGAGGGTGAAGGAACTCACCTACCAGGTATGGCAGCTTATATTGAAAAAAATATTTAAATCAATGTATATCAGAAAAGATTACAGTCAAGGGTCTGGGGCATAACCATTTGCATTACTTTAGACTGAAGAAGATAAGAAAAATGGTGCCAGACTCCAGGATCTTGTTGATAAGCTGCAGTTGAAGGTGAAGGCTTACAAGAGGCAGGCTGAGGAAGCGGTAAGTAGAAACGATGTCACAAAATCGAGTTTTTGCATCAATTTTGGTACTTCTTATTTAAACAAAATATGAATCTTCCTACAGGAGGAGCAGGCCAACTCTTACCTGTCCAAGTGCAGGAAGGTTCAACATGAGCTGGAGGAGGCTGAGGAACGTGCTGACATCGCTGAGACTCAAGTCAACAAGCTGAGGTCCAAGAGCCGTGATGGTGGCAAGGTAAGTTCATCACTGCATAATGGTGGGTTCACGATGCATCGTACACCAACCCCAAAAGTTGCTATTGTGATGCATATTCTTGGCTTGTAGCACTTACAGCGCAGCCATCTTTGTTTGTCGAGTCGTACGATTAACCTCACTGAACTCGTTTGACTCAGAATCCGAGATATTACGACCAAAAGGGGAGTGCCTCGGTTAAATGACGCATGAAATCTGGGTATACGATGCATCCCGAACATACCATATGCCCATTGACTGAGAAAGAAATGTAATGCAAACAAAAATGTTGGTTGGTTTAATTATTTTATTTTTTTCTCTTCCACAGGGAAAGGAGGCAGCTGAATAAGATGTAATGCGTCATTGTACAATTAGAAAGGCATGTCATAAAACATGATTTCTTGTTTATAGTAAATAATGAGCTGCAATAAAATATTACAAAGCATCATTTTTCTCGTTGGTAGTTTGACAAATTACTTCAGTATTTTGAGTAACAATGGGCCATTCATCACCATTTTGCCAACTTTTGAATTTGAATCTGATAGTCGATAGTAATGACACTGATGAATACAGAATTGTAAAAGTAAGCACAACTCTGGAATGGGTACTGGGAAATATATTATAACAGAAAATGAACGCTGAATTATTATATGTACATTAATTTGTTTTTTAATGATTCAATGTTGTGCCTTGCAGAAGGTTTAGTGTACATTTAAGAGATGAGATAACAATTGATACTGGGGAACAAACAATCAAAAAACAATTTCTGAAACTGAATGGGCTGGTGAACCTTCAACCTGAGAACAACAAGTCCTGTATCCATTAAAGATCTGCCTTATTATGTTACAATCACTCATCATTAAGTAATATTAATAAATAAAAGTTAACTAAGGGATAGAAATCATTTACTAATGGTGTTCATGATGAATAAGGAATGAACGTAGTAGTGTTTTTCAATGTTGTGAACAATCAAAAGTATATTCTACATATAGTGCATGCCATTTAACAGGCCATGGTTTTCATTGGCAATCTTCCAATCAAACTAGCCTAAAGCTCCAATTACAGCACCAATTGTCCTCCAAATGTTGTCTTTTCTTAAATGTTCTCCTATAAACAATGAGTGATTCAGTGAATCACTCTTCAGAATGTTTCAATACCCCTCCGCTTCACGTTGGGATAGTGCTTCACCCTGCCAGGGTTTATTAAATGATAATGACCGGCTCGCTGTACATTATACCTTACTAAGTGAATTGGCAGGGGGAGACGGTGATAAAGAACGACCATGTGAGGGAGTCAGACTGCCCCTCTAGTCCATGTTCACAGCATCCAAAATGTTTAAGAAATTTAGAAAATGTATCAAATTTTAAATAATAAATTCAATTCAATTTGGTTCCCAATGGGCCTTGACGCTGGACGCATGTCAACCCAAGATTTGGCCAGTCTCACCCATACCCTCTGAATTACTTTCTACTGATTTGAAGTTGGCTTGTAAACATTTTACAAGCCATTACCAAAAAATATGATGCGATAACATAGAAAAAGAAGGCTGATCACATAACCCTTATACTTAAATTCAAACACTGGCTTCCTATGCACTTCAGAATTTACCTCAAATTATGTTGGCTATAAATCATTAACAAACACTGGGCCAAAAACATATCTCTGAATTGCTCGCTGATGATGAACCCCGTAATCAGCTAAGGTCATCAAATCCTGGCCTTCTAACTGTTCATCTTTTACCTATCATGCTGCACATAGGGCCGGATTAAGTCATTTTGAGGCCTGGGGCTATATACCAGGAGGAGGCCACTATATTGCTCGCCTCCAACGCACATGACACTCACACAAACCCTCGGCACGTGCACTGACGCATAAGCGCTTTCAAGTCCACAGAGCCACTCTATGAATATGACCGCACACTACAGTTTAAAGCCAAGGAACAAATGTATGTGCAATGACATACACTGTAGACTATAATAAACCAATAACGTTGTTAGAAACTGCAAGTTTATTCAGCTTCACCTCACCTCCACAAGGGACACCAAGTGGTGATTCAGGGTAATCGATTGCTCCTCCCACTATAAATAGAGGCCTAGTGAGGCCTTCCCCCCTTTGTTCTCACCACAACTGAGTGCGTGAAGGTGTTCTATTTCATGTAGGCAACGCCGTCTAGGCTTCGCCTTATGGGCTTGTCCTGAAAAACCAAACTATGCACCTATCAGCGTGGGCACCGCCCACATTTCCCACGGTATCGTGTATATAGCACGGTGCATACCGTCGCTCATCCTCCCTTTTCTTTCAGCACTTGTGCTTGTCAGCAGATTAGAGAACTACCTAAAAGAAGATGTCTTCAACGGAACAACGGATCTCCCAAGCCGGTGGCAGCGGCCCGGGAGAGGCCTCGGACAAACGGCCCTTTTCAGGGCCACCTGAGAGCGCTCCTGGGGCTAGGTCCTTCGCAGGACTCCTTTGCGCCTCCTGTCCCGCCTCCCTGGCACCGGGTGACGGGCATGTGGCGTGTTTTCGGTGCCTCGGCGCCGACCACGCCGCGGCTGCTATGGCGCCCTCCGTCTCCTGTGTCTCATGCCGGGAGCTGTCTGAAGAAGGGATCCTCTCCAGGCACCTCTACTTCTCCCCTGCGGTGGACCTGGCTGACGCCATTGACCTGTTCAGGGCCAGCCCGGACTACCACGATGGCGTCATCGACGCCGACGACGACGCTGTCTCAATAGACGACGTCTGCGACGACTTGCCGTCCGGTGTTTCCCACTCCCGGGTTTCAACCGCCACCGCCGTGGAACGAGAGAGACCGCGCCGGATGGCCGATCTCTTCGGGGAGATCATGGGTGAGGCGGCGGCCATCAAAGGAATTCCTATGCCGGCCCCGCCTCTCGCCCCCATATCGGACGATATGCAGGGCGAGTGCTTTCGCACCCCATCGTCTTCCCGACGGGTTACCCAGTGCCCCTTGTTCCCGCCTGTGCAGCACTTTTTTAGTGCTGCCGGTGGGGACCCTTCTACACTGAAGGCCCCGGTGAAGTCCTACACGGATTTCACCAACGTGGAAGGGTGGGCCGATACTCAGGCGAGTATCGGCCCTCGCCTGGAGCCTCCCCTGGCAGCGCTTCTCTGTCCGGGCGCCGAATGGCGCCCTAACGAAAAGCCGCTGCCCCCCGACCGCCTCCAGAAACAAATTGTCGGCCTAACGGACAGGGTGTTCGTTTGTGCCTCTCAATCTGCGGCGGCGGTCAACAACATCGCCATGCTCTCCTCCGCCATGGTCTCCTTGTCGGCTGACCGGGAGGCATACGGCCCGGAGGAAGCCGCAAGATGGCTGGCGGTTTCCCGCTTTTCCAGCGCCATCCTCCAGCTATGCCAGCCGATAGCCGTTTCGGCCGGCCGGCATATGGCGTGGGCAACTATGATCCAGCGAATCATATGGCTCTCCCACACTGCGGTGCCGGAACGGGAGCGGGCCAGCCTGGTCCAGGGGCCACTAGCGCCGGATGGCCTATTTGGTCCCCGGTTCTCCGAGGTTCTCGCGCACCAGCAGTCTGTCCGGGAGAATCGTTCCCGGTTCGTGGCGATTCTCATGGGCTCCTCCCACCAGCAGGCCAGGAGGAAGCGGGGTCCAGGCCGGGCCCAGCGTTCAAGGGGACCGCCTCTGACTCCAGCCCCGGTGCCGCAGCAGCAGCAGCAGCCGCGGCCGCCGCCACTGCGGACGGGTGGAGCAGCGCCACGGACCGGGAAGTTCCGGAAGCTGGCTCCGACTTTTTTCTTCCCTAATAAAGAAATAATTAAAGACCGTTCGCCTGAACGGCAGTACATGGTACCCAAGGAGCGATATTCCTTAGGCCACCTGCGTCCTACGCTTGTGGCGCGTCCCTCCATGTTGCCTCTTTCCCCCCCTCAGCCCGGTGGCTGTAGGGTGGCGGTCGGACGGCGTGTTCACATGGCCTCTGGTTCACCTGCTTCTAAGATGCGGCAATCCTTGGAGCCTCGTGGACGTATCAGAGACTCGTTGCACGAGCCCGTGGATGCGGCCGCTTGTACCGGTCCCCTGGTTCCCCACATTAAAGGTGAGGAGATGGGTCCGCGTGCTGTGGCTACAACCTGCGGACAGCGCATGCGCATAGGTGCGGCGGCCGGACGGCTCGCTCCCTGTTCAGCGGTCACGAGCGCAACGTCTAGACAGCTCGTTGTTTTTACAGCGGCTGGTTCTGGTACGTCTCCTACGCTCGCTGAGCCTCCCCCCCCTTTCGTGGGAAGCCCCCCTTGGTTCACACGCAGTGTGGAGGCGGTAGGGGCAGAGGAATACGGGTTATACCTGGACGGTCTTCCTCAGCTGTCGGCTCGCCCTCTCTCCAACCGCTATGCGTGTTGGCAAGAGCGGTGCGTTCTGCCATCGTGGTTGGACACCACGTTGAGATGGGGCCATCCCATACAGTTCAAGCGTCGTCCCCCACCCTTTATGGGGTTGGTGGAGACCACGCGACGGGACCCGGCTACGAGCACGGCTCTGGCAGCAGAAGTGGCACGTCTCTTGGTAAAGGGGGCCATCACTGTCGTTCCCCCTCACGAGTCTCACCTAGGTTTTTATTCCCGCTACTTCCTGGATTCCAAGAAGTCAGGGGAAATGAGACCTATTCTGGATCTTCGCGTGTTCAACAGATTCGTTGCCACGAGGAAGTTCAGAATGCTCACGGTCGGAGCATTGTTCCGGTGTGTGAGAGAGGGCGATTGGTTCACATTCCTGGATCTCAAGGATGCTTACTTCCACGTCCCTGTTCGGCAGGCGCACAGGAAGTTTCTCCGCTTTGCCTTTATGGGGATGGCGTACGAGTACCAGTGTCTGCTGTTCGGCTATTCCCTGGCTCCGCGCACCTTCTCGAAGTGTGTGGAGACGGCGTTGGAACCGCTCAGGCGTCAGGGAAAGAGGATTCTCTTCTACCTAGACGATCTGCTTATTCTGAGCAACTCAGAAGAGATCGCAAGAAGGGACACCATGTTGGTGATAAACCATCTCTCCTTCCTGGGTTTTGCCATCAACTGGGAGAAGAGCTCCCCGCTCCCCAGCCGGCAAACAGTCTACTTGGGGCTTTGCCTAGACTCAGCCACCATGACTGCGATGCTTTCGCCTCCTCGGCGAGACGCCATCCTGTCGGCGCTCTCCCGTTTTCACGTTCGCAGAAACGTGACCGCACTGTCCACCATGCGCCTGTTGGGGCTGATGGCAGCTGCCCACCCCGTGGTCCCCCTGGGTCTGCTTTTTATGCGCAGACTCCAGCGGTGGTTTGCTCGCCAACGGTTGGACCCCAGGCGACACAAGCTCAGGGTGCTCCTCGTTCCCCGTTCGGTGTCGCCAGACCTGGAATAATGGAAAGGACCCTCCGCCCTTCTCAAGGGTGTTTCCCTGGGCAGGGTGGCGTCCTACGTAGTGGTCTTCACGGACGCCCCCTGCTGGGGCATTTGGATCCCATAGTATACTTGGGGCTGCCTATCTCTTTTAGGTCTAGCCCCTAGTTCATGGCCAATTAACATTTTGGGGGGGTTGAGCTAATGCGTCACATGGTACTGATGGCAAGGGGATTTGGTGCTCACCAAAGAAAGTAGGCAATACTGATTTAGGTGGAAGGCTAGGATTTGTTTGGGGAGTAGGTATTAATAGCACAGGTGCTAGTTGAGACAAATCTGCATTGCCCGGGTAAAGCTGGGTTGAGTGTACTCCCAATTGGGATCCATCCATCATGAACTCAGTAGAGGGCTCATCTTCGATATCAATTATTTTAGCTTCAGCCAGTTTAGGTTAATGTTGAATGGTGTGGCTCAGTACTCCGTCTCGAAGGACCATTTAGTAGCGAAGAGTAGGTTCCACTGGAGCCACAAACCAACAGGAAACAAGGATTCATTTACCTGACTTTATTTTGGAAGCAAAGTTGTTTTGTCCTGATGATTGCCATGATGAATGCCATGGTTCTAGACAGAGAAAGAAAGATGAATTATAATATCTCTCTTGGCAAACATAAATATGGCCTTTAAATCAAATGAAATTCTTCGACATTGCAGTACTTTATAACATAATTTAACATGTAAGGATTAGCCATTAAACCATCACAATCATTTCTTAAACAAACAATGATCCAATGAGTAAAGGGGAACTTACATTGAAGGGAATTCAAAAGACAAACGGCAAACGATAGTCATGGTCAAACATATCATGGACATTCCTCCTATCCAGTACATCTTGTAGCCTTGAGTAGAACTCATCCTTGATTCCATCATCTGCGTTCTCAGTTGGTGCGTAGACATGTATGATCATCAATTTGATGGGCCTCGAAAGGAATCTGGCTTGGATGATTCCCTCGCAAATTGCTGTCCATTGTAAAAGGGCTCAAGCTGCTTCTTTGGACATAAGCATACCTACCCAAGCTCTGTGGATATCATCGTCTAGTAAATAAAAATAAATAAAAGTCTTGTTGTACTTTACCGTGGCCTGTCCAATGCATCTCGCTAATACCCATGGTAGCTATTCCTCTCTTACCCATTTCCCTTGCCGCCTGATCGAGATTTCCAGCTCTATAAAACGTGCGCAAATTCCAGTTTCCTATCCTCATGGTGTGTTTCGGGTGCACCAATGACCCTATCAGCCCAGGTGCGTCCTTCTGACTTTGCCGCCTATTCATCATCATGCATCTACTTTGAGGTACGGTCATGGTATTCCCTTCATCTAATGAATTAGTTCTTCTTCTGGTTTCAGCATTAAATCTGTGTTTCCAGGAGAGGGTTGTCAGCCCTCAGCCCAACCCCCAACCAGGAGGACCAGGGGATCTCTCTTCGTCTGGCCCCTACCCTTTGACCTGTCCGACATGGGTGACCCTGCCAGAAGTCTAGAGCTGTGTTCAAAATCGTTCCCCATTCACTCACTCACTATTCCCATATAAGTTCATGATATAGTGCACTATATAGGGAACGAACAAACGAGAATTCGGACACTACGCTGAACATTTCTAAACATCATTTGCGTCAGTAAATGCACCGGGTATTTGTGTGACGCAGACAGATGCGCCCACATCATGTAAACAAACTGGGCACTCACGAGGAAAGCTGGGGGTTGTATTGATGTTGATTGTTAAATTTCCTTGATCAGGTTTTTTTTATATTAATTTTGAATGTTACATTTTCTATGTTAAATTCCAAATAAATTGTTGACATTTCTCAACGAAAGCCGGAGACTCCATCATTAAATGTACTAGTTTTCGCGGTTATTCAGCTTCTTCACCTCCGGAAAAACACCACGCGTTGCATTGTGTTATACGGGAGTAACATGTACGGAACATCGTATGTACACTCTAATTTTGGGTATTTAGTGCTTGAAATTAACCACTAAGAATTCGAACACCACTACAAAATGGTGAGCACCCTATATAGTGCACTATATCCGTGATAGGGAACAATTTCGAACACAGCTTAGGACTCCAGTCGGCTCTAATTGTCATTGGGACTCGCAAACCGCCTCACCACGATAAGGTGGCGACCCCATTCGCATAGCATGAACAAACTCTCCAGATAATCTTCACTCTGTGTCAGGGTGTGTGTGTTTCCCTGGTTTTCCCTCCTGTGTTGATTACTGTTCCCTCCCCTAATGTGTCTCAGCTGTTGCTCGTTGTGTTTGTTATTTAAGCCCTCGTCTTTCCTTTGTTCCTCGTGCTGTCATTGTGGTTTATTGTGGTTTGCTGTGGTTGTTGGTGGTGGCTAGTCCTGCGTGTTCCGTGTTCCCTGTCGTCTCCCGAGTTCCCTGTAGTCTCCCGAGTTCCGAGTTGTCTCCCGAGTTCCCTGATTCCTGTGCCTTAGCCTTTAGGCTTGAATAAAGTGCCGTTTCCTGAAACCGTCTGCGTTTGGGTCCTACCTGCCTGCATGCACCAGTCAGCTCCTTAACAGAATGACAGCACCACTATGGGACCCAGCGGACGCTCAATTTGACCGTAAGTTGGAGGATTTTCTAGTCAAGTTAAATAAGGCAATAGATCGCTGGGAGGGTTTGGGGAACCACCTGGGTCCTCCAGCTCCCGCACCGACTCCGGTCCCCGAGCCCTGTCCTGTTCCTGAGCCCACTCCTAGCCTTCCAGAGGGGGACCGGCCTCTTCGCCTGCTTGAGGTGGTCCGCCCTCCGCTCCTGCCTGAGGGGGCCCGCCCTCCAGACCGTCCAGGGGAGGCACGCCCTCCGCTCCTGCCTGTGGGGGCCCTCCTCCACTCCTTCCCGAGGGGGGTTCCCCTTCAAGGCCTTCCACCAGAGGGGACCCGCCCTCTACCCTGTCCACCAGAGGGGACCCGCCCTCTACCTGGCCTTCCTCCTGAGGGGACCCGCCCTCTACCTGGCCTTCCTCCTGAGGGGACCCGCCCTCTACCTGGCCTGCCTCCTGAGGGGACCCGCCCTCTACCTGGCCTTCCTCCTGAGGGGACCCGCCCTCTACCTGGCCTTCCTCCTGAGGGGACCCGCCCTCTACCTGGCCTTCCTCCTGAGGGGACCCGCCCTCTACCTGGCCTTCCTCCTGAGGGGACCCGCCCTCTACCTGGCCTTCCTCCTGAGGGGACCCGCCCTCTACCTGGCCTCCCTCTTGAGGGGACCCGCCCTCTACCTGGCCTGCCTCCTGAGGGGACCCGCCCTCTACCTGGCCTTCCTCCTGAGGGGACCCGCCCTCTGCCTGGCCCGCCTCCTGAGGGGACCCGCCCTCTACCTGGCCCGCCTCCTGAGGGGACCCGCCCTCTACCTGGCCTGCCTCCTGAGGGGACCCGCCCTCTACCTGGCCTGCCTCCTGAGGGGACCCGCCCTCTACCTGGCCTGCCTCCTGAGGGGACCCGCCCTCTACCTGGCCTGCCTCTTGAGGGGACCCGCCCTCTACCTCGCCTTCGCCGGCCTCCTGAAGGGTTCCGCCTTCACCGCTGCCGGCCTTCTGAGGGGGTTCTGCGCCACTGCAGGTCTCCTGAGGGACTGAGCCCTCATCGTCCTTGCCGCCGGCCTCCGGAAGGGTTCCGCCTCCACTCTGCCTCTGCTTGCCCCCCAGGCCGTCCGCCTGAGGCTCCCTGCCATGCCCTGGGGCAGTTTTCTGGCCGCCCGCTTGACGTCCCTCGGCTCTGCCCCAGTCCATTTATTTTTTTTTGATTCCCCCCTCCTGGCGCCCCTCCACCCACCCGCGGGGTTTGACTTTCTTTGTTTTTTTTGCTTGTCGTGGGTCGCCTGGGAGTCGACCCTTAAGGGGGGGGTACTGTCAGGGTGTGTGTGTTTCCCTGGTTTTCCCTCCTGTGTTGATTACTGTTCCCTCCCCTAATGTGTCTCAGCTGTTGCTCGTTGTGTTTGTTATTTAAGCCCTCGTCTTTCCTTTGTTCCTCGTGCTGTCATTGTGGTTTATTGTGGTTTGCTGTGGTTGTTGGTGGTGGCTAGTCCTGCGTGTTCCGTGTTCCCTGTCGTCTCCCGAGTTCCCTGTAGTCTCCCGAGTTCCGAGTTGTCTCCCGAGTTCCCTGATTCCTGTGCCTTAGCCTTTAGGCTTGAATAAAGTGCCGTTTCCTGAAACCGTCTGCGTTTGGGTCCTACCTGCCTGCATGCACCAGTCAGCTCCTTAACACTCTGAACCAACTCTTGTCATTTTTAAATCTAGACTGAAAACGTTTACGTTCAGCAGTGCTTTGAAATTCATCTTATTTAAGTTATGATACCAACTTTATTACTTTTTTAAGTATTTGAAGTACCATATATGTTTTTATACTGTTTTTCTGTATTCCTTCTCTATTACCGTGTATTTTCAATGTATCTTGTAAATGTATTGATTGGGTGGAGTCAACGTGTGCTCAAGATATTTGCTTCTACAGAATCAGATATCAATGTGATTTTGAACAGCCAGATCAGACGACCAAACTGAATCCAAAGACAAGATAATGAAATAATTCTGGTGTGATGGTTGTTACACTTTGTTTAGCAATATATACAAAAAATTACAATCGAATTTAGAAATATACTGCCTCTGGTCTGAACATGACTTGTTGTACATTGTCTGTATTGTAGTATTTCTTTAGCTTTTTTGTTACAAGCATTTATTTTATTATATCAAACTGCGATTATTGCAGTTCGATGATTGAAAAAATCTGATGGTTTCAACATGTTCCCTGTATCGTTGGACATTTAATACACATATTTCAATTGTTTGATGAATAGTATATACAAATGAAGATAAACACAATGGTCATTTCTTCCTCAAATACTTTCCGTCTGAATGACAGAATAGTCAAGAAAATATATAGAACTTGGTTAACACCTTGAAAACTACATAAAACTATTGTTCATACCATAACATTTACATTACCGTTCATGTTTGTTTCTGAACACCAGTTAATATGAGTTATTGTTTTTGTGCAGGATTTTTTACATTTGTATGTACATGTACTCAAAAATCATATTTACATGCTGAAACATTACGCCCAAACGAAGAGATCAGGTTTCCCCATTGAAGCATAGTGCTTTGTAAGCAGTAAGCATCCTGTTATGGTCTTAATAGTGGGAACTTGGTATGTCATATTTATAGATTTTTACTTCTACCATAAGGTATGGATTTTTGCTCAGGACTTTTTTACATTTGTATGTACTTAATGATTAATACAAATGTAAAGTTATTTTCAATGATACAATCTATCATGAATCGACACTTGCATCCTCATTTTTACAGCAAACAAAGGCGGTTGACAAAATTAAACGGTTTGAAATCATAAAAAGAGATCAGGTTTCCCACTGAAGCATAGTGCTTTGTAAGCAGTAAGCATCCTGTCATGGTCTTCATAGTGGAAACTTGCTATCATGTCATATTTATAGATGTGTAAACTGCAATACAATAAAATGTAAAATTGTTACTTGTTCTTCATCTCATTTGTTAATTTGCTAATTGTAAATCAGCCAAAAAGCAGAGTACAAAGCATATGCAAATCAAATCTATTAGAGGGTTTGAGCCTCATGCCCATATTGAGTGTGGGCCCACCCAGTGTTCTGCTATATAAGAGGACCCCAACAGGGTTAAACAGCTTGCAGGGCAGTTGACAAAGAAACAACTGGTGGTAAGTCAGAGTGACGCTTAAGCTCTCATTCATTCCAAACTTTGATGGATAGTTGGATTTTCATTTGAAACTGTTCGATTAGAGTGGATGCAAAGCAAGCCAAACTATTATAATCGTGTTTCCTATTAATATTTGTTTATGTGTCATTTTTATTTGCATTGAAGTAAGTGCTTGAGTAGTATCAGTTAAAATGCTGAAACATCATGTCTCTCAATTTCAGGGCTTAAATCTTTTTTCTCATTGGAAGAAAAAGAAGGTAAGAGTTATTTCATCTCAGCCATACCGATCTCTATGAGAAACAGTGTGAGGAAAATATCATATGCGATACATTAAAACATTTTCTATCTTTGTCTGACAGTAAGCGGCCACCATGAGTACGGACGCGGAGATGGCCTTATATGGCAAGGCTGCGATTTACCTCCGTAAGCCAGAAAAGGAGAGGCTTGAGGCCCAGAGCGCGCCCTTTGATGCCAAGAGTGCTGCATATGTGGCTGATGCTAAGGAGCTGTACGTCAAGTGTACCATCATTAAGAAGGAGGCTGGCAAAACCACAGTGAAAGTGTTGGATACGGAAGAGGTATGCTGCTTGTGATTTATTTCTATGCAGAAAATAGTTTGAAACGTTTAAAGGTAAAAAATGAAACGAAACAAAAGATGGGGTGCCTTTTTTTTTAGGAGAGAACAGTCAAGGATGATGATGTCACACCCATGAACCCTCCCAAGTACGACAAAATTGAGGACATGGCCATGATGACCCATCTCAATGAAGCCTCTGTGTTGTATAACCTCAAAGAGCGTTATGCAGCATGGATGATCTACGTAAGATATTTTACCAACTAAATGAAGTAAAATAATATCCAATGATATCCCAGATCATATTAATGATCATGTCTGAACGATTTCCTTCAGACCTACTCTGGGCTGTTCTGTGCCACTGTAAACCCGTACAAGTGGCTCCCAGTGTACGATCAGGAGGTTGTCAATGCCTACAGAGGCAAGAAGCGTATGGAGGCACCACCCCATATCTTCTCTGTCTCTGACAATGCCATCCAGAACATGCTCACTGGTATGTACAAGAAAGTCGGGCAAAAATAAATGTTATGATGTATGGTCAACATTTTTGGATAAATGTAATACTTTGAATGTTTTTTTTTGCAGATCGGCAGAATCAGTCTGTCTTGATCACGTAAGTTTAAACCTGATGGTGTTGAGTTGGATGATTCAACATTACGTTGAATCATCAACATTAAGTAAAATATGACCTCACAAAAATTTCATGAAGAATCAGACAATGGAAAAAAACTCTAAATTACCTCATTTTCATACCCAGTGGAGAATCCGGTGCTGGAAAGACTGTGAACACCAAACGTGTCATCCAGTACTTTGCTACCATTGCAGTGGCTACTGACAAGAAGAAGGACCAAGCACCTGGAAAGATTCAGGTATGCTTTAAAAAAAAATATATATATATATATATATATATATATATTAGGGATGGGCGTGAGGAATCGATTACTCGAGTACTGCTCGTTACAAATGAACTCGGTTGGTGGACAGGCAAACTCGAGTTTGCATAAACACACACAAAGTTTTCTGAAGCAAATGTATACATTTTCTGTGCGGCGCCACTAACGCATGCCGTGGGCACAAAGCAAATGAAATGTATCAAATTCCTGTGTGGCGCGTGCCGTGCCGTGTGCAGGCACGCCAGAATTCAAAAAGTTAAGAGATGGCGGTAAAAGCAAAGCGCAATAAGCGTAATCGATTCCTCACGCCCATCCCTAATATATATACATATATACATTTAAAAAAAAAACATGACAGACATGACACACACAAAGGATGTAGGATGACCTGAGAACTGAGGATCAATACTGGAACTTCATCATAGGGGTCACTGGAGGACCAGATTATTGCAGCCAATCCCCTGCTGGAGGCCTACGGTAATGCCAAGACTGTGAGAAATGACAACTCATCTCGTTTCGTAAGTACAAACTTAGTATGTCAAACAAATTAAATGACATACTTGATCTTTGGAAAAAAAACTGAAATTAGGCTTTTCTACAGGGTAAATTCATCAGAATCCATTTCGGTGCAACTGGTAAACTGGCCAGTGCTGACATTGAGACGTGTAAGTATCTTGTATCCAAATAACAACAAATTAACTCTCATTATTGGGGGTCTCATAATGGGTTTTGATCTCTTAATGTGAATCAAAACATAATAATAATATTTTAAAACCATGAAGATCTGCTGGAGAAATCCCGAGTGACATTCCAGCTTCCCGATGAGAGAGGCTATCACATCTTCTATCAGATGATGACCAACCACAAACCTGAGATTGTTGGTAAGATTAGTAGTGAGAAATAAATGTTGCAGTAAGATGTATTGTTATATAGGGTTGCCTTTAACTTATCATTCAGGATTCTGAAGTAGAAAAATAACAATTAGAATCATTAAAGTGACCATTTTCTATTTTCTGCAGAAATGTGCCTCATCACCACCAACCCCTACGACTTCCCCATGTGCAGTCAGGGTCATATCACTGTGGCCAGCATTAATGACAAAGAGGAGCTGGATGCTACTGATGTGAGTCAATGTTTACAACTACCTTAGGTAGGTATTTTAATCGGCAGGGACTAACCGGGACCAGAAAACTATGAGGACTTTAACTCAGTGTTACAGCCTGCGGAATCTACTCAGAATGGTTTCAGCCCGATCTCAGTGCGCTCTGCTCTGTCCGTGTACAGCAGAATCAGGAAATCTCTGTACAGTACAAACCAAGGTAGAGTTAATAGAGACTCTTTGAATACTCTTTGAATTTAATTTCATATTATATACTTTATTTTCCTACAGGATGCTATTAATATTTTGGGTTTCAATGGTGAGGAGAAGAATGCCATCTGGAAGTTCACTGGTGCTGTGCTTCACCACGGTAACATGAAGTTCAAGCAGAAGCAGCGTGAGGAGCAGGCTGAGCCTGACGGCACTGAGGGTGAGTTAAAAATGTTTTAAAACAACCACTGAACATTTCCAAAGTCCAGGTTTGCTGTCATTAAATGTATTCACTATCTGTACGAATTTGTCATCATTCTTTCTTTCATATGAAAAATGCAGAGGCCGACAAAATCTCCTACCTGCTTGGTCTCAACTCTGCTGACATGCTCAAGGGTTTGTGCTACCCCAGAGTGAAGGTCGGAAATGAGTTTGTCACTAAGGGACAGACAGTACCTCAGGTATGGAAATACCAAGGAATACCTTTCAAAAAGTAATTGCAATAGTTGTAATTTGTATGTATATCTAATCTTCCACCACGCTCTAGGTATACAACTCAGTGAGTGCCCTGGGCAAGTCTATCTATGAGAGGATGTTCTTGTGGATGGTCATCCGTATCAACCAGATGCTGGACACCAAGCAATCAAGATCATCCTATATTGGGGTGCTGGATATTGCTGGTTTTGAGATCTTTGATGTAAGATTCAATTTCTTATAACAACAATTTCCCTGGCTAAAAGCAGTGTCTACGTGGATGAACGTTCTCTAAACTAATGTTCTCTATCAGTACAACAGTATGGAGCAGCTGTGCATCAACTTCACCAATGAGAAACTGCAACAGTTCTTCAACCACACCATGTTCGTCCTGGAGCAAGAGGAGTACAAGAAGGAGGGCATTGTCTGGGAGTTCATTGACTTCGGTATGGACTTGGCTGCCTGCATTGAGCTTATTGAGAAGGTAAACATGACTTATATAACTAAATATCACAATTCTAAGTCTGATTCAAAACTATCTTATCGTAATGTTTCCTAATATGTTTTTCTGCATAGCCAATGGGCATCTTCTCCATTCTTGAAGAAGAGTGCATGTTCCCCAAAGCCTCAGACACTTCCTTCAAGAACAAGCTGTATGAACAGCATCTTGGCAAAAACAAAGCATTTGAGAAGCCCAAGCCGGGGAAGGGCAAGGTTGAAGCTGACTTCGCCATGGTGCACTATGCTGGTACCGTGGGCTACAGCGTCGCGGGCTGGCTGGACAAGAACAAGGATCCCCTGAATGACTCTGTTATTGGACTGTACCAGAAGTCCTCAAACAAACTGATGCCTGTCCTGTACCCCGCTGTAGTGGAAGGTACATATTCATACCATGTCATCATAGTTAAAAACTGTTGACCCATTATATTGTAATACCCATTTATTTTGAAGCCATTTATTGCCTCTATTTTATAAACAAAAACGGGAACATTTTTACTAATTAACAATAATCTAAAACAGAGGTCGGGGGTGCAAAGAAGGGAGGCAAGAAGAAGGGTGGCTCCATGCAGACTGTGTCATCACAATTCAGGGTAAGGTTAAACAAGCAATTACATGTAGAAATACATGTAATTTGATGCCATATTTCATATGTATTCTCTGAATTTGTTCTTTATCAGTTAATTTGTATATATTTCATATTTTATTCTGTGATGTGTCTTTAGGATAACTTGGGCAAACTGATGACCAACCTGAGGAGCACCCATCCTCACTTTGTGCGTTGTCTCATTCCCAATGAAATTAAACTACCAGGTAATATTTCTTCAAATAATCTCTACATTCGAGGTTGATGTTTTAGTAGGATATAGCAAAATGAATGTCATATTTTAAAAGTAAAAAATCTATAACACTTCACAGGAATGATGGAGAACCACCTGGTTATCCACCAGCTGAGATGTAACGGTGTGCTGGAGGGCATCAGAATCTGCAGAAAGGGCTTTCCCAGCAGAATCATCTATGCTGACTTCAAGCAGAGGTATTACCTAATTGACAGAACAATTCTATTGTCACGATAATACAATTCCTTTGCCTACATATTTAAAACTTGTTTATATACACCTTTCTTTTAAACACTTAACATACTCACTCCTATAGATACAAAGTACTGAATGCCAGTGTCATTCCTGATGGACAGTTCATTGACAACAAGAAGGCTTCTGAGAAGCTGCTTGGATCCATTGATGTGCCTCACGACGAGTACAAATTTGGACACACCAAGGTCTGTTTATTGTTGTCAAAAATTAAATATTTACCGGATACTTCCCTGATACTGAAAGATAGTCTCTGACAAGATGTCTTTCTTACATTAAGGTGTTCTTCAAAGCTGGTCTTCTGGGTACTCTTGAGGAGATGCGAGATGAGAAGCTGGCATCTTTGGTCGGAATGATTCAGGCTCTCTCTCGGGGTTACCTCATGAGGAAGGAGTATGTGAAAATGACAGCTACAAGGTATGTTTCAAAAGATTGATACATAAGAAGTTTTGCTATTTTGTCAAATCAAAAATGTTGCATTAAAATGGACTGCCTTTTCGCCACAGGGAAGCTGTTTACACTATTCAGTACAACATCCGCTCATTCATGAATGTCAAAACCTGGCCATGGATGAAGGTGTACTACAAGATCAAGCCTCTTCTGAAGAGTGCTGAAACGGAGAAGGAGCTCTCTGCAATGAAGGAGAACTATGAGAAGATGAAGACAGACCTGGCCACTGCGCTGGCCAAGAAGAAGGAACTTGAGGAAAAGATGGTTTCTCTACTGCAGGAGAAGAATGATCTTGCGCTGCAAGTGGCCTCTGTAAGTAAAAATGTTTATCCGTCTCAACATGTACACACAATGAGATACATGTGATATTTGATATGACTGATATGATGACACATTTTAAACAGGAAGGAGATAATCTGAATGATGCTGAAGAGAGGTGTGAGGGACTCATCAAGAGTAAGATCCAGCTGGAGGCTAAACTCAAGGAGACAACCGAGAGACTAGAGGATGAAGAGGAAATGAATGCTGAGTTGACTGCCAAGAAGAGGAAACTGGAGGATGAATGCTCTGAGCTCAAGAAGGACATTGATGACCTGGAGCTTACCTTGGCCAAAGTGGAGAAGGAGAAACATGCCACTGAGAACAAGGTTTGCAAAGATTCTTTGAAAGGAGATTAAATAAAATACAAATAAGCATGTTCCACGCATTACACATAATTTTGTTTTGTTTAGGTGAAGAACCTTACAGAGGAGATGGCCTCTCAGGATGAGAGCGTTGCTAAGCTATCAAAGGAGAAGAAAGCCCTCCAAGAGGCACATCAGCAGACTCTTGATGACCTACAGGCAGAGGAAGACAAAGTGAACACTCTGACCAAGGCCAAGACCAAGCTTGAACAGCAAGTGGATGATGTGAGGTTCCTTTCTAACCCTCCTTTCTGACATTAGAAAAAACATGGTTATTCTTTTGAAATGCAGTCAAATAAAATATTATTTTTAATTGCAGCTTGAAGGTTCTCTGGAACAAGAGAAAAAACTCCGTATGGACCTTGAGAGAGCCAAGCGAAAGCTTGAGGGTGACCTGAAATTGGCTCAGGAATCAATAATGGATCTGGAAAATGACAAACAGCAGTCTGATGAGAAACTCAAAAAGTAATGTGATTGAACAAAAATCGTGCTTTTGATTAGAAAGATTCACAGGAAGTATGTTAATAAGTTATGTGGTATTGTTTCATCATCAGGAAAGACTTTGAGACCAGTCAGCTTCTAAGCAAGATTGAGGATGAGCAGTCCCTGGGTGCTCAGCTTCAAAAGAAGATCAAGGAGCTTCAGGTAAGACAATATATATGACAATCCCACATGAATGTTTCATAAATATTAGTACATTCTTACAAAGTATTATGTGTTCCTTACTTATTAGGCCCGTATTGAAGAGCTGGAGGAGGAAATTGAGGCTGAGCGTGCTGCTCGTGCCAAGGTTGAGAAGCAGAGAGCTGATCTCTCCAGAGAACTTGAAGAGATCAGTGAGAGGCTTGAGGAGGCTGGTGGAGCCACTTCTGCTCAGATTGAGATGAACAAGAAGCGTGAGGCTGAGTTCCAGAAGCTGCGTCGTGACCTTGAGGAGTCCACCCTGCAGCATGAAGCCACTGCTGCTGCTCTGCGTAAGAAGCAGGCTGACAGTGTAGCAGAGCTGGGAGAGCAGATTGATAACCTCCAGCGTGTCAAGCAGAAGCTTGAGAAGGAGAAGAGCGAGTACAAGATGGAGATTGACGACCTCTCAAGCAACATGGAAGCAGTTGCAAAGGCCAAGGTGAATTATCTTTCAAATTAAATATACCATATTATAATTAATACTATATAATCTGTATAAGAAACCACTTGTGCTAACAAGTAAAACGTTGTATCACCAGGGAAATCTGGAGAAGATGTGCCGTACCCTGGAGGACCAGCTGAGTGAAATCAAGGCCAAGAGTGATGAGAACAGTCGCCAGATCAATGACATCAGTGCTCAGAGAGCAAGGCTGTTGACAGAGAATGGTAAGTATTCACAATTACTTAAAGAAAAACCTGCATATTAGAATAGCCCTAATGATAACCATAAATAACCTTAACACTAACCACCAAGAAATGCAACCCAACCTTATTCATATATTTAGGGGGAAAATGTGGTATTGCTATATTATATAGCTAACAATTTATGTCATCACCTAGGTGAGTTTGGTCGTCAGCTCGAGGAGAAAGAGGGTCTCGTCTCCCAGCT
Organism: Gadus macrocephalus; assembly: GCF_031168955.1. Taxonomy (NCBI): domain Eukaryota; kingdom Metazoa; phylum Chordata; class Actinopteri; order Gadiformes; family Gadidae; genus Gadus; species Gadus macrocephalus. Next base: position 11,157,467 of record NC_082385.1, read on the forward strand.
TACCAGAGGCAAGCAGGCCTTTACTCAGCAGATTGAGGAGCTGAAGAGGCTCAATGAGGAGGAAGTCAAGGTAAACCATCATTTTTATTCATTTAATTTCATGATTTCATTATGTCATTGCAGATTTTACATTTCTGTATATTTAGATGTGTGAATTTATTGAGACAATCACCTTTTGCAGGCCAAGAATGCTCTTGCTCATGGTGTGCAATCAGCTCGCCATGACTGTGACCTTCTGAGGGAGCAGTTTGAGGAGGAGCAGGAGGCCAAGGCTGAGCTGCAGCGTGGAATGTCCAAGGCCAACGGTGAGGTGGCTCAGTGGAGGACAAAGTATGAAACTGATGCTATCCAGCGCACTGAGGAGCTAGAGGAGTCCAAGTGAGTCAAATACTTAATATCTTATCTAAAGTACACGTTCTATTTGATGAATGTCCACAAATTAAACCATGTGATACTTTAACAGGAAAAAGCTTGCCCAGCGCCTTCAGGAGGCTGAGGAACAGATTGAGGCAGTGAACTCAAAATGTGCCTCTCTGGAGAAGACCAAACAGAGACTCCAGGGTGAGGTGGAGGATCTCATGATTGATGTGGAGAGGGCCAACGGACTGGCTGCCAACCTTGACAAGAAGCAGAGGAACTTTGACAAGGTGTTTTGTCATTCATTGAGATGGCCGTTTAAATTGTTTTATCCTTTTATTATTCTTCAAGTGATTAACATGTACCGCTTTATTAACAATATTGTGCAGGTTTTGGCTGACTGGAAGCAGAAATATGAGGAGGGCCAGGCAGAGCTTGAAGGAACTCAGAAAGAGGCTCGTTCTCTCAGCACGGAGCTTTTCAAGATGAAGAACTCCTATGAAGAAGCTCTGGATCAGCTGGAGACCCTGAAGCGTGAGAACAAGAACCTCCAACGTGAGTTAAACTGATCATTTTGGCATCAATGATTCCTATATTACTACATATATAACTTTATTGGAATTCATGCAAACAACAATATTTAACCCTCTCAACAGAGGAGATTTCTGACCTGACTGAACAAATTGGTGAGACTGGAAAGAGCATCCATGAGCTGGAGAAATCCAAGAAGCAAGTGGAGACAGAGAAGAGTGAGATCCAGACAGCCCTAGAGGAAGCTGAGGTGACTACAAAAAAAAAGAAAGAATCTAGTGAAATTGTATTTATTATGAAATAGAATATGTAATGAATATGCCAACATTGGTTTATAATTTAGGGTACTCTGGAGCATGAAGAGTCCAAGATTCTGCGTGTCCAGCTGGAGCTCAACCAGATTAAGGGTGAGGTTGACAGGAAGCTGGCTGAGAAGGATGAGGAGATGGAGCAGATCAAGAGGAACAGCCTGAGGATCACTGACTCCATGCAGAGCACGCTGGACTCTGAGGTCAGGAGCAGGAATGATGCCCTGAGAATCAAGAAGAAGATGGAGGGAGATCTGAATGAGATGGAGATCCAGCTGAGCCATGCCAACCGCCAGGCTGCTGAGGCTCAGAAGCAGCTGAGGAATGTTCAAGGACAACTGAAGGTATGAACTAAACTACTGTACAGGGCATAATATCTGGACATTTGTTTCCTGTTGTGACATCTTCCATGGTGTTTTCATTTTCATTTTAGGATGCCCAATTGCATCTTGATGATGCTGTCAGAGGAGGTGAAGACCTGAAGGAGCAGGCGGCCATGGTGGACCGTAGGAACGGTCTAATGGTGGCTGAAATTGAGGAGCTGAGGGCAGCTCTGGAACAGACAGAGAGAGGCCGCAAAGTGGCTGAGCAAGAGCTGATTGATGCCAGTGAGCGAGTTGGACTTTTGCACTCTCAGGTAAACAAACAAACATATTCTTCCAAGAAATGCTCCCAAGTTCCCTAAAATATTTAGCAAGATTACATGCGTGTCATAAACACTGACATTCATTTTAGAATACAAGTCTTCTGAACACAAAGAAGAAGCTGGAGACTGACCTGGTCCAAGTCCAGGGCGAGGTGGACGACACCGTCCAGGAATCCAGGAATGCTGAAGAGAAGGCCAAGAAGGCCATCACTGATGTAGGTTTTGTATTATTTTCTTATTTCATTGAATTGGACATTGCTTGAACTTCTGATTAATATGTTATATTTTATATTAGGCTGCCATGATGGCTGAGGAGCTAAAGAAGGAGCAGGATACAAGCTCTCACCTGGAGAGGATGAAGAAGAACCTGGAAGTCACAGTGAAAGACCTGCAGCACCGCCTGGATGAGGCTGAGAACCTGGCCATGAAGGGTGGCAAGAAGCAGCTCCAGAAACTGGAGTCCAGAGTAAGATACGGGCACACATGGACGTATTTACAGTTACAGCATAATAAGAGTATATTTATTGAAAATATATTTGATTTCTTAAGGTGCGTGAGCTGGAAACAGAGGTTGAGGGAGAACAGAGACGTGGAGTAGATGCTGTTAAGGGTGTCCGCAAATATGAGAGGAGAGTGAAGGAACTCACCTACCAGGTATGCCAGCTACATTGAAATTAATATATAAATCAAAGAATATCAGAAAAGACTACAGTCTGAGACAGAACCATTTTCATTACTTTAGACTGAAGAGGATAAGAAGAATGGTGCCAGACTCCAGGATCTTGTTGATAAGCTGCAGCTGAAGGTGAAGGCTTACAAGAGGCAGGCTGAGGAAGCGGTAAGTAGAAACAATGTAACAAAATCAGGTTGTTGCATCAATTTTGTACTTCTTATTTAAACAAAACATGAATGTTCCTACAGGAGGAGCAGGCCAACTCTTACCTGTCCAAGTGCAGGAAGGTTCAAAATGAGCTGGAGGAGGCTGAGGAACGTGCTGACATCGCTGAGACTCAGGTCAATAAGCTGAGGTCTAAGAGCCGTGATGGTGGCAAGGTAAGATCATCACTGTATAATGGTCTGTTCAAAAGCTGGGAGATTTACCACTTTGCAACTTGTCCAGGTGTACAAGGCATCTCAAACACACTATAAGCCCATTGACTCAGAAAGAAATTAAATGCAAACAAAAATGTTGGTTGGTTTAATCATTATCTTTTTTTTTACCTTCCCCAGGGAAAGGAGGCAGCTGAATAAGATGTAATGCTTCATTGTACATTTATAAATGCATGTCATAAAATATGACTTCTTGTTTATAGTAAATTATGAGCTGCAATAAAATATTATTACAAAGCATCTTTTTTGTGGGCCGTTTCACTAATTACTTCATTATTTTGACTTACAATTGGCCATTCACCACCATTTCACCAACTTTTTAACTTTAAACTGTCGATAATAATGAATATGAAAACAAAATTGTACAGATAAGCACAATTTTGGAATGGGCACTATGAAATATATTATAACAGAAAATGATCACTGAAATATGATATGTATATTCATCAGTTGTTTAATGAGTCAAAGTTGTGCCATGCAAAAGGTTTACTGTACATTTAAGAGTTGAAGTAACAATTCATACTGGCGAACAAACAACCCCAAAACAATTCCTGAAACTCAATAACCTTACTTTTGTCTTTCTGATTCACACTGGCACAAAAAAAATCCACCCATGTTAAATGGGGCGGGGATCCTTTAATGTGAGAAGAACAGGTCCCGTATCCATAAAGTATCTGCCTTATTATGTTATCCATTAATCAGTTTGACACTTGACGGTACAATCATTCACCATTACCGTATTGGTCCGAATATAAGACGACCCTGATTATAAGACGACCCCCGTTTTTCAACACAAACATCTTGAAAAAAAGATTTGCAGACCACATTTGCAGAACAAAGAACAAGATTAACATTGTGAATATTTTTAAATAACAGAGAAAATACAGGCCACATATTTAACTAAACTTAACTAAAATTCGCCAGATTTCTCCTCCGATGTCTCTCTATCCCTCACACACGTCCTCTGCCCCGCTGTGTTCGCTCTCGCTGTCATCGCTCCCCAGCTGCTCCGCTTCCAGCGGCTCCTCCCAAAGCGCGTTTTCTCTGACGTATTCAAAAACTCTCCGGTCAACCTCACTGAAACGACCACGGTAGGATTTGCGCTGACTGTTGGCATCTTTGAGACGTTGTTTTGGTGCTCGCCATCTTCTTACGTTACACTCCGTGACCCCGAACTTCTTGGCAGTTGTTACTTGACTCTGCCTTATTGACGACCATTATTTAAAAATTGGCATCATAGCTCCTCCGCTGTTGTTGATTGACCTGACCCACTTTTGAGCCACCTGTCTCTAAATGCCTGTCTTTAAACACCGGTAACGGTCTGGTTGTTAAGGACGCTGGACTACTTCTTCCCGGAACCAATTCCTGGCGCCACCTGCGGCCGCGAATGTGTATTGACATTTAAATGGAGAGGCGAAGAAGAGAAACTGCGCTCTGAATACTAGACCCCGAATATAAGACGACCCGACTTCTTCGGACCTATTTCGAGGGGGAAAAAGGCCGTCTTATATTCGGACCAATACGGGTAATTGATATTAGTTCACTCTGAAGTAAGCATTCACCCAGGGCTAATTAAAAGTTAACTAATTGCTCGTAACCATTCGCTAATGGTGTTCATGATGAATAAGGAATTTACGTAGTGTTTTTCATTGTTTCTACTTTTCAACAATCAAAAGTAGATTTTGCGTACAGTACATGTCATTTAACAGGTCAATGTTTTCAATGGCGATCTTCCAAACAAACTGCGACTCGGATTGAGGCACCAATTGTCCTACAAATGTTGTACAACTCGCTGTATTTCTCTACCTCAACTATCGACCGCACCTCGTCAATGATCGCATTGACCATCCAACCATCTCTTTTCCATACCATCCAACCATCTCTTTTCGATACCATCCAACCATCTATTTTCCATACCATCCAACCATCTCTTTTCCATACCAACCAACCATCTCTTTTCCATACCAACCAACCATCTCTTCAACCATACCAACCATACAACTCTTCAACCATCCAAATCAACCAACTCTTCAGCCACAAATGCTTATAATTAAATGATTAATCAGTAGTACCAATAACCACCACTTGACAGGCCACAAACTTCAACGCAATCAAAATAATAATTTAGAGGCCTATACTGACCATAATATCCAATAACAGTAACTAATAACCTGTTATCAGCTATAATGCCTCGACTCAGAACGGTGAGTAGCGTGATATATCCCCAAAAAGCACAGGAGGGATAACTATCAGAGCTGCCCCGTATCAAACTGGAAGTAGAAGTCCCTATCTAGCTACCAACTAGTCTTTGGTGTGCCCTCATGCAATTTGATTGCTAGCAACCCCAGCGTGTTCGAGACACCCAAAAACAAAAAAACAAACACAGCGATAAGCGCTCTACTCCTACACGGGGGTTCACTTAGCTCGTATCTAACCCACTCGCTTCAGTGACATAAACAAAACAATCCCATGACACTCACTGACCAGCCTAGGATCATAACCGTAACCAGGTCACCAGAAAGGAAGGAAAACTGCCACCAATCCTTCCCACAAGGTCTCCCTTGCTGCAATCCGCAAGCCAAACAAATCCATTAGTTAAATCAGTAGTAATGCAAACAATCAACAGGCCAACTCAATAACCCATATTCAAACAAACAAAAGATCAAAACTACCAATTAACCAAATATACAACCAAGCAAAACAATTAACCAATTACTCAAACACTGAGAGTCTCCCAACAATATCGGTCTCAAACTGTCTATACAGGCTATGGTAAGATATGAAAAAAAAAACATACCAAATCCTATCCCGGACGAGCCCCCAATGTGTTATGACCGCATGGCTCAAGCATGACATAACAAATAGGGAGACACGCAGTGAACATGTTTCTGTATATTTATTCAAAATATAAGCCCCAACAAGGAAATTAAGTGTCAGTGTAGATGGCAGCTTAACTATGTGTTGTGTATTATGGACTGGTGTAGTGAGAATGTGCAACATAACCAAAATAAAGAAGAAGAGGGTTTGGCAACAGCAGCTGCTGTCACCCAGGCAGCGAGAGAGCGAAAGGCTGGATGTCTTCCTCCTTGTATAGGCCAATCAGGCCAATCAAGCCAATCAGGTGCACCTGCTGCAAAAAGGGAAGAGCCAAACGGCCCAAGTGGGAAAACAGCGCCTCCCCCACCACAGGTCTGCCATGCTGAGAGTTACCAGGGGGACGTAACACCCACTCCACAGTATACCCCGAGGCAAATCAACTATAACGCCAGACGGTCGATGTAAAAGTCTGTGTTGATAGAATAATGTTAGAAATAAAACCAACCTTGCATTGCATTGCATTTTGAGGGACTTGCTGTGTCTCAGCAGCAGTGTTATATTCCTGGTAGCAGGCTACGGCAGCGGCAGACTGATACTTAGGTTAAAGTCTGTTGCTGCTGAGAAAGCAGTCCGTCAAAATCCGATGATTCATGCGATGCGAGGTTAGTTTTATTTCTAACATTATTATATCAACACAGACAATTACATCTATAGTCTGGCGTTATAATTGATTTACCTCGGGTGTACTGTGGAGTGGGTAAGACTGTTTTATTTGCAGGCTAGTATAGCCCGTTGCCGTGCGCTGCCTAGCACAAGCGAACTCTGCACCTAGAAGGACTGAATGAAATGTGTTCAACTGTCTCCAATGATGAAGAACAAGGCATGTCATAAAATATGACTTCTTGTTCATTGTAAATCATGAGCTGCAATAAAATATTATTAAAAAGCAGTTTTTTTGTTGGTAGTTTCACTAATTACTATATTATTTTGAGTAACAATGGGCCGTTCAGCACCATTTAACCAACTTTTGAATTTGAATCGAATCAGTCAACATTAATGAAACCCGTATGAAGGAACTCGTACAGAATTGTACAAATATGCACAACTCTGGAATGGGTACTACAAAATATATTAAAACAGAAAATGATCACTTAAATATTATATGTACATTCATTAGTTCTTAAATTAGTCAAATTTGTGCCGTGTACAAGGTTTACATTTAAGAGCTGAGGTAACAATTCGGTAACCTTTCCTTTTACAGTCCTCTAATTACTAGGTATTGACCTGGTTATTATATTGCAAATTATAGATAATATTGTGTAATTACCATTGGTAATGAGAAGATAAATACAGAGGAAATACAGCTGAAGTACTAAGAAAAACCTCCAATATTACCCATCAATTGAACTAAGTACCATGTAGTTGTAACTGTTTTAGATGGGTAATAACTCAGATATAATTGTGTACTTCCTAGGAAAGTAGTTCTTAGAGGAAGTAAACTGGGTGAATTGTTTTACTTGGTAACGTTGCAGAACATATATGGTACAAGTTGCAGTTAACTGCATGGACAATGGAATGGAATTTGTCAAAAACACACGTGTGTGCATAGATCGTTCAATCATTGGACAAGACGGTCGGGGGCGGGGTAACGCGGGGGGCTGCATAAAAAAAAGTAAACAAAGAAAACAAGCTATGGAGATTATGGAGATTCAGCGTGTTGCCCTTGTTGTGTTTATACTGATTGGTTTCATACAGTTACAAACATTTACAGTACTTTTGGAGCATCAGAGGCGCAACGTAGATTTTTATGATGTTATGCTATCCTCTGACCGCTCGAGCGCCTTCTCCCCCATCCATGTACTGAATGTAATAAATGCATCAGAATTTTGTGTTCTCCAACATAGGCTACTTTATATGTTGCCGTCTGCCCAAATATCCAAAACACATTTTGTCTTCTCTTCGCTCCATGTTGAGCCACGACTCATTTTTAACGGGTCTAATAACGTGACGTTGATCTTTGAATTTACCGCAAATCAAACAATATAAATAAGCAGCAATGGGAGCCTGTTGCGTCCAAAAAGGTATGTTATTTTTTGAACTGGGTCGGACCGAGCGCGGCCGTTTTCACATCTCAAGCGAACCGCTAGAGGGTTTGTTTGGAAGCGAACCGAGACCACCTCTCCGGCTGGGTCTCCGACCGGTTGTTTGGGCTTCACACAAGCCAAAAAGGTCCGCACCAGCGATTTTTTCTGTTTGGTTCGAACCAAACAAGGCAGGTGTGAATACGCCCTAAGACACATTTATCAATTAAATTCAAATTGGTTCCAAATGGGCCTTGTAGAATGTTGGCGTATTTTGGTGTATCTCTGTGTTCACATTTCTTAGTTTAGGAACAGGCAAGTGCCTCTCCTACTGATACGAGTTGTTATTTCCGCCATTCCGCCATTTGTGATGTCCCAACAAGTACGAACTAACCCGGTCATCTGGGACATAGCCAGGGCAATAAACCTATAACCCTTAGATGAGGTCTAATATACTATACAGATCTCACCGTGTTACAACCACTGCAATATGCAGTAACCACTGCAATATGCAGTGGACTATACTAATGTAGACTTTATAAAGCCTTCATTTGGCAAAACATTTGTTGCATATCTTTTTAATATTTGTTCCCTGAGGGCAGAGTATTGTGTTGTCCAAGAGGCAAGGGGCCTCTAACATGGGATCATTTAATGTCTGATTGACTGTGGACGAGTCCTACGAGTGGTGATGTCAGGGTGTGTGTGTTTCCTGTGTTTCCCTCCTGTGTTGATTACTGTTCCCTCCCCTAATGTGTCTCAGCTGTTCCTCGTTGTGTTTGTTATTTAAGCCCTCGTCTTTCCTTTGTTCCTTGGGCTGTCATTGTGGTGGCCTGTGGTGGCCTGTGGTGGCCTGTGGTGGCCTGTGGTGGCCTGTGGTGGCCTGTGGTGGCCTGTGGTGGCCTGTGGTGGCCTGTGGTGGCCTGTGGTGGCCTGTGGTGGCCTGTGGTGGCCTGTGGTGGCCTGTGGTGGCCTGTGGTGGCTAGTCCTGCGTGTTCCCGAGTTCCCTGTTGTCTCCCGAGTTCCCTGATTCCTGTGCCTTAGCCTTTAGGCCTGATTAAAGTGCCGTTTCCTGAAACCGTCTGCGTCTGGGTCCTACCTGCCTGCCTGCACCCGCTAGCAGCCCTTAACAGAATGACCGCACCAACAATGGACCCAGCGGACGATCAAGTTAGCCGTGAGTGGGAGGATTTATTTATTATGAAGGCAGTACATCGCTGGGAGAGTTTGGGGTACCACCCGGTTCCTGAGTGGGAGGATTTATTTATTTTGAAGGCAATAGATCGCTGGGAGAGTTTGGGGTACCACCCGGTTCCTCCTGGCACTCCAGCTTCCGCATTGACTCCGGTCCCCGAGCCCTGTCCGGTTCCTGAGCCCACTCCTAGCCTTCCAGAGGGGGACCGGCCTCTTCGCCTGCTTGAGGTGGTCTGCCCTCCGCTCCTGCCTGAGGGGGCCCACCCCCTGCTCCTTCCAGAGGGGGACCGGCCTCTGCTCCTGCCGGAGGGGGTCCGCCCTCCAGACCGTCCAGGGGAGGCACGCCCCCTGCTCCTGCCTGTGGGGGCCCTCCTCCACTCCTTCCCGAGGGGGGTTCCCCTTCAAGGCCTTCCACCGGAGGGGACCCGCCCTCTACCTGGCCTGCCTCCTGAGGGGACCCGCCCTCTACCTGGCCTGCCTCCTGTGGGGACCCGCCCTCTACCTGGCCTTCCTCCTGTGGGGACCCGCCCTCTGCCTGGCCTTCCACCAGAGGGGACCCGCCCTCTACCTGGCCTGCCTCCTGAGGGGACCCACCCTCTACCTGGCCTTCCTGAGGGGACCCGCCCTCGACCAGGCCTTCCTCTAGAGGGGATCCGCCCTCTACCTCTCCTTCCTCCTGAGGGACTGAGCCCTCATCGTCCTTGCCGCCGGCCTCCTGAAGGGTTCCGCCTTCCCTCTGCCTCTGCTTGCCCCCCAGGCCGTCCGCCTGAGGCTCCCTGCCATGCCCTGGGGCAGTTTTCTGGCCGCCCGCCTGACGTCCCTCGGCTCTGCCCCAGTCCATTTATTTTTTTTTGATTCCCCCCTCCTGGCGCCCCTCCACCCACCCGTTTTGGGTTTGACTTTCTTTGTTTTTTTGCTTGTCGTGGGTCGCCTGGGAGTCGACCCTTAAGGGGGGGGGTACTGTCAGGGTGTGTGCGTTTCCTGTGTTTCCCTCCTGTGTTGATTACTGTTCCCTCCCCTAATGTGTCTCAGCTGTTCCTCGTTGTGTTTGTTATTTAAGCCCTCGTCTTTCCTTTGTTCCTTGGGCTGTCATTGTGGTTGCTTGTGGTTAGTTGTGGTTGTCTGTGGTTGTTTGTGGTGGCTAGTCCTGCGTGTTCCCGAGTATCCTGTTGTCTCCCGAGTTCCCTGATTCCTGTGCCTTAGCCTTTAGGCCTGATTTAAAGTGCCGTTTCCTGAAACCGTCTGCGTCCTACCTGCCTGCCTGCACCCGCAGCCTTCTTTAACAGGTGAGATCAGTTTCCAGACATGTTTATGATCTCGCTACAGCTGCTTAATTTGTTTAGATCAAATTGTGTTTTCAATGAGTCTGAATGTTCTGAGCCATGAGACTAAATCAAAACCCAATTTAATACAAACAAAGTGGGGCGAAAGATTGTTGAATTTATTTAATATTGATAATACATGAATATATTAATACCAATAACAATAATTAGACAACACTAGTGTATCCAAAGTCTATCTAAGATGTTACCAGATTTTGATGTAGTCTTTTCCAGACTTTATAGCTAAATTAAATTGGAAATTGTTCTTGCTAAAAATATTGATGAGGACTTCTCACAGATGTGAATATTCACAATGGGACTGCACTGTTGTAATAAAATGTTTGTAGGAAATGTGTCCTATGATTTCATAGGACGCATTAAATTGAAACTAAATCGTATGCATTTGTGAACTGAGTATTTATAATTTTGTTGTTTATTACCTAAATGTAAATGATTGACTGAGTTCAACAAGCTGAGAGTTAAGATCTGTGATGGTGGCAAGTTAAGTTTCCAAAACCATTACAATTCTAATAAAAGAAAAAGCTAATGGTTTCAACAAACACCTTTATTTTTTTTCATTCCCCAGGTTAAGGTCCCTGCTGAAGATTCACAAAGTTGTATTTGTCAAATACAGTGTATGTAGTGAAATGTAATGTGTAGTGAAATGTGTGACATGCTGGCTCCATGCATGCAACATGAACCGGGGAGACCACGCTATTTTCACAATAATTAATTTATTATATGATAAACATAACAATAAGAAGTGTGGTGCAAGTCAGTATAAATGCAAGTAACCAAAAAGGTAATGTAAATATCAGTCCATGTGAATACAAAGGAAGACAAAGGAAAACCAATGCTGGGAGGAGGGAGAAGCCTCGTCTGCTGTCTGGGCAGGCTCTTTATACTGCCACCGGTCCATCCCACACCTGCTGACAATCTCCTAATCAGGAGGGAGAGAACACAGGCATACACAGCAGGGGCGGGGTCAAAGACCCAACTGGGTCGTCACATCCCCCCCCTTAAAACAGAAGCCCACCTAAATGGGATTCTGTTCCAAAGAAACAACCACATAAAATAATCGATCAAAATTAAAACAACCAATCAATCCAAAACATCAAAACCCAACTACCACCAGTTATCTCCCCCCAAGACTCCTGTCCCACAGCAAAACCGGGCCCGGAAAAGCACTTTAAGAGGGACAGGGAAGGAGAGAAATAACCCCATGCCTATATGTATGAAACCAACCACCTACTCCCTCAACTCCGGAGCGCGGGACAAAGCATCTGCCATAAAGTTGTCCACGCCCCGTATGTGGCGAATCTGAATATTGTAGGGCTGCTGCAGGTGAGCGGCCCGCTCTCAGACACTCTTCCTCCGGTCTGCCAACAGTGACTCCATCTGGTCTGCCAGGAGAGTGTGCAGCTCCAGCTCCAACAAGTTGATCTCCACCACCTTCTCCTGGAGACACTCCACCAGGTTGTTGGTGTACTGGGTCATGGCCCTGTAGAAGCGGAGCCGCTTGTCCGAGGCGCTGCCCTCCAGGTTCAGCGCACCGAAAAGCCAACCAATTGAACACAGGTGTAACAAATTTCCCACCAGACCGGAGCAGCCCCGCATCTAACTGTAGAACACAGCCCTACCTACTTCTAAGCTAGTCTTCGGTGTGCCCATAGCAATTTGGTTACAAGCAACCCCAGCGCGTCCGACACACCAAAAATAACAAACCAAAAACAACAAAGGCAAAACAATAAACAGCGGTAAGCGCTCTACTCCTAACGCGAGGACAATCAGTTGCTCCAGCAGATCTAATCTACCAGCCTTCCATGGTAACCGCCACACCTGCACCCAATTGAAGCTACACCTAGCCTCCTAATTGGCTCTACTCCTCCCCAGCAAATCAAACAAAGCAATCCATATCAACCAAATAACCAATTAATCCAAAATCTCAATTTATCATCTAACCAACTCAACTAATTTAGCGCGGGTCTCCCCCAATTCCATTTAATGCCACTGCCCAGGCAATTCCTACCCGTCAGTACAAACAAAAAGCCAATTTGACAAAAATTGCCAATCCAAAACAAGGAGGAAAATTTCCTTTACCTTACCCACTTCCAGAAACAGATCTCGGACGAGCCCCCATATGTGACATGCTGGCTCCATGCATGCAACATGAACCGGGGAGACCACGCTATTTTCACAATAATAAGTAATTTATTATATGATAAACATAACAATAAGAAGTGTGGTGCAAGTCAGTATAAATGTAAGTAACCAAAAAGGTAATGTAAATATCAGTCCATGTGAATACAAAGGAAGACCAATGCTGGGAGGAGGGAGAAGCCTCGTCTGCTGTCTGGGCAGGCTCTTTATACTGCCACCGGTCCATCCCACACCTGCCGACAATCTCCTAATCAGGAGGGAGAGAAACACAGGCATACACAGCAGGGGCGGGGTCAAAGACCCAACTGGGTCGTCACAAATGTAATGTGATGGTGATCCCTTATGATCCTGCAAGCTCTGGTCCTACATCTCCTGGTCTACAGGAGGTATAACACAATATAAATTTGAATAAGATGGATATTTTGCCATAGAACATATTAACATACATCAATGTCATAAACAATATATATGTCAATGTTTGTTTTTTTCAGTTTGTCATTTATTTCGAATTTCAAATTATCTTATTTGAATAAAGATGGACTAACCAATTCAAGCTACAAAATACTGTTCCTAAGTGATTAATCTTGTTACCATCCTTTGAAATAAGGATGGTTGCTGCATACTTATATATTCATTACTACCGTCGTTGGCTGAAACAGAGGTCAAAATGTATGAAAGATAATTATGCCTTCATTATCAATCAGCTAACACTGAAATAGGTATTCTGAAATAATTAATTTTAATCCACAGCTAAATACAGAAATAGTTTTAGGACAAAGTATATATATATATATATATATATATATATATATATATATATATATATGTATGCATTTAAATTTGCATTTATACACTATAATATACTGTGTAAGTAATGGTACGTAGCCAATTTATAATTTACACTTCACACTTAATAATTCATATTGTTTATACTGTCTGTTTTAATAAAGTTATCTACTCTCTCCCTGTCTGAGCCTGTCTATCATATCAGGGGCGTTGTGCTCTGCTTTCTATGACATGGAGAAACTAAGGAAATATATTGACTATCAATTAGGCTCAACCGTGCAACATTTATATCAGGGTTCTCCCCAAACCATTTAGCCTAAAGTTGCACTGTGCCACCATACCCCTTCCAGCGCCACTGTGCTACATCCTTTTTTTCCATTTAATTTCTGAGACGGTTTAATTGGTTAAAAAAGGAATATGAATTGAGTCTCTTTAGGATCAGCTCTTGGTCTGAGTCGGACTCATTTGACGCGGTGCGACACAGCGCACAGTGGCTCGTCTGGTGTGTTACGTCTGCTTTGAGTTCTTTAGTAGAAAGAGAATGCACATCAGATTATCCCAGTTAAATACAATGGCTGTTGGCATTGTATTTAACTGTGGCACGTGAAACAGATGTTCCTGTTAAGAAAGACACCTTTGAATGGGCTAGCCTTCTTCAAATTATCATTGAACTAAAAAGGTGTTTTTTACATTGTGCAAAGGTAATTGTTAATTTATTTGTTTTTGTTTGTTCTACATATACATTTTCACAATAGTAAAGAGTATATCATAGGGATTAGAGAATGCTATTTAAGTGCCACAGGAAAAGCAGGCCTTCTTTGGAGGCTAATGATAGTGGTGGGCCTCCTGTCAACACATGTTTGGAAAGTACAAGCAGTTACTCCATGTTAAAAAGCCACACAAAGCTCTTTATGACATGCAGAATCCTGTTTCTTACATTCTGCCACTAGGTCAATCACTTCCTAAGGTTTACACATAAATACCAGTTACATAATTTTATGAAACTTGCATAACTAAACATAACCACAGTTAGTTAATTGCCAGTCTAGTCTATCGACAAGACTGTAACACAAAGTGATGAGCATTCGAAAATGAAATATATATGCAGCACTACACCCATGTTAATATTGTGTTTCATAAATAGTCTGGTTGGTAGTAAGCACTAGGCATGCCTTAAGTTCTTAAGTTCTAAAACTATGCATTTGTTTACATTATTGTATTATTCATACATTTTGAGCTCAAAGTGTAATGTGAATTAAAGATTGTTAAATATTAATTTGTCGAAAACTATCAGTGACATTCTGGATTTGCTTTATCCTCAAAGGTAAAAAATCTGTACACATAAAACTGTGCTGTGCTGTGTGCTATAATTTAAGACAGAATAAGCAATGCATTAGAATTCATACTCATGTACACATGTAAATAGTAAGTACGTCGGTAATAAACCCCATGTGAAATATAAACCAAAGCTATAAGAGGGTTTACCCCTCATGCCCATATTGAGTGTTGGCTTACCCTGCGGGCTAGTATATAAGAGGACCCAGAGGGATGAACAGCTCTCAGGGCAGTTGAGGAAGTAACAGCTAGTGGTAAGTCAGAATGTAGATAAAACTCTCATGCATTAAAACTTGAATGCTCTGTTTGACATTCACTTAATATTTTTGTGTAATTTAGAGATTATTATAATTATGAAAAAAGTATCTTATCACCAATTGAGCAAAAACTCAATAGATGAGGTTGTTTGATAGATCCATTAATTGTATTTGTTTATTTAGTCTGTAAATGTAAAGCTATATGGCATGGCGTACAAGTAAAGGTCCTTTTATATTGAATGTGATTGGTCGTCACGTCTTTTATCACAGCAATAAATAATAACAAATCATTGAGCTGAATGGGACTATACCGTCTCCTATCCCGGAAAAGGGCTTTAAATGTACGAGCACCAGGATCACATTTTCATTCTACGAATCAGATTACCCGATCAGAGTCGGGTAACTTTTTTCATGGTCACCATGGACAATGTACATGTTGTGGGATATGTTATAGGTAGCAGGTTTTAAATTTTTTTCTTATTGGATCCAAAGTGGTAAACTGCATTCATAGACACATAATTATAGCTATCGGTTTTATGTATTGATCATTTATCTCCATAGCAGTCTGCGCTACAAGCAAATGTTTCCTTGCACTACGGCATGTGACTATAGGTTGCTTTCGATAAAATTATTCTTATTTCAATGGGATTATACAGTTATTTAAACATACTCATGAATGTTATAGTCCATTTCCGTTCGAAGAGTTGCCACTAAATCCTACACACTGGACCTTTAAACAAATAAAACCAATTGACCACATGCATTGAATGACCAATGCATGTCATGCAGTGTGATTGTAATTTAAGAAATACGAACCAGCATTTACAATACACTGCACCTTCTGATGATGCTACAAATTTCCTCTGTCATATGAAATTGTGCAAATAACATGTCTTTCGATTTAAAGGCTGACACTTGAAGATTTCTCATTGGTAAGAAGAACAAGGTAAGAGTTATTTGACCAAAGCCATACCGATCTGTATAAAAACCATTTGAGCATATGAGATACATCAAAACATTTTATTTTCACAGTAAGCGGCCACCATGAGTACGGACGCGGAGATGGCCATATATGGCAAGGCTGCGATTTACCTCCGTAAGCCAGAAAAGGAGAGGCTTGAGGCCCAGAGCACGCCCTTTGATGCCAAGAGTGCTGCATATGTGGCTGATGCTAAGGAGCTGTACGTCAAGTGTACCATCATTAAGAAGGAGGCTGGCAAAACCACAGTGAAAGTGTTGGCTACGGAAGAGGTATGCTGCTTGTGATTTATTGCTATGCAGAAAATAGTTTGAAACGTTTAAAGGTAAAAAATGAAACGAAACAAAAGATGGGGTGCCTTTTTTTTTAGGAGAGAACAGTCAAGGATGATGATGTCACACCCATGAACCCTCCCAAGTACGACAAAATTGAGGACATGGCCATGATGACCCATCTCAATGAAGCCTCTGTGTTGTATAACCTCAAAGAGCGTTATGCAGCATGGATGATCTACGTAAGATATTTTACCAACTAAATGAAGTAAAATAATATCCAATGATATCCCAGATCATATTAATGATCATGTCTGAACGATTTCCTTCAGACCTACTCTGGGCTGTTCTGTGCCACTGTAAACCCGTACAAGTGGCTCCCAGTGTACGATCAGGAGGTTGTCAATGCCTACAGAGGCAAGAAGCGTATGGAGGCACCACCCCATATCTTCTCTGTCTCTGACAATGCCATCCAGAACATGCTCACTGGTATGTACAAGAAAGTCGGGCAAAAATAAATGTTATGATGTATGGTCAACATTTTTGGATAAATGTAATACTTTGAATGTTTTTTTTTGCAGATCGGCAGAATCAGTCTGTCTTGATCACGTAAGTTTAAACCTGATGGTGTTGAGTTGGATGATTCAACATTACGTTGAATCATCAACATTAAGTAAAATATGACCTCACAAAAATTTCATGAAGAATCAGACAATGGAAAAAAACTCTAAATTACCTCATTTTCATACCCAGTGGAGAATCCGGTGCTGGAAAGACTGTGAACACCAAACGTGTCATCCAGTACTTTGCTACCATCGCAGTGGCTTCTGACAAGAAGAAGGACCAAGCCCCTGGAAAGATTCAGGTATGCTTTAAAAAAAAAATATATATATATATATATATATATATATATTAGGGATGGGCGTGAGGAATCGATTACTCGAGTACTGCTCGTTACAAATGAACTCGGTTGGTGGACAGGCAAACTCGAGTTTGCATAAACACACACAAAGTTTTCTGAAGCAAATGTATACATTTTCTGTGCGGCGCCATTAACGCATGCCGTGGGCACAAAGCAAATGAAATGTATCAAATTCCTGTGTGGCGCGTGCCGTGCCGTGTGCAGGCACGCCAGAATTCAAAAAGTTAAGAGATGGCGGTAAAAGCAAAGCGCAATAAGCGTAATCGATTCCTCACGCCCATCCCTAATATATATACATATATACATTTAAAAAAAAAACATGACAGACATGACACACACAAAGGATGTAGGATGACCTGAGAACTGAGGATCAATACTGGAACTTCATCATAGGGGTCACTGGAGGACCAGATTATTGCAGCCAATCCCCTGCTGGAGGCCTACGGTAATGCCAAGACTGTGAGAAATGACAACTCATCTCGTTTCGTAAGTACAAACTTAGTATGTCAAACAAATTAAATGACATACTTGATCTTTGAAAAAAAACTGAAATGAGGCTTTTCTACAGGGTAAATTCATCAGAATCCATTTCGGTGCAACTGGTAAACTGGCCAGTGCTGACATTGAGACGTGTAAGTATCTTGTATCCAAATAACAACAAATTAACTCTCATTATTGGGGGTCTCATAATGGGTTTTGATCTCTTAATGTGAATCAAAACATAATAATAATATTTTAAAACCATGAAGATCTGCTGGAGAAATCCCGAGTGACATTCCAGCTTCCCGATGAGAGAGGCTATCACATCTTCTTTCAGATGATGACCAACCACAAACCTGAGATTATTGGTAAGATTAGTAGTGAGAAATAAATGTTGCAGTAAGATGTATTGTTATATAGGGTTGCCTTTAACTTATCATTCAGGATTCTGAAGTAGAAAAATAACAATTAGAATCATTAAAGTGACCATTTTCTATTTTCTGCAGAAATGTGCCTCATCACCACCAACCCCTACGACTTCCCCATGTGCAGTCAGGGTCATATCACTGTGGCCAGCATTAATGACAAAGAGGAGCTGGATGCTACTGATGTGAGTCAATGTTTACAACTACCTTAGGTAGGTATTTTAATCTGCAAGGACTAACCGGGACCAGAAAACTATGAGGACTTTAACTCAGTGTTACAGCCTGCGGAATCTACTCAGAATGGTTTCAGCCCGATCTCAGTGCGCTCTGCTCTGTCCGCGTACAGCAGAATCAGGAAATCTCTGTACAGTACAAACCAAGGTAGAGTTAATAGAGACTCTTTGAATACTCTTTGAATTTAATTTCATATTATATACTTTATTTTCCTACAGGATGCTATTGATATTTTGGGTTTCAATGGTGAGGAGAAGAATGCCATCTACAAGTTCACGGGTGCTGTGCTTCACCACGGTAACTTGAAGTTCAAGCAGAAGCAGCGTGAGGAGCAGGCTGAGCCTGACGGCACTGAGGGTGAGTTAAAAATGTTTTAAAACAACCACTGAACATTTCCAAAGTCCAGGTTTGCTGTCATTAAATGTATTCACTATCTGTACGAATTTGTCATCATTCTTTCTTTCATATGAAAAATGCAGAGGCCGACAAAATCTCCTACCTGCTTGGTCTCAACTCTGCTGACATGCTCAAGGGTTTGTGCTACCCCAGAGTGAAGGTCGGAAATGAGTTTGTCACTAAGGGACAGACAGTACCTCAGGTATGGAAATACCAAGGAATACCTTTCAAAAAGTAATTGCAATAGTTGTAATTTGTATGTATATCTAATCTTCCACCACGCTCTAGGTATACAACTCAGTGAGTGCCCTGGGCAAGTCTATCTATGAGAGGATGTTCTTGTGGATGGTCATCCGTATCAACCAGATGCTGGACACCAAGCAATCAAGATCATCCTATATTGGGGTGCTGGATATTGCTGGTTTTGAGATCTTTGATGTAAGATTCAATTTCTTATCACAACAATTTCCCTGGCTAAAAGCAGTGTCTACGTGAACGTTCTCTAAACTAATGTTCTCTATCAGTACAACAGTATGGAGCAGCTGTGCATCAACTTCACCAATGAGAAACTGCAACAGTTCTTCAACCACACCATGTTCGTCCTGGAGCAAGAGGAGTACAAGAAGGAGGGCATTATCTGGGAGTTCATTGACTTCGGTATGGACTTGGCTGCCTGCATTGAGCTTATTGAGAAGGTAAACATGACTTATATAACTAAATATCACAATTCTAAGTCTGATTCAAAACTATCTTATCGTAATGTTTCCTAATATGTTTTTCTGCATAGCCAATGGGCATCTTCTCCATTCTTGAAGAAGAGTGCATGTTCCCCAAAGCCTCAGACACTTCCTTCAAGAACAAGCTGTATGAACAGCATCTTGGCAAAAACAAAGCATTTGAGAAGCCCAAGCCGGGGAAGGGCAAGGTTGAAGCTGACTTCGCCATGGTGCACTATGCTGGTACCGTGGGCTACAGCGTCGCGGGCTGGCTGGACAAGAACAAGGATCCCCTGAATGACTCTGTTATTGGACTGTACCAGAAGTCCTCAAACAAACTGATGCCTGTCCTGTACCCCGCTGTAGTGGAAGGTACATATTCATACCATGTCATCATAGTTAAAAACTGTTGACCCATTATATTGTAATACCCATTTATTTTGAAGCCATTTATTGCCTCTATTTTATAAACAAAAACGGGAACATTTTTACTAATTAACAATAATCTAAAACAGAGGTCGGGGGTGCAAAGAAGGGAGGCAAGAAGAAGGGTGGCTCCATGCAGACTGTGTCATCACAATTCAGGGTAAGGTTAAACAAGCAATTACATGTAGAAATACATGTAATTTGATGCCATATTTCATATGTATTCTCTGAATTTGTTCTTTATCAGTTAATTTGTATATATTTCATATTTTATTCTGTGATGTGTCTTTAGGATAACTTGGGCAAACTGATGACCAACCTGAGGAGCACCCATCCTCACTTTGTGCGTTGTCTCATTCCCAATGAAATTAAACTACCAGGTAATATTTCTTCAAATAATCTCTACATTCGAGGTTGATGTTTTAGTAGGATATAGCAAAATGAATGTCATATTTTAAAAGTAAAAAATCTATAACACTTCACAGGAATGATGGAGAACCACCTGGTTATCCACCAGCTGAGATGTAACGGTGTGCTGGAGGGCATCAGAATCTGCAGAAAGGGCTTTCCCAGCAGAATCATCTATGCTGACTTCAAGCAGAGGTATTACCTAATTGACAGAACAATTCTATTGTCACGATAATACAATTCCTTTGCCTACATATTTAAAACTTGTTTATATACACCTTTCTTTTAAACACTTAACATACTCACTCCTATAGATACAAAGTACTGAATGCCAGTGTCATTCCTGATGGACAGTTCATTGACAACAAGAAGGCTTCTGAGAAGCTGCTTGGATCCATTGATGTGCCTCACGACGAGTACAAATTTGGACACACCAAGGTCTGTTTATTGTTGTCAAAAATTAAATATTTACCGGATACTTCCCTGATACTGAAAGATAGTCTCTGACAAGATGTCTTTCTTACATTAAGGTGTTCTTCAAAGCTGGTCTTCTGGGTACTCTTGAGGAGATGCGAGATGAGAAGCTGGCATCTTTGGTCGGAATGATTCAGGCTCTCTCTCGGGGTTACCTCATGAGGAAGGAATATGTGAAAATGACAGCTACAAGGTATGTTTCAAAAGATTGATACATAAGAAGTTTTGCTATTTTGTCAAATCAAAAATGTTGCATTAAAATGGACTGCCTTTTCGCCACAGGGAAGCTGTTTACACTATTCAGTACAACATCCGCTCATTCATGAATGTCAAAACCTGGCCATGGATGAAGGTGTACTACAAGATCAAGCCTCTTCTGAAGAGTGCTGAAACGGAGAAGGAGCTCTCTGCAATGAAGGAGAACTATGAGAAGATGAAGACAGACCTGGCCACTGCGCTGGCCAAGAAGAAGGAACTTGAGGAAAAGATGGTTTCTCTACTGCAGGAGAAGAATGATCTTGCGCTGCAAGTGGCCTCTGTAAGTAAAAATGTTTATCCGTCTCAACATGTACACACAATGAGATACATGTGATATTTGATATGACTGATATGATGACACATTTTAAACAGGAAGGAGATAATCTGAATGATGCTGAAGAGAGGTGTGAGGGACTCATCAAGAGTAAGATCCAGCTGGAGGCTAAACTCAAGGAGACAACCGAGAGACTAGAGGATGAAGAGGAAATGAATGCTGAGTTGACTGCCAAGAAGAGGAAACTGGAGGATGAATGCTCTGAGCTCAAGAAGGACATTGATGACCTGGAGCTTACCTTGGCCAAAGTGGAGAAGGAGAAACATGCCACTGAGAACAAGGTTTGCAAAGATTCTTTGAAAGGAGATTAAATAAAATACAAATAAGCATGTTCCACGCATTACACATAATTTTGTTTTGTTTAGGTGAAGAACCTTACAGAGGAGATGGCCTCTCAGGATGAGAGCGTTGCTAAGCTATCAAAGGAGAAGAAAGCCCTCCAAGAGGCACATCAGCAGACTCTTGATGACCTACAGGCAGAGGAAGACAAAGTGAACACTCTGACCAAGGCCAAGACCAAGCTTGAACAGCAAGTGGATGATGTGAGGTTCCTTTCTAACCCTCCTTTCTGACATTAGAAAAAACATGGTTATTCTTTTGAAATGCAGTCAAATAAAATATAATTTTTAATTGCAGCTTGAAGGTTCTCTGGAACAAGAGAAAAAACTCCGTATGGACCTTGAGAGAGCCAAGCGAAAGCTTGAGGGTGACCTGAAATTGGCTCAGGAATCAATAATGGATCTGGAAAATGACAAACAGCAGTCTGATGAGAAACTCAAAAAGTAATGTGATTGAACAAAAATCGTGCTTTTGATTAGAAAGATTCACAGGAAGTATGTTAATAAGTTATGTGGTATTGTTTCATCATCAGGAAAGACTTTGAGACCAGTCAGCTTCTAAGCAAGATTGAGGATGAGCAGTCCCTGGGTGCTCAGCTTCAAAAGAAGATCAAGGAGCTTCAGGTAAGACAATATATATGACAATCCCACATGAATGTTTCATAAATATTAGTACATTCTTACAAAGTATTATGTGTTCCTTACTTATTAGGCCCGTATTGAAGAGCTGGAGGAGGAAATTGAGGCTGAGCGTGCTGCTCGTGCCAAGGTTGAGAAGCAGAGAGCTGATCTCTCCAGAGAACTTGAAGAGATCAGTGAGAGGCTTGAGGAGGCTGGTGGAGCCACTTCTGCTCAGATTGAGATGAACAAGAAGCGTGAGGCTGAGTTCCAGAAGCTGCGTCGTGACCTTGAGGAGTCCACCCTGCAGCATGAAGCCACTGCTGCTGCTCTGCGTAAGAAGCAGGCTGACAGTGTAGCAGAGCTGGGAGAGCAGATTGATAACCTCCAGCGTGTCAAGCAGAAGCTTGAGAAGGAGAAGAGCGAGTACAAGATGGAGATTGACGACCTCTCAAGCAACATGGAAGCAGTTGCAAAGGCCAAGGTGAATTATCTTTCAAATTAAATATACCATATTATAATTAATACTATATAATCTGTATAAGAAACCACTTGTGCTAACAAGTAAAACGTTGTATCACCAGGGAAATCTGGAGAAGATGTGCCGTACCCTGGAGGACCAGCTGAGTGAAATCAAGGCCAAGAGTGATGAGAACAGTCGCCAGATCAATGACATCAGTGCTCAGAGAGCAAGGCTGTTGACAGAGAATGGTAAGTATTCACAATTACTTAAAGAAAAACCTGCATATTAGAATAGCCCTAATGATAACCATAAATAACCTTAACACTAACCACCAATAAATGCAACCCAACCTTATTCATATATTTAGGGGGAAAATGTGGTATTGCTATATTATATAGCTAACAATTTATGTCATCACCTAGGTGAGTTTGGTCGTCAGCTCGAGGAGAAAGAGGGTCTCGTCTCCCAGCTTACCAGAGGCAAGCAGGCCTTTACTCAGCAGATTGAGGAGCTGAAGAGGCTCAATGAGGAGGAAGTCAAGGTAAACCATCATTTTTATTCATTTAATTTCATGATTTCATTATGTCATTGCAGATTTTACATTTCTGTATATTTAGATGTGTGAATTTATTGAGACAATCACCTTTTGCAGGCCAAGAATGCTCTTGCTCATGGTGTGCAATCAGCTCGCCATGACTGTGACCTTCTGAGGGAGCAGTTTGAGGAGGAGCAGGAGGCCAAGGCTGAGCTGCAGCGTGGAATGTCCAAGGCCAACGGTGAGGTGGCTCAGTGGAGGACAAAGTATGAAACTGATGCTATCCAGCGCACTGAGGAGCTAGAGGAGTCCAAGTGAGTCAAATACTTAATATCTTATCTAAAGTACACGTTCTATTTGATGAATGTCCACAAATTAAACCATGTGATACTTTAACAGGAAAAAGCTTGCCCAGCGCCTTCAGGAGGCTGAGGAACAGATTGAGGCAGTGAACTCAAAATGTGCCTCTCTGGAGAAGACCAAACAGAGACTCCAGGGTGAGGTGGAGGATCTCATGATTGATGTGGAGAGGGCCAACGGACTGGCTGCCAACCTTGACAAGAAGCAGAGGAACTTTGACAAGGTGTTTTGTCATTCATTGAGATGGCCGTTTAAATTGTTTTATCCTTTTATTATTCTTCAAGTGATTAACAGCTTTATTGACAATATTGTGCAGGTTTTGGCTGACTGGAAGCAGAAATATGAGGAGGGCCAGGCAGAGCTTGAAGGAACTCAGAAAGAGGCTCGTTCTCTCAGCACGGAGCTTTTCAAGATGAAGAACTCCTATGAAGAAGCTCTGGATCAGCTGGAGACCCTGAAGCGTGAGAACAAGAACCTCCAACGTGAGTTAAACTGATCATTTTGGCATCAATGATTCCTATATTACTACATATATAACTTTATTGGAATTCATGCAAACAACAATATTTAACCCTCTCAACAGAGGAGATTTCTGACCTGACTGAACAAATTGGTGAGACTGGAAAGAGCATCCATGAGCTGGAGAAATCCAAGAAGCAAGTGGAGACAGAGAAGAGTGAGATCCAGACAGCCCTAGAGGAAGCTGAGGTGACTACAAAAAAAAAGAAAGAATCTAGTGAAATTGTATTTATTATGAAATAGAATATGTAATGAATATGCCAACATTGGTTTATAATTTAGGGTACTCTGGAGCATGAAGAGTCCAAGATTCTGCGTGTCCAGCTGGAGCTCAACCAGATTAAGGGTGAGGTTGACAGGAAGCTGGCTGAGAAGGATGAGGAGATGGAGCAGATCAAGAGGAACAGCCTGAGGATCACTGACTCCATGCAGAGCACGCTGGACTCTGAGGTCAGGAGCAGGAATGATGCCCTGAGAATCAAGAAGAAGATGGAGGGAGATCTGAATGAGATGGAGATCCAGCTGAGCCATGCCAACCGCCAGGCTGCTGAGGCTCAGAAGCAGCTGAGGAATGTTCAAGGACAACTGAAGGTATGAACTAAACTACTGTACAGGGCATAATATCTGGACATTTGTTTCCTGTTGTGACATCTTCCATGGTGTTTTCATTTTCATTTTAGGATGCCCAATTGCATCTTGATGATGCTGTCAGAGGAGGTGAAGACCTGAAGGAGCAGGCGGCCATGGTGGACCGTAGGAACGGTCTAATGGTGGCTGAAATTGAGGAGCTGAGGGCAGCTCTGGAACAGACAGAGAGAGGCCGCAAAGTGGCTGAGCAAGAGCTGATTGATGCCAGTGAGCGAGTTGGACTTTTGCACTCTCAGGTAAACAAACAAACATATTCTTCCAAGAAATGCTCCCAAGTTCCCTAAAATATTTAGCAAGATTACATGCGTGTCATAAACACTGACATTCATTTTAGAATACAAGTCTTCTGAACACAAAGAAGAAGCTGGAGACTGACCTGGTCCAAGTCCAGGGCGAGGTGGACGACACCGTCCAGGAATCCAGGAATGCTGAAGAGAAGGCCAAGAAGGCCATCACTGATGTAGGTTTTGTATTATTTTCTTATTTCATTGAATTGGACATTGCTTGAACTTCTGATTAATATGTTATATTTTATATTAGGCTGCCATGATGGCTGAGGAGCTAAAGAAGGAGCAGGATACAAGCTCTCACCTGGAGAGGATGAAGAAGAACCTGGAAGTCACAGTGAAAGACCTGCAGCACCGCCTGGATGAGGCTGAGAACCTGGCCATGAAGGGTGGCAAGAAGCAGCTCCAGAAACTGGAGTCCAGAGTAAGATACGGGCACACATGGACGTATTTACAGTTACAGCATAATAAGAGTATATTTATTGAAAATATATTTGATTTCTTAAGGTGCGTGAGCTGGAAACAGAGGTTGAGGGAGAACAGAGACGTGGAGTAGATGCTGTTAAGGGTGTCCGCAAATATGAGAGGAGAGTGAAGGAACTCACCTACCAGGTATGCCAGCTACATTGAAATTAATATATAAATCAAAGAATATCAGAAAAGACTACAGTCTGAGACAGAACCATTTTCATTACTTTAGACTGAAGAGGATAAGAAGAATGGTGCCAGACTCCAGGATCTTGTTGATAAGCTGCAGCTGAAGGTGAAGGCTTACAAGAGGCAGGCTGAGGAAGCGGTAAGTAGAAACAATGTAACAAAATCAGGTTGTTGCATCAATTTTGTACTTCTTATTTAAACAAAACATGAATGTTCCTACAGGAGGAGCAGGCCAACTCTTACCTGTCCAAGTGCAGGAAGGTTCAAAATGAGCTGGAGGAGGCTGAGGAACGTGCTGACATCGCTGAGACTCAGGTCAATAAGCTGAGGTCTAAGAGCCGTGATGGTGGCAAGGTAAGATCATCACTGTATAATGGTCTGTTCAAAAGCTGGGAGATTTACCACTTTGCAACTTGTCCAGGTGTACAAGGCATCTCAAACACACTATAAGCCCATTGACTCAGAAAGAAATTAAATGCAAACAAAAATGTTGGTTGGTTTAATCATTATCTTTTTTTTTACCTTCCCCAGGGAAAGGAGGCAGCTGAATAAGATGTAATGCTTCATTGTACATTTATAAATGCATGTCATAAAATATGACTTCTTGTTTATAGTAAATTATGAGCTGCAATAAAATATTATTACAAAGCATCTTTTTTGTGGGCCGTTTCACTAATTACTTCATTATTTTGACTTACAATTGGCCATTCACCACCATTTCACCAACTTTTTAACTTTAAACTGTCGATAATAATGAATATGAAAACAAAATTGTACAGATAAGCACAATTTTGGAATGGGCACTATGAAATATATTATAACAGAAAATGATCACTGAAATATGATATGTATATTCATCAGTTGTTTAATGAGTCAAAGTTGTGCCATGCAAAAGGTTTACTGTACATTTAAGAGTTGAAGTAACAATTCATACTGGCGAACAAACAACCCCAAAACAATTCCTGAAACTCAATAACCTTACTTTTGTCTTTCTGATTCACACTGGCACAAAAAAAATCCACCCATGTTAAATGGGGCGGGGATCCTTTAATGTGAGAAGAACAGGTCCCGTATCCATAAAGTATCTGCCTTATTATGTTATCCATTAATCAGTTTGACACTTGACGGTACAATCATTCACCATTACCGTATTGGTCCGAATATAAGACGACCCTGATTATAAGACGACCCCCGTTTTTCAACACAAACATCTAGAAAAAAAGATTTGCAGACCACATTTGCAGAACAAAGAACAAGAGCAACATTGTGAATATTTTTAAATAACAGAGAAAATACAGGCCACATATTTAACTAAACTTAACTAAAATTCGCCAGATTTCTCCTCCGATGTCTCTCTATCCCTCACACACGTCCTCTGCCCCGCTGTGTTCGCTCTCGCTGTCATCGCTCCCCAGCTGCTCCGCTTCCAGCGGCTCCTCCCAAAGCGCGTTTTCTCTGACGTATTCAAAAACTCTCCGGTCAACCTCACTGAAACGACCACGGTAGGATTTGCGCTGACTGTTGGCATCTTTGAGACGTTGTTTTGGTGCTCGCCATCCTCTTACGTTACACTCCGTGACCCCGAACTTCTTGGCAGTTGTTACTTGACTCTGCCTTATTGACGACCATTATTTAAAAATTGGCATCATAGCTCCTCCGCTGTTGTTGATTGACCTGACCCACTTTTGAGCCACCTGTCTCTAAATGCCTGTCTTTAAACACCGGTAACGGTCTGGTTGTTAAGGACGCTGGACTACTTCTTCCCGGAACCAATTCCTGGCGCCACCTGCGGCCGCGAATGTGTATTGACATTTAAATGGAGAGGCGAAGAAGAGAAACTGCGCTCTGAATACTAGACCCCGAATATAAGACGACCCGACTTCTTCGGACCTATTTCGAGGGGGAAAAAGGCCGTCTTATATTCGGACCAATACGGGTAATTGATATTAGTTCACTCTGAAGTAAGCATTCACCCAGGGCTAATTAAAAGTTAACTAATTGCTCGTAACCATTCGCTAATGGTGTTCATGATGAATAAGGAATTTACGTAGTGTTTTTCATTGTTGTGAACAATCAAAAGTAGATTTTGCGTACAGTACGTCATTTAACAGGTCAATGTTTTCAATGGCGATCTTCCAAACAAACTGCGACTCGGATTGAGGCACCAATTGTCCTACAAATGTTGTACAACTCGCTGTATTTCTCTACCTCAACTATCGACCGCACCTCGTCAATGATCGCATTGACCATCCAACCATCTCTTTTCCATACCATCCAACCATCTCTTTTCGATACCATCCAACCATCTATTTTCCATACCATCCAACCATCTCTTTTCCATACCAACCAACCATCTCTTTTCCATACCAACCAACCATCTCTTCAACCATACAACTCTTCAACCATCCAAATCAACCAACTCTTCAGCCACAAATGCTTATAATTAAATGATCAATCAGTAGTACCAATAACCACCACTTGACAGGCCACAAACTTCAACGCAATCAAAATAATAATTTAGAGGCCTATACTGACCATAATATCCAATAACAGTAACTAATAACCTGTTATCAGCTATAATGCCTCGACTCAGAACGGTGAGTAGCGTGATATATCCCCAAAAAGCACAGGAGGGATAACTATCAGAGCTGCCCCGTATCAAACTGGAAGTAGAAGTCCCTATCTAGCTACCAACTAGTCTTTGGTGTGCCCTCATGCAATTTGATTGCTAGCAACCCCAGCGTGTTCGAGACACCCAAAAACAAAAAAACAAACACAGCGATAAGCGCTCTACTCCTACACGGGGGTTCACTTAGCTCGTATCTAACCCACTCGCTTCAGTGACGTAAACAAAACAATCCCATGACACTCACTGACCAGCCTAGGATCATAACCGTAACCAGGTCACCAGAAAGGAAGGAAAACTGCCACCAATCCTTCCCACAAGGTCTCCCTTGCTGCAATCCGCAAGCCAAACAAATCCATTAGTTAAATCAGTAGTAATGCAAACAATCAACAGGCCAACTCAATAACCCATATTCAAACAAACAAAAGATCAAAACTACCAATTAACCAAATATACAACCAAGCAAAACAATTAACCAATTACTCAAACACTGAGAGTCTCCCAACAATATCGGTCTCAAACTGTCTATACAGGCTATGGTAAGATATGAAAAAAAAAACATACCAAATCCTATCCCGGACGAGCCCCCAATGTGTTATGACCGCATGGCTCAAGCATGACATAACAAATGGGGAGACACGCAGTGAACATGTTTCTGTATATTTATTCAAAATATAAGCCCCAACAAGGAAATTAAGTGTCAGTGTAGATGGCAGCTTAACTATGTGTTGTGTGTTATGGACTGGTGTAGTGAGAATGTGCAACATAACCAAAATAAAGAAGAAGAGGGTTTGGCAACAGCAGCTGCTGTCACCCAGGCAGCGAGAGAGCGAAAGGCTGGATGTCTTCCTCCTTGTATAGGCCAATCAGGCCAATCAAGCCAATCAGGTGCACCTGCTGCAAAAAGGGAAGAGCCAAACGGCCCAAGTGGGAAAACAGCGCCTCCCTCACCACAGGTCTGCCATGCTGAGAGTTACCAGGGGGACGTAACACCCACTCCACAGTATACCCCGAGGCAAATCAACTATAACGCCAGACGGTCGATGTAAAAGTCTGTGTTGATAGAATAATGTTCGAAATAAAACCAACCTTGCATTGCATTGCATTTTGAGGGACTTGCTGTGTCTCAGCAGCAGTGTTATATTCCTGGTAGCAGGCTACGGCAGCGGCAGACTGATACTTAGGTTAAAGTCTGTTGCTGCTGAGAAAGCAGTCCGTCAAAATCCGATGATTCATGCGATGCGAGGTTAGTTTTATTTCTAACATTATTCTATCAACACAGACAATTTCATCTATAGTCTGGCGTTATAATTGATTTACCTCGGGTGTACTGTGGAGTGGGTAAGACTGTTTTATTTGCAGGCTAGTATAGCCCGTTGCCGTGCGCTGCCTAGCACAAGCGAACTCTGCACCTAGAAGGACTGAATGAAATGTGTTCAACTGTCTCCAATGATGAAGAACAAGGCATGTCATAAAATATGACTTCTTGTTCATTGTAAATCATGAGCTGCAATAAAATATTATTAAAAAGCAGTTTTTTTGTTGGTAGTTTCACTAATTACTATATTATTTTGAGTAACAATGGGCCGTTCAGCACCATTTAACCAACTTTTGAATTTGAATCGAATCAGTCAACATTAATGAAACCCGTATGAAGGAACTCGTACAGAATTGTACAAATATGCACAACTCTGGAATGGGTACTACAAAATATATTAAAACAGAAAATGATCACTTAAATATTATATGTACATTCATTAGTTCTTAAATTAGTCAAATTTGTGCCGTGTACAAGGTTTACATTTAAGAGCTGAGGTAACAATTCGGTAACCTTTCCTTTTACAGTCCTCTAATTACTAGGTATTGACCTGGTTATTATATTGCAAATTATAGATAATATTGTGTAATTACCATTGGTAATGAGAAGATAAATACAGAGGAAATACAGCTGAAGTACTAAGAAAAACCTCCAATATTACCCATCAATTGAACTAAGTACCATGTAGTTGTAACTGTTTTAGATGGGTAATAACTCAGATATAATTGTGTACTTCCTAGGAAAGTAGTTCTTAGAGGAAGTAAACTGGGTGAATTGTTTTACTTGGTAACGTTGCAGAACATATATGGTACAAGTTGCAGTTAACTGCATGGACAATGGAATGGAATTTGTCAAAAACACACGTGTGTGCATAGATCGTTCAATCATTGGACAAGACGGTCGGGGGCGGGGTAACGCGGGGGGCTGCATAAAAAAAAGTAAACAAAGAAAACAAGCTATGGAGATTATGGAGATTCAGCGTGTTGCCCTCGTTGTGCTTATACTGATTGGTTTCATACAGTTACAAACATTTACAGTACTTTTGGAGCATCAGAGGCGCAACGTAGATTTTTATGATGTTATGCTATCCTCGGACCGCTCGAGCGCCTTCTCCCCCATCCATGTACTGAATGTAATAAATGCATCAGAATTTTGTGTTCTCCAACATAGGCTACTTTATATGTTGCCGTCTGCCCAAATATCCAAAACACATTTTGTCTTCTCTTCGCTCCATGTTGAGCCACGACTCATTTTTAACGGGTCTAATAACGTGACGTTGATCTTTGAATTTACCGCAAATCAAACAATATAAATAAGCAGCAATGGGAGCCTGTTGCGTCCAAAAAGGTATATTATTTTTTGAACTGGGTCGGACCGAGCTCGGCCGTTTTCACATCTCAAGCGAACCGCTAGAGGGTTTGTTTGGAAGCGAACCGAGACCACCTCTCCGGCTGGGTCTCCGACCGGTTGTTTGGGCTTCACACAAGCCAAAAAGGTCCGCACCAGCGATTTTTTCTGTTTGGTTCGAACCAAACAAGGCAGGTGTGAATACGCCCTAAGACACATTTATCAATTAAATTCAAATTGGTTCCAAATGGGCCTTGTAGAATGTTGGCGTATTTTGGTGTATCTCTGTGTTCACATTTCTTAGTTTAGGAACAGGCAAGTGCCTCTCCTACTGATACAAGTTGTTATTTCCGCCATTCCGCCATTTGTGATGTCCCAACAAGTACGAACTAACCCGGTCATCTGGGACATAGCCAGGGCAATAAACCTTATCAAGGGAGACACTGCATCTGTTATTTTGTTAGTCACGCTTTCTTTCCTATAATACTCACAAAAAAAATTTGGTTCGAGAAGAGGGATCAACAGACAAGGAGCACATATGGAGACTGCTACTCACTACCTAAACTAAGACTTTTCAACCTACGTCTGTACCAGTGCTGTATCACATCCTCAAATAAACCATCTGTTCGGCCTTCTGATCAAACCTGTCAAGTTGCCCTGATCTCCACTTCAAAAATTACTACTATGACGAAAAACTACTCAGCGCAGAGTCTATACGAACAGTTTAGAAATATGCTGAGAAACTTATTTCTAGGACACGTCG
Organism: Gadus macrocephalus; assembly: GCF_031168955.1. Lineage (NCBI taxonomy): Eukaryota > Metazoa > Chordata > Actinopteri > Gadiformes > Gadidae > Gadus > Gadus macrocephalus. The sequence continues at coordinate 11,189,171 of NC_082385.1, forward strand.
GCAAGCAAAATATTTGATTTAATATTAGAGCATGATCATGGGAAAGTACATGCAGCAAGGGAAACGTTGGCATTATGGGTATTGAATACACAGGTAACAAAGGTGAGTGGGAGTGACCATTGTGGAGAGTTTCTGAACTGGCGGGGAGGCCAAGTTAAAATACAATACAATCAATTGGCTTGGGCTCACGATCAGACTTCAATGAACAGACTTCAACTACAATGGCAATGCATATCAGAATCAGAATCTCTTTATTGTCATTGCACAAAGTGCAACGAAATTGGGGTAGAGGCTCTCAAAATAAGTGCTTTTTAAAAGAAAAACTAAATGAGAAAAAGGGTTATTTTTGAAAAATATATATAGAATGTTAAAGAACTCAAACAAATATATATATTTTAAAATGTCAGCCAATTTTAAAGGTCGGATTCGTATGATAATGCAATAATTCATAATCCTGCATTATTTAGAGAGATAACAGCTCTGGGGTGGAAACTGTTTTCAATCACCTAGAGCCGCAAGATTTGGCCAGTCTCACCCATACACTCGGAATTACATTTTACTGATGCATGTAATAAGTTTGCTTGTAAACATTAGACAAGCCATGAGCAAAAAAGATGATGCAACTAGACCGTTAACAAATACTTAAAAGGCTGATCAAATCACCCCTGTAATCAGATTCCAACACTGCCTTCCTATGCACTTCAGAATTTACCTCAAATTATGTCTGCCTTTAATCAATTATAAGCACTTGGTCAAAGTACATTTCTGAACTGCTCACTGATGAACAACCCCCTGGACAGCTTAGGTCATCAGAGCCTGGCCTTCTAGAACAAGAACACAGAATTGTGCAATACAACATTGTTTAAGTGAACACACCGATTTGTTCAGTGAATGGGGATGATGGCAGGGAACGAAAGCAATGTGTGCTTCTATCTGTTTTTACATGCCAGCCAGATGCATCCCGGACCACATTGGGTCTCCGGGATTGCAGCTCCCTGGACATGGCTTACCTGGGTTGTACAAGAGCTGAGCTCCTTTAGCATTCCAGTGTGTACCTCACACACTGGATTAGACACGCTGGCCATCCAGGGGCCCGTTTCAGAAAGCAGGTTTAGTGAAAACTCTGAGTTAGTTAACCCTGAGATGAGGGAAACTCTGTTTTTTCAGTTTCACAAAGCCAGTTCAGCTTTACTCTGAGTTAGTTACCCTGGCAACATACTCTGTGAACCTAACCTGCTCGCTGGCAGGTTTTCTTCAACTAACCCCGAGTTTCTCCTGCTCTTAAGTTGAAGCCTGCAGACTGAAGGCAGTGGCAGACATGGCGTGTCCTTTTATTGAAGAGCCAGTTGATGTCGAGGCGCAGATACTTGAATGTTTTATCATTCCCTGATGAGTAGCTACCTGTTTGAGCGTTTCCGTTTCTCTGCATCATCAATAATTTATATAAACAATATTCTCAGCCCTCACATCGCTCACATGACACATCGTGGACACGCTCTCAGTTCCGAGCAAATTCTTTGTATTGCACTTCGTTTTTGTTTAACGTCGGTGATGCAGAGCATGTGTCCAAGGCAACTGTCTGTCGGGCTGTCCGAAATGTGACACTTGCACTGAAACGGCTACTATGCACGTTTGTAGTGTTCCCAAGTCACAGACCCACCAGACTTCTCAAAGAAGAGTTCCACAGAATTGCAGGTATCAGTCTAAGCAGTAATTAATTTATGTCATAAAGCTTTGAGACTTGAAGCACTAATCAGTCAATTGATATATTTGAGGGTTTCCAGGTGTGATTGGCTGCATAGATGGCACTCACATTCCTATCATAGCTCCTTCAATAAATGAAGGAGATTATATCCTGACCCCCCTGCTGATGCACGAGATGGAAGAGCTGTTAGAGACATGATATGCTTCAATCATTTCTAATTGACTCTGCCTTTTTTCTGTTGGCTATAATGGAGGTCAAATTTTAAGATAACCAGAAAACACAAATTTGGAGACTTGTATGTATAAAAGGCATTTAGGTGTTGCTTTCATATAGACAATATTAAATACTGGCAGTGTTGGGATTTTTCTTTGTTTAGCAGATTTCCCTAATTACTTAAATATATCTATCACATGTTGAATGCAACCACTAAATGCTGTTTAATGAGGGCAGGCTAAACAACATCACAATTGCTTGTACTTAAATTATACCTTATCTGTTTGAACTACATTTTTATATTTCATTTTTAGTTGCAGCCAAGTCCGTTTGGGACCTGTTGGGTTGCACCTGTGCGCACAAACACACATATGGAATATAATTGTTGAATAAGTGGAACATTCAAGAGAAAACATTTTCTTTTTCTCAAATACTCTGACTCAGTTGTTGATGTAATTAGTCAGCTATTTTTTTCCAAGCGAGCTCCCGCTTTTTGGCTGCTGCCATAGTATTGCTTTTTAGTAAAAAAGATATGCTCGCTTTCTGCATAGGCAGTCATTAAGATTTGCAACTCCGCTGGGGAGAAGTAGGAGGATCGAAGCTTGTTAGTACTTGTTGCCATGGTGAATCATGTTATCTGTGTTCCATTGATGAGGGCTTTTTATATCCTCATGCACGAGCTTCACTCAGAGTTACATTGACTCAGAGTTGATTGAACTAAGCGTTATCACCTGTTCTGAAACGGAAAATTCAGAGTTTTACAGCTCAGAGTTGGTCAACCTAGAGTTAAGGTTTTAACTTAGAGTTTGTTGAACCTCCTTTCTGAAACGGGCCCCCGGTCAGCAGCTAATCACTTTCCCCCATAGTGATGTAGGGTGCGTTCTGAAGAACATGAAGTGAGAGCAAGATCTTCCTCTTTGCATGGCCTATGCATTCACCTCCTATTTGTTGGTGTGAAGCACACACAACACACAACGAAGAGCATGGACTGGTGGAACTGGCACTGCACAGCTGAAGAGTCATTTAAAAACTGCTCGGATATGTTGGCCATGACATATGGCCAGAGGTGTCAAAAGTATTCACATTCATTACTCAAGTAGAAGTATAGATACTAGTGTTTAAAGATACTTCTGTAGAAGTTGAAGTATCAACTCAAGCATTTTACTTAAGTAAAAGTATAAAAGTACTGGTTTCAAAACTACTTAAAGTATTCAAGTAAAAGTAATGCAACGGGGACAAAATGCCATTAAGGACAAAAGCTTAGGCCGTGCCACAGGGGCATATAGAATTACCATCAGCTTTTATGCCAAGTATGCTCACACATACAAGGAATTCGGTCTCTGCATTTATCCCATCCGTGAATTAGTGACACACACACACAGCATTCCTCTATAGCACACTGCCCCACTTCCCCCAATTTTTTTTTTCTAAAGGCCATCTAATGACTATAAAACCATTTCAAACAATTCTTCCCGGCACGGCCAGGGATGTAGAAGGGTTGGCTGGTCTTCTTGGCTACCAACCTCCTCACTGGTGCTTGGTTGGGACATTTCGCTCATCTACGTCTGCTATTTCGTAGCTGGAATGTGGCGCGATTTAAGTCATGTCAGAGAATGTAGACGGGCTCTGTTCCTGCGCAGGTGCCATGGATCGCGTGTAAACCAATAGGGTGTCAGAATGGTATATGTTTCTATTCTCATCCAACCAATCAAATTCACTCTATCCGATGGCGGGAATAATCTGGATAGGTTTTTTTGTTTGTATTTTTTTGAACGCCGGCAGAATAAAAACAAGCTGAAATTAAATAGGAGTAACAAGGCCATTTTTTAAAAATAAGGGGTAGAAAATACAGTTAGTGCGTGAAAATGTAAGAAGTAGAAGTAAAAAGTAGGCTGAAAGATAATTACTCCAGTAAAGTATAGATACCCAAAATTTCTACTTAAGTAAGGTAACAAAGTATTTGTACTTTGTTACTTGACACCTCTGCATATGGCCAAGTGGACCAATGTGTACAATCACCTGGGCTTGAAAGCTTTTAATTCATTCCCCTCATGGTTACAGAGTAAAGTGAAGAACCCAGCCTTGATGTGAAGGGAAGAGGGACTGTCACAACTTTGTGGTTATGCTTCTCATTGGACTTTATCACTGTGATGGACACGATAAAGAGGCAATTACATCAAAAACCACAGCCACAGGTCGATGGAGCAATGCCAGGGACATTGAAGACCTCCTTTAAATCCCTGTAGTACGCTCGATTGCAGTCTGAAGATTTATAGATAATTCAAGAAAATGGTCAACTCATTTTCAAAAGGTTAAGGTGTATCATAATTTCTGTGCGGGGGCTGGCTCTTGCTAACCTATATTAGACTTGCAACAGTATGTGTTTGGAATATCTAAAGATATCACACATATACTTTACTGTGTTGTTGTGAATACCAAATATAAAACAGTTAATCTAAAAAATCAACAAATAATAAAGCTTGGAATTCAATTTTAACACTTTGACGAGAGGCAACCTGAAGAAAATATTTTAAAATGTAATAGTACACCTTAAGAAATATATCTGGTTCCAACAGCAAGATACATAGCATGGTGTCATAAAACGTACTTGATCCCTAGGCATCCCATGAGGGTTGCCAGTTATGGAGGTTAAGATGTCAGCCTGTTCTATTTATAAAACTCTCCATTCATGTATCTTTCTCCATTCATGTACCTTTAGATGAGGTCTAATATACTATACAGATCTCACCGTGTTACAACCACTGCAATATGCAGTGGACTATACTAATGTAGACTTTATAAAGCCTTCATTTGGCAAAACATTTGTTGCATATCTTTTTAATATTTGTTCCCTGAGGGCAGAGTATTGTGTTGTCCAAGAGGCAAGGGGCCTCTAACATGGGATCATTTAATGTCTGATTGACTGTGGACGAGTCCTACGAGTGGTGAGATCAGTTTCCAGACATGTTTATGATCTCGCTACAGCTGCTTAATTTGTTTAGATCAAATTGTGTTTTCAATGAGTCTGAATGTTCTGAGCCATGAGACTAAATCAAAACCCAATTTAATACAAACAAAGTGGGGCGAAAGATTGTCGAATTTATTTAATATTGATAATACATGAATATATTAATAATACCAATAACAATAATTAGACAACACTAGTGTATCCAAAGTCTATCTAAGATGTTACCAAATTTTGATGTAGTCTTTTCCAGACTTTATAGCTAAATTAAATTGGAAATTGTTCTTGCTAAAAATATTGATGATGAGGACTTCTCACAGATGTGAATATTCACAATGGGACTGCACTGTTGTAATAAAATGTTTGTAGGAAATGTGTCCTATGATTTCATAGGACGCATTAAATTGAAACTAAATCGTATGCATATGCATTTGTGAACTGAGTATTTATAATTTTGTTGTTTATTACCTAAATAAAAATGTAAATTATTGACTGAGTTCAACAAGCTGAGAGTTAAGATCTGTGATGGTGGCAAGTTAAGTTTCCAAAACCATTACAATTCTAATAAAAGAAAAAGCTAATGGTTTCAACAAACACCTTTATTTTTTTTCATTCCCCAGGTTAAGGTCCCTGCTGAAGATTCACAAAGTTGTATTTGTCAAATACAGTGTATGTAGTGAAATGTAATGTGTAGTGAAATGTAATGTAGTATGCAGTGAAATGTGATGTGATGGTGATCCCTTATGATCCTGCAAGCTCTGGTCCTACATCTCCTGGTCTACAGGAGGTATAACACAATATCAATTTGAATAAGATGGATATTTTGCCATAGAACATATTAACATACATCAATGTCATAAACAATATATATGTCAATGTTTGTTTTTTTCAGTTTGTCATTTATTTCAAATTTTTAATTATCTTATTTGAATAAAGATGGACTAACCAATTCAAGCTACAAAATACTGTTCCTAAGTGATTAATCTTGTTACCATCCTTTGAAATAACTGGTTGCTGCATGTATATGTATGCATTTAAATTTGCATTTATACACTATAATATACTGTGTAAGTAATGGTACGTAGCCAATTTATAATTTACACTTCACACTTAATAATTCATATTGTTTATACTGTCTGTTTTAATAAAGTTATCTACTCTCTCCCTGTCTGAGCCTGTCTATCATGTCAGGGGCGTTGCGCTCTGCTTTCTATGACATGGAGAAACTAAGGAAATATATTGACTATCAATTAGGCTCAACCGTGCAACATTTATATCAGGGTTCTCCCCAAACCATTTAGCCTAAAGTTGCACTGTGCCACCATACCCCTTCCAGCGCCACTGTGCTACATCCTTTTTTTCCATTTAATTTCTGAGACGGTTTAATTGGTTAAAAAAGGAATATGAATTGAGTCTCTTTAGGATCAGCTCTTGGTCTGAGTCGGACTCGTTTGACGCGGTGCGACACAGCGCACAGTGGCTCGTCTGGTGTGTTACGTCTGCTTTGAGTTCTTTAGTAGAAAGAGAATGCACATCAGATTATCCCAGTTAAATACAATGGCTGTTGGCATTGTATTTAACTGTGGCACGTGAAACAGATGTTCCTGTTAAGAAAGACACCTTTGAATGGGCTAGCCTTCTTCAAATTATCATTGAACTAAAAAGGTGTTTTTTACATTGTGCAAAGGTAATTGTTAATTTATTTGTTTTTGTTTGTTCTACATATACATTTTCACAATAGTAAAGAGTATATCATAGGGATTAGAGAATGCTATTTAAGTGCCACAGGAAAAGCAGGCCTTCTTTGGAGGCTAATGATAGTGGTGGGCCTCCTGTCAACACATGTTTGGAAAGTACAAGCAGTTACTCCATGTTAAAAAGCCACACAAAGCTCTTTATGACATGCAGAATCCTGTTTCTTACATTCTGCCACTAGGTCAATCACTTCCTAAGGTTTACACATAAATACCAGTTACATAATTTTATGAAACTTGCATAACTAAACATAACCACAGTTAGTTAATTGCCAGTCTAGTCTATCGACAAGACTGTAACACAAAGTGATGAGTATTCGAAAATGAAATATATATGCAGCACTACACCCATGTTAATATTGTGTTTCATAAATAGTCTGGTTGGTAGTAAGCACTAGGCATGCCTTAAGTTCTTAAGTTCTAATACTATGCATTTGTTTACATTATTGTATTATTCATACATTTTGAGCTCAAAGTGTAATGTGAATTAAAGATTGTTAAATATTAATTTGTCGAAAACTATCAGTGACATTCTGGATTTGCTTTATCCTCAAAGGTAAAAAATCTGTACACATAAAACTGTGCTGTGCTGTGTGCTATAATTTAAGACAGAATAAGCAATGCATTAGAATTCATACTCATGTACACATGTAAATAGTAAGTACGTCGGTAATAAACCCCATGTGAAATATAAACCAAAGCTATAAGAGGGTTTACCCCTCATGCCCATATTGAGTGTTGGCTTACCCTGCGGGCTAGTATATAAGAGGACCCAGAGGGATGAACAGCTCTCAGGGCAGTTGAGGAAGTAACAGCTAGTGGTAAGTCAGAATGTAGATAAAACTCTCATGCATTAAAACTTGAATGCTCTGTTTGACATTCACTTAATATTTTTGTGTAATTTAGAGATTATTATAATTATGAAAAAAGTATCTTATCACCAATTGAGCAAAAACTCAATAGATGAGGTTGTTTGATAGATCCATTAATTGTATTTGTTTATTTAGTCTGTAAATGTAAAGCTATATGGCATGGCGTACAAGTAAAGGTCCTTTTATATTGAATGTGATTGGTCGTCACGTCTTTTATCACAGCAATAAATAATAACAAATCATTGAGCTGAATGGGACTATACCGTCTCCTATCCCGGAAAAGGGCTTTAAATGTACGAGCACCAGGATCACATTTTCATTCTACGAATCAGATTACCCGATCAGAGTCTGGTAACTTTTTTCATGGTCACCATGGACAATGTACATGTTGTGGGATATGTTATAGGTAGCAGGTTTTAAATTTTTTTCTTATTGGATCCAAAGTGGTAAACTGCATTCATAGACACATAATTATAGCTATCGGTTTTATGTATTGATCATTTATCTCCATAGCAGTCTGCGCTACAAGCAAATGTTTCCTTGCACTACGGCATGTGACTATAGGTTGCTTTCGATAAAATTATTCTTATTTCAATGGGATTATACAGTTATTTAAACATACTCATGAATGTTATAGTCCATTTCCGTTCGAAGAGTTGCCACTAAATCCTACACACTGGACCTTTAAACAAATAAAACCGATTGACCACATGCATTGAATGACCAATGCATGTCATGCAGTGTGATTGTAATTTAAGAAATACGAACCAGCATTTACAATACACTGCACCTTCTGATGATGCTACAAATTTCCTCTGTCATATGAAATTGTGCAAATAACATGTCTTTCGATTTAAAGGCTGACACTTGAAGATTTCTCATTGGTAAGAAGAACAAGGTAAGAGTTATTTGACCAAAGCCATACCGATCTGTATAAAAACCATTTGAGCATATGAGATACATCAAAACATTTTATTTTCACAGTAAGCGGCCACCATGAGTACGGACGCGGAGATGGCCATATATGGCAAGGCTGCGATTTACCTCCGTAAGCCAGAAAAGGAGAGGCTTGAGGCCCAGAGCACGCCCTTTGATGCCAAGAGTGCTGCATATGTGGCTGATGCTAAGGAGCTGTACGTCAAGTGTACCATCATTAAGAAGGAGGCTGGCAAAACCACAGTGAAAGTGTTGGCTACGGAAGAGGTATGCTGCTTGTGATTTATTGCTATGCAGAAAATAGTTTGAAACGTTTAAAGGTAAAAAATGAAACGAAACAAAAGATGGGGTGCCTTTTTTTTAGGAGAGAACAGTCAAGGATGATGATGTCACACCCATGAACCCTCCCAAGTACGACAAAATTGAGGACATGGCCATGATGACCCATCTCAATGAAGCCTCTGTGTTGTATAACCTCAAAGAGCGTTATGCAGCATGGATGATCTACGTAAGATATTTTACCAACTAAATGAAGTAAAATAATATCCAATGATATCCCAGATCATATTAATGATCATGTCTGAACGATTTCCTTCAGACCTACTCTGGGCTGTTCTGTGCCACTGTAAACCCGTACAAGTGGCTCCCAGTGTACGATCAGGAGGTTGTCAATGCCTACAGAGGCAAGAAGCGTATGGAGGCACCACCCCATATCTTCTCTGTCTCTGACAATGCCATCCAGAACATGCTCACTGGTATGTACAAGAAAGTCGGGCAAAAATAAATGTTATGATGTATGGTCAACATTTTTGGATAAATGTAATACTTTGAATGTTTTTTTTTGCAGATCGGCAGAATCAGTCTGTCTTGATCACGTAAGTTTAAACCTGATGGTGTTGAGTTGGATGATTCAACATTACGTTGAATCAAGTAAAATATGACCTCACAAAAATTTCATGAAGAATCAGACAATGGAAAAAAACTCTAAATTACCTCATTTTCATACCCAGTGGAGAATCCGGTGCTGGAAAGACTGTGAACACCAAACGTGTCATCCAGTACTTTGCTACCATCGCAGTGGCTTCTGACAAGAAGAAGGACCAAGCCCCTGGAAAGATTCAGGTATGCTTTAAAAAAAAAATATATATATATATATATATATATATATATTAGGGATGGGCGTGAGGAATCGATTACTCGAGTACAGCTCGTTACAAATGAACTCGGTTGGTGGACAGGCAAACTCGAGTTTGCATAAACACACACAAAGTTTTCTGAAGCAAATGTATACATTTTCTGTGCGGCGCCATTAACGCATGCCGTGGGCACAAAGCAAATGAAATGTATCAAATTCCTGTGTGGCGCGTGCCGTGCCGTGTGCAGGCACGCCAGAATTCAAAAAGTTAAGAGATGGCGGTAAAAGCAAAGCGCAATAAGCGTAATCGATTCCTCACGCCCATCCCTAATATATATACATATATACATTTAAAAAAAAAACATGACAGACATGACACACACAAAGGATGTAGGATGACCTGAGAACTGAGGATCAATACTGGAACTTCATCATAGGGGTCACTGGAGGACCAGATTATTGCAGCCAATCCCCTGCTGGAGGCCTACGGTAATGCCAAGACTGTGAGAAATGACAACTCATCTCGTTTCGTAAGTACAAACTTAGTATGTCAAACAAATTAAATGACATACTTGATCTTTGAAAAAAACCTGAAATGAGGCTTTTCTACAGGGTAAATTCATCAGAATCCATTTCGGTGCAACTGGTAAACTGGCCAGTGCTGACATTGAGACGTGTAAGTATCTTGTATCCAAATAACAACAAATTAACTCTCATTATTGGGGGTCTCATAATGGGTTTTGATCTCTTAATGTGAATCAAAACATAATAATAATATTTTAAAACCATGAAGATCTGCTGGAGAAATCCCGAGTGACATTCCAGCTTCCCGATGAGAGAGGCTATCACATCTTCTTTCAGATGATGACCAACCACAAACCTGAGATTATTGGTAAGATTAGTAGTGAGAAATAAATGTTGCAGTAAGATGTATTGTTATATAGGGTTGCCTTTAACTTATCATTCAGGATTCTGAAGTAGAAAAATAACAATTAGAATCATTAAAGTGACCATTTTCTATTTTCTGCAGAAATGTGCCTCATCACCACCAACCCCTACGACTTCCCCATGTGCAGTCAGGGTCATATCACTGTGGCCAGCATTAATGACAAAGAGGAGCTGGATGCTACTGATGTGAGTCAATGTTTACAACTACCTTAGGTAGGTATTTTAATCTGCAAGGACTAACCGGGACCAGAAAACTATGAGGACTTTAACTCAATGTTACAGCCTGCGGAATCTACTCAGAATGGTTTCAGCCCGATCTCAGTGCGCTCTGCTCTGTCCGCGTACAGCAGAATCAGGAAATCTCTGTACAGTACAAACCAAGGTAGAGTTAATAGAGACTCTTTGAATACTCTTTGAATTTAATTTCATATTATATACTTTATTTTCCTACAGGATGCTATTGATATTTTGGGTTTCAATGGTGAGGAGAAGAATGCCATCTACAAGTTCACGGGTGCTGTGCTTCACCACGGTAACTTGAAGTTCAAGCAGAAGCAGCGTGAGGAGCAGGCTGAGCCTGACGGCACTGAGGGTGAGTTAAAAATGTTTTAAAACAACCACTGAACATTTCCAAAGTCCAGGTTTGCTGTCATTAAATGTATTCACTATCTGTACGAATTTGTCATCATTCTTTCTTTCATATGAAAAATGCAGAGGCCGACAAAATCTCCTACCTGCTTGGTCTCAACTCTGCTGACATGCTCAAGGGTTTGTGCTACCCCAGAGTGAAGGTCGGAAATGAGTTTGTCACTAAGGGACAGACAGTACCTCAGGTATGGAAATACCAAGGAATACCTTTCAAAAAGTAATTGCAATAGTTGTAATTTGTATGTATATCTAATCTTCCACCACGCTCTAGGTATACAACTCAGTGAGTGCCCTGGGCAAGTCTATCTATGAGAGGATGTTCTTGTGGATGGTCATCCGTATCAACCAGATGCTGGACACCAAGCAATCAAGATCATCCTATATTGGGGTGCTGGATATTGCTGGTTTTGAGATCTTTGATGTAAGATTCAATTTCTTATCACAACAATTTCCCTGGCTAAAAGCAGTGTCTACGCGGATGAACGTTCTCTAAACTAATGTTCTCTATCAGTACAACAGTATGGAGCAGCTGTGCATCAACTTCACCAATGAGAAACTGCAACAGTTCTTCAACCACACCATGTTCGTCCTGGAGCAAGAGGAGTACAAGAAGGAGGGCATTATCTGGGAGTTCATTGACTTCGGTATGGACTTGGCTGCCTGCATTGAGCTTATTGAGAAGGTAAACATGACTTATATAACTAAATATCACAATTCTAAGTCTGATTCAAAACTATCTTATCGTAATGTTTCCTAATATGTTTTTCTGCATAGCCAATGGGCATCTTCTCCATTCTTGAAGAAGAGTGCATGTTCCCCAAAGCCTCAGACACTTCCTTCAAGAACAAGCTGTATGAACAGCATCTTGGCAAAAACAAAGCATTTGAGAAGCCCAAGCCGGGGAAGGGCAAGGTTGAAGCTGACTTCGCCATGGTGCACTATGCTGGTACCGTGGGCTACAGCGTCGCGGGCTGGCTGGACAAGAACAAGGATCCCCTGAATGACTCTGTTATTGGACTGTACCAGAAGTCCTCAAACAAACTGATGCCTGTCCTGTACCCCGCTGTAGTGGAAGGTACATATTCATACCATGTCATCATAGTTAAAAACTGTTGACCCATTATATTGTAATACCCATTTATTTTGAAGCCATTTATTGCCTCTATTTTATAAACAAAAACTGGAACATTTTTACTAATTAACAATAATCTAAAACAGAGGTCGGGGGTGCAAAGAAGGGAGGCAAGAAGAAGGGTGGCTCCATGCAGACTGTGTCATCACAATTCAGGGTAAGGTTAAACAAGCAATTACATGTAGAAATACATGTAATTTGATGCCATATTTCATATGTATTCTCTGAATTTGTTCTTTATCAGTTAATTTGTATATATTTCATATTTTATTCTGTGATGTGTCTTTAGGATAACTTGGGCAAACTGATGACCAACCTGAGGAGCACCCATCCTCACTTTGTGCGTTGTCTCATTCCCAATGAAATTAAACTACCAGGTAATATTTCTTCAAATAATCTCTACATTCGAGGTTGATGTTTTAGTAGGATATAGCAAAATGAATGTCATATTTTAAAAGTAAAAAATCTATAACACTTCACAGGAATGATGGAGAACCACCTGGTTATCCACCAGCTGAGATGTAACGGTGTGCTGGAGGGCATCAGAATCTGCAGAAAGGGCTTTCCCAGCAGAATCATCTATGCTGACTTCAAGCAGAGGTATTACCTAATTGACAGAACAATTCTATTGTCACGATAATACAATTCCTTTGCCTACATATTTAAAACTTGTTTATATACACCTTTCTTTTAAACACTTAACATACTCACTCCTATAGATACAAAGTACTGAATGCCAGTGTCATTCCTGATGGACAGTTCATTGACAACAAGAAGGCTTCTGAGAAGCTGCTTGGATCCATTGATGTGCCTCACGACGAGTACAAATTTGGACACACCAAGGTCTGTTTATTGTTGTCAAAAATTAAATATTTACCGGATACTTCCCTGATACTGAAAGATAGTCTCTGACAAGATGTCTTTCTTACATTAAGGTGTTCTTCAAAGCTGGTCTTCTGGGTACTCTTGAGGAGATGCGAGATGAGAAGCTGGCATCTTTGGTCGGAATGATTCAGGCTCTCTCTCGGGGTTACCTCATGAGGAAGGAGTATGTGAAAATGACAGCTACAAGGTATGTTTCAAAAGATTGATACATAAGAAGTTTTGCTATTTTGTCAAATCAAAAATGTTGCATTAAAATGGACTGCCTTTTCGCCACAGGGAAGCTGTTTACACTATTCAGTACAACATCCGCTCATTCATGAATGTCAAAACCTGGCCATGGATGAAGGTGTACTACAAGATCAAGCCTCTTCTGAAGACTGCTGAAACTGAGAAGGAGCTCTCTGCAATGAAGGAGAACTATGAGAAGATGAAGACAGACCTGGCCACTGCGCTGGCCAAGAAGAAGGAACTTGAGGAAAAGATGGTTTCTCTACTGCAGGAGAAGAATGATCTTGCGCTGCAAGTGGCCTCTGTAAGTAAAAATGTTTATCCGTCTCAACATGTACACACAATGAGATACATGTGATATTTGATATGACTGATATGATGACACATTTTAAACAGGAAGGAGATAATCTGAATGATGCTGAAGAGAGGTGTGAGGGACTCATCAAGAGTAAGATCCAGCTGGAGGCTAAACTCAAGGAGACAACCGAGAGACTAGAGGATGAAGAGGAAATGAATGCTGAGTTGACTGCCAAGAAGAGGAAACTGGAGGATGAATGCTCTGAGCTCAAGAAGGACATTGATGACCTGGAGCTTACCTTGGCCAAAGTGGAGAAGGAGAAACATGCCACTGAGAACAAGGTTTGCAAAGATTCTTTGAAAGGAGATTAAATAAAATACAAATAAGCATGTTCCACGCATTACACATAATTTTGTTTTGTTTAGGTGAAGAACCTTACAGAGGAGATGGCCTCTCAGGATGAGAGCGTTGCTAAGCTATCAAAGGAGAAGAAAGCCCTCCAAGAGGCACATCAGCAGACTCTTGATGACCTACAGGCAGAGGAAGACAAAGTGAACACTCTGACCAAGGCCAAGACCAAGCTTGAACAGCAAGTGGATGATGTGAGGTTCCTTTCTAACCCTCCTTTCTGACATTAGAAAAAACATGGTTATTCTTTTGAAATGCAGTCAAATAAAATATAATTTTTAATTGCAGCTTGAAGGTTCTCTGGAACAAGAGAAAAAACTCCGTATGGACCTTGAGAGAGCCAAGCGAAAGCTTGAGGGTGACCTGAAATTGGCTCAGGAATCAATAATGGATCTGGAAAATGACAAACAGCAGTCTGATGAGAAACTCAAAAAGTAATGTGATCGAACAAAAATCGTGCTTTTGATTAGAAAGATTCACAAGAAGTATGTTAATAAGTTATGTGGTATTGTTTCATCATCAGGAAAGACTTTGAGACCAGTCAGCTTCTAAGCAAGATTGAGGATGAGCAGTCCCTGGGTGCTCAGCTTCAAAAGAAGATCAAGGAGCTTCAGGTAAGACAATATATATGACAATCCCACATGAATGTTTCATAAATATTAGTACATTCTTACAAAGTATTATGTGTTCCTTACTTATTAGGCCCGTATTGAAGAGCTGGAGGAGGAAATTGAGGCTGAGCGTGCTGCTCGTGCCAAGGTTGAGAAGCAGAGAGCTGATCTCTCCAGAGAACTTGAAGAGATCAGTGAGAGGCTTGAGGAGGCTGGTGGAGCCACTTCTGCTCAGATTGAGATGAACAAGAAGCGTGAGGCTGAGTTCCAGAAGCTGCGTCGTGACCTTGAGGAGTCCACCCTGCAGCATGAAGCCACTGCTGCTGCTCTGCGTAAGAAGCAGGCTGACAGTGTAGCAGAGCTGGGAGAGCAGATTGATAACCTCCAGCGTGTCAAGCAGAAGCTTGAGAAGGAGAAGAGCGAGTACAAGATGGAGATTGACGACCTCTCAAGCAACATGGAAGCAGTTGCAAAGGCCAAGGTGAATTATCTTTCAAATTAAATATACCATATTATAATTAATACTATATAATCTGTATAAGAAACCACTTGTGCTAACAAGTAAAACGTTGTATCACCAGGGAAATCTGGAGAAGATGTGCCGTACCCTGGAGGACCAGCTGAGTGAAATCAAGGCCAAGAGTGATGAGAACAGTCGCCAGATAAATGACATCAGTGCTCAGAGAGCAAGGCTGTTGACAGAGAATGGTAAGTATTCACAATTACTTAAAGAAAAACCTGCATATTAGAATAGCCCTAATGATAACCATAAATAACCTTAACACTAACCACCAAGAAATGCAACCCAACCTTATTCATATATTTAGGGGGAAAATGTGGTATTGCTATATTTTATAGCTAACAATTTATGTCATCACCTAGGTGAGTTTGGTCGTCAGCTCGAGGAGAAAGAGGGTCTCGTCTCCCAGCTTACCAGAGGCAAGCAGGCCTTTACTCAGCAGATTGAGGAGCTGAAGAGGCTCAATGAGGAGGAAGTCAAGGTAAACCATCATTTTTATTCATTTAATTTCATGATTTCATTATGTCATTGCAGATTTTACATTTCTGTATATTTAGATGTGTGAATTTATTGAGACAATCACCTTTTGCAGGCCAAGAATGCTCTTGCTCATGGTGTGCAATCAGCTCGCCATGACTGTGACCTTCTGAGGGAGCAGTTTGAGGAGGAGCAGGAGGCCAAGGCTGAGCTGCAGCGTGGAATGTCCAAGGCCAACGGTGAGGTGGCTCAGTGGAGGACAAAGTATGAAACTGATGCTATCCAGCGCACTGAGGAGCTAGAGGAGTCCAAGTGAGTCAAATACTTAATATCTTATCTAAAGTACACGTTCTATTTGATGAATGTCCACAAATTAAACCATGTGATACTTTAACAGGAAAAAGCTTGCCCAGCGCCTTCAGGAGGCTGAGGAACAGATTGAGGCAGTGAACTCAAAATGTGCCTCTCTGGAGAAGACCAAACAGAGACTCCAGGGTGAGGTGGAGGATCTCATGATTGATGTGGAGAGGGCCAACGGACTGGCTGCCAACCTTGACAAGAAGCAGAGGAACTTTGACAAGGTGTTTTGTCATTCATTGAGATGGCCGTTTAAATTGTTTTATCCTTTTATTATTCTTCAAGTGATTAACATGTACCGCTTTATTAACAATATTGTGCAGGTTTTGGCTGACTGGAAGCAGAAATATGAGGAGGGCCAGGCAGAGCTTGAAGGAACTCAGAAAGAGGCTCGTTCTCTCAGCACGGAGCTTTTCAAGATGAAGAACTCCTATGAAGAAGCTCTGGATCAGCTGGAGACCCTGAAGCGTGAGAACAAGAACCTCCAACGTGAGTTAAACTGATCATTTTGGCATCAATGATTCCTATATTACTACATATATAACTTTATTGGAATTCATGCAAACAACAATATTTAACCCTCTCAACAGAGGAGATTTCTGACCTGACTGAACAAATTGGTGAGACTGGAAAGAGCATCCATGAGCTGGAGAAATCCAAGAAGCAAGTGGAGACAGAGAAGAGTGAGATCCAGACAGCCCTAGAGGAAGCTGAGGTGACTACAAAAAAAAAGAAAGAATCTAGTGAAATTGTATTTATTATGAAATAGAATATGTAATGAATATGCCAACATTGGTTTATAATTTAGGGTACTCTGGAGCATGAAGAGTCCAAGATTCTGCGTGTCCAGCTGGAGCTCAACCAGATTAAGGGTGAGGTTGACAGGAAGCTGGCTGAGAAGGATGAGGAGATGGAGCAGATCAAGAGGAACAGCCTGAGGATCACTGACTCCATGCAGAGCACGCTGGACTCTGAGGTCAGGAGCAGGAATGATGCCCTGAGAATCAAGAAGAAGATGGAGGGAGATCTGAATGAGATGGAGATCCAGCTGAGCCATGCCAACCGCCAGGCTGCTGAGGCTCAGAAGCAGCTGAGGAATGTTCAAGGACAACTGAAGGTATGAACTAAACTACTGTACAGGGCATAATATCTGGACATTTGTTTCCTGTTGTGACATCTTCCATGGTGTTTTCATTTTCATTTTAGGATGCCCAATTGCATCTTGATGATGCTGTCAGAGGAGGTGAAGACCTGAAGGAGCAGGCGGCCATGGTGGACCGTAGGAACGGTCTAATGGTGGCTGAAATTGAGGAGCTGAGGGCAGCTCTGGAACAGACAGAGAGAGGCCGCAAAGTGGCTGAGCAAGAGCTGATTGATGCCAGTGAGCGAGTTGGACTTTTGCACTCTCAGGTAAACAAACAAACATATTCTTCCAAGAAATGCTCCCAAGTTCCCTAAAATATTTAGCAAGATTACATGCGTGTCATAAACACTGACATTCATTTTAGAATACAAGTCTTCTGAACACAAAGAAGAAGCTGGAGACTGACCTGGTCCAAGTCCAGGGCGAGGTGGACGACACCGTCCAGGAATCCAGGAATGCTGAAGAGAAGGCCAAGAAGGCCATCACTGATGTAGGTTTTGTATTATTTTCTTATTTCATTGAATTGGACATTGCTTGAACTTCTGATTAATATGTTATATTTTATATTAGGCTGCCATGATGGCTGAGGAGCTAAAGAAGGAGCAGGATACAAGCTCTCACCTGGAGAGGATGAAGAAGAACCTGGAAGTCACAGTGAAAGACCTGCAGCACCGCCTGGATGAGGCTGAGAACCTGGCCATGAAGGGTGGCAAGAAGCAGCTCCAGAAACTGGAGTCCAGAGTAAGATACGGGCACACATGGACGTATTTACAGTTACAGCATAATAAGAGTATATTTATTGAAAATATATTTTATTTCTTAAGGTGCGTGAGCTGGAAACAGAGGTTGAGGGAGAACAGAGACGTGGAGTAGATGCTGTTAAGGGTGTCCGCAAATATGAGAGGAGAGTGAAGGAACTCACCTACCAGGTATGCCAGCTACATTGAAATTAATATATAAATCAAAGAATATCAGAAAAGACTACAGTCTGAGACAGAACCATTTTCATTACTTTAGACTGAAGAGGATAAGAAGAATGGTGCCAGACTCCAGGATCTTGTTGATAAGCTGCAGCTGAAGGTGAAGGCTTACAAGAGGCAGGCTGAGGAAGCGGTAAGTAGAAACAATGTAACAAAATCAGGTTGTTGCATCAATTTTGTACTTCTTATTTAAACAAAACATGAATGTTCCTACAGGAGGAGCAGGCCAACTCTTACCTGTCCAAGTGCAGGAAGGTTCAAAATGAGCTGGAGGAGGCTGAGGAACGTGCTGACATCGCTGAGACTCAGGTCAATAAGCTGAGGTCTAAGAGCCGTGATGGTGGCAAGGTAAGATCATCACTGTATAATGGTCTGTTCAAAAGCTGGGAGATTTACCACTTTGCAACTTGTCCAGGTGTACAAGGCATCTCAAACACACTATAAGCCCATTGACTCAGAAAGAAATTAAATGCAAACAAAAATGTTGGTTGGTTTAATCATTATCTTTTTTTTTACCTTCCCCAGGGAAAGGAGGCAGCTGAATAAGATGTAATGCTTCATTGTACATTTATAAATGCATGTCATAAAATATGACTTCTTGTTTATAGTAAATTATGAGCTGCAATAAAATATTATTACAAAGCATCTTTTTTGTGGGCCGTTTCACTAATTACTTCATTATTTTGACTTACAATTGGCCATTCACCACCATTTCACCAACTTTTTAACTTTAAACTGTCGATAATAATGAATATGAAAACAAAATTGTACAGATAAGCACAATTTTGGAATGGGCACTATGAAATATATTATAACAGAAAATGATCACTGAAATATGATATGTATATTCATCAGTTGTTTAATGAGTCAAAGTTGTGCCATGCAAAAGGTTTACTGTACATTTAAGAGTTGAAGTAACAATTCATACTGGCGAACAAACAACCCCAAAACAATTCCTGAAACTCAATAACCTTACTTTTGTCTTTCTGATTCACACTGGCACAAAAAAAATCCACCCATGTTAAATGGGGCGGGGATCCTTTAATGTGAGAAGAACAGGTCCCGTATCCATAAAGTATCTGCCTTATTATGTTATCCATTAATCAGTTTGACACTTGACGGTACAATCATTCACCATTACCGTATTGGTCCGAATATAAGACGACCCTGATTATAAGACGACCCCCGTTTTTCAACACAAACATCTAGAAAAAAAGATTTGCAGACCACATTTGCAGAACAAAGAACAAGAGCAACATTGTGAATATTTTTAAATAACAGAGAAAATACAGGCCACATATTTAACTAAACTTAACTAAAATTCGCCAGATTTCTCCTCCGATGTCTCTCTATCCCTCACACACGTCCTCTGCCCCGCTGTGTTCGCTCTCGCTGTCATCGCTCCCCAGCTGCTCCGCTTCCAGCGGCTCCTCCCAAAGCGCGTTTTCTCTGACGTATTCAAAAACTCTCCGGTCAACCTCACTGAAACGACCACTTTGAGGACCACGGTAGGATTTGCGCTGACTGTTGGCATCTTTGAGACGTTGTTTTGGTGCTCGCCATCTTCTTACGTTACACTCCGTGACCCCGAACTTCTTGGCAGTTGTTACTTGACTCTGCCTTATTGACGACCATTATTTAAAAATTGGCATCATAGCTCCTCCGCTGTTGTTGATTGACCTGACCCACTTTTGAGCCACCTGTCTCTAAATGCCTGTCTTTAAACACCGGTAACGGTCTGGTTGTTAAGGACGCTGGACTACTTCTTCCCGGAACCAATTCCTGGCGCCACCTGCGGCCGCGAATGTGTATTGACATTTAAATGGAGAGGCGAAGAAGAGAAACTGCGCTCTGAATACTAGACCCCGAATATAAGACGACCCGACTTCTTCGGACCTATTTCGAGGGGGAAAAAGGCCGTCTTATATTCGGACCAATACGGGTAATTGATATTAGTTCACTCTGAAGTAAGCATTCACCCAGGGCTAATTAAAAGTTAACTAATTGCTCGTAACCATTCGCTAATGGTGTTCATGATGAATAAGGAATTTACGTAGTGTTTTTCATTGTTGTGAACAATCAAAAGTAGATTTTGCGTACAGTACGTCATTTAACAGGTCAATGTTTTCAATGGCGATCTTCCAAACAAACTGCGACTCGGATTGAGGCACCAATTGTCCTACAAATGTTGTACAACTCGCTGTATTTCTCTACCTCAACTATCGACCGCACCTCGTCAATGATCGCATTGACCATCCAACCATCTCTTTTCCATACCATCCAACCATCTCTTTTCGATACCATCCAACCATCTATTTTCCATACCATCCAACCATCTCTTTTCCATACCAACCAACCATCTCTTTTCCATACCAACCAACCATCTCTTCAACCATACAACTCTTCAACCATCCAAATCAACCAACTCTTCAGCCACAAATGCTTATAATTAAATGATCAATCAGTAGTACCAATAACCACCACTTGACAGGCCACAAACTTCAACGCAATCAAAATAATAATTTAGAGGCCTATACTGACCATAATATCCAATAACAGTAACTAATAACCTGTTATCAGCTATAATGCCTCGACTCAGAACGGTGAGTAGCGTGATATATCCCCAAAAAGCACAGGAGGGATAACTATCAGAGCTGCCCCGTATCAAACTGGAAGTAGAAGTCCCTATCTAGCTACCAACTAGTCTTTGGTGTGCCCTCATGCAATTTGATTGCTAGCAACCCCAGCGTGTTCGAGACACCCAAAAACAAAAAAACAAACACAGCGATAAGCGCTCTACTCCTACACGGGGGTTCACTTAGCTCGTATCTAACCCACTCGCTTCAGTGACGTAAACAAAACAATCCCATGACACTCACTGACCAGCCTAGGATCATAACCGTAACCAGGTCACCAGAAAGGAAGGAAAACTGCCACCAATCCTTCCCACAAGGTCTCCCTTGCTGCAATCCGCAAGCCAAACAAATCCATTAGTTAAATCAGTAGTAATGCAAACAATCAACAGGCCAACTCAATAACCCATATTCAAACAAACAAAAGATCAAAACTACCAATTAACCAAATATACAACCAAGCAAAACAATTAACCAATTACTCAAACACTGAGAGTCTCCCAACAATATCGGTCTCAAACTGTCTATACAGGCTATGGTAAGATATGAAAAAAAAAACATACCAAATCCTATCCCGGACGAGCCCCCAATGTGTTATGACCGCATGGCTCAAGCATGACATAACAAATGGGGAGACACGCAGTGAACATGTTTCTGTATATTTATTCAAAATATAAGCCCCAACAAGGAAATTAAGTGTCAGTGTAGATGGCAGCTTAACTATGTGTTGTGTGTTATGGACTGGTGTAGTGAGAATGTGCAACATAACCAAAATAAAGAAGAAGAGGGTTTGGCAACAGCAGCTGCTGTCACCCAGGCAGCGAGAGAGCGAAAGGCTGGATGTCTTCCTCCTTGTATAGGCCAATCAGGCCAATCAAGCCAATCAGGTGCACCTGCTGCAAAAAGGGAAGAGCCAAACGGCCCAAGTGGGAAAACAGCGCCTCCCTCACCACAGGTCTGCCATGCTGAGAGTTACCAGGGGGACGTAACACCCACTCCACAGTATACCCCGAGGCAAATCAACTATAACGCCAGACGGTCGATGTAAAAGTCTGTGTTGATAGAATAATGTTCGAAATAAAACCAACCTTGCATTGCATTGCATTTTGAGGGACTTGCTGTGTCTCAGCAGCAGTGTTATATTCCTGGTAGCAGGCTACGGCAGCGGCAGACTGATACTTAGGTTAAAGTCTGTTGCTGCTGAGAAAGCAGTCCGTCAAAATCCGATGATTCATGCGATGCGAGGTTAGTTTTATTTCTAACATTATTCTATCAACACAGACAATTTCATCTATAGTCTGGCGTTATAATTGATTTACCTCGGGTGTACTGTGGAGTGGGTAAGACTGTTTTATTTGCAGGCTAGTATAGCCCGTTGCCGTGCGCTGCCTAGCACAAGCGAACTCTGCACCTAGAAGGACTGAATGAAATGTGTTCAACTGTCTCCAATGATGAAGAACAAGGCATGTCATAAAATATGACTTCTTGTTCATTGTAAATCATGAGCTGCAATAAAATATTATTAAAAAGCAGTTTTTTTGTTGGTAGTTTCACTAATTACTATATTATTTTGAGTAACAATGGGCCGTTCAGCACCATTTAACCAACTTTTGAATTTGAATCGAATCAGTCAACATTAATGAAACCCGTATGAAGGAACTCGTACAGAATTGTACAAATATGCACAACTCTGGAATGGGTACTACAAAATATATTAAAACAGAAAATGATCACTTAAATATTATATGTACATTCATTAGTTCTTAAATTAGTCAAATTTGTGCCGTGTACAAGGTTTACATTTAAGAGCTGAGGTAACAATTCGGTAACCTTTCCTTTTACAGTCCTCTAATTACTAGGTATTGACCTGGTTATTATATTGCAAATTATAGATAATATTGTGTAATTACCATTGGTAATGAGAAGATAAATACAGAGGAAATACAGCTGAAGTACTAAGAAAAACCTCCAATATTACCCATCAATTGAACTAAGTACCATGTAGTTGTAACTGTTTTAGATGGGTAATAACTCAGATATAATTGTGTACTTCCTAGGAAAGTAGTTCTTAGAGGAAGTAAACTGGGTGAATTGTTTTACTTGGTAACGTTGCAGAACATATATGGTACAAGTTGCAGTTAACTGCATGGACAATGGAATGGAATTTGTCAAAAACACACGTGTGTGCATAGATCGTTCAATCATTGGACAAGACGGTCGGGGGCGGGGTAACGCGGGGGGCTGCATAAAAAAAAGTAAACAAAGAAAACAAGCTATGGAGATTATGGAGATTCAGCGTGTTGCCCTCGTTGTGCTTATACTGATTGGTTTCATACAGTTACAAACATTTACAGTACTTTTGGAGCATCAGAGGCGCAACGTAGATTTTTATGATGTTATGCTATCCTCGGACCGCTCGAGCGCCTTCTCCCCCATCCATGTACTGAATGTAATAAATGCATCAGAATTTTGTGTTCTCCAACATAGGCTACTTTATATGTTGCCGTCTGCCCAAATATCCAAAACACATTTTGTCTTCTCTTCGCTCCATGTTGAGCCACGACTCATTTTTAACGGGTCTAATAACGTGACGTTGATCTTTGAATTTACCGCAAATCAAACAATATAAATAAGCAGCAATGGGAGCCTGTTGCGTCCAAAAAGGTATATTATTTTTTGAACTGGGTCGGACCGAGCTCGGCCGTTTTCACATCTCAAGCGAACCGCTAGAGGGTTTGTTTGGAAGCGAACCGAGACCACCTCTCCGGCTGGGTCTCCGACCGGTTGTTTGGGCTTCACACAAGCCAAAAAGGTCCGCACCAGCGATTTTTTCTGTTTGGTTCGAACCAAACAAGGCAGGTGTGAATACGCCCTAAGACACATTTATCAATTAAATTCAAATTGGTTCCAAATGGGCCTTGTAGAATGTTGGCGTATTTTGGTGTATCTCTGTGTTCACATTTCTTAGTTTAGGAACAGGCAAGTGCCTCTCCTACTGATACAAGTTGTTATTTCCGCCATTCCGCCATTTGTGATGTCCCAACAAGTACGAACTAACCCGGTCATCTGGGACATAGCCAGGGCAATAAACCTTATCAAGGGAGACACTGCATCTGCTATTTTGTTAGTCACGCTTTCTTTCCAATAATAATCACAAAAAAAATTTGGTTCGAGAAGAGGGATCAACAGACAAGGAGCACATATGGAGACTGCTACTCACTACCTAAACTAAGACTTTTCAACCTACGTCTGTACCAGTGCTGTATCACATCCTCAAATAAACCATCTGTTCGGCCTTCTGATCAAACCTGTCAAGTTGCCCTGATCTCCACTTCAAAAATTACTACTATGACGAAAAAATACTACTTGGCGCAGAGTCTATACGAACAGTTTAGAAATATGCTGAGAAACTTATTTCTAGGACACGTCGGCAAGCAAAATATTT
Source organism: Gadus macrocephalus (assembly GCF_031168955.1). Classification (NCBI taxonomy): domain Eukaryota; kingdom Metazoa; phylum Chordata; class Actinopteri; order Gadiformes; family Gadidae; genus Gadus; species Gadus macrocephalus. The sequence goes on from NC_082385.1 coordinate 11,213,465, forward strand.
GATTTAATATTAGAGCATGATCATGGGAAAGTACATGCAGCAAGGGAAACGTTGGCATTATGGGTATTGAATACACAGGTAACAAAGGTGAGTGGGAGTGACCATTGTGGAGAGTTTCTGAACTGGCGGGGAGGCCAAGTTAAAATACAATACAATCAATTGGCTTGGGCTCACGATCAGACTTCAATGAACAGACTTCAACTACAATGGCAATGCATATCAGAATCAGAATCTCTTTATTGTCATTGCACAAAGTGCAACGAAATTGGGGTAGAGGCTCTCAAAATAAGTGCTTTTTAAAAGAAAAACTAAATGAGAAAAAGGGTTATTTTTGAAAAATATATATAGAATGTTAAAGAACTCAAACAAATATATATATTTTAAAATGTCAGCCAATTTTAAAGGTCGGATTCGTATGATAATGCAATAATTCATAATCCTGCATTATTTAGAGAGATAACAGCTCTGGGGTGGAAACTGTTTTCAATCACCTAGAGCCGCAAGATTTGGCCAGTCTCACCCATACACTCGGAATTACTTTTTACTGATGCATGTAATAAGTTTGCTTGTAAACATTAGACAAGCCATGAGCAAAAAAGATGATGCAACTAGACCGTTAACAAATACTTAAAAGGCTGATCAAATCACCCCTGTAATCAGATTCCAACACTGCCTTCCTATGCACTTCAGAATTTACCTCAAATTATGTCTGCCTTTAATCAATTATAAGCACTTGGTCAAAGTACATTTCTGAACTGCTCACTGATGAACAACCCCCTGGACAGCTTAGGTCATCAGAGCCTGGCCTTCTAGAACAAGAACACAGAATTGTGCAATACAACATTGTTTAAGTGAACACACCGATTTGTTCAGTGAATGGGGATGATGGCAGGGAACGAAAGCAATGTGTGCTTCTATCTGTTTTTACATGCCAGCCAGATGCATCCCGGACCACATTGGGTCTCCGGGATTGCAGCTCCCTGGACATGGCTTACCTGGGTTGTACAAGAGCTGAGCTCCTTTAGCATTCCAGTGTGTACCTCACACACTGGATTAGACACGCTGGCCATCCAGGGGCCCGTTTCAGAAAGCAGGTTTAGTGAAAACTCTGAGTTAGTTAACCCTGAGATGAGGGAAACTCTGTTTTTTCAGTTTCACAAAGCCAGTTCAGCTTTACTCTGAGTTAGTTACCCTGGCAACATACTCTGTGAACCTAACCTGCTCGCTGGCAGGTTTTCTTCAACTAACCCCGAGTTTCTCCTGCTCTTAAGTTGAAGCCTGCAGACTGAAGGCAGTGGCAGACATGGCGTGTCCTTTTATTGAAGAGCCAGTTGATGTCGAGGCGCAGATACTTGAATGTTTTATCATTCCCTGATGAGTAGCTACCTGTTTGAGCGTTTCCGTTTCTCTGCATCATCAATAATTTATATAAACAATATTCTCAGCCCTCACATCGCTCACATGACACATCGTGGACACGCTCTCAGTTCCGAGCAAATTCTTTGTATTGCACTTCGTTTTTGTTTAACGTCGGTGATGCAGAGCATGTGTCCAAGGCAACTGTCTGTCGGGCTGTCCGAAATGTGACACTTGCACTGAAACGGCTACTATGCACGTTTGTAGTGTTCCCAAGTCACAGACCCACCAGACTTCTCAAAGAAGAGTTCCACAGAATTGCAGGTATCAGTCTAAGCAGTAATTAATTTATGTCATAAAGCTTTGAGACTTGAAGCACTAATCAGTCAATTGATATATTTGAGGGTTTCCAGGTGTGATTGGCTGCATAGATGGCACTCACATTCCTATCATAGCTCCTTCAATAAATGAAGGAGATTATATCCTGACCCCCCTGCTGATGCACGAGATGGAAGAGCTGTTAGAGACATGATATGCTTCAATCATTTCTAATTGACTCTGCCTTTTTTCTGTTGGCTATAATGGAGGTCAAATTTTAAGATAACCAGAAAACACAAATTTGGAGACTTGTATGTATAAAAGGCATTTAGGTGTTGCTTTCATATAGACAATATTAAATACTGGCAGTGTTGGGATTTTTCTTTGTTTAGCAGATTTCCCTAATTACTTAAATATATCTATCACATGTTGAATGCAACCACTAAATGCTGTTTAATGAGGGCAGGCTAAACAACATCACAATTGCTTGTACTTAAATTATACCTTATCTGTTTGAACTACATTTTTATATTTCATTTTTAGTTGCAGCCAAGTCCGTTTGGGACCTGTTGGGTTGCACCTGTGCGCACAAACACACATATGGAATATAATTGTTGAATAAGTGGAACATTCAAGAGAAAACATTTTCTTTTTCTCAAATACTCTGACTCAGTTGTTGATGTAATTAGTCAGCTATTTTTTTCCAAGCGAGCTCCCGCTTTTTGGCTGCTGCCATAGTATTGCTTTTTAGTAAAAAAGATATGCTCGCTTTCTGCATAGGCAGTCATTAAGATTTGCAACTCCGCTGGGGAGAAGTAGGAGGATCGAAGCTTGTTAGTACTTGTTGCCATGGTGAATCATGTTATCTGTGTTCCATTGATGAGGGCTTTTTATATCCTCATGCACGAGCTTCACTCAGAGTTACATTGACTCAGAGTTGATTGAACTAAGCGTTATCACCTGTTCTGAAACGGAAAATTCAGAGTTTTACAGCTCAGAGTTGGTCAACCTAGAGTTAAGGTTTTAACTTAGAGTTTGTTGAACCTCCTTTCTGAAACGGGCCCCCGGTCAGCAGCTAATCACTTTCCCCCATAGTGATGTAGGGTGCGTTCTGAAGAACATGAAGTGAGAGCAAGATCTTCCTCTTTGCATGGCCTATGCATTCACCTCCTATTTGTTGGTGTGAAGCACACACAACACACAACGAAGAGCATGGACTGGTGGAACTGGCACTGCACAGCTGAAGAGTCATTTAAAAACTGCTCGGATATGTTGGCCATGACATATGGCCAGAGGTGTCAAAAGTATTCACATTCATTACTCAAGTAGAAGTATAGATACTAGTGTTTAAAGATACTTCTGTAGAAGTTGAAGTATCAACTCAAGCATTTTACTTAAGTAAAAGTATAAAAGTACTGGTTTCAAAACTACTTAAAGTATTCAAGTAAAAGTAATGCAACGGGGACAAAATGCCATTAAGGACAAAAGCTTAGGCCGTGCCACAGGGGCATATAGAATTACCATCAGCTTTTATGCCAAGTATGCTCACACATACAAGGAATTCGGTCTCTGCATTTATCCCATCCGTGAATTAGTGACACACACACACAGCATTCCTCTATAGCACACTGCCCCACTTCCCCCAATTTTTTTTTTCTAAAGGCCATCTAATGACTATAAAACCATTTCAAACAATTCTTCCCGGCACGGCCAGGGATGTAGAAGGGTTGGCTGGTCTTCTTGGCTACCAACCTCCTCACTGGTGCTTGGTTGGGACATTTCGCTCATCTACGTCTGCTATTTCGTAGCTGGAATGTGGCGCGATTTAAGTCATGTCAGAGAATGTAGACGGGCTCTGTTCCTGCGCAGGTGCCATGGATCGCGTGTAAACCAATAGGGTGTCAGAATGGTATATGTTTCTATTCTCATCCAACCAATCAAATTCACTCTATCCGATGGCGGGAATAATCTGGATAGGTTTTTTTGTTTGTATTTTTTTGAACGCCGGCAGAATAAAAACAAGCTGAAATTAAATAGGAGTAACAAGGCCATTTTTTAAAAATAAGGGGTAGAAAATACAGTTAGTGCGTGAAAATGTAAGAAGTAGAAGTAAAAAGTAGGCTGAAAGATAATTACTCCAGTAAAGTATAGATACCCAAAATTTCTACTTAAGTAAGGTAACAAAGTATTTGTACTTTGTTACTTGACACCTCTGCATATGGCCAAGTGGACCAATGTGTACAATCACCTGGGCTTGAAAGCTTTTAATTCATTCCCCTCATGGTTACAGAGTAAAGTGAAGAACCCAGCCTTGATGTGAAGGGAAGAGGGACTGTCACAACTTTGTGGTTATGCTTCTCATTGGACTTTATCACTGTGATGGACACGATAAAGAGGCAATTACATCAAAAACCACAGCCACAGGTCGATGGAGCAATGCCAGGGACATTGAAGACCTCCTTTAAATCCCTGTAGTACGCTCGATTGCAGTCTGAAGATTTATAGATAATTCAAGAAAATGGTCAACTCATTTTCAAAAGGTTAAGGTGTATCATAATTTCTGTGCGGGGGCTGGCTCTTGCTAACCTATATTAGACTTGCAACAGTATGTGTTTGGAATATCTAAAGATATCACACATATACTTTACTGTGTTGTTGTGAATACCAAATATAAAACAGTTAATCTAAAAAATCAACAAATAATAAAGCTTGGAATTCAATTTTAACACTTTGACGAGAGGCAACCTGAAGAAAATATTTTAAAATGTAATAGTACACCTTAAGAAATATATCTGGTTCCAACAGCAAGATACATAGCATGGTGTCATAAAACGTACTTGATCCCTAGGCATCCCATGAGGGTTGCCAGTTATGGAGGTTAAGATGTCAGCCTGTTCTATTTATAAAACTCTCCATTCATGTATCTTTCTCCATTCATGTACCTTTAGATGAGGTCTAATATACTATACAGATCTCACCGTGTTACAACCACTGCAATATGCAGTGGACTATACTAATGTAGACTTTATAAAGCCTTCATTTGGCAAAACATTTGTTGCATATCTTTTTAATATTTGTTCCCTGAGGGCAGAGTATTGTGTTGTCCAAGAGGCAAGGGGCCTCTAACATGGGATCATTTAATGTCTGATTGACTGTGGACGAGTCCTACGAGTGGTGAGATCAGTTTCCAGACATGTTTATGATCTCGCTACAGCTGCTTAATTTGTTTAGATCAAATTGTGTTTTCAATGAGTCTGAATGTTCTGAGCCATGAGACTAAATCAAAACCCAATTTAATACAAACAAAGTGGGGCGAAAGATTGTCGAATTTATTTAATATTGATAATACATGAATATATTAATAATACCAATAACAATAATTAGACAACACTAGTGTATCCAAAGTCTATCTAAGATGTTACCAAATTTTGATGTAGTCTTTTCCAGACTTTATAGCTAAATTAAATTGGAAATTGTTCTTGCTAAAAATATTGATGATGAGGACTTCTCACAGATGTGAATATTCACAATGGGACTGCACTGTTGTAATAAAATGTTTGTAGGAAATGTGTCCTATGATTTCATAGGACGCATTAAATTGAAACTAAATCGTATGCATATGCATTTGTGAACTGAGTATTTATAATTTTGTTGTTTATTACCTAAATAAAAATGTAAATTATTGACTGAGTTCAACAAGCTGAGAGTTAAGATCTGTGATGGTGGCAAGTTAAGTTTCCAAAACCATTACAATTCTAATAAAAGAAAAAGCTAATGGTTTCAACAAACACCTTTATTTTTTTTCATTCCCCAGGTTAAGGTCCCTGCTGAAGATTCACAAAGTTGTATTTGTCAAATACAGTGTATGTAGTGAAATGTAATGTGTAGTGAAATGTAATGTAGTATGCAGTGAAATGTGATGTGATGGTGATCCCTTATGATCCTGCAAGCTCTGGTCCTACATCTCCTGGTCTACAGGAGGTATAACACAATATCAATTTGAATAAGATGGATATTTTGCCATAGAACATATTAACATACATCAATGTCATAAACAATATATATGTCAATGTTTGTTTTTTTCAGTTTGTCATTTATTTCAAATTTTTAATTATCTTATTTGAATAAAGATGGACTAACCAATTCAAGCTACAAAATACTGTTCCTAAGTGATTAATCTTGTTACCATCCTTTGAAATAACTGGTTGCTGCATGTATATGTATGCATTTAAATTTGCATTTATACACTATAATATACTGTGTAAGTAATGGTACGTAGCCAATTTATAATTTACACTTCACACTTAATAATTCATATTGTTTATACTGTCTGTTTTAATAAAGTTATCTACTCTCTCCCTGTCTGAGCCTGTCTATCATGTCAGGGGCGTTGCGCTCTGCTTTCTATGACATGGAGAAACTAAGGAAATATATTGACTATCAATTAGGCTCAACCGTGCAACATTTATATCAGGGTTCTCCCCAAACCATTTAGCCTAAAGTTGCACTGTGCCACCATACCCCTTCCAGCGCCACTGTGCTACATCCTTTTTTTCCATTTAATTTCTGAGACGGTTTAATTGGTTAAAAAAGGAATATGAATTGAGTCTCTTTAGGATCAGCTCTTGGTCTGAGTCGGACTCGTTTGACGCGGTGCGACACAGCGCACAGTGGCTCGTCTGGTGTGTTACGTCTGCTTTGAGTTCTTTAGTAGAAAGAGAATGCACATCAGATTATCCCAGTTAAATACAATGGCTGTTGGCATTGTATTTAACTGTGGCACGTGAAACAGATGTTCCTGTTAAGAAAGACACCTTTGAATGGGCTAGCCTTCTTCAAATTATCATTGAACTAAAAAGGTGTTTTTTACATTGTGCAAAGGTAATTGTTAATTTATTTGTTTTTGTTTGTTCTACATATACATTTTCACAATAGTAAAGAGTATATCATAGGGATTAGAGAATGCTATTTAAGTGCCACAGGAAAAGCAGGCCTTCTTTGGAGGCTAATGATAGTGGTGGGCCTCCTGTCAACACATGTTTGGAAAGTACAAGCAGTTACTCCATGTTAAAAAGCCACACAAAGCTCTTTATGACATGCAGAATCCTGTTTCTTACATTCTGCCACTAGGTCAATCACTTCCTAAGGTTTACACATAAATACCAGTTACATAATTTTATGAAACTTGCATAACTAAACATAACCACAGTTAGTTAATTGCCAGTCTAGTCTATCGACAAGACTGTAACACAAAGTGATGAGTATTCGAAAATGAAATATATATGCAGCACTACACCCATGTTAATATTGTGTTTCATAAATAGTCTGGTTGGTAGTAAGCACTAGGCATGCCTTAAGTTCTTAAGTTCTAATACTATGCATTTGTTTACATTATTGTATTATTCATACATTTTGAGCTCAAAGTGTAATGTGAATTAAAGATTGTTAAATATTAATTTGTCGAAAACTATCAGTGACATTCTGGATTTGCTTTATCCTCAAAGGTAAAAAATCTGTACACATAAAACTGTGCTGTGCTGTGTGCTATAATTTAAGACAGAATAAGCAATGCATTAGAATTCATACTCATGTACACATGTAAATAGTAAGTACGTCGGTAATAAACCCCATGTGAAATATAAACCAAAGCTATAAGAGGGTTTACCCCTCATGCCCATATTGAGTGTTGGCTTACCCTGCGGGCTAGTATATAAGAGGACCCAGAGGGATGAACAGCTCTCAGGGCAGTTGAGGAAGTAACAGCTAGTGGTAAGTCAGAATGTAGATAAAACTCTCATGCATTAAAACTTGAATGCTCTGTTTGACATTCACTTAATATTTTTGTGTAATTTAGAGATTATTATAATTATGAAAAAAGTATCTTATCACCAATTGAGCAAAAACTCAATAGATGAGGTTGTTTGATAGATCCATTAATTGTATTTGTTTATTTAGTCTGTAAATGTAAAGCTATATGGCATGGCGTACAAGTAAAGGTCCTTTTATATTGAATGTGATTGGTCGTCACGTCTTTTATCACAGCAATAAATAATAACAAATCATTGAGCTGAATGGGACTATACCGTCTCCTATCCCGGAAAAGGGCTTTAAATGTACGAGCACCAGGATCACATTTTCATTCTACGAATCAGATTACCCGATCAGAGTCGGGTAACTTTTTTCATGGTCACCATGGACAATGTACATGTTGTGGGATATGTTATAGGTAGCAGGTTTTAAATTTTTTTCTTATTGGATCCAAAGTGGTAAACTGCATTCATAGACACATAATTATAGCTATCGGTTTTATGTATTGATCATTTATCTCCATAGCAGTCTGCGCTACAAGCAAATGTTTCCTTGCACTACGGCATGTGACTATAGGTTGCTTTCGATAAAATTATTCTTATTTCAATGGGATTATACAGTTATTTAAACATACTCATGAATGTTATAGTCCATTTCCGTTCGAAGAGTTGCCACTAAATCCTACACACTGGACCTTTAAACAAATAAAACCGATTGACCACATGCATTGAATGACCAATGCATGTCATGCAGTGTGATTGTAATTTAAGAAATACGAACCAGCATTTACAATACACTGCACCTTCTGATGATGCTACAAATTTCCTCTGTCATATGAAATTGTGCAAATAACATGTCTTTCGATTTAAAGGCTGACACTTGAAGATTTCTCATTGGTAAGAAGAACAAGGTAAGAGTTATTTGACCAAAGCCATACCGATCTGTATAAAAACCATTTGAGCATATGAGATACATCAAAACATTTTATTTTCACAGTAAGCGGCCACCATGAGTACGGACGCGGAGATGGCCATATATGGCAAGGCTGCGATTTACCTCCGTAAGCCAGAAAAGGAGAGGCTTGAGGCCCAGAGCACGCCCTTTGATGCCAAGAGTGCTGCATATGTGGCTGATGCTAAGGAGCTGTACGTCAAGTGTACCATCATTAAGAAGGAGGCTGGCAAAACCACAGTGAAAGTGTTGGCTACGGAAGAGGTATGCTGCTTGTGATTTATTGCTATGCAGAAAATAGTTTGAAACGTTTAAAGGTAAAAAATGAAACGAAACAAAAGATGGGGTGCCTTTTTTTTAGGAGAGAACAGTCAAGGATGATGATGTCACACCCATGAACCCTCCCAAGTACGACAAAATTGAGGACATGGCCATGATGACCCATCTCAATGAAGCCTCTGTGTTGTATAACCTCAAAGAGCGTTATGCAGCATGGATGATCTACGTAAGATATTTTACCAACTAAATGAAGTAAAATAATATCCAATGATATCCCAGATCATATTAATGATCATGTCTGAACGATTTCCTTCAGACCTACTCTGGGCTGTTCTGTGCCACTGTAAACCCGTACAAGTGGCTCCCAGTGTACGATCAGGAGGTTGTCAATGCCTACAGAGGCAAGAAGCGTATGGAGGCACCACCCCATATCTTCTCTGTCTCTGACAATGCCATCCAGAACATGCTCACTGGTATGTACAAGAAAGTCGGGCAAAAATAAATGTTATGATGTATGGTCAACATTTTTGGATAAATGTAATACTTTGAATGTTTTTTTTTGCAGATCGGCAGAATCAGTCTGTCTTGATCACGTAAGTTTAAACCTGATGGTGTTGAGTTGGATGATTCAACATTACGTTGAATCATCAACATTAAGTAAAATATGACCTCACAAAAATTTCATGAAGAATCAGACAATGGAAAAAAACTCTAAATTACCTCATTTTCATACCCAGTGGAGAATCCGGTGCTGGAAAGACTGTGAACACCAAACGTGTCATCCAGTACTTTGCTACCATCGCAGTGGCTTCTGACAAGAAGAAGGACCAAGCCCCTGGAAAGATTCAGGTATGCTTTAAAAAAAAAAAATATATATATATATATATATATATATATTAGGGATGGGCGTGAGGAATCGATTACTCGAGTACTGCTCGTTACAAATGAACTCGGTTGGTGGACAGGCAAACTCGAGTTTGCATAAACACACACAAAGTTTTCTGAAGCAAATGTATACATTTTCTGTGCGGCGCCATTAACGCATGCCGTGGGCACAAAGCAAATGAAATGTATCAAATTCCTGTGTGGCGCGTGCCGTGCCGTGTGCAGGCACGCCAGAATTCAAAAAGTTAAGAGATGGCGGTAAAAGCAAAGCGCAATAAGCGTAATCGATTCCTCACGCCCATCCCTAATATATATACATATATACATTTAAAAAAAAAACATGACAGACATGACACACACAAAGGATGTAGGATGACCTGAGAACTGAGGATCAATACTGGAACTTCATCATAGGGGTCACTGGAGGACCAGATTATTGCAGCCAATCCCCTGCTGGAGGCCTACGGTAATGCCAAGACTGTGAGAAATGACAACTCATCTCGTTTCGTAAGTACAAACTTAGTATGTCAAACAAATTAAATGACATACTTGATCTTTGAAAAAAAACTGAAATGAGGCTTTTCTACAGGGTAAATTCATCAGAATCCATTTCGGTGCAACTGGTAAACTGGCCAGTGCTGACATTGAGACGTGTAAGTATCTTGTATCCAAATAACAACAAATTAACTCTCATTATTGGGGGTCTCATAATGGGTTTTGATCTCTTAATGTGAATCAAAACATAATAATAATATTTTAAAACCATGAAGATCTGCTGGAGAAATCCCGAGTGACATTCCAGCTTCCCGATGAGAGAGGCTATCACATCTTCTTTCAGATGATGACCAACCACAAACCTGAGATTATTGGTAAGATTAGTAGTGAGAAATAAATGTTGCAGTAAGATGTATTGTTATATAGGGTTGCCTTTAACTTATCATTCAGGATTCTGAAGTAGAAAAATAACAATTAGAATCATTAAAGTGACCAGTTTCTATTTTCTGCAGAAATGTGCCTCATCACCACCAACCCCTACGACTTCCCCATGTGCAGTCAGGGTCATATCACTGTGGCCAGCATTAATGACAAAGAGGAGCTGGATGCTACTGATGTGAGTCAATGTTTACAACTACCTTAGGTAGGTATTTTAATCTGCAAGGACTAACCGGGACCAGAAAACTATGAGGACTTTAACTCAGTGTTACAGCCTGCGGAATCTACTCAGAATGGTTTCAGCCCGATCTCAGTGCGCTCTGCTCTGTCCGCGTACAGCAGAATCAGGAAATCTCTGTACAGTACAAACCAAGGTAGAGTTAATAGAGACTCTTTGAATACTCTTTGAATTTAATTTCATATTATATACTTTATTTTCCTACAGGATGCTATTGATATTTTGGGTTTCAATGGTGAGGAGAAGAATGCCATCTACAAGTTCACGGGTGCTGTGCTTCACCACGGTAACTTGAAGTTCAAGCAGAAGCAGCGTGAGGAGCAGGCTGAGCCTGACGGCACTGAGGGTGAGTTAAAAATGTTTTAAAACAACCACTGAACATTTCCAAAGTCCAGGTTTGCTGTCATTAAATGTATTCACTATCTGTACGAATTTGTCATCATTCTTTCTTTCATATGAAAAATGCAGAGGCCGACAAAATCTCCTACCTGCTTGGTCTCAACTCTGCTGACATGCTCAAGGGTTTGTGCTACCCCAGAGTGAAGGTCGGAAATGAGTTTGTCACTAAGGGACAGACAGTACCTCAGGTATGGAAATACCAAGGAATACCTTTCAAAAAGTAATTGCAATAGTTGTAATTTGTATGTATATCTAATCTTCCACCACGCTCTAGGTATACAACTCAGTGAGTGCCCTGGGCAAGTCTATCTATGAGAGGATGTTCTTGTGGATGGTCATCCGTATCAACCAGATGCTGGACACCAAGCAATCAAGATCATCCTATATTGGGGTGCTGGATATTGCTGGTTTTGAGATCTTTGATGTAAGATTCAATTTCTTATCACAACAATTTCCCTGGCTAAAAGCAGTGTCTACGTGGATGAACGTTCTCTAAACTAATGTTCTCTATCAGTACAACAGTATGGAGCAGCTGTGCATCAACTTCACCAATGAGAAACTGCAACAGTTCTTCAACCACACCATGTTCGTCCTGGAGCAAGAGGAGTACAAGAAGGAGGGCATTATCTGGGAGTTCATTGACTTCGGTATGGACTTGGCTGCCTGCATTGAGCTTATTGAGAAGGTAAACATGACTTATATAACTAAATATCACAATTCTAAGTCTGATTCAAAACTATCTTATCGTAATGTTTCCTAATATGTTTTTCTGCATAGCCAATGGGCATCTTCTCCATTCTTGAAGAAGAGTGCATGTTCCCCAAAGCCTCAGACACTTCCTTCAAGAACAAGCTGTATGAACAGCATCTTGGCAAAAACAAAGCATTTGAGAAGCCCAAGCCGGGGAAGGGCAAGGTTGAAGCTGACTTCGCCATGGTGCACTATGCTGGTACCGTGGGCTACAGCGTCGCGGGCTGGCTGGACAAGAACAAGGATCCCCTGAATGACTCTGTTATTGGACTGTACCAGAAGTCCTCAAACAAACTGATGCCTGTCCTGTACCCCGCTGTAGTGGAAGGTACATATTCATACCATGTCATCATAGTTAAAAACTGTTGACCCATTATATTGTAATACCCATTTATTTTGAAGCCATTTATTGCCTCTATTTTATAAACAAAAACGGGAACATTTTTACTAATTAACAATAATCTAAAACAGAGGTCGGGGGTGCAAAGAAGGGAGGCAAGAAGAAGGGTGGCTCCATGCAGACTGTGTCATCACAATTCAGGGTAAGGTTAAACAAGCAATTACATGTAGAAATACATGTAATTTGATGCCATATTTCATATGTATTCTCTGAATTTGTTCTTTATCAGTTAATTTGTATATATTTCATATTTTATTCTGTGATGTGTCTTTAGGATAACTTGGGCAAACTGATGACCAACCTGAGGAGCACCCATCCTCACTTTGTGCGTTGTCTCATTCCCAATGAAATTAAACTACCAGGTAATATTTCTTCAAATAATCTCTACATTCGAGGTTGATGTTTTAGTAGGATATAGCAAAATGAATGTCATATTTTAAAAGTAAAAAATCTATAACACTTCACAGGAATGATGGAGAACCACCTGGTTATCCACCAGCTGAGATGTAACGGTGTGCTGGAGGGCATCAGAATCTGCAGAAAGGGCTTTCCCAGCAGAATCATCTATGCTGACTTCAAGCAGAGGTATTACCTAATTGACAGAACAATTCTATTGTCACGATAATACAATTCCTTTGCCTACATATTTAAAACTTGTTTATATACACCTTTCTTTTAAACACTTAACATACTCACTCCTATAGATACAAAGTACTGAATGCCAGTGTCATTCCTGATGGACAGTTCATTGACAACAAGAAGGCTTCTGAGAAGCTGCTTGGATCCATTGATGTGCCTCACGACGAGTACAAATTTGGACACACCAAGGTCTGTTTATTGTTGTCAAAAATTAAATATTTACCGGATACTTCCCTGATACTGAAAGATAGTCTCTGACAAGATGTCTTTCTTACATTAAGGTGTTCTTCAAAGCTGGTCTTCTGGGTACTCTTGAGGAGATGCGAGATGAGAAGCTGGCATCTTTGGTCGGAATGATTCAGGCTCTCTCTCGGGGTTACCTCATGAGGAAGGAGTATGTGAAAATGACAGCTACAAGGTATGTTTCAAAAGATTGATACATAAGAAGTTTTGCTATTTTGTCAAATCAAAAATGTTGCATTAAAATGGACTGCCTTTTCGCCACAGGGAAGCTGTTTACACTATTCAGTACAACATCCGCTCATTCATGAATGTCAAAACCTGGCCATGGATGAAGGTGTACTACAAGATCAAGCCTCTTCTGAAGACTGCTGAAACTGAGAAGGAGCTCTCTGCAATGAAGGAGAACTATGAGAAGATGAAGACAGACCTGGCCACTGCGCTGGCCAAGAAGAAGGAACTTGAGGAAAAGATGGTTTCTCTACTGCAGGAGAAGAATGATCTTGCGCTGCAAGTGGCCTCTGTAAGTAAAAATGTTTATCCGTCTCAACATGTACACACAATGAGATACATGTGATATTTGATATGACTGATATGATGACACATTTTAAACAGGAAGGAGATAATCTGAATGATGCTGAAGAGAGGTGTGAGGGACTCATCAAGAGTAAGATCCAGCTGGAGGCTAAACTCAAGGAGACAACCGAGAGACTAGAGGATGAAGAGGAAATGAATGCTGAGTTGACTGCCAAGAAGAGGAAACTGGAGGATGAATGCTCTGAGCTCAAGAAGGACATTGATGACCTGGAGCTTACCTTGGCCAAAGTGGAGAAGGAGAAACATGCCACTGAGAACAAGGTTTGCAAAGATTCTTTGAAAGGAGATTAAATAAAATACAAATAAGCATGTTCCACGCATTACACATAATTTTGTTTTGTTTAGGTGAAGAACCTTACAGAGGAGATGGCCTCTCAGGATGAGAGCGTTGCTAAGCTATCAAAGGAGAAGAAAGCCCTCCAAGAGGCACATCAGCAGACTCTTGATGACCTACAGGCAGAGGAAGACAAAGTGAACACTCTGACCAAGGCCAAGACCAAGCTTGAACAGCAAGTGGATGACGTGAGGTTCCTTTCTAACCCTCCTTTCTGACATTAGAAAAAACATGGTTATTCTTTTGAAATGCAGTCAAATAAAATATAATTTTTAATTGCAGCTTGAAGGTTCTCTGGAACAAGAGAAAAAACTCCGTATGGACCTTGAGAGAGCCAAGCGAAAGCTTGAGGGTGACCTGAAATTGGCTCAGGAATCAATAATGGATCTGGAAAATGACAAACAGCAGTCTGATGAGAAACTCAAAAAGTAATGTGATTGAACAAAAATCGTGCTTTTGATTAGAAAGATTCACAAGAAGTATGTTAATAAGTTATGTGGTATTGTTTCATCATCAGGAAAGACTTTGAGACCAGTCAGCTTCTAAGCAAGATTGAGGATGAGCAGTCCCTGGGTGCTCAGCTTCAAAAGAAGATCAAGGAGCTTCAGGTAAGACAATATATATGACAATCCCACATGAATGTTTCATAAATATTAGTACATTCTTACAAAGTATTATGTGTTCCTTACTTATTAGGCCCGTATTGAAGAGCTGGAGGAGGAAATTGAGGCTGAGCGTGCTGCTCGTGCCAAGGTTGAGAAGCAGAGAGCTGATCTCTCCAGAGAACTTGAAGAGATCAGTGAGAGGCTTGAGGAGGCTGGTGGAGCCACTTCTGCTCAGATTGAGATGAACAAGAAGCGTGAGGCTGAGTTCCAGAAGCTGCGTCGTGACCTTGAGGAGTCCACCCTGCAGCATGAAGCCACTGCTGCTGCTCTGCGTAAGAAGCAGGCTGACAGTGTAGCAGAGCTGGGAGAGCAGATTGATAACCTCCAGCGTGTCAAGCAGAAGCTTGAGAAGGAGAAGAGCGAGTACAAGATGGAGATTGACGACCTCTCAAGCAACATGGAAGCAGTTGCAAAGGCCAAGGTGAATTATCTTTCAAATTAAATATACCATATTATAATTAATACTATATAATCTGTATAAGAAACCACTTGTGCTAACAAGTAAAACGTTGTATCACCAGGGAAATCTGGAGAAGATGTGCCGTACCCTGGAGGACCAGCTGAGTGAAATCAAGGCCAAGAGTGATGAGAACAGTCGCCAGATAAATGACATCAGTGCTCAGAGAGCAAGGCTGTTGACAGAGAATGGTAAGTATTCACAATTACTTAAAGAAAAACCTGCATATTAGAATAGCCCTAATGATAACCATAAATAACCTTAACACTAACCACCAAGAAATGCAACCCAACCTTATTCATATATTTAGGGGGAAAATGTGGTACTGCTATATTTTATAGCTAACAATTTATGTCATCACCTAGGTGAGTTTGGTCGTCAGCTCGAGGAGAAAGAGGGTCTCGTCTCCCAGCTTACCAGAGGCAAGCAGGCCTTTACTCAGCAGATTGAGGAGCTGAAGAGGCTCAATGAGGAGGAAGTCAAGGTAAACCATCATTTTTATTCATTTAATTTCATGATTTCATTATGTCATTGCAGATTTTACATTTCTGTATATTTAGATGTGTGAATTTATTGAGACAATCACCTTTTGCAGGCCAAGAATGCTCTTGCTCATGGTGTGCAATCAGCTCGCCATGACTGTGACCTTCTGAGGGAGCAGTTTGAGGAGGAGCAGGAGGCCAAGGCTGAGCTGCAGCGTGGAATGTCCAAGGCCAACGGTGAGGTGGCTCAGTGGAGGACAAAGTATGAAACTGATGCTATCCAGCGCACTGAGGAGCTAGAGGAGTCCAAGTGAGTCAAATACTTAATATCTTATCTAAAGTACACGTTCTATTTGATGAATGTCCACAAATTAAACCATGTGATACTTTAACAGGAAAAAGCTTGCCCAGCGCCTTCAGGAGGCTGAGGAACAGATTGAGGCAGTGAACTCAAAATGTGCCTCTCTGGAGAAGACCAAACAGAGACTCCAGGGTGAGGTGGAGGATCTCATGATTGATGTGGAGAGGGCCAACGGACTGGCTGCCAACCTTGACAAGAAGCAGAGGAACTTTGACAAGGTGTTTTGTCATTCATTGAGATGGCCGTTTAAATTGTTTTATCCTTTTATTATTCTTCAAGTGATTAACATGTACCGCTTTATTAACAATATTGTGCAGGTTTTGGCTGACTGGAAGCAGAAATATGAGGAGGGCCAGGCAGAGCTTGAAGGAACTCAGAAAGAGGCTCGTTCTCTCAGCACGGAGCTTTTCAAGATGAAGAACTCCTATGAAGAAGCTCTGGATCAGCTGGAGACCCTGAAGCGTGAGAACAAGAACCTCCAACGTGAGTTAAACTGATCATTTTGGCATCAATGATTCCTATATTACTACATATATAACTTTATTGGAATTCATGCAAACAACAATATTTAACCCTCTCAACAGAGGAGATTTCTGACCTGACTGAACAAATTGGTGAGACTGGAAAGAGCATCCATGAGCTGGAGAAATCCAAGAAGCAAGTGGAGACAGAGAAGAGTGAGATCCAGACAGCCCTAGAGGAAGCTGAGGTGACTACAAAAAAAAAGAAAGAATCTAGTGAAATTGTATTTATTATGAAATAGAATATGTAATGAATATGCCAACATTGGTTTATAATTTAGGGTACTCTGGAGCATGAAGAGTCCAAGATTCTGCGTGTCCAGCTGGAGCTCAACCAGATTAAGGGTGAGGTTGACAGGAAGCTGGCTGAGAAGGATGAGGAGATGGAGCAGATCAAGAGGAACAGCCTGAGGATCACTGACTCCATGCAGAGCACGCTGGACTCTGAGGTCAGGAGCAGGAATGATGCCCTGAGAATCAAGAAGAAGATGGAGGGAGATCTGAATGAGATGGAGATCCAGCTGAGCCATGCCAACCGCCAGGCTGCTGAGGCTCAGAAGCAGCTGAGGAATGTTCAAGGACAACTGAAGGTATGAACTAAACTACTGTACAGGGCATAATATCTGGACATTTGTTTCCTGTTGTGACATCTTCCATGGTGTTTTCATTTTCATTTTAGGATGCCCAATTGCATCTTGATGATGCTGTCAGAGGAGGTGAAGACCTGAAGGAGCAGGCGGCCATGGTGGACCGTAGGAACGGTCTAATGGTGGCTGAAATTGAGGAGCTGAGGGCAGCTCTGGAACAGACAGAGAGAGGCCGCAAAGTGGCTGAGCAAGAGCTGATTGATGCCAGTGAGCGAGTTGGACTTTTGCACTCTCAGGTAAACAAACAAACATATTCTTCCAAGAAATGCTCCCAAGTTCCCTAAAATATTTAGCAAGATTACATGCGTGTCATAAACACTGACATTCATTTTAGAATACAAGTCTTCTGAACACAAAGAAGAAGCTGGAGACTGACCTGGTCCAAGTCCAGGGCGAGGTGGACGACACCGTCCAGGAATCCAGGAATGCTGAAGAGAAGGCCAAGAAGGCCATCACTGATGTAGGTTTTGTATTATTTTCTTATTTCATTGAATTGGACATTGCTTGAACTTCTGATTAATATGTTATATTTTATATTAGGCTGCCATGATGGCTGAGGAGCTAAAGAAGGAGCAGGATACAAGCTCTCACCTGGAGAGGATGAAGAAGAACCTGGAAGTCACAGTGAAAGACCTGCAGCACCGCCTGGATGAGGCTGAGAACCTGGCCATGAAGGGTGGCAAGAAGCAGCTCCAGAAACTGGAGTCCAGAGTAAGATACGGGCACACATGGACGTATTTACAGTTACAGCATAATAAGAGTATATTTATTGAAAATATATTTTATTTCTTAAGGTGCGTGAGCTGGAAACAGAGGTTGAGGGTGAACAGAGACGTGGAGTTGATGCTGTTAAGGGTGTCCGCAAATATGAGAGGAGGGTGAAGGAACTCACCTACCAGGTATGGCAGCTTATATTGAAAAAAATATTTAAATCAATGTATATCAGAAAGGATTACAGTCAAGGGTCTGGGGCATAACCATTTGCATTACTTTAGACTGAAGAAGATAAGAAAAATGGTGCCAGACTCCAGGATCTTGTTGATAAGCTGCAGTTGAAGGTGAAGGCTTACAAGAGGCAGGCTGAGGAAGCGGTAAGTAGAAACGATGTCACAAAATCGAGTTTTTGCATCAATTTTGGTACTTCTTATTTAAACAAAATATGAATCTTCCTACAGGAGGAGCAGGCCAACTCTTACCTGTCCAAGTGCAGGAAGGTTCAACATGAGCTGGAGGAGGCTGAGGAACGTGCTGACATCGCTGAGACTCAAGTCAACAAGCTGAGGTCCAAGAGCCGTGATGGTGGCAAGGTAAGTTCATCACTGCATAATGGTGGGTTCACGATGCATCGTACACCAACCCCACAAGTTGCTATTGTGATGCAAATTCTTGGCTTGTAGCACTTACAGCGCAGTAGGGATGTGTCGGTCGCGACTGATTCGTTACAACGAACGAATCCCGAACGTGAACGACAAGAACTGGTTCCCCAAAACAAGAAGAACTGGTTCTTTGATTCTTTTTTTTTAACATAAACCAAACATATGGTCACGTAAATAAAATATACAAACGAACAGAGCTCCGTCTCCCCGCGACTTCCATTGATTGAGTCTACAACTTTCTCAAAGATTCAGCCAATGAGAGGTAGCAATGGTGTTGGAATGGCACCTGGGTAAACCAATGACAAGGCGGTACCGTCGAATATGCGCGCTTTCTCTGTCTGACGTATCTTGGGTCATACCATTCGACTCATATATCCCCCTACATTTTTTAGAAAATAGACTTGACCTCCATCTGTTTATTGGATAAACGCATTTCCCAATCCCAGGAGTCTTTGCTCCATTCTACGTCAATTTAAGAACAAACAAAGAAATTAAACTGCAGTTCGTATTTTTTATTTATGACCATGCAAGTTCTGTAATGCCTGAACAATGAAGAATTAAATGTAAAGTAAAATAAAATTATAAATGTAAAACCATGAATGAAATATAGAGAGTAAGCAAGTAAGTGGTATAAATATTGGTGGGACGTTCGCCATACTAAATAGCAGGCATCTCCAAACGGCGGACTGCGGTCTTAACGGTCCTATCCGGACCCACGACCAATTAAAAAAAAAATATATATATATATATATATATATATTTTTTTTTTTCTTTTTTTTTTTTTTTTAAGATGTAATCTGACGTAACGAACGAATCAAAACGAACGAATCAAATAAACGAATCGTTATAGTGAACTGAACTGAAAGAACTAGTTCCCGGAAAAGAATCATTTTGCCCATCCCTACAGCGCAGCCATCTTTGTTTGTCGAGTCGTACGATTAACCTCACTGAACTCGTTTGACTCAGAATCCGAGATATTACGACCAAAAGGGGAGTGCCTCGGTTAAATGACGCATGAAATCTGGGTATACGATGCATCCCGAACATACCATATGCCCATTGACTGAGAAAGAAATGTAATGCAAACAAAAATGTTGGTTGGTTTAATTATTTTATTTTTTTCTCTTCCACAGGGAAAGGAGGCAGCTGAATAAGATGTAATGCGTCATTGTACAATTAGAAAGGCATGTCATAAAACATGATTTCTTGTTTATAGTAAATAATGAGCTGCAATAAAATATTACAAAGCATCATTTTTCTCGTGGGTAGTTTGACTAATTACTTCAGTATTTTGAGTAACAATGGGCCATTCATCACCATTTTACCAACTTTTGAATTTGAATCTGATAGTCGATAGTAATGACACTGATGAATACAGAATTGTAAAAGTAAGCACAACTCTGGAATGGGTACTGGGAAATATATTATAACAGAAAATTAACGCTGAATT
Organism: Gadus macrocephalus; assembly: GCF_031168955.1. NCBI lineage: Eukaryota > Metazoa > Chordata > Actinopteri > Gadiformes > Gadidae > Gadus > Gadus macrocephalus. The sequence continues at coordinate 11,233,551 of NC_082385.1, forward strand.
ATTATATGTACATTAATTTGTTTTTTAATGATTCAATGTTGTGCCTTGCAGAAGGTTTAGTGTACATTTAAGAGATGAGATAACAATTGATACTGGGGAACATACAATCAAAAAACAATTTCTGAAACTGAATGGGCTGGTGAACCTTCAACCTGAGAACAACAAGTCCTGTATCCATTAAAGATCTGCCTTATTATGTTACAATCACTCATCATTAAGTAATATTAATAAATAAAAGTTAACTAAGGGATAGAAATCATTTACTAATGGTGTTCATGATGAATAAGGAATGAACGTAGTAGTGTTTTTCAATGTTGTGAACAATCAAAAGTATATTCTACATATAGTACATGCCATTTAACAGGCCATGGTTTTCATTGGCAATCTTCCAATCAAACTAGCCCAAAGCTCCAATTACAGCACTAATTGTCCTCCAAATGTTGTCTTTTCTTAAATGTTCTCCTATAAACAATGAGTGATTCAGTGAATCACTCTTCAGAATGTTTCAATACCCCTCCGCTTCACGTTGGGATAGTGCTTCACCCTGCCAGGGTTTATTAAATGATAATGACCGGCTCGCTGTACATTATACCTTACTAAGTGAATTGGCAGGGGGAGACGGTGATAAAGAACGACCATGTGAGGGAGTCAGACTGCCCCTCTAGTCCATGTTCACAGCATCCAAAATGTTTAAGAAATTTAGAAAATGTATCAAATTTTTAATAATAAATTCAATTCAATTTGGTTCCCAATGGGCCTTGACGCTGGACGCATGTCAACCCAAGATTTGGCCAGTCTCACCCATACCCTCTGAATTACTTTCTACTGATTTGAAGTTGGCTTGTAAACATTTTACAAGCCATCACCAAAAAATACGATGCGATAACATAGAAAAAGAAGGCTGATCACATAACCCTTATACTTAAATTCAAACACTGGCTTCCTATGCACTTCAGAATTTACCTCAAATTATGTTGGCTATAAATCATTAACAAACACTGGGCCAAAAACATATCTCTGAATTGCTCGCTGATGATGAACCCCGTAATCAGCTAAGGTCATCAAATCCTGGCCTTCTAACTGTTCATCTTTTACCTATCATGCTGCACATAGGGCCGGATTAAGTCATTTTGAGGCCTGGGGCTATATACCAGGAGGAGGCCACTATATTGCTCGCCTCCAACGCACATGACACTCACACAAACCCTCGGCACGTGCACTGACGCATAAGCGCTTTCAAGTCCACAGAGCCACTCTATGAATATGACCGCACACTACAGTTTAAAGCCAAGGAACAAATGTATGTGCAATGACATACACTGTAGACTATAATAAACCAATAACGTTGTTAGAAACTGCAAGTTTATTCAGCTTCACCTCACCTCCACAAGGGACACCAAGTGGTGATTCAGGGTAATCGATTGCTCCTCCCACTATAAATAGAGGCCTAGTGAGGCCTTCCCCCCTTTGTTCTCACCACAACTGAGTGCGTGAATGTGTCTATTTCATGTAGGCAAGGCCGTCTAGGCTTCGCCTTGTGGGCTTGTCCTGAAAATTCAAACTATGCACCTATCAGCGTGGGCACCGCCCACATTTCCCACGGTATCGTGTATATAGCACGGTGCATACCGTCGCTCATCCTCCCTTTTCTTTCAGCACTTGTGCTTGTCAGCAGATTAGAGAACTACCTAAAAGAAGATGTCTTCAACGGAACAACGGATCTCCCAAGCCGGTGGCAGCGGCCCAGGAGAGGCCGAAACAGCCCTTTTCAGGGCCACCTGAGAGCGCTCCTGGGGCTAGGTCCTTCGCAGGACTCCTTTGCGCCTCCTGTCCCGCCTCCCTGGCACCGGGTGACGGGCATGTGGCGTGTTTTCGGTGCCTCGGCGCCGACCACGCCGCGGCTGCTATGGCGCCCTCCGTCTCCTGTGTCTCATGCCGGGAGCTGTCTGAAGAAGGGATCCTCTCCAGGCACCTCTACTTCTCCCCTGCGGTGGACCTGGCTGACGCCATTGACCTGTTCAGGGCCAGCCCGGACTACCACGATGGCGTCATCGACGCCGACGACGACGCTGTCTCAATAGACGACGTCTTCGACGACTTGCCGTCCGGTGTTTCCCACTCCCGGGTTTCAACCGCCACCGCCGTGGAACGAGAGAGACCGCGCCGGATGGCCGATCTCTTCGGGGAGATCATGGGTGAGGCGGCGGCCATCAAAGGAATTCCAATGCCGGCCCCGCCTCTCGCCCCCATATCGGACGATATGCAGGGCGAGTGCTTTCACACCCCATCGTCTTCCCGACGGGTTACCCAGTGCCCCTTGTTCCCGCCTGTGCAGCACTTTTTTAGTGCTGCCGGTGGGGACCCTTCTACACTGAAGGCCCCGGTGAAGTCCTACACGGATTTCACCAACGTGGAAGGGTGGGCCGATACTCAGGCGAGGGGGATCCCTCGCCTGGAGCCTCCCCTGGCAGCGCTTCTCTGTCCGGGCGCCGGATGGCGCCCTAACGAAAAGCCGCTGCCCCCCGACCGCCTCCAGAAACAGATTGTCGGCCTAACGGACAGGGTGTTCGTTTGTGCCTCTCAATCTGCGGCGGCGGTCAATAACATCGCCATGCTCTCCTCCGCCATGGTCTCCTTGTCGGCTAACCGGGAGGCATACGGCCCGGAGGAAGCCGCAAGATGGCTGGCGGTTTCCCGCTTTTCCAGCGCCATCCTCCAGCTATGCCAGCCGATAGCCGTTTCGGCCGGCCGGCATATGGCGTGGGCAACTATGATTCAGCGAATCATATGGCTCTCCCACACTGCGGTGCCGGAACGGGAGCGGGCCAGCCTGGTCCAGGGGCCACTAGCGCCGGATGGCCTATTTGGTCCCCGGTTCTCCGAGGTTCTCGCGCACCAGCAGTCTGTCCGTGAGAATCGTTCCCGGTTCGCGGCGATTCTCACGGGCTCCTCCCACCAGCAGGCCAGGAGGAAGCGGGGTCCAGGCCGGGCCCAGCGTTCCAGGGGACCGCCTCTGACTCCAGCCCCGGTGCCGCAGCAGCAGCAGCAGCAGCAGCCGCGGCCGCCGCCACCGCGGACGGGTGGAGCAGCGCCACGGACCGGGAAGTTCCGGAAGCTGGCTCCGACTTTTTCCTTCCCTAATAAAGAAATAATTAAAGACCGTTCGCCTGAACGGCAGTACATTGTACCCAAGGAGCGATATTCCTTAGGCCACCTGCGTCCTACGCTTGTGGCACGTCCCTCCATGTTGCCTCTTTCCCCCCCTCAGCCCGGTGGCTGTAGGGTGGCGGTCGGACGGCGTGTTCACATGGCCTCTGGTTCACCTGCTTCTAAGATGCGGCAATCCTTGGAGCCTCGTGGACGTATCAGAGACTCGTTGCACGAGCCCGTGGATGCGGCCGCTTGTACCGGTCCCCTGGTTCCCCACATTAAAGGTGAGGAGACGGGTCCGCGCGCTGTGGCTACAGCCTGCGGACAGCGCATGCGCATAGGTGCGGCGGCCGGACGGCTCGCTCCCTGTTCAGCGGTCACGAGCGCAACGTCTAGACAGCTCGTTGTTTTTACAGCGGCTGGTTCTGGTACGTCTCCTACGCTCGCTGAGCCTCCTCCCTTTCGTGGGAAGCCCCCCTTGGTTCACACGCAGTGTGGAGGCGGTAGGGGCAGAGGAATACGGGTTATACCTGGACGGTCTTCCTCAGCTGTCGGCTCGCCCTCTCTCCAACCGCTATGCGTGTTGGCAAGAGCGGTGCATTCTGCCATCGTGGTTGGACACCACGTTGAGATGGGGCCATCCCATACAGTTCAAGCGTCGTCCCCCACCCTTTATGGGGTTGGTGGAGACCACGCTACGGGACCCGGCTGCGAGCACGGCTCTGGCAGCAGAGGTGGCACGTCTCTTGGTAAAGGGGGCCATCACTGTCGTTCCCCCCCACGAGTCTCACCTAGGTTTTTATTCCCGCTACTTCCTGGTTTCCAAGAAGTCAGGGGAAATGAGACCTATTCTGGATCTTCACGTGTTCAACAGATTCGTTCCCACGAGGAAGTTCAGAATGCTCACGATCGGAGCATTGTTCCGGTGTGTGAGAGAGGGCGATTGGTTCACATTCCTGGATCTCAAGGATGCTTACTTCCACGTCCCTGTTCGGCAAGCGCACAGGAAGTTTCTCCGCTTTGCCTTTATGGGGATGGCGTACGAGTACCAGTGTCTGCCGTTCGGCTATTCCCTGGCTCCGCGCACCTTCTCGAAGTGTGTGGAGACGGCGTTGGAACCGCTCAGGCGTCAGGGAAAGAGGATTCTCTTCTACCTAGACGATCTGCTTATTCTGAGCAACTCAGAAGAGACCGCGAGAAGGGACACCATGTTGGTGATAAACCATCTCTCCTTCCTGGGTTTTGCCATCAACTGGGAGAAGAGCTCCCCGCTCCCCAGCCTGCAGACAGTCTACTTGGGGCTTTGCCTAGACTCAGCCACCATGACTGCGATGCTTTCGCCTCCTCGGCGAGACGCCATCCTGTCGGCGCTCTCCCGTTTTCACGTTCGCAGAAACGTGACCGCACTGTCCACCATGCGCCTGTTGGGGCTGATGGCAGCTGCCCACCCCGTGGTCCCCCTGGGTCTGCTTTTTATGCGCAGACTCCAGCGGTGGTTTGCTCGCCAACGGTTGGACCCCAGGCGACACAAGCTCAGGGTGCTCCTCGTTCCCCGTTCGGTGTCGCCAGACCTGGAATATTGGAAAGGACCCTCCGCCCTTCTCAAGGGTGTTCCCCTGGGCAGGGTGGCGTCCTACGTAGTGGAATTCACGGACGCCCCCTGCTGGGGCATTTGGATCCCATAGTATACTTGGGGCTGCCTATCTCTTTTAGGTCCAGCCCCTAGTTCATGGCCAATTGACTTTGTGGGGGGTTGAGCTAATGCGTCACATGGTACTGATGGCAAGGGGATTTGGTGCTCACCAAAGAAAGTAGGCAATACTGATTTAGATGGAAGGCTAGGATTTGTTTGGGGAGTAGGTATTAATAGCACATCTGCATTGCCCGGGTAAAGCTGGGTTGAGTGTACTCCCAATTGGGATCCATCCATCATAAACTCAGTAGAGGGCTCATCATCGATATCAATTATTTTAGCTTCAGCCAGTTTAGGTTAATGTTGAATGGTGTGGCTCAGTACTCCGTCTCGAAGGACCATTTAGTAGCGAAGAGTAGGTTCCACTGGAGCCACAAACCAACAGGAAACAAGGATTCATTTACTTGACTTTATTTTGGAAGCAAAGTTGTTTTGTCATGATGATTGCCATGATGAATGCCATGGTTCTACACAGAGAAAGAAAGATGAATTATAATATCTCTCTTGGCAAACATAAATATGGCCTTTAAATCAAATTAAATTCTTCGACATTGCAGTACTTTATAACATAATTTAACATGTAAGGATTAGCCATTAAACCATCACAATCATTTCTTAAACAAACAATAATCCAATGAGTAAAGGGGAACTTACATTGAAGGGAATTCAAAAGACAAACGGCAAACGATAGTCATGGTCAAACATATCATGGACATTCCTCCTATCCAGTACATCTTGTAGCCTTGAGTAGAACTCATCCTTGATTCCATCATCTGCGTTCTCAGTTGGTGCGTAGACATGTATGATCATCAATTTGATGGGCCTTGAAAGGAATCTGGCTTGGATGATCCCCTCGCAAATTGCTGTCCATTGTAAAAGGGCTCAAGCTGCTTCTTTGGACATAAGCATACCTACCCAAGCTCTGTGGATATCATCGTCTAGTAAATAAAAATAAATAAAAGTCTTGTTGTACTTTACCGTGGCCTGTCCAATGCATCTCGCTAATACCCATGATAGCTATTCCTCTCTTACCCATTTCCCTCGCCGCCTGATCGAGATTTCCAGCTCTATAAAACGTGCGCAAATTCCAGTTTCCTATCCTCATGGTGTGTTTCGGGTGCACCAATGACCCTATCAGCCCAGGTGCGTCCTTCTGACTTTGCCGCCTATTCATCATCATGCATCTACTTTGAGGTACGGTCATGGTATTCCCTTCATCTAATGAATTAGTTTTTCTTCTGGTTTCAGCATTAAATCTGTGTTTCCAGGAGAGAGTTGTCAGCCCTCAGCCCAACCCCCAACCAGGAGGACCAGGGGATCTCTCTTCGTCTGGCCCCTACCCTTTGACCTGTCCGACATGGGTGACCCTGCCAGAAGTCTAGAGCTGTGTTCAAAATCGTTCCCCATTCACTCACTCACTATTCCCATATAAGTTCATGATATAGTGCACTATATAGGGAACGAACAAACGAGAATTCGGACACTACGCTGAACATTTCTAAACATCATTTGCGTCAGTAAATGCACCGGGTATTTGTGTGACGCAGACAGATGCGCCCACATCATGTAAACAAACCGGGCACTCACGAGGAAAGCTGGGGGTTGTATTGATGTTGATTGTTACATTTCCTTGATCAGGGTTTTTTTTAAATTAATTTTGAATGTTACATTTTCTATGTTAAATTCCAAATAAATTGTTGACATTTCTCAACGAAAGCCGGAGACTCCATCATTAAATGTACTAGTTTTCGCGGTTATTCAGCTTCTTCACCTCCGGAAAAACACCACGCGTTGCATTGTGTTATACGGGAGTAACATGTACGGAACATCGTATGTACACTCTAATTTTGGGTATTTAGTGCTTGAAATTAACCACTAAGAATTCGAACACCACTACAAAATGGCGAGCACCCTATATAGTGCACTATATCCGTGATAGGGAACAATTTCGAACACAGCTTAGGACTCCAGTCGGCTCTAATTGTCATTGGGACTCGCAAACCGCCTCACCACGATAAGGTGGCGACCCCATTCGCATAGCATGAACAAACTCTCCAGATAATCTTCACTCTGAACCAACTCTTGCCATTTTTAAATCTAGACTGAAAACGTTTACGTTCAGCAGTGCTTTGAAATTCATCTTATTTAAGTTATGATACCAACTTTATTACTTTTTTAAGTATTTGAAGTACCATATATGTTTTTATACTGTTTTTCTGTATTCCTTCTCTATTACCGTGTATTTTCAATGTATCTTGTAAATGTATTGATTGGGTGGAGTCAACGTGTGCTCAAGATATTTGCTTCTACTGAATCAGATATCAATGTGATTTTGAACAGCCAGATCAGACGACCAAACTGAATCCAAAGACAAGATAATGAAATAATTCTGGTGTGATGGTTGTTACACTTTGTTTAGCAATATATACAAAAAATTACAATCGAATTTAGAAATATACTGCCTCTGGTCTGAACATGACTTGTTGTACATTGTCTGTATTGTAGTATTTCTTTAGCTTTTTTGTTACAAGCATTTATTTTATTATATCAAACTGCGATTATTGCAGTTCGATGATTGAAAACATCTGATGGTTTCACAGAAAAGTGAGACGTAAAAACAACATGTTCCCTGTATCGTTGGACATTTAATACACATATTTCAATTGTTTGATGAATAGTATATACAAATGAAGATAAACACAATGGTCATTTCTTCCTCAAATACTTTCCGTCTGAATGACAGAATAGTCAAGAAAATATATAGAACTTGGTTAACACCTTGAAAACTACATAAAACTATTGTTCATACCATAACATTTACATTACCGTTCATGTTTGTTTCTGAACACCAGTTAATATGAGTTATTGTTTTTGTGCAGGATTTTTTACATTTGTATGTACATGTACTCAAAAATCATATTTACATGCTGAAACATTACGCCCAAACGAAGAGATCAGGTTTCCCCATTGAAGCATAGTGCTTTGTAAGCAGTAAGCATCCTGTTATGGTCTTAATAGTGGGAACTTGGTATGTCATATTTATAGATTTTTACTTCTACCATAAGGTATGGATTTTTGCTCAGGACTTTTTTACATTTGTATGTACTTAATGATTAATACAAATGTAAAGTTATTTTCAATAATACAATCTATCATGAATCGACACTTGCATCCTCATTTTTACAGCAAACAAAGGCGGTTGACAAAATTAAACGGTTTGAAATCATAAAAAGAGATCAGGTTTCCCACTGAAGCATAGTGCTTTGTAAGCAGTAAGCATCCTGTCATGGTCTTCATAGTGGAAACTTGCTATCATGTCATATTTATAGATGTGTAAACTGCAATACAATAAAATGTAAAATTGTTACTTGTTCTTCATCTCATTTGTTAATTTGCTAATTGTAAATCAGCCAAAAAGCAGAGTACAAAGCATATGCAAATCATATCTATTAGAGGGTTTGAGCCTCATGCCCATATTGAGTGTGGGCCCACCCAGTGTTCTGCTATATAAGAGGACCCCAACAGGGTTAAACAGCTTGCAGGGCAGTTGACGAAGAAACAACTGGTGGTAAGTCAGAGTGACGCTTAAGCTCTCATTCATTCCAAACTTTGATGGATAGTTGGATTTTCATTTGAAACTGTTCGATTAGAGTGGATGCAAAGCAAGCCAAACTATTATAATCGTGTTTCCTATTAATATTTGTTTATGTGTCATTTTTATTTGTATTGAAGTAAGTGCTTGAGTAGTATCAGTTAAAATGCTTAAACATCATGTCTCTCAATTTCAGGGCATAAATCTTTTTTCTCATTGGAAGAAAAAGAAGGTAAGAGTTATTTCATCTCAGCCATACGATCTTTATGAGTGTGAGGAAAATATCATATGCGATACATTAAAACATTTTCTATCTTTGTCTGACAGTAAGCGGCCACCATGAGTACGGACGCGGAGATGGCCTTATATGGCAAGGCTGCGATTTACCTCCGTAAGCCAGAAAAGGAGAGGCTTGAGGCCCAGAGCGCGCCCTTTGATGCCAAGAGTGCTGCATATGTGGCTGATGCTAAGGAGCTGTACGTCAAGTGTACCATCATTAAGAAGGAGGCTGGCAAAACCACAGTGAAAGTGTTGGATACGGAAGAGGTATGCTGCTTGTGATTTATTGCTATGCAGAAAATAGTTTGAAACGTTTAAAGGTAAAAAATGAAACGAAACAAAAGATGGGGTGCCTTTTTTTTAGGAGAGAACAGTCAAGGATGATGATGTCACACCCATGAACCCTCCCAAGTACGACAAAATTGAGGACATGGCCATGATGACCCATCTCAATGAAGCCTCTGTGTTGTATAACCTCAAAGAGCGTTATGCAGCATGGATGATCTACGTAAGATATTTTACCAACTAAATGAAGTAAAATAATATCCAATGATATCCCAGATCATATTAATGATCATGTCTGAACGATTTCCTTCAGACCTACTCTGGGCTGTTCTGTGCCACTGTAAACCCGTACAAGTGGCTCCCAGTGTACGATCAGGAGGTTGTCAATGCCTACAGAGGCAAGAAGCGTATGGAGGCACCACCCCATATCTTCTCTGTCTCTGACAATGCCATCCAGAACATGCTCACTGGTATGTACAAGAAAGTCGGGCAAAAATAAATGTTATGATGTATGGTCAACATTTTTGGATAAATGTAATACTTTGAATGTTTTTTTTTGCAGATCGGCAGAATCAGTCTGTCTTGATCACGTAAGTTTAAACCTGATGGTGTTGAGTTGGATGATTCAACATTACGTTGAATCATCAACATTAAGTAAAATATGACCTCACAAAAATTTCATGAAGAATCAGACAATGGAAAAAAACTCTAAATTACCTCATTTTCATACCCAGTGGAGAATCCGGTGCTGGAAAGACTGTGAACACCAAACGTGTCATCCAGTACTTTGCTACCATCGCAGTGGCTACTGACAAGAAGAAGGACCAAGCACCTGGAAAGATTCAGGTATGCTTTAAAAAAAAATATCTATATATATATATATATATATATTAGGGATGGGCGTGAGGAATCGATTACTCGAGTACTGCTCGTTACAAATGAACTTGGTTGGTGGACAGGCAAACTCGAGTTTGCATAAACACACACAAAGTTTTCTGAAGCAAATGTATACATTTTCTGTGCGGCGCCACTAACGCATGCCGTGGGCACAAAGCAAATGAAATGTATCAAATTCCTGTGTGGCGCGTGCCGTGCCGTGTGCAGGCACGCCAGAATTCAAAAAGTTAAGAGATGGCGGTAAAAGCAAAGCGCAATAAGCGTAATCGATTCCTCACGCCCATCCCTAATATATATACATATATACATTTAAAAAAAAAAACATGACAGACATGACACACACAAAGGATGTAGGATGACCTGAGAACTGAGGATCAATACTGGAACTTCATCATAGGGGTCACTGGAGGACCAGATTATTGCAGCCAATCCCCTGCTGGAGGCCTACGGTAATGCCAAGACTGTGAGAAATGACAACTCATCTCGTTTCGTAAGTACAAACTTAGTATGTCAAACAAATTAAATGACATACTTGATCTTTGGAAAAAAAACTGAAATGAGGCTTTTCTACAGGGTAAATTCATCAGAATCCATTTCGGTGCAACTGGTAAACTGGCCAGTGCTGACATTGAGACGTGTAAGTATCTTGTATCCAAATAACAACAAATTAACTCTCATTATTGGGGGTCTCATAATGGGTTTTGATCTCTTAATGTGAATCAAAACATAATAATAATATTTTAAAACCATGAAGATCTGCTGGAGAAATCCCGAGTGACATTCCAGCTTCCCGATGAGAGAGGCTATCACATCTTCTATCAGATGATGACCAACCACAAACCTGAGATTGTTGGTAAGATTAGTAGTGAGAAATAAATGTTGCAGTAAGATGTATTGTTATATAGGGTTGCCTTTAACTTATCATTCAGGATTCTGAAGTAGAAAAATAACAATTAGAATCATTAAAGTGACCATTTTCTATTTTCTGCAGAAATGTGCCTCATCACCACCAACCCCTACGACTTCCCCATGTGCAGTCAGGGTCATATCACTGTGGCCAGCATTAATGACAAAGAGGAGCTGGATGCTACTGATGTGAGTCAATGTTTACAACTACCTTAGGTAGGTATTTTAATCGGCAGGGACTAACCGGGACCAGAAAACTATGAGGACTTTAACTCAGTGTTACAGCCTGCGGAATCTACTCAGAATGGTTTCAGCCCGATCTCAGTGCGCTCTGCTCTGTCCATGTACAGCAGAATCAGGAAATCTCTGTACAGTACAAACCAAGGTAGAGTTAATAGAGACTCTTTGAATACTCTTTGAATTTAATTTCATATTATATACTTTATTTTCCTACAGGATGCTATTAATATTTTGGGTTTCAATGGTGAGGAGAAGAATGCCATCTGGAAGTTCACTGGTGCTGTGCTTCACCACGGTAACATGAAGTTCAAGCAGAAGCAGCGTGAGGAGCAGGCTGAGCCTGACGGCACTGAGGGTGAGTTAAAAATGTTTTAAAACAACCACTGAACATTTCCAAAGTCCAGGTTTGCTGTCATTAAATGTATTCACTATCTGTACGAATTTGTCATCATTCTTTCTTTCATATGAAAAATGCAGAGGCCGACAAAATCTCCTACCTGCTTGGTCTCAACTCTGCTGACATGCTCAAGGGTTTGTGCTACCCCAGAGTGAAGGTCGGAAATGAGTTTGTCACTAAGGGACAGACAGTACCTCAGGTATGGAAATACCAAGGAATACCTTTCAAAAAGTAATTGCAATAGTTGTAATTTGTATGTATATCTAATCTTCCACCACGCTCTAGGTATACAACTCAGTGAGTGCCCTGGGCAAGTCTATCTATGAGAGGATGTTCTTGTGGATGGTCATCCGTATCAACCAGATGCTGGACACCAAGCAATCAAGATCATCCTATATTGGGGTGCTGGATATTGCTGGTTTTGAGATCTTTGATGTAAGATTCAATTTCTTATCACAACAATTTCCCTGGCTAAAAGCAGTGTCTACGTGGATGAACGTTCTCTAAACTAATGTTCTCTATCAGTACAACAGTATGGAGCAGCTGTGCATCAACTTCACCAATGAGAAACTGCAACAGTTCTTCAACCACACCATGTTCGTCCTGGAGCAAGAGGAGTACAAGAAGGAGGGCATTATCTGGGAGTTCATTGACTTCGGTATGGACTTGGCTGCCTGCATTGAGCTTATTGAGAAGGTAAACATGACTTATATAACTAAATATCACAATTCTAAGTCTGATTCAAAACTATCTTATCGTAATGTTTCCTAATATGTTTTTCTGCATAGCCAATGGGCATCTTCTCCATTCTTGAAGAAGAGTGCATGTTCCCCAAAGCCTCAGACACTTCCTTCAAGAACAAGCTGTATGAACAGCATCTTGGCAAAAACAAAGCATTTGAGAAGCCCAAGCCGGGGAAGGGCAAGGTTGAAGCTGACTTCGCCATGGTGCACTATGCTGGTACCGTGGGCTACAGCGTCGCGGGCTGGCTGGACAAGAACAAGGATCCCCTGAATGACTCTGTTATTGGACTGTACCAGAAGTCCTCAAACAAACTGATGCCTGTCCTGTACCCCGCTGTAGTGGAAGGTACATATTCATACCATGTCATCATAGTTAAAAACTGTTGACCCATTATATTGTAATACCCATTTATTTTGAAGCCATTTATTGCCTCTATTTTATAAACAAAAACGGGAACATTTTTACTAATTAACAATAATCTAAAACAGAGGTTGGGGGTGCAAAGAAGGGAGGCAAGAAGAAGGGTGGCTCCATGCAGACTGTGTCATCACAATTCAGGGTAAGGTTAAACAAGCAATTACATGTAGAAATACATGTAATTTGATGCCATATTTCATATGTATTCTCTGAATTTGTTCTTTATCAGTTAATTTGTATATATTTCATATTTTATTCTGTGATGTGTCTTTAGGATAACTTGGGCAAACTGATGACCAACCTGAGGAGCACCCATCCTCACTTTGTGCGTTGTCTCATTCCCAATGAAATTAAACTACCAGGTAATATTTCTTCAAATAATCTCTACATTCGAGGTTGATGTTTTAGTAGGATATAGCAAAATGAATGTCATATTTTAAAAGTAAAAAATCTATAACACTTCACAGGAATGATGGAGAACCACCTGGTTATCCACCAGCTGAGATGTAACGGTGTGCTGGAGGGCATCAGAATCTGCAGAAAGGGCTTTCCCAGCAGAATCATCTATGCTGACTTCAAGCAGAGGTATTACCTAATTGACAGAACAATTCTATTGTCACGATAATACAATTCCTTTGCCTACATATTTAAAACTTGTTTATATACACCTTTCTTTTAAACACTTAACATACTCACTCCTATAGATACAAAGTACTGAATGCCAGTGTCATTCCTGATGGACAGTTCATTGACAACAAGAAGGCTTCTGAGAAGCTGCTTGGATCCATTGATGTGCCTCACGATGAGTACAAATTTGGACACACCAAGGTCTGTTTATTGTTGTCAAAAATTAAATATTTACCGGATACTTCCCTGATACTGAAAGATAGTCTCTGACAAGATGTCTTTCTTACATTAAGGTGTTCTTCAAAGCTGGTCTTCTGGGTACTCTTGAGGAGATGCGAGATGAGAAGCTGGCATCTTTGGTCGGAATGATTCAGGCTCTCTCTCGTGGTTACCTCATGAGGAAGGAGTATGTGAAAATGACAGCTACAAGGTATGTTTCAAAAGAATGATGCATAAGAAGTTTTGCTATTTTGTGAAATCAAAAATGTTGCATTAAAATGGACTGCCTTTTCGCCACAGGGAAGCTGTTTACACTATTCAGTACAACATCCGCTCATTCATGAATGTCAAAACCTGGCCATGGATGAAGGTGTACTACAAGATCAAGCCTCTTCTGAAGACTGCTGAAACTGAGAAGGAGCTCTCTGCAATGAAGGAGAACTATGAGAAGATGAAGACAGACCTGTCTACTGCCCTGGCCAAGAAGAAGGATCTGGAGGAGAAGATGGTTTCTCTACTGCAGGAGAAGAATGATCTTGCACTGCAAGTGGCCTCTGTAAGTAAATGTATTTATGTACAAACAATTAGATACATGTGATATGACATGTGATATGACTGATATGACAACACATTTTTAACAGGAAGGAGATAATCTGAATGATGCAGAAGAGAGGTGTGAGGGACTCATCAAGAGTAAGATCCAGCTGGAGGCCAGACTCAAGGAGACAACTGAGAGACTGGAGGATGAAGAGGAAATGAATGCTGAGCTGACTGCCAAGAAGAGAAAACTGGAGGATGAATGCTCTGAGCTCAAGAAGGACATCGATGACCTAGAACTCACGCTGGCCAAAGTTGAAAAGGAGAAACATGCCACTGAAAACAAGGTTTGTCAAGATAGTCAGAGCGTGAAATTGTGTAACAAAAAATAAGCTACCACGTTACCAATTTGCAAGTATGACATGTTATTTAATTTGTTTAGGTGAAGAACCTGACTGAGGAGATGGCCTCTCAAGACGAGAGCGTTGCTAAGCTGTCAAAGGAGAAGAAAGCCCTCCAAGAGGCCCACCAGCAAACTCTTGATGACCTGCAGGCAGAGGAAGACAAAGTCAACACTCTAACCAAGGCTAAGACCAAGCTTGAACAGCAAGTGGATGATGTGAGGTTCTATTTTTCATGACATAAGAAAAACATGTAACATTTTCTGAAATGCAAATTAAAATCTATTCTTTCATTGCAGCTTGAAGGGTCTCTGGAGCAAGAGAAAAAGCTCCGTATGGACCTTGAGCGTGCGAAGCGTAAGCTTGAGGGTGACCTGAAATTGGCTCAGGAATCCATAATGGATCTTGAGAACGACAAACAGCAGTCTGATGAGAAAATCAAAAAGTAATGTGATCAAACAAAATCCTCCTTTTTATTAGAAAGATTCATACGAAGAGTATCTTATTGATTAGTTTTGTATTGTTTCAACATCAGGAAGGACTTTGAGACCAGCCAGCTTCTTAGCAAGATTGAGGATGAACAGTCCCTGGGTGCTCAGCTTCAGAAGAAGATCAAGGAGCTTCAAGTAAGATAAATTCCATGACAATCCCACATGAATGTTCCATAATTATCAGTACATTTTCACAAAGTATTATGTGTTCCTTACTTATTAGGCCCGTATTGAAGAGCTGGAGGAGGAAATTGAGGCTGAGCGTGCTGCTCGTGCCAAGGTTGAGAAGCAGAGAGCTGATATCTCCAGAGAACTTGAAGAGATCAGTGAGAGGCTTGAGGAGGCTGGTGGAGCCACTTCTGCTCAGATTGAGATGAACAAGAAGCGTGAGGCTGAGTTCCAGAAGCTGCGTCGTGACCTCGAGGAGTCCACCCTGCAGCATGAAGCCACTGCTGCTGCTCTGCGTAAGAAGCAGGCTGACAGTGTCGCAGAGCTGGGAGAGCAGATTGACAACCTCCAGCGTGTCAAGCAGAAGCTTGAGAAGGAGAAGAGCGAGTACAAGATGGAGATTGACGACCTCTCAAGCAACATGGAAGCAGTTGCTAAGGCCAAGGTGAAATATCTTTCAAATTAAAAATACCATATTATAATTGATACTATATAATCTGTATAAGAAACCACTTGTGCTAACAAGTCAAACGTATGACCAGGGAAATCTGGAGAAGATGTGCCGTACCCTGGAGGACCAGCTGAGTGAAATCAAGGCCAAAAGTGATGAGAACAGTCGCCAGATAAATGACATCAGTACTCAGAGAGCAAGGCTTTTGACAGAGAATGGTTAGTATACACAATTCCCTCAAAAAGACCCTCTGTATTTAAACACCCTCGTTACCATAACGATAAATAAAACAAACACATACCTCCAAAAAATACAACCTCGTCTTATTCAGTTTTAAAGGGAATAAAAGTGACAATTTATGAATTTTCCTAGGTGAGTTTGGTCGTCAGCTTGAGGAGAAAGAGGGTCTCGTCTCCCAGCTTACCAGAGGCAAGCAGGCCTTTACTCAGCAGATTGAGGAGCTGAAGAGGCTAAATGAGGAGGAAGTCAAGGTAAACCATCATTTTTAATCAATTAATTTCATGGTTCCATTATGTCATTGCAGGTTCTACTTTTTTGTATGTTTCAAGGTGTTAATTTAATGAGTCAATCACCTTTTGCAGGCCAAGAATGCTCTTGCTCATGGTGTGCAATCAGCCCGCCATGACTGTGACCTTCTGAGGGAGCAGTTTGAGGAGGAGCAGGAGGCCAAGGCTGAGCTGCAGCGTGGAATGTCCAAGGCCAACGGTGAGGTGGCTCAGTGGAGGAGCAAGTATGAAACTGATGCTATCCAGCGCACTGAGGAGCTGGAGGAGTCCAAGTGGGTCAAATACTTAATATCTTATCTAAAGTACACATTATATTTGATGAATGTCCACACATTAAACCATGTGATACTTAAACAGGAAAAAGCTTGCCCAGCGCCTTCAGGAGGCTGAGGAACAGATTGAGGCTGTTAACTCAAAGTGTGCCTCTCTGGAGAAGACCAAACAAAGACTCCAGGGTGAGGTGGAGGATCTCATGATTGATGTGGAGAGGGCCAATGGACTGGCTGCCAACCTTGACAAGAAGCAGAGGAACTTTGACAAGGTGTGTTGTCATTCATTGAAATGACTGTTTAAATATTTGTATCCTATGATTCATCTTCAAATGCTAAATATTTATCACTTTATTAACAATGTTGTGCAGGTTTTGGCTGACTGGAAGCAGAAATATGAGGAGGGCCAGGCAGAGCTTGAAGGAACTCAGAAAGAGGCTCGTTCTCTCAGCACAGAGCTTTTCAAGATGAAGAACTCCTATGAAGAAGCCCTGGATCAGCTGGAGACCCTGAAGCGTGAAAACAAGAACCTCCAACGTGAGTAAAACTGTTCATTTTTCGAATTTACGTTTTGAAGATGACTACATAATTTGCTTTAATGGGATGTATAACAATATCAATATGTAAACCTCTAAACAGAGGAGATTTCCGACCTGACTGAACAAATTGGTGAGACTGGAAAGAGCATCCATGAGCTGGAGAAATCAAAGAAGCAGGTGGAGACAGAGAAGTGTGAGATCCAGACAGCCCTAGAGGAAGCTGAGGTGATAAGGATTCACAAAAATTTGAAATCATGCAGCTATCCTTTTTAAATTCAGCATTTGAATTTGTCCTTTCAATTAAACATTCAAACATTGTTTTGTCATTTAGGGTACTCTGGAGCATGAGGAATCCAAGATTCTGCGTGTCCAGCTGGAGCTCAACCAGATTAAGGGTGAGGTTGACAGGAAGCTGGCTGAGAAGGATGAAGAGATGGAGCAGATCAAGAGGAACAGCCTGAGGATCACTGACTCCATGCAGAGCACGCTGGACTCTGAGGTCAGGAGCAGGAATGATGCCCTGAGAATCAAGAAGAAGATGGAGGGAGACCTGAATGAGATGGAGATCCAACTGAGTCATGCCAACCGCCAGGCTGCTGAGGCTCAGAAGCAGCTGAGAAATGTCCAGGGACAGCTGAAGGTAAGAAATATAAGTAAATAGAAATGCATGCACATTTAAAATAGAGTTGCTTTTATATTTTGTTGTGGTCTTTTCACATCTATTTTCACGTGAATATTAGGATGCCCAACTGCATCTTGATGATGCTGTCAGAGGAGGTGAGGACCTAAAGGAGCAGGCTGCCATGGTAGACCGTAGGAACGGTCTCATGGTGGCTGAAATTGAGGAGCTGAGGGCAGCTCTGGAACAGACAGAGAGAGGCCGCAAAGTGGCTGAGCAAGAGCTCATTGATGCCAGTGAGCGCGTTGGACTTCTGCACTCTCAGGTAAACAAATATACGTATTCTTCCAAGAAATGCTCCCAAATTTTCAAAAGAAATTACATAAACTACATTATTATTACTGCTTGCAAAAATTGAAATTTATTTCAGAATACAAGTCTTCTGAATACAAAGAAGAAGATTGAGACTGACTTGGTCCAAGTCCAGGGTGAGGTGGACGACACCGTCCAGGAAGCCAGGAATGCTGAAGAGAAGGCCAAGAAGGCCATCACTGATGTAGGTTTGCCATTATTTGTTACTTTATTGATTTGGACGTGTTTGAACTCTTGATTAATAGGCTATATTTAATATTAGGCTGCCATGATGGCTGAGGAGCTGAAGAAAGAGCAGGATACTAGTTCTCACCTGGAGAGGATGAAGAAGAACCTGGAGGTCACGGTGAAAGACCTGCAGCACCGCCTGGATGAGGCTGAGAACCTGGCCATGAAGGGTGGCAAGAAGCAGCTCCAGAAACTGGAGTCCAGAGTAGGATAATGTCACAAAAGGATGTCCATACAGTTCAAATTCATTAAAAGTAAAGTATATTCATTGAATATATTTGATTTCTTAAGGTGCGTGAGCTGGAAACAGAGGTTGAGGGAGAACAGAGACGTGGAGTTGATGCTGTTAAGGGTGTCCGCAAATATGAGAGGAGAGTAAAGGAACTCACCTACCAGGTATGCCACCTTATATTTAAAATAATATTCAAAACCATCAATATCAAAAAGTTTTATACTTAAGTTTTGAGGCACAACAATTTATCACTTTAGACTGAAGAGGATAAGAAGAATGGTGCTAGACTCCAGGATCTTGTCGATAAGCTGCAGATGAAGGTGAAGGCTTACAAGAGGCAGGCTGAGGAAGCGGTAAGTAGAAAATACATAACAAAATCCTGTTATTGCATAAATTTTTGTACTTTTAATATAAACAAAATATGAATGTTCATACAGGAGGAGCAGGCCAATTCTTACCTGTCAAAGTGCAGGAAGGTTCAACATGAGCTGGAGGAGGCTGAGGAACGAGCTGACATTGCTGAGACTCAGGTCAACAAGCTAAGGACTAAGGGCCGTGATGCTGGCAAGGCAAGTTCACCACTATATAAGCCCATTAACTTAGAAAGCAATTCAATGCAAATAAAATTATGGTTGGTTTGATGATTTACTTTTTTTTCTCTTCCCCAGGGAAAGGAAGCAGCTGAATAAATTGTATTGCATCATTGTACATTTTGAAAGACATGTCATCTATGATCAACCCAAATTGTAAGTTCAATAAAATATTATTACAAAGTCTCTTTTTTTGCTGGTTGTTTCAATGATTAATTTATTAATGTGAATAAAAAACGGACCTTCAACACATTTCGATATTTATGACACACAATATATTATTGTGGTGTGCACACACAGACATAATTCCCTAAACCGTTAGCACCATTATTAACCGTGGCTTCTTTAAGAACAGCCCCAGTTGGAAGATATAAAAGGTGATTGTTGAGACACACAGGTGTTGAGACACAAAGTTCACATTGGTGAACTTTGGGGATGATTCGGGAGCCCTCATCACAGCGGACAAGGCAAAGTACTATTCTAGGCTCATCTACTGGCCACGTTCGGACTGACTGAGGAAAAATGCGCCTGACTGAAGTGCATAATGCTCTGCTTCCAGGCATGGCGTTTCACCTGGAATTTTGCCTTGGCGGAAGTAGCTAAACCCCTGATAGGGGCTGATTTCCTGTGGACATATTGATTATTGGTGGATGGCATCCTCTGCCTTTCAGGCATAAAACGCTGCCAAAGCTTTCCAGCATCTAATTGACTCAGTCAACTCCGTCAATTAGATGGGGGATCTCCAATTACCGTTCATCTTTTTCGATAACATCCTCATTTCCAGCGTCTAAAAAGAAGAGCCCCTGTTCCACCTGCGGACCCTTTTCGCCTGCCTCGACCATCATGGTCGAGGCATCTTCAACCACCATCTTGAACCAAGTGAAATGTCCATTTGGATGGTCTTCAATTGATTTCCCTGGGCATCACATCATTAAGGAAGTAGTGGTGCCTTTACTATCCAAGGTGTCTGCTGTGGTTGACTTCCCTAGGCCACAGTCAGGGCGCGCCAGGATCTTTTGGGGACGACCTTTTACTGTCGTTTGGTCCCCGTCAGGGTGCCGTTGGGAGTTTTTTGAGATGCTTGAGTGTTATCTAGGTCATGTCAATGTGGACCTTGTGGGCCCGCTTCCCCCCTCCTGTGGGTTGATCTACCTTTTTACTGTGGTGGTATCGGATGTAGCAGCAGATGTAGCTCGGGCCTTCATCAGGGTTTGGGTTGCCCGTTTTGGCGTGCCATCTGACATCTTATCCGACCGCGGCCCGCAATTCACCTCCACAATCTGGGGTGAGATAGGCCAGAGCCTCAGGATCAGGCTTCACCGCACCACTACCTAAGACCCTCAGGAAAGGAGCGCTTCCACCGCTTGATGGAGCCCGCCCTGAGAGCCAGCCTAAAGGGCAAGGGCTGGTGCGACCGGCACATGTGGGTCATGCTGGAGATCAGGACCATGCCCAAGAAGGATCTTCAATCCTCTGCCATGGAGTTAGTGTACGGCGACTACATCCCCCAATGCCCTTGTTTTGTAAAGTCTCAACTTTCTGCCCACCTGGACACCGCGGGGGCACTTGTGCCCGTGCCCACTGAACACGGCCTGCCCTGATCCATGGTTACCTCCAGGCTACAGAGTATGTATGTGTCAGGCACGTCACTCCCAGGGGACCCCTGCAGCCACGATGATCCTTTCTGGATGGTCGAGCCGGGGGCTAAGGCTTTAATTGTAGCCATTGCTGGTAGGCTGGACCATATCTCTGTGGACCGTCTTTAGCACGCTCATCAGGACCTGGGGAGGCCTATCGTACTGGCCAAGCCTCAACGACATGGTGCTCTCACACCAAAATTGTACCGGGGGCGAAAATTGTACCGCCTACGTAATCCGCGTTCGGAAATTGTCTGGCAACGGACGATTGCGTCGAAAGTTCCCTGGCAACGGACGATTGCGTCGAACGTTGCCTGGCAACAGACGATTGCGTTGAATGATGACGTAGGAAGGTTCATGAACATTCGCGAACATTCACGCTCATTCATTGAGCGTCACAAGACAAAATAACATTAAACAGACAACACTTATTTGACAAATGACATTTATTAGAGTTGCTAACTTTATATTTGTATTGTATTTAATTGTTTAATCACATTTAGCTAGTAAACTGAGTGTATTAACACAAGCTAGCTAGACTATGATACACTTTAAACACTCTATAATGCTAGCTATATTCAATACAATACAAATATAAACTAAAAACAAGTGTTATCTGTATTATGTTAGGCAACATGAGCACAAATGTTGTCTTTGGCAACATGAGCGTGAATGTTTTTTGAAACCTGCCTGGCAACGGACAATCGCGTCGAACGATGAAGCAATGTTTCGAACTCAGATTATGTGGGCGGTACAATTTTCGCCCCCCATACAATTTTGGTGTGACAGTGCCTTGAACTGCAGAAAGGTACTCTTGCCTTCCTGATTTACACTTGTACAGACATTGGCACAAACCACTCCATCTGTGAAATGTATTGGTGATCCATTAATCATTGCTTCTATACAGTCCTGATTTGCAGGCTAGTTTTGGTGTGTTTCTCTGTGAATAACAAGGTACCTCAAAACAAGTCCTGCATCCAAAAGGATCTGTCTTAAAGGTCCCATGACATGAAAATCTCACTTTGGGAGGTTTTCTAACATAAATATGAGTTCCCCTAGCCTGCCTATGGTCCCCCAGTGGCTAAAACTTGCGTTTGGTGTAAAACTAGCACTAGCTGTTCTGCTCGCCTTTGAAAAAACGGAGGCTCAAGCACGCTGATTTGGAATGTCTGTGCTCATGACGCCATCAGGAATCTCAGCTCCTCCCCTTACTCTGCCTGGCCCGCCCAGAGACGTTGGCCCGCCAATGAGACTCGACCGTGCGAGCGCCACATGTGTGTGTGTGAATACACACACTGTAACGCAAGTGTTTCTTGTCGGTTCTTTGACGTGTCTTGTATTTCCACAACGAGACTGTCGTGGGGGTTATCTGAGCCATGGTTGAGAAGGAATTGGGGGAAAGGAACTTTGGTTTGACTCGCTGAAGTACATGAACTGCGACATGCCGCCGGTTGCCGCGAGGCACCATCGCCCGGCAGCGGGCAGCCGGCAGCGGGCAGCCGGCAGCAGGCAGCGCGCGGTTCAGTCGACTTCAGGTTGATGTGAAAGTGGAAGAACCAGAGACGTCGCAGAACCCGACAAAGTCGTTTGTGATTCATAATATCGTCTGGAGGCGCACACAATATGTTATATGATATAGATATCTATGTATTATATGATATTATTTAGATATAGAGCTCCAGGACTGTAACGCAAGTGTTGTACACTTCCTTGTTATTTGGATAACCGTTCTGCTGTTGGTGTGATGGCGCATCACGTCGGACTCTCGTCTCTGGTATTTCTACAACGAGACTCGTATTGGGGGTTATCTCAGCCAAGGTTGAGAATGAATTGGGGGGAAAGAACTTTGGCTTCGACTCCCTCAAGTCAAGAACATGAACCACGACAAGGAGGAGAAAGGGATCTTTGCCGGGCAGGGCTTATGCACCTCCGCCTCCGGCGGTGGTCCCTCAGCGGGGCTCAAGCGGGAGACATTCGCCGCCAACAATCCCTTTCTCCTCCATGTCGTGGTTCATGTTCTTGAGGGAGTCAAAGCCAAAGTTCCTTCCCCCCAATTCATTCTCAACCATGGCTCAGATAACCCCCACGACAGTCTCGTTGTGGAAATACAAGACACGTCAAAGAACCGACAAGAAACACTTGCGTTACAGTGTGTGTATTCACATTGATGTGGACGTTGAAGAACCAGGAACGTCGGAGAACCCAACGCGGTCGTTTGAGATTCATAATATCGGCTCACACAGCTTTTGGCCGTGATAATATATATTATATGATATAGATATCTGTGTAGGCTATATGATAATATTTAGATATAGAGCTCCAGGACTCCCGTGTGTTCTAGAATATTTACAGAACACGGCTAAAGGCTGTGTGCGCCTCGCCATTGCGATACATCCACTGTAAACAGAGCGCATGGTACCGTCCCTGGCTGCAAGCTGCTCAGGGCCACACCCCCACCCTCCTCCTTGACACGCCCACCGAAACAGCGCATTTGGGGGAAGCTCAATGTGCGACTGGCTCGGAGTGGCTGTAACTCTGCACCACGGCTGAATTTCAGGAACGTCTTTGAATACTGTGTTAGTTGCCCACTAATACCTATATTAAAGAATACATAAAATAGCATGTCATGGGACCTTTAACAATTGATACCCGCATCCGCCCGATCATCGGGTGACCAGACGTTCCGATTTTGTGTTGCGTGTTCCACTTCCCGACAAATGAACCAAAAGCCACATAGAAAGAATAAAGCATCCTGCATATTTCAACAATGTCTGTGTGGGCATATGCAGCAGGGATGATCACACAGTGGAATGCTTATGGAAAACCAGCGGACGAGCGCTGGGCATGAGATGTTACAACTAGACGCTACAACTAACAACAGAAATGAGAGAAGAAATCGTACCAAGAAGATCTGGGCTGAACTGATTCGGTCTGCTTGTCTTGATCAGCGATTGGGCGCAAACACTTCAAATGTATTGGCTGAGAGAAAAGAAGGGCGGAGATTATCAGCATACTAGAGAGACGCCATCTTTTTTTACACGGTTTGATGCTCAAAACTGTGTTTTTGAAGGACTCTTGAAGGACTTCATTACGGCGCAATTACTATGGCGTTTTTTACTTCGTATTGAAGGTGATGCGTGACTGATGAGGTTGTTTTCTGGCAGTGTTGGCTAGCCATAGCAACACCTCTACCCAAGCCCCCCACATTGCATTTACATCAGAATGAAACACAACAAACCGCCAATGTGTGTAGGGTCCAGGAGGGTAAATTGGGGTGCTAGCTCAAGCAGGCAATTTACCTCGGGCAGTGTTAACACGCTGACCGTTGCGCGAAAAAGGCGCGTGCAGCTCCTGCTGCGAGCGTGGTTTCTCCTGCATGAAATGAGTGAAGTCGGACTGGAGGTCTCGCCTAGCCAATGATACTCTGAACAGCCTCATGCAAATCTCAATGCATGACCCTCCTCTTGACGAATAGATCTCACTAAATGAAGTCACTAAATGTTGGAATACTGGCAGAAGGTCACGTTCTGTGACTGGTTGTCATCTTGAAGCTTAACAAATCTAGACTGGAAATAAATATATAATTTTATCAACATAATGTGTTGTGTTTTTATTATATTATCAGTAAGTAACAACACAAAATGTAAAAAATATTCTTGGGAAAATAAATTTTTAACTAAAAAGTTAGTTTTAATCCCTGCTCGCCGCCCCTGCGAGTGCAACTGTGTGGATTGATGGCCAGCTCACGACACTATTTGAACAACACCTGTCTGAGAATTCAGAACGGGCTAATGCCACAACTAAGTCTAATGATGTTTTCATTGCTGCTGATATACGGCCATTCTCCATTGTTGAGAACACAGGTTTTAAACATATGATGAAGGTAAACATACTCTAATCTTAAATCAATGCTGAAATATACTGCACATTACTTGAAACCTGAATATTATTGACTGAATGAACTGAATATAATATGTCTTTAGTATGATTACCTTGTATGACTTGATTCAGTAGGCCTATGATTATGCTGTTAAATTAGTGCCAAATATCTGAATGCAATGAAAATGAAGTGTATTTTTATTATTTTCTAAGGTGATTGAGCCCAGGTATGCAGTTCCTTCTCATCCACACCTCAGCTAGAAAGTCATACCAGCTAGGCATAAAGAAAAAAAATCTGCTGTGGTCCACCACCTGTCCAGTGCATCTTCTGTAGCACTCACAACCGATGGGTGGACACATCCAGAGCTACAGAGAGCTACTTAACTGTGACTGCCCATCACATCACCTCTGAGTGGGACATGGTAAACCGTGTTTTACAAACTCACCCCATTTATGACCGGCACTTAAGGAGGCGGTGTTGGAGTGGGACTTGGAGTGGCCAGGAGTAACAATTCCTGTCACAACAGACAATGCTAAAAATAATGTAAAAGCAGTCAGTGAAGCAGGACTGAGCCCCCACATCGGATGTTTTGCACATACAATTAACTTAGCAGCACAGAAAGCAACAGGACTCAGCCAGGTGTCCAGAGTGCTAGGTAGAGTCAGAAAGGTTGTGTCTTTTTTTCATCGTAGCACAACAGCTGCAGAGAAAACCTGATGGGAAGGTAATCTACTTCCTGTCATGATTTCCTCCACAAACGCCCTTGACCCAAGTTTCAAGACCCTCCCTCATGTGGATGATGCCTGTTGTGACACCATCTACAACAGCCTCATCACAGAGATTGTCACCATGGAAGAACAGGTATTGACTTAATTTTCTTGAGCATAAAATGTCCGAAATGCTTCATTTTAAACACTTGCCTACTAATTATTTAATTCATTTTTCAGTAATTTAAGTTTGCAGAAAGATGAGGTCACAGGGACAACAGCAGTCAGTTCATCCTCAGCAAGAGAACACCCAGATCCAGAGGCAGCTTCAGGACAAGGAGGTGAGAAAAAGGCATGCTGTGCACCAGCTGGTAAGGGAAGAGGTTACCTCGTACAAAGCAGTGGACTGCATTTCACTGGCTTCCAATTAAACACTGAATCAACTTCAAAATCGTACTCATCACCTACGAGGCCCTCAACAGCCTAGCCCCCCCCTACCTTGCCGACCTCCTCCATCACCACGCCCCCTCCCGATTCCTCACGTCCAATTCTGCAAACCTGCTACAAGTTCCACGGACTGAGCGACGGACTTGGGGTGATCGGGCCTTCTCAGTTGCTGCCCCCGACCTTTGGAATTCACTCCCCTCCCACATCAAAGTCTCTCCAACCCTCTCTTCTTTCAAATCTGCCCTCAAAACATACCTTTTCACACTAGCCTTCCCCACCTAACTCCCACCTTATTCTTCATGTTTTTTTTATTCCTAGTCTGTTTTACAAAGTTTTGATAGGGCAATATGTAAAGCGTCTTAGAGTACCATATTAAGCACTATATAAATTTCATTTATTATTATTATTATTATTATTATCATATTAAAGCATCCATTAAGTAGCATGCCATGGGAAATTTAATTAATAATAGTCAATGCAGTAATAAGCATAAACAAGATTTTAATCCAGTTAACTATTGCCTAGTAATAGTTTACTAATGGTGTTCAAGATAATTAAGATGTTAATGTATACATTATTTAATAGGGTGTTGCTTTACTCTCACCTCTCAAAATTAATATCTCGTTATTTTTTTACGTTATCTCGATACACGATATATATCTCAATATATTTTGAATCTCCTCTAGAGCACATCATAAATGCTCGATTCAACCATGTCTGGCATAATGTTACGTCAGTAATAATTCTAGTATTCTGTATAAGTCTGCATGTAGATTACATGAAACAACATATTGTTTAAACTCATTAGTGCTTTCTATTGGAACAATTTAGAACTTGCACATAAGAAAAGGAAAGTCACAGCAAGTAAGATTTACCAACACAGCATTTATTCAAACCGTTAACTATTTATTAACGGTTTGAATAATAATTATTATATACGTATACACTGCCAGACGACGGATCCAGTGCTATTCCTTTTCGAAACCAAATCCTCAGTTTCCATCCTTTTTTCTCTCTCTCGCTGTTCTCACGCACCGGTCGGAGGTACACACACCTACAGCAGCGCGCCATCCAGACTACGTCACACACGCAGAGGCAGTGAATGAAGTATTGATTAGACAGAGATTTATTAGATGGGCCTACCTAATAAACCGTTGGAACACACAAGACCGGAAACCATAGCAACACCGGTAAACAAACCCCGAGAAGCCCAATCCCTATGAGCTCCCCACGCTACGGCCATCCGGAGGCGCACAGAGCTTTTGGCCGTGATATTATGTATACAATTATATTACATTATATTCTATTATATATAGAGCTCCGGGAGTCGCAAACGGCAGCAATCACTTCCCCCGAAGTGATTGTTGCCGAATGGCTCAGTTTATGGCGAAATAATATGGCCTAATTCACACAGGGAATAGCGTTTTCTTCTACAACTTCAGAAAACGTACCAGAAAAATTCCCCCGATACGCGTCTACGTTCACTTTGTATGGGATTTTGTCGCCCCGTCGTGTTTGGTGTGAACGCACAACGAGTATGCGGGCGGCGGCAAAAAGAAACAGATTACGTGCCAATTTGTATTCGATGTTCGCGAAAGGGGCATTTTATACATCCCCTGGAGAACATCTCGCGATACATCGCATATATTCGATATATCGCCCAGCCCTACCCGAAACCACCTTTTCATTTCCGATACCGATACCGATACCATAGCTTAGGCTAGCTGCCGATAGCGATTTCTATCCGATACTTTGTTTTACTCTTGAACAAATAATAATAAAAAAGATTATGGAACCACCTTAAAACATCATGCTTAAGAAAAGATTTGAAGAGAGTACAAAAGTTTAAATGGAGTAAACAATGTAAACATGCATACATTTAAAAAAAATGTGAATGGTTGGAAACATATAGTGAAGAGTTAAACAAATAGCCAAATGGTTAAGGTTTGAATACATTTAAAGGTCCCATGACATGAAAATCTCACTTTGTGAGGTTTTCTAACATAAATATGAGTTCCCCTAGCCTGCCTATGGTCCCCCAGTGGCTAAAACTTGCGTTTGGTGTAAAACGAGCACTAGCTGTTCTGCTCGCCTTTGAAAAAACTGAGGCTCAAGCGAGCTGATTTGGAATGTCTGGGCTCATGACGTCATGAGGAATCTCAGCTCCTCCCCTTACTCTGCCTGGCCCGCCCAGAGACGTTGGCCCGCCAATGAGACTCGACCGTGCGAGCGCCACATGTGTGTGTGTGAATACACACACTGTAACGCAAGTGTTTCTTGTCGGTTCTTTGACGTGTCTTGTATTTCCACAACGAGACTGTCGTGGGGGTTATCTGAGCCATGGTTGAGAAGGAATTGGGGGAAAGGAACTTTGGTTTGACTCGCTGAAGTACATGAACTGCGACATGCCGCCGGTTGCCGCGAGGCACCATCGCCCGGCAGCGGGCAGCCGGCAGCAGGCAGCGCGCGGTTCAGTCGACTTCAGGTTGATGTGAAAGTGGAAGAACCAGAGACGTCGCAGAACCCGACAAAGTCGTTTGTGATTCATAATATCGTCTGGAGGCGCACACAATATGTTATATGATATAGATATCTATGTATTATATGATATTATTTAGATATAGAGCTCCAGGACTGTAACGCAAGTGTTGTACACTTCCTTGTTATTTGGATAACCGTTCTGCTGTTGGTGTGATGGCGCATCACGTCGGACTCTCGTCTCTGGTATTTCTACAACGAGACTCGTATTGGGGGTTATCTCAGCCAAGGTTGAGAATGAATTGGGGGGAAAGAACTTTGGCTTCGACTCCCTCAAGTCAAGAACATGAACCACGACAAGGAGGAGAAAGGGATCTTTGCCGGGCAGGGCTTATGCACCTCCGCCTCCGGCGGTGGTCCCTCAGCGGGGCTCAAGCGGGAGACATTCGCCGCCAACAATCCCTTTCTCCTCCATGTCGTGGTTCATGTTCTTGAGGGAGTCAAAGCCAAAGTTCCTTCCCCCCAATTCATTCTCAACCATGGCTCAGATAACCCCCACGACAGTCTCGTTGTGGAAATACAAGACACGTCAAAGAACCGACAAGAAACACTTGCGTTACAGTGTGTGTATTCACATTGATGTGGACGTTGAAGAACCAGGAACGTCGGAGAACCCAACGCGGTCGTTTGAGATTCATAATATCGGCTCACACAGCTTTTGGCCGTGATAATATATATTATATGATATAGATATCTGTGTAGGCTATATGATAATATTTAGATATAGAGCTCCAGGACTCCCGTGTGTTCTAGAATATTTACAGAACACGGCTAAAGGCTGTGTGCGCCTCGCCATTGCGATACATCCACTGTAAACAGAGCGCATGGTACCGTCCCTGGCTGCAAGCTGCTCAGGGCCACACCCCCACCCTCCTCCTTGACACGCCCACCGAAACAGCGCATTTGGGGGAAGCTCAATGTGCGACTGGCTCGGAGTGGCTGTAACTCTGCACCACGGCTGAATTTCAGGAACGTCTTTGAATACTGTGTTAGTTGCCCACTAATACCTATATTAAAGAATACATAAAATAGCATGTCATGGGACCTTTAAGATAATATATAGAATAGCTGAGCTTTTACAGATGATAGTTTGAAATGGTTGAATCAAGTTTGTGCGCTTGAGCGTATGCAATGCATGCGTGTCTGTCATCACTTGTAGTAACCAGGAAGTGTTATTGACGTTATTCTTTCACATCTAGTTAATTGAGACTAATTCACAAAACAATAAGGCTTGTACGGTTGGACTCCTTGTAGTCTCTTTCATTTGGCATATTGTTTGCGTAGATATCATGATGTGAAAAAGATTGTTTACGTTAGCATTTAGCTTCTACCGGGAGTACATCAGATACATGAGAGGCAGCTAGCCTCTAGCCATATAAATGGGAGTCCTCACACACAAACGCCCGATTTATAATAATCATAGATGTGCATGTGCTTAATTACCGGCTAACAGTTGTTATCACGTGACATGCTGCGCGGATCGGATCATATATCTAACTCCGATATCCGATCCAGCGTAATGGGCCGATATCGGACCGATACCGATGCCGTGGATTTGATCGTCACATCCCGAACACCATTATCTTAGTAAACAGCTGTTAGTTCATCATTTGTCAATGCTTGGTCTGTTACCCAGTCTCACAACAAAATGTTGAATAGCTACGTTGGTCCAAAGCATAAAAAATATTAAGTTTTCTATAGGCCTGCATCACGTGACTGTCAAGGTTCTGTATGGAAAAAATAAATGTAATTTAAATGGGTTTTGATAACATTCTAGTTAGAAATGTGCATTTTACTTTCATTATCTTTATTCATGTTTTGGACACTCGGGTTAAGAGAGGGGCGGAACTGTCAACCGACCACCATCTGCTGGTGAGTTGGATCAGGGAATGGGGGAAATTTCCGGATAGACCTGGTAAGCCCAAACGAGTAGTGCGGGTGAATTGGGAACGTCTGGAGGAGACCCCCGTCCTAGGTATCTTCAACTCACATCTCCGGCTGAGTTTTTCTGGCATTCCTGTGGAGGTTGGGGGCATTGAGCCGGAGTGGGCGTGTTCAAAGCCTCCATTGCTGAAGCTGTGGTGGCTAGCTGTGGCCTCAGGGTCTTAGGCTCCTCAAGGGGCGGTAACCCTCGGACACCGTGGAGGACACCGGTGGTCAGGGAAGCTCTACGATTGAAGAAGGAGGCCTTCCAGGATATGATATCCTGGGGGTCTCCTGACTAGGTTGCAGGGTACCGACAGGCTCGAAGGGCTGCAGCTGCTGCCGTGTCGGAGGCCATGGAGGGTGTGGGAGAAGTTCGGAGAGGCCATGGAGAAGGACTTTCGGTCGGCACCAAAGTGTTTCTGGAAGACTATTCGGCACCTCAGGAGGGGGAAACAGGGAACTGTGTACAGTAAGGATGGGACTTTGTTGACCTCAACTGAGGAGGTTGTCGGACGTTGGAAGGAACACTTTGAGGAACTCCTGAATCCGAATAACACGCCCTCTATGTTGGAGGCAGAGCTCGAGGTTGATGGTGTTTCGTCTTCAATTTCCCTGGTGGAGGTCACTGAGGTAGTCAAACATCTCCGCAGTGGCAAAGCCCCAGGGATTGATGAGATCCGGCCAGAAATGCTAAAGGCTCTGGGTGTTGAGGGGCTGTCATGGTTGACACGCCTATTCAACATTGCGTGGGAGTCGGGTACAGTGCCAAAGGAGTGGCAAACCGGGTGGGTGGTTCCCCTGTTCAAAAAGGGGGACCAGAGAGTGTGTGCCAATTACCGGGGTATCACACTTCTCAGCATCCCTGGTCAAGTCTACTCCAAGGTGCTGGAAAGGAGGGTTCGGCCGATTGTCGAACCTCAGATTGAAGAGGAACAATGCGGTTTTCGCCCCGGACGTCGAACTACGGACCATTTCTTCACTCTCGCAAGGATCCTGGAGGGGGCCTGGGAGTATGCCCATCCGGTCTACATGTGTTTTGTGGATCTGGAGAAGGCGTTTGACCGGGTCCCCCGGGAGAAATTGTGGGAGGTGCTGCGGGAGTATGGGGTAAGGGGGTCTCTCCTCAGGGCCATCCAATCTCTGTACTCCCAAAGCGAGAGCTGTGTTCGCGTCCTCGGCAGCCAGTCAGTTTCGTTCTCAGTGGGTGCTGGTCTCCGCCAGGGCTGCGCCTTGTCACCAATCCTGTTTGTGATATACATGGACAGGATATCGAGGCGTAGTCGTGGTGGGGAGGGGTTGCAGTTCGGTGGTCTGAGGATCTCGTCACTGCTTTTTGCAGATGATGTGGTCCTCATTGGATCATCGGCCTGTGACCTTCAGCACTCACTGGATCGGCTGGCGGCCGAGTGTGAAGCGGCTGGGATGAGGATCAGCACCGCTAAATCTGAGGCCATGACTCTTAGCAGGAAACCGGTGGATTGCTTACTCCGGGTAGGAAATGAGTCCTTAGCCCAAGTGAAGGAGTTCAAGTACCTCGGGGTCTATTTCGCGAGTGAGGGTACTATGGAGCGTGAGATTGGCCGGAGAATCTGAGCAGCGGGGGCGGTATTGCGTTCGCTTTGCCGCACCGTTGTTACGAAAAGAAAGCTGAGCCGCAAGGCAAAGCTCTCGATCTACCGGTCGATCTTCGTTCCTATCCTCACCTATGGTCATGAGGGTTGGGTGATGACCGAAAGGACGAGATCGCGGGTACAAGCGGCCGAGATGAGTTTTCTCAGAAGGGTGGCTGGCGTCTCCCTTAGGGATAGGGCGAGAAGCTCAGCTCCTCCCTGAGTGCCGCTAAGGCAATGACCCCTCATTTGTGAGATGTTATGCTCACTATTTCTGTTGCAATGATCACGGCATATTTGCAGGAATAAGGAATATAAATCCATATAGAGCTGTCAGTTAAACGCGTTATTAATGGCGTTAACGCAAACCAATTTTTACTTTTAATTTTATTTTATTTTTTGGGCTCAAAACAAATAAGCAGTAGCCTGACTGCTATGTTCAAGGCATATCTTTGTATGTTCATCGTTTAATTGCATTATAGGCTTTTTTTTTGTACCGTCCTGTTTTGATCAGTATATGCCAATGTTGTTATCAATCAAAAAACATTTGCACAAGGCAGGCCGATGCACTTCTCCATGTTGTTAAGAGCATTAAAATGAGAAAAAATTATGGGACAAAGAATTCAAGGGATATTCAGCATAGAAAATTAAATTACGATTAATCGCGATTAAATATTTTAATCGCTTGACAGCACTAATATTAATCCATTAGACACTTGGGAAAAGTTATATATTTTTCATGTGTTTTATATGAAAGAGGGCATTAAAGGCATACAATATTATCAATTTGGTGGTTCTAGCCCCTCCGGAAGTGATGTAATCCCTCCCTGAGCGGTCATACCTTCTCAGTGTATCACTAACTGCAGGGCTACGGTCTCCTAATTGATCATTGTAGTATACTTTATTGCCCTCTTATTATATAAAGACCCCCCCACCACTGAGCCATGGCAGAAATGTGTCATATCCATATGGGAAGGGAGATGTGGACAGTATAATCATCATTGCACTCAACAAAATAAATCTCTCTCGCTTCTCTGCTTGGTGTCGCTGACGCTTATAGTTTGCCTCCCTCGCTCTGGTAACGTCACGTACGTGAACAAAAACAACGAAGCTCCGAATACTGATTTAAGCTTTGAATACTAATTTTCCGAGTGGCCTTTAGCTGTAAAAATCCATAGATTAGCGCACCGTTATACAAGCCGCAGAATCGAAAAATGGGAAAAAAGGCGCAGTTTATAATCCGAAAAATTACGGTATATATGATCAACTCAGTTACCAGAGACACACTTAGCTATTTGTAGCTTTCTCCAAACCACGGTTACGGTTACGGTATCTTAGAGTTTCTGAAACAAAAATAAATTCAATATCTATCTCTATCAATGTTTCTAGATACATCAACGTAGAGGGTTAAAAATGCTTGTCACACTTTTGTTTCTAATTTGGTGCTTTGAAGGATTAGAATCGGAGTAGGCAATTCTGTTCAAGAAAAGAACCAAAATATATATTTTTTAATACCCAAATTTTTTAAATAAACAGGTTTAAAAAATGTGGAACAACGAGCAATCTTTGTTCAGGAAGTCATTTACTTTTTTAAAGATTGAATATAACCGCAAGAGGTGATTAACGGGGTCCGAGCAAAATTAAAAATCAAGAACACACTAATGGAAGATATATAAATATAACATCTAATTGTCATATTTAAGGAAAGATGTTCCACTTATAAACCTGAACTGCAGCCTCATTCACATGGTCAAAATGTCTATTGTGTCACGGTCTCTCCCACCAGATCCTAGCTTCCGCTAGTTCACTCTGTGTTAGTCTTGTCTGTCCCTGTTTGTCTCTGTCTCAGTGTTTCATGTGCGGGGGCGTTGCCGCGCAGTTCCAGCTGTTCCAGCCACGCTGATCACCCGCACCCGACAGTCATTTCCAATCAGGACCCAGCATATATACCCCAGCCTTCCAAACATTCTTCGACGGATCGTCAGTTCTACTTACCCGGTTGAGTATCCTCTTGATTCTTCGAGCTCTGTATTCCCGTTTACTCATGTTCCAGTCTCCGTTCCTAATCCGTCTGTCCCCCTGCCAGTCAACTCCACCACGTCCATCCTCCAACCCTGCTCTGCTGCCGGAGTTCCATCTGCACCATGTCGTCGGGTGTGGTTGTCGGCTCGGCTGCTGGCTGACTCCTCCAAACCCGGTTCGGGCCTCCCGGCACATGGACCGCAACCACCTGCACCACTTTTAACCATCCGTGTAGCAATAAACCAGTCAATTGCTATCGTCCTCGTCTGTGTTCATTTGTGCCGTGCGTTTGGGTCCACCCAGTCTTGAGCCGTAAAATAAGCACACAACATCCAGAAAACTCAAAGCCCACATTTCCCAAGTGAATTATGGGCTTTCTTCAAAGCATATACTTGAAAAAAAATTGAAATTGTGGGGAAATTAAACCTTTGTAGTCTAGAACACTAACGGTTTATAAATATGACTTTATGAAGAAAAAATGGTTAACAAAGAAGTTCCCCTTAATGCCATATTGTGTCTTGGCAGTCAGATTCTTGGAAACTAATGAGCCGGAATGTTGATTGCCTGATGAATTTCAGGTGCTGTTCAATGTTGTGTTTCTTAAATGAGTGGCAATGACAGAATGTCATGTTCAGCTTGTTCATAATGCTCTAATCAGGATTCAAACTCTCAACCTAAGGATCACCAGTACAAGGAATTATCCCGTAGAGCCACTGACATTCCTGAACTGCATGAAGCCTCATTCACATGGTGAAAATGTTGCTTGATAAGCACACACCATCAAGAAAACTCCAAGCACATATTTCACAAGAGAATTGAGGGCTTTCTTAAAATAGTCTGAAAACGTGCACTGTTAATGGTATCCACCTAATGATAGCCATATGGTAGTTATACAATAACAAAATGGTCATTTAGGCAATATGGGTTGAGACTGCGAGTGTGGACATTTGGCTTTTCCATGAAATGTGTGGAAAGTAAACATTTTTAGAGCAGAAGACCATTGTGAAAAAGATGCAACTGATTTTAGAGATTAATATGATGAAGGAATTTTGAGTCCAGGTCAATCAAGTAAGGAGAAATAAGGCTAGTTCATATTTTTTTTTAAAATAGCCCAACCTTTGGATGCAATACCATAATTTGGGTTTATCGGTAGTAGGGGGTATTGGTATCCACCTAATAATAGTTGTATGTTTTTTTATACAATAACAAAACGGTAATATAAGAAATATGGGCTAACTGCTCCAACTTTATTTGCCAATATTTCTCAAATGGAACTAAATAAAACAAAATCTGTTTGATGATTTTTGTGAGGCTTCGTCTAAAGATTTTATGCGGCGATATTGGTGAATTTTTGATTATTTTTGTAGCCTGTGAATCTTTTTATCATTTTTCTTTATCAGGGTTTTATAGATGCATCTGATTCTAGAGATTAATATTATTAAAGAATTTTGAATCCAGGTCAATCTGAGAAATATGCCTAATTCATGATTTTTACAATAGTGCCACCTTTGGGTGCAGTACCACAAATTTGGGTTTATGGGTAGTGGGGGTTATTGTTAACCATACCTGAAACCATCGACTTATGGTATAGGCTGCAGTATGACTTTTACAGAATTTGAGGGGAAAAAAAACGTTATACAAACAATAGGGGACCAAACTGTTTCGCTGCTTGGACCCCTAATTATTTAGAACAAAAGAGCCCCTCCCCCAGTGGGATGACCCCTGTTGTGTGAGAGGTCATCCCTCATCCTCAATTAGTATTGACGATTTATATTGTTGAGTGCAATGATGATTCTACTGTCCACATCATCTCCCTTCCCATATGGATATGGCACATTTCTGCCATGGCTCAGTGGTGTTTTTTTTTTTTATATAATAAGAGGGCAATAAAGTATACTATAATGATCAATTAGGAGACCGTAGCCCTGCAGTAAGTGATACACTGAGAAGGTATGACCGCTCAGGGAGGGATTACATCACTTCCGGATGGGCTAGAACCAAATATTGTATGCCTTTAATGCCCTCTTTCATATAAAACGCATAAAAATATATTACTTTTCCCAAGTGTCTAATGGATTAATATGTATTTATATTCCTTATTCCTGCAAATATGCCGTGATCATTGCAACAGAAATAGTGAGCATAACATCTCACAAATTAGGGGTCATTACCTTAGCGGCACTCAGGGAGGCACTGTTCAGTCTGGCGCACCTAAGCATATGTATTTTTCCTAGGTAATGCCAAAATTCCACATTTAAGGCAGCTCAGGTGCCACACGTAACATTGTTATGCCAACAACTGCGCTATGGTTTGGAGTAAAATCAGGTAATTGTTTTATATTTAAATTAGTAAAAAATAATAATAACTATGAGAATTAATGAAGTTACAAAAAAGTTTGAAAGAGTTTTTGGTTAGATGCCTTGATAGAGGTTTACCAGCTTAAGATATATTGTGTTCCTCTGCATAAAAAAATATCAGTTAAAACCCTACCCTACTCATAAATAGGTAGCAAACAAGTGGCTTAAATCTTTACGTCATTACGTTGCCGTTGGGAAAATCTGACCGTTTTTAGTAAAACCGTATATCTATATCTTCAGCCTTTTACTTTATTGATTGGTTTAATCCTTGAAAAATCTTAAAAGTGGCATTAATTTGTTATGATTATCTTGTTCAACAAAATGTATGTATAAAATGAACCTTTGAAATTGACTTTTATGTTAAGCAATGGTGAACATAACAAAAACATGTCGGTTTACTGGAGGTCGGCGGTCAGCAATGCACCTTGTCTTGGGAAAGCGAAAGAATTAACTACACTTAACTACACAACGCAAAGACAATGATTCAGACCACAAGCAGGACTTTCCCCTGTAGCAGCATCAATATCTACCACCTCAGCAATGATAGAAAATGTATTCAAACAATTGACTGGTGAGACCTGAAATGATATTCATAATAACTAACAAACTAAAAATCCTATGTCACTGGAGGATAATAAGGAAAATAAAGACAAATTCCTAGCTAGGAATTTTATCAAAAAGGATTTTAATGCCGAAACTATCTTAACATTGCATTTCTCCACTCAAAAAAAAATGAGTCAGCAATGTTTTGTTTTTAGCGATAGCAGCGTCCATATCAACAACCAGAGCAACAACGGAAAATGTATTTCCAAAAGATTCTGGCGAGACCTAGAAGAGTACTTGTTAAAAACTGAAGAACTAAAGAACAAATAGAATCATTGAACAAAGATTACGAGAAAATAATCGCTCAAAATGTCATCAACATCCATTTTAATGACGAAAATTTAGATAAATAAAGCATTTTTCACTGAGAATAAAATAAATGTCTGCCTTCTGATTTGTTTTTACAGAACCTTGACATTCAAGTGAAGTGGACACAGGCTGATAAAAAATAATGAGCCAAAAATATGTGGGCATCTCACCATATCCCTCTCAGTCATGACCTTTTCAGGGTGATTCAAGACCCCTGAGCTTCACATTGGTTTCTTGCTTCACCCTGTCTGGGTCTATTTTGCGATGACCAGCTGTATGATATCCCTTAATTTGTGAATAAGCAGGGAAAGACAGGGACAAAAAAAATATCATGTGAGGAAATCAGACTGCCCCTGCATGTCTATGTGAACATCGCCAACAAATTTCCCTTATAACTTGATGACTTAATGATAAGCAATTAAATTCAAATTGGTGAGTCCGCTTGCGGAAAGTGTCTACTGCAGCTTTATCACTTCTGTAATTCTCCCAAATGTACAGATGGCTAGTCCAACGATTGTGAATCAGAAATTATTTTCAGCCAAGAAAATAGACTTATAAACAACAGTCATTCCCCTGTTCCCTATAAGTTGCTGGCATTTGGGATCTAAATGGAGGATAACAGCCGAATAATGGAATTTTGAGATGTAAAGAAGGCCGATTAAGAACTGAAAACTCTTTTAATTTGAACTTGAAATAATTGCTGGCATTACATTCATTTTATAAGTGTAATTTTATAAGAGTGATCAAATGGGTTAATACATATAAGAAGAGGGAAGAAAGAAAAAGGTGTCAATTAGTTTCAATTTATTATGGTATACATTTTGGGCTGCCATAAATCCATCATCATGGTATATGTGTTTTTATGTTTTGTTTTGTTCCTTCCTTATTTCAAAATACCATGATATAAAACCTATATACAAATATATAAAGATATAAACAAAATGTTCATATTGGAAACAAATACTATCAGAATAACATAATAGTCTATCAAATATATAGAACTACAAAAACTATCATTCATAGCATCACATATTCATTATTTTCCATAGCGTTTGTTTATATGCCTACATGTTATAATCATAAGTTCAAACAATCAAATGTTTTTATTTTGTTTATGTTCAGAATTTTTTAGATTTCCATGTACTTATTCATTACTAAAAAGGTATAATATTAAAACCTATCATGAATCTTGACTTACTTCAAATTGACAAGATACGCAGTGATGGGTCTGAAATCTCAAAAGTCCTATTTCCATACTGCAACATTACACCCAGAGACAGAGATCAGGTTACCCTATGAAGCACAAAGGCTAGTGTGTTGTAGGCAGTAAGCATCCCTGTGTTGTCTTATTAATAGAAACCTGTTATTATGTCTTATATTTAACTTTGACTTTGAATGACATTCTTACTGTTCATGTAGCTTTAAGAAAGGGGGAATATATAAATAAGCCACTTCAAAGAGTTATGTGAATAACTACATACAATACAAATTAAATAAGTAAATCGACATGTTGTATCTTGTGAAGTTAATAAATTGCATGGATGAAACTGTTTACAGAGCTACATTTTGCAAACCCTAGGTTACAGAAAAATCTATAAATACAAAGATAAACACAATGGTCATATCAGAAACAAAAACATTGTCAGAATAGTTGAGAAAATATGTAGGACTTGGGTTACATCTTGAAAACTTTATAAAACTATTAACATAACATGTTCATTATTGTCCATGTTACTTTATGATCACTAGTCATAAAAAAGATTTTGATTTGCAAGTACTTATTCAATAATTAAAAGGCATAATTATTTTCAATATAAAAATGTATATAATGAATCTACCCTTACTTCACAAAGGTTGCAACAATCCAAGGCAGTTGACAAGATTGACAAGATATGCAGTGATGGGTTTGGAATCTCAAAAGTCCTATTTACATACTGAAACGCTACACCCAAAGACAGAGATCAGGTTCCCCATTGAAGTACAAAGTCCAGTGTGTTGTAAAAAGGAAGCATCCCTGTATTGTCTTAATAATAGAAACCTGTTAGCATGTCTTATTTTTAGTGGGTGACATTCTTTTAATGGTCCAGTATCTTTTAAGAAAGGTGAAATATATAGACAATTTCAAAGAGAAATAAGAATTAATACAAAATACAATACAAATGAAATCCGTAGCTCAACATTTTGTTGTATCTTGTGCACTAAATAAACTGCATACATCAAACTGTTTACAGAACTATATTTGTATATTGATTACACTGATCTTACATCAAACTATCACTATAAATGTATAAATTGTTCTTCATTGCATGAGTTAATATGCTATCTGCAAAAACAACCCAATGGTTTGTAGCGAATAAAAGCAATTGTAAACTAAATCTATAAGAGGGTTTTCCTTTCATGCCCATATTTAGCGTGTGCTTAACCTGTGGTCTGCTATATAAGAGGACCCAGACCCAGGGATGAACAGCTTGCGGGGCAGTTGAGGAAGAAACTACTTGTGGTAAGTCTTAGTGATGCTAAAGCTCTTTCCTTCAAAACTTTAATGCTTAGTTAGAATCTGAATGAAATTTAGAGATGTTATTGGATGACTAATGCATGCATCCAGTGTTTTAGTACTGTGAACCTGAAGTAACAACGTAATCACTGTTCTTAATAAAGAAAGTGGTACAACATTTTGACATCAAGTGATTTGTTCAATGTGATCATTGCCGTGTACCTGTATGTATACAATGTATTTTAGCGTGTTTTTGACAATTCACAAGGAATTAGCACTGTTGTAGAAGCACTTAAGGCCAGAGGGTAATGCAGAGTTACGTAACCTGTTCAAATATTGGATGCATAGTTGAATCTCATTTGAAATTGTTTATAGCTTAGAGATTCTTTCAGCAAAAAAATTATGTTGGATGACACATGCATGTCAGCACTATGAAAGACTATGAAATCTGCAAGTACAATCAAATACACTATTCCTTGTCAAAATCTGTACAACATTTCTGCGTCATGTCAATTTGTATTGAAGTAAGTGCTACAATAGAATCTATTAAACAAATATCATGTCTTTCAATTTCAGGGCTGAATTTGAAGACTTCTCATTGGAAGAAGAACAAGGTAAGAGTAACATTATATCTGCCATACCAATCTCAATGAGAACAATGAGGACAATAGCATATTTTCATACTATAAAGCATTTTATAATACATTTTCTGTCTTTGTCTAACAGTAAGCTGCGACCATGAGTACGGACGCAGAGATGGCCTATTACGGCAAGGCTGCGATTTACCTCCGTAAGCCAGAAAAGGAGAGGCTTGAGTCCCAAAGTAAGCCATTTGATGCCAAGAGTGCTGCATATGTGACTGATACCAAGGAGCTGTACATGAAGTGTACCATCATTAAGAAGGAGGGTGGCAAAGTCACTGTTAAAGTGTTGGAGACAGAGGAGGTAGGCTCAGTTCATTTATTGCCATGTAGAAAACTGTTTGACACATGTTTCAAAGTTCACCATTTTATTGTTTGCCTGTTTTAGGAGAGAACAGTCAAAGAGGATGATGTTACACCCATGAACCCTCCCAAGTACGACAAAATTGAGGACATGGCCATGATGACCCATCTCAATGAAGCCTCTGTGTTGTATAACCTCAAAGAGCGTTATGCAGCATGGATGATCTACGTACGATTTTCCACGTACTAAATACATTTAAATATTACTTAACAATATCACAAATCATATTAATGATCATCTCTGAACGATTTCCTTCAGACCTACTCTGGGCTGTTCTGTGCCACTGTAAACCCCTACAAGTGGCTCCCAGTGTACGATCAGGAGGTTGTCAATGCGTACAGAGGCAAGAAGCGTATGGAGGCTCCCCCCCACATCTTCTCTGTGTCTGACAATGCCATCCAGAACATGCTTACTGGTATGTATATCAAATGATGTAGACGTAAGTGAAATCATTTTGGGTTGAATTGTTTGAATAAATGTAATCCTTTCATTAATTTATTTTGCAGATAGACAGAATCAGTCGGTCTTGATCACGTAAGTTTATATCCGTTCTTGATGTTCAGTTAAATTATTTAACCTCAGAAGTAAAAATGGAATTTCCCAAATATCTTACAAAGAATCTGAAATTGTTAAATACATTCTTTTCATACCCAGTGGAGAATCCGGTGCTGGAAAGACGGTGAACACCAAGCGTGTCATCCAGTACTTTGCTACTATCGCAGTGAGTAGTGACAAGAAGAAGGACCAAGGTGCTGGAAAAATTCAGGTATGTTTTAAAAAATATAAAATCAGCACAATATATTCAAAAATATATTAATATAAGACTTGAAACACACATGAGATGAAGGGATGCCCTGAGAACTGAGGAGGAATACTGGAACTTTCATCATAGGGCTCATTGGAGGACCAAATTATTGCAGCCAATCCCCTGCTGGAGGCCTACGGTAATGCCAAGACTGTGAGAAATGACAACTCATCCCGTTTCGTAAGTACAAACTTAGCATGACAAATATACTCAATTATATACTTGATCTTTGACAAAAACTGAAATAAGACTTTTATAAACAGGGTAAATTCATCAGAATCCATTTCGGTGCAACTGGTAAACTGTCCAGTGCTGACATTGAGACTTGTAAGTATCTAGTACCCAAACACCAATGAATAAACTTTCAATATTGGTGGAATAGGTTTTGATTCATGAATGGGCCTTATAGATCTGCTGGAGAAGTCCCGAGTGACATTCCAGCTTCCTGCCGAGAGAGGCTACCACATCTTCTATCAGATGATGACCAACCACAAACCTGAGATCGTTGGTAAGATGGTGTTGCAGAGAGAAATAAGTCATTTCAAGATGTATTGTTATAAAGGGTTCCCTTTAACTTATTTAAATCTGTATTTGAAGTACCAAATTTAATTAAAGATTGTTTTTTCCAAGTACAAATTTAAGTCTTTCAAATATCCATACTTTTATCCATTTATTTTCTCCAGAAATGACCCTCATCACCACCAACCCCTACGACTTCCCCATGTGCAGTCAGGGTCAGATCACTGTGGCCAGCATTGATGACAAAGAGGAGCTGGATGCTACTGATGTGAGTCAGTGTTTACAACTACCTTAGGTAGCCTTTTTAACAGGCAGGGACTGACTGGGATGAACTGCTTGGGACTTAAGACTGCTTGGGACTTAAGGCTGATCAAAAAACTAAGAGGGCTTAAAGTCATTCTTACAGCTTGCTGTCTCTACTCAGAATACTGCAGGCCGAGCTCAGTGCACTCTGCTCTGTCAGTGTACGGCAGCAGTCGAATATTAATATGCGCCGCATACTTCTAACCGAGGGCTTATCGTACTGAAGATTCAAGGCTAATTCCCATTGAAATTTTCTCAACTCTCCGTCTCTATTTAAAGTCTGTCCTTTATATAAACGTCTGAGATAATTGTTTAATTACGTACTTTGTTCACCTACAGGCTGCTATTGATATTTTGGGATTCACTAATGAGGAGAAGATGGGCATCT
This sequence comes from Gadus macrocephalus, assembly GCF_031168955.1. Lineage (NCBI taxonomy): Eukaryota > Metazoa > Chordata > Actinopteri > Gadiformes > Gadidae > Gadus > Gadus macrocephalus. The sequence goes on from NC_082385.1 coordinate 11,275,971, forward strand.
ACAAGTTTACTGGTGCTGTGCTTCACCACGGTAACATGAAGTTCAAGCAGAAGCAGCGTGAGGAGCAGGCTGAGCCTGATGGCAATGAGGGTGAGATGAAAATGTATTAAAACAACCAACAGACATTTTCAAATTATAGGTTTGCTGTAAATAGATGTATTTACAAAATGTACAGAAAATTCCCTGTGTAGAAATTCCCTAATTTGTTCTTTCATATAAACAATTTAGAGGCTGACAAAATTGTCCTAATTTCTTCTTTCATATAAACAATTTAGAGGCTGACAAAATCTCCTACCTGCTTGGTCTCAACTCTGCTGACATGCTCAAGGGTTTGTGCTACCCCAGAGTGAAGGTCGGAAATGAGTTTGTCACTAAGGGACAGACAGTACCTCAGGTATGGAAATACCATGGAATAATTATCTAGAAGTAAATCCAATAGTAGTCATTTGTAATTATATCTAATCTTCCACCCTGCTCTAGGTGTACAACTCAGTGAGTGCCCTGGGCAAGTCTATCTATGAGAGGATGTTCTTGTGGATGGTCATCCGTATCAACCAGATGCTGGATACCAAACAGCCAAGATCATCCTACATTGGTGTGCTGGACATAGCTGGTTTTGAGATCTTTGATGTAAGATTGCATTTCTTATAATAATAGTTTTGCTGACTTAAAGGCAAAGCAGTGTCACAGTTGATGAACATTCGCTAAGCTAATGTTCTCTATCAGTATAACAGTATGGAGCAGCTGTGCATCAACTTCACCAATGAGAAACTGCAACAGTTCTTCAACCACCACATGTTCGTCCTTGAGCAAGAGGAGTACAAGAAGGAGGGCATCATCTGGGAGTTCATTGACTTCGGCATGGACTTGGCTGCCTGCATTGAGCTTATTGAGAAGGTAAACTTGACTTGTATGACAAAATATCGATTTTCTGTTATTCAAAAGTATCTTTTCATAATGTCTAGGGATGGGCGTGAGGAATCGATTACTCAAGTACTCCTCGTTACAAATGAACTCGGTTGGTGGACAGGCAAACTCGAGTTTGCATATACACACACAAACAAAGTTTTCTGAAGCAAATGTATACATTTTCTGTCGGCGCCACTAACGCATGTCGTGGGCACAAAGAAAATTAAATGCATCCATTTCCATGGCACGTTCCGTGCCGTGTGCAGGCACGCCAGAATTCAAAAAGTTAAGAGATGGCGGTTAAAGCAAAACGCAGCGAAGAATTGAAATACTTTAAAGAAATAGGAGATCAAAAGGTGAAATGTAAAATATGCCAAGCGAAATCGAGCTACCAGAAAGTACTATGCGGCAACATATGCTCCTGAAACATAACGGTGAGTTCGGGAAAGCAGACCCGCAGCAACCAAGTGTGTCGGCTATTTTCACCGCCGCAAGACGCAGCTGTAATCCCGGGCGTGTAGAGAAGATCACAACGCTGATCCATCTAGTCCATTTGCTGCCGTTTTATTTGCAGCTTTAAATTATTTGCAATGGTTAGGCTACTTGTTTCGTTTTTGTTTTTCTTAAACTGTTACAGGCCTTGGTTCGACGTGATTTAAATTGTGAGACGCATATTTATTTTTGTAAGGAAAATGTGTTTAAAAAAATAAAAATAATTAATGAATACTCTGATAACTCTGACTGTTTTGATGGAGAATAAGCATTACATGTTTGGTTGGTAATATTGCCGTTCATCATCAGGCCTATTCCTGCTGCAGATGCGTTGCATTCTAAAAATAGATTTGATTTAACAAGTACTCGATTGATCCTCGAGGAATTCCTTCGATCACTCGAGTTTGGAATTTACTACTCGTGCCCATCCCTAATAATGTCCCATAATATTTCTTTCTAAACAGCCAATGGGAATCTTCTCCATCCTTGAAGAGGAGTGCATGTTCCCCAAAGCCTCAGACACTTCCTTCAAGAACAAGCTGTATGAACAGCATCTTGGCAAAAACAAAGCATTTGAGAAGCCCAAGCCGGGGAAGGGAAAGGTTGACGCTGATTTCGCCATGGTGCATTATGCTGGTACCGTGGCCTACAACGTCGCGGGCTGGCTGGACAAGAACAAGGATCCCCTGAACGATTCTGTCATTCAGCTCTACCAGAAATCCTCAAACAAACTGCTGCCTGTCCTGTACCCACCTGTTTCTGCTGAAGGTACAATATCAATTTGAGGTCTCAAGTATTAAGACTTTGTAAATATTACTTTACTATTTAGTTACTCTAATTTCATGTTCACATGATATTTTAGAGGCTGGCGGTGGCGCCAAAAAAGGTGGCAAAAAGAAGGGTGGTTCCATGCAGACTGTGTCTTCACAGTTCAGGGTAAGCATTTGGGGAAAACTGAAGTTCATAAGTGAAATATATTTATTTGTAGTTGCTTTAAATTAAATATATATCTAACGTTAACAGGAGAATTTGGGTAAGCTGATGACCAATTTGAGGAGCACACATCCTCACTTTGTGCGTTGTCTCATTCCAAATGAGTCAAAAGTCCCAGGTAATATTATTTCAAATACTCTCTACATTGGGATTGTTTTGGAATATGATATAGTCAAATGATTGTCATCTTTTGAAAGACAGAAATCTGTAACATTTCACAGGAATGATGGAGAACTTCCTGGTTATCCACCAGCTGAGGTGTAACGGTGTACTGGAGGGCATCAGAATCTGCAGAAAGGGCTTCCCCAGCAGAATCCTCTATGCTGACTTCAAGCAGAGGTTTGTCCTCATTGACGGCACGATTATATCGTCAATTTTTTTAAATTAAAACCTCAGATATATCTAACTTTTATACATTAACTTTTATTTTAAACCCTTCACATTGCACTCCTACAGATACAAAGTACTGAATGCCAGTGTCATTCCTGAGGGACAGTTTATTGACAACAAGAAGGCTTCTGAGAAACTGCTTGGGTCCATTGATGTGCCTCATGATGAGTACAAATTCGGACACACCAAGGTCTGTTTATTGTTGTCAAAAAGTATATATGTACTTGATTGAAAGTTACTCTCTGACTAGTTATTTTTCTTATCTTAAGGTGTTCTTCAAAGCTGGTCTTCTGGGTACTCTTGAGGAGTTGCGAGATGAGAAGCTGGCGTCTTTGGTCGGAATGATCCAGGCTCTGTGTCGTGGTTTCCTCATGAGGAAGGAGTATGTGAAGATGGTTGAGACAAGGTATGTTTTGATTCATAAGAAGATACTGTATGCCTATTTTGTCATTCAATAACTGTGCATTAAATGTACTGCACTTTTTGCCACAGGGAAGCTGTTTACACTATTCAGTACAACATCCGCTCATTCATGAATGTCAAACACTGGCCATGGATGAAGGTTTACTACAAGATCAAGCCTCTTCTGAAGACTGCTGAAACTGAGAAGGAGCTTTCTCAGATGAAGGAGAACTATGACAAGATGAAAACAGACCTGGCTACTGCCCTGGCCAAGAAGAAGGAACTTGAGGAGAAGATGGTTTCCCTCCTGCAGGAGAAAAATGATCTTTCGCTGCAAGTGGCCTCTGTAAGTAAACATTTGTTTCTGTGAACAAGTACACAAATTGAGATACATGTGATATGACATGTGATATGACTGATATGACGACACATTGTAAACAGGAAGGGGACAATCTGAATGATGCGGAAGAGAGGTGTGAGGGACTCATCAAGAGTAAGATCCAGCTGGAGGCCAGACTCAAGGAGACAACTGAAAGGCTGGAGGATGAGGAGGAAATGAATGCTGAGCTGACTGCCAAGAAGAGAAAACTGGAGGATGAGTGCTCTGAGCTCAAGAAGGACATTGATGACCTGGAACTCACCTTGGCCAAAGTGGAGAAGGAGAAGCATGCCACTGAGAACAAGGTTTGTCAAGATTGTCAGCACGTGAACAAAATAATAACCACAGAAGCTACCACATTACAAATTAGCAAGTATAACATGTTATTTTGTTTTGTTTAGGTGAAGAACCTAACTGAGGAGATGGCCTCTCAAGACGAGAGTGTTGCTAAGCTGTCAAAGGAAAAGAAAGCCCTCCAAGAGGCACATCAGCAGACTCTTGATGACCTGCAGGCAGAGGAAGACAAAGTCAACACTTTGACCAAGGCCAAGACCAAGCTTGAACAGCAAGTGGATGATGTGAGGTTACATTTTTTATGACATTAGAAAAAACATATAGAAAATCTGAAATGCAATTTAATAATATGTATTCTTTAATTGCAGCTTGAAGGTTCTCTGGAGCAAGAGAAAAAGCTCCGTATGGACCTTGAGCGCGCCAAGCGTAAGCTTGAGGGTGACCTGAAATTGGCTCAGGAATCCATAATGGATCTTGAGAACGACAAACAGCAGTCTGATGAGAAACTCAAAAAGTAATGTGATTGAACAAAATTCTGCTTATTTTTAGAAAGATTCATACAAGGATTATATTATTAAGTTGTGTTGTATTGTTTCATCATCAGAAAAGACTTTGAGACCAGTCAACTTCTTAGCAAGATTGAGGATGAGCAGTCCCTCGGTGCTCAGCTTCAGAAGAAAATCAAGGAGCTACAAGTAAGCAATTTATATGACAATCCCACATCAATGTTCCTTAAATAATATTACATTCGTACAAAATTTGATGCATTCCTTACTCATTAGGCACGTATTGAAGAGCTGGAGGAAGAGATTGAGGCTGAGCGTGCTGCTCGTGCCAAGGTTGAGAAGCAGAGAGCTGATCTCTCCAGAGAACTTGAAGAGATCAGTGAGAGGCTTGAGGAGGCTGGTGGAGCCACTTCTGCTCAGATTGAGATGAACAAGAAGCGGGAGGCTGAGTTCCAGAAGCTGCGTCGTGACCTTGAGGAGTCCACCCTGCAGCATGAAGCCACTGCTGCTGCTCTGCGTAAGAAGCAGGCTGACAGTGTAGCAGAGCTGGGAGAGCAGATTGACAACCTCCAGCGTGTCAAGCAGAAGCTTGAGAAGGAGAAGAGCGAGTACAAGATGGAGATTGATGACCTCTCCAGCAACATGGAAGCAGTTGCTAAGGCCAAGGTGAAATATTTTTCAAATAGTTATAATTAATACTGTATAATCTACCACTATACACAACCACTAGTGCCAAAAACTAAAACGTTGTATAACCAGGGAAATCTGGAGAAGATGTGCCGTACCCTGGAGGACCAGCTGAGTGAAATCAAGGCCAAGAGTGATGAGAACAGTCGCCAGATAAATGACATCAGTGCTCAGAGAGCAAGGCTTTTGACAGAGAATGGTTAGTGTTCACAATTAACTAAAAACAATGCTGCATATTTGAATAACCCTAACAATCACCCAATATAACCTTAACACTAATCTCAAACAAATGCAGACTAACCTGATTCATGTATATGGAATAATGTGGTATTGCTATATTTTATAGATAACAATTTATTTCGTCTCCTAGGTGAATTTGGTCGTCAGCTTGAGGAGAAAGAGGGTCTTGTATCCCAGCTCACCAGAGGCAAGCAGGCATTTACTCAACAGATTGAGGAGCTGAAGAGGCAAAATGAGGAGGAAGTCAAGGTATGAAATCATTCAAATAATTCAAATATTTTTTTAATTTTTTTCCATGGATCCATTATGTCATTGCAGGTTCTACTTTTTTGTATATTTAACTGAGTTAATTAAATGAGTCAATTACCTTTTGCAGGCCAAGAATGCTCTTGCTCATGGTGTGCAATCAGCCCGCCATGACTGTGATCTTCTGAGGGAGCAGTTTGAGGAGGAGCAGGAGGCCAAGGCTGAGCTGCAGCGTGGAATGTCCAAGGCCAACGGTGAGGTGGCTCAGTGGAGGACAAAGTATGAAACTGATGCTATCCAGCGCACTGAGGAGCTAGAGGAGTCCAAGTAGGTCAAATACTTAATATATTATCTAAAGTACACATTCTATTTGATGAATGTCCACAAATTAAACCATGTGATACTTTAACAGGAAAAAGCTTGCCCAGCGCCTTCAGGAGGCTGAGGAACAGATTGAGGCTGTGAACTCAAAGTGTGCCTCACTGGAGAAGACCAAACAGAGACTCCAGGGTGAGGTGGAGGATCTCATGATTGATGTGGAGAGGGCCAACGGACTGGCAGCCAACCTAGACAAGAAGCAGAGGAACTTTGACAAGGTGTGTTGTCATTCATTGAGATGGCCGTTTAAATTGTATTATCCTTTGATTATTCTTCAAGTGATTAACATGTACTACTTTATTAATAATATTGTGCAGGTTTTGGCTGACTGGAAGCAGAAATATGAGGAGGGCCAGGCAGAGCTCGAAGGAACACAGAAAGAGGCTCGTTCTCTCAGCACTGAGCTTTTCAAGATGAAGAACTCCTATGAAGAAGCTCTGGATCAGCTGGAGACCTTGAAGCGTGAAAACAAGAACCTCCAACGTGAGTTAAACTGTTCATATTGGCATCAACGTTTTCTAAGGGCGTATTCACACAAATGTCCTTACTTTGATCTCACCAAAACGCAATGTTTATATTTTGGTGCGGTTCTTTTTCACATTGCAATTTTGGAGAGTCCGAGAATTTGTCTGTGTGCATAGATCGTTCAATCATTGGACAAGACGGTCGGGGGGCGAGTTAACGCATAAAGAAAAAGTAAACAAAGAAAACAGAGCAAACAAACTGGAGATTATGGAGATTCAGCATGCTGCCCCTACAGTTACAAACATTTGCAGTACTTTTTGAGCATCAGAGGCGTTTGGCACAACATCGATTTTTCGATGTAAGTGTTCTCCAACATATTTTTTATGTTGGTGTCTGCCCAAATATCCAAAATAAATGTCATCTCTTCGCTCCATTTTGAGCCACGACTCATTTTTAACGGGTCTGATAACGTGATGCCGATTTGATAACGTGACATTGATCGCTGAATTTACCGCGCTAATCAAACAATATAAATAAACAAGCAGCAATGGGAGCCTGTTGCGTCCAAAAAGGCATATTTTTTTAGAACTGGGTCGGACCGAGCGTGATCGCTTTCACATCTCAAGCGAACTGAACCAGGGTTAGTTTGGAAGCGAACCGAGACCACCTCTCCGGATGGGTCTCGGACCGGCTGTTGGTCCGCACCAGAGTTCGATGGTTTGTCTTCACACCAGACCTTTTTTTCAAACAAGACAGGTTAAATATATGCAGTAAGATTACTACATATATAGATTGAAAGGAATGATAACAATATGTATCTTTAACCCTCTCCACAGAGGAGATTTCTGACCTGACTGAACAAATTGGTGAGACTGGAAAGAGCATCCATGAGCTGGAGAAGTCCAAGAAGCAGATGGAGACTGAGAAGTGTGAGATCCAGACAGCTCTTGAGGAAGCTGAGGTGAAGATCATTTAATAATACAGCTATACATTTTTATTGAGAAGTAGAATATGTCCTTTCAATTAAATATTCTAACATTGTTTTATAATTAAGGGTACTCTGGAGCATGAGGAATCCAAGATTCTGCGTGTCCAGCTGGAGCTCAACCAGATTAAGGGTGAGGTTGACAGGAAGCTGGCTGAGAAGGATGAGGAGATGGAGCAGATCAAGAGGAACAGCCTGAGGATCACTGACTCCATGCAGAGCACGCTGGACTCTGAAGTCCGGAGCAGGAATGATGCCCTGAGAATCAAGAAGAAGATGGAAGGGGACCTGAATGAGATGGAGATACAGCTGAGTCATGCCAATCGCCAGGCTGCTGAGGCACAGAAGCAGCTGAGGAATGTTCAGGGACAACTGAAGGTAAAATAAAAAATTATTCAGCAAACATAAAATATAGCTGCTTTTATATCATGTTGTGACCTCTTCTGGTGGGTTTTCATGTTCATTTTAGGATGCCCAACTGCATCTTGATGATGCTATCAGAGGAGGTGAAGACCTGAAGGAGCAGGCTGCCATGGTGGACCGTAGGAACGGTCTCATGGTGGCTGAAATAGAGGAGCTGAGAGCAGCTCTGGAACAGACAGAGAGAGGCCGCAAAGTAGCTGAGCAAGAGCTGATTGATGCAAGCGAGCGTGTTGGACTTCTGCACTCTCAGGTAAAACAACAAGAACATTCTATTCTTCCAAGAAATGTTTCCCAAAATTAGCAAGATTATTGCAGGTCATAACTGCTTGCAAACATTGATATTCATTTTAGAATACAAGTCTTCTGAACACAAAGAAGAAGCTGGAGACTGACCTAGTGCAAGTCCAGGGTGAGGTGGACGACACCGTCCAGGAGGCCAGGAATGCTGAAGAGAAGGCCAAGAAGGCCATCACTGATGTAGGTTTGCTATTATTTGTTAATTTGTTGAATTTGACATTCATGTTACTCTTATAAATACATTGTATTTTTTATTAGGCTGCCATGATGGCTGAGGAACTGAAGAAAGAGCAGGATACTAGTTCTCACCTGGAGAGGATGAAGAAAAACCTGGAGGTCACAGTGAAAGACCTGCAGCACCGCCTGGATGAGGCAGAGAACCTGGCCATGAAGGGTGGCAAGAAGCAGCTCCAGAAACTGGAGTCCAGGGTAAGATAATGTCCCTTATGGGTGTACAGTAAACGATGCATAATAAAATTATATTAATTTGATACATTTGATTACCTAAGGTGCGTGAATTGGAAACAGAGGTTGAAGGTGAACAGAGACGTGGAGTAGATGCTGTTAAGGGTGTCCGCAAATATGAGAGGAGGGTGAAGGAACTCACCTACCAGGTATGCCAGCTTATATTGAAAATAATATTTAAATCAATGAATATCAGAAAAGATTACAGTCAAGAATCTGGGGCATAAACATTTACATCACTTCAGACTGAGGAGGATAAGAAGAATGGTGCCAGACTCCAAGATCTTGTTGATAAGCTGCAGCTGAAGGTGAAGGCTTACAAGAGGCAGGCTGAGGAAGCGGTAAGTAGAAATGACATAACAAAATAAAGTTATTGCATAAATTTTGCACTTATTTAAACAAAATCGTTATGTTCCTACAGGAGGAGCAGGCCAACTCTTACCTGTCCAAGTGCAGGAAGGTTCAACATGAGCTGGAGGAGGCTGAGGAACGTGCTGACATCGCTGAGACTCAGGTCAACAAGCTGAGGTCCAAGACCCGTGATGGCGGCAAGGTGAGTTCATCACTGTATAAGCCCATTCACTTAAAATGAAATGAAATGCAAAAAATATATACGGTTGGTTTCATGATTAATTTACTTTTTTTCTGTTTTTCCGTTTACCCCAGGGAAAGGAGGCAGCTGAATAAGTCGTTTGGAATCATTGTACATTTAGTAAGACATGTCATAAAATATGACTTGTTTATTGTGAATTGTAAGCGGAAATAAAATATTATTTCAAAGCCTCTTTTTTTGTTGGTAGATTCAATGATTAATTTATCATATTGAATAACAATGGGCCATTCATCAACATTTCACCAACTCAGTTGAGATGAATGACACTCGTATGAAAAAAGAACTGTACAGATAAGCATGACTCTGAAATGGGTGCTATGAAATAAACGTTCACTTAAATATTATATGTAGAGTCATTAATTGTGTATTTGGAATCATGCATACATGATTCAAAATGTGTGCCATGTAGAAGGTTTACTCTACATTTTAGAGATAAGATGAGATAATAATTCATACTGGGAAACCATGAACCAAAAAACTATTTCTTAAACTAAACATTGATGCCCTTGTCTTCTTTAATTACATTGGCCCAAACAAATGCACTTATGTTTAATCTAATGGGAAGTATGTTAAATGGCTTGGGGATCCTAGGGCAGTGCGATATGGAAAAATCTTCTGCCACGATATGGGATATTTCATATATTGATAACGATATATATCACAAAATAGTACATTTTCTGTCAATGAGGTTATCAACTAAATACAAATTAACTTTCCCTTTACCTTTCTCTTTTGTCCATTTATTTGGAAGTGATGTTGAGAAGAACTTTCATCATATCAAAAACTAAATAATTAAAGTAAAAAACACTGTTTCATGTTTCAGAAATCTCCAATAGTGCACACATAAACATATGTTTATGAAAATCTGAAGTACCCAAGCCAGTAAACCGAATATGTATATTATCAATATAAAATATAAAAACACTTTCAAGTTTCAGAAATCTCTGACACATGTCCAATATACAAGTACTTGGTGCAACTCGGCTCGTCCACTGGTCCATTGCTATTTTGTAAGTAAACCCACTGTGTCAGCTGGAATTCGAACACTAGTGGAATTGCGATTAAAAAATGAATGCGTTCTAGGAAGGAGGGAGGCGTGTTGCGACCCATGGCAACTTAGTGATAAAATTTTTCTATCGTCGTTGTGTATGAGCATTATAATGAGTGATGTTGAGGACCTGTCCTGGTCACACAACACCGACATTATTGTGAAGGCAGCGAGACAACGGCTCTTCTTCCTCCGCAGACTGAGGAGGTTCGGTATGGACTCCAGGGTATCCTGGAGTCCATACGGTATGGACTCCAGGATACCCTCTGCAAATTTTACAGATGCACCATCAAGAGTATCCTGACTGGCTGCATCACCACCTGGTATGGGAATTGCAATGACCACGACCCCAAAGCTTTGCAGAGGGTTGTGAAAACTGCACAACACATCACCAGGTCTGATCTGCCATCTATACAGGACCTCTACACTCGGAGATGCTGGAGAAAATCACAGACTTTTCTCAGGGACCAGAGCCACCCTAGCCAGAAGCTGTTCACTCTGCTACCGTCAGGCAGACGTTATCGGAACAAACCACCAGGCTCAAGAACAGCTTCTTTCCGAGCACCACAAGTCTTTTGAACTGTTAACCCTAAGATCCTGCCCCTGCATCCTCCATCCTGTTATATTGTATGTGCTGTACATACATATATGTGTGTGTATATATATATATATATATATATATATATATATATATGTGTGTGTGTGTGTATGTGTGTGTATATGTAAACATGTGTGCATATGTATATGTATATACTGTACATATTCTAGCTTTAATTAAACTATTTTGTTCATTGTTACTCTTTTTACTCTTATCTTATTCTATTCTTTTTTTTTTTATGATATTGTTAAGGAGAACTTGGGACATAACAATTTCATTGCCAGCTATGACTGCTTTGCCTGTAAAGTTGTGCATTTGACAATAAATGAACTTAACTTGACTTGAAAGGCGCCACACACCGTTTATATATATATATATTATACTAAATTAAACCCCCACACGGAAATGAACATCAGAATATGGCGCTACTCAAACGGAGCCCCACACATCCACATACACCGTATCTTTATACTAAGAAGCCCAACCCTCTCTCGGACACGATCATTCAAATCAACGACCAGAACAAGCTTCACATATCCGTAAAGTTAATTAACGAAAATAACAACAGAGAGTAATATACATGGTCATGTCAAACAAGCCTAGGAGGCTGTGCGATTAATAGATTAATTATCCATTAATCGTTGCTTCAATACAGTCCTGATTTGCAGTTCCCTTGTGTAATGTGTAGGAGGCCAGGGATTTTGGTGTGTTTCTCTGTGAAGAACATGAACACGATTAATGAACATGAATTTAACTGTTAGTTAATGCATATATCTATATTAACAAATGTTATTTCATGGTTAATTATTGTACCCTTAATGTAAAATGGTAACTTTTGATACATTTATTTGATTGCAAGGCTTTGTCAAATTTAGCCTTCTGTTATTTCTGTATAGCAGAAATAACTCTGCTTTGAATAATAGACCATTGCTATGGAAACCATTTTCAACCATTGAATCTAACAGACTATTATTTTCAGCCGAAGCAATGGAAAGAAAAGGTATCAATAAAAATATATTTTTTATATTTGTAAAAAATGAGTCAGCTTTAAATCCTTTACGAATACTGGATCCAAATACATCTCTCACAAACTTGCTGATAATGAACCACCTTGACGATTACGTCCTCAGGGACTGGCTTGATTGGTTGAAGTCAACGTGTGCTCTAGATGTTTGATTATATTTCATCAAATATATCAATGTACTTTTGACCAGACACATCAGACAACCAAATAGTCTAAATGAAATAAACATAATTTATATGAAAATTCAAGCGTGGTGGTTTCTACACTGTTATTTGTAAATATACTGCCTGTCTTCTAAATTTGACTCAGTTTACTTTACTTTTCTGTGAGTCTTTTGGATGAGATAGAAATAGTGATGGGTTTGAAATCTCAAAAATCATATTTACATACTGCAACACTACACCCATAGAAAGAGTCAGGTTTCCCCATTGAAACACAAAGTCCAGTGTGTTGTAAGCAGCAAGCATCCAGTTATGGTCTTAATAATAGAAAATCGTTTTATTGTCTTATTTATATATTTTGTCATTCTTGGTGTTCAAGTATCTTTAAGATAGGGGACATTTATAAATAGGAGTCAAAGAGAAATTTTAAGAAGCATAAAATACAAATTAAATGTATAGATCATCATGGGTGTCTTGCGCAGTAAATCAACTGCATACATCGAATATTTTATAGGGATAAATGTTTAGATAGATTACGCTGATCTTACAACACACTAAAACTGTTATTATATTAATTGTTCTTCATTGCATGTGTTCATTTGCTATTTGCAAATCCACCCAATAGTTTGTACAGAACACATAGCAAAAGAAAACCAAATCTATAAGAGGGTTTGCGTCTCATGCCCATATTTAGCGTGTACTTAACCTGTGGTCTGCTATATAAGAGGACCCTAACAGGGATGAACAGCTTGCAGGGCAGTTGAGGAAGAAACAACTGGTGGTAAGTCAGAGTCACGCGAAAGCTCTCTTTCATTCAAAACTTTGATGCTATGTTTGATTTTCACTTGAAACGTTTAATTTATAGGTATCAGAGATGTGATAAACCTGCAGTTACAATATTATACACTGTTCTTAATCATGAAGGTGGAACAACATTCTGACGTGATTGATGTGATTGATGTGATTGACGTGATTGACGTGTTCAAAAAAGTTATGTGTCGTGTTACCATAGCCATATCACTAAATTCACACTATGTTTTTTGGCTACGGCCTGATTTGACAATTCACAAAGAACTAGGCTAGAGGGTAATGCAGAGTGATATAACAGATCTAAATGATTCAAATATTCTATGCATAGTTGGACTCTCACTCGATACTGATGTTAAGTTTAGAGATTGTTTTAAGCAAAAATATTACGTTGCATGACACATGCATGACATCCTTCTGATTGGATTTTTAGGACTATGAATCTGCGTTTACAAATAAATATACTATTCCTCGTTGAATGTTGGTAAACTTTCCTAAAGTACTTTCCGAAGTAGATTACTCACTTGACTGTTGACAATGTTTTGACTTCCAATTTCAGGGCTGAACTTGAAGATTTCTCATCGGAAGAAGCACAAGGTAAGAGTTATTTCATGTCGGCCATACCGATCTCTATGAGAACAATGTGAGGACAAAACATATGAGATATATCAAAATATTTCCTGTCTTTTTCTGACAGTAAGCTGCCACCATGAGTACGGACGCAGAGATGGCCTATTACGGCAAGGCTGCGATTTACCTCCGTAAACCAGAGAAGGAGAGGCTTGAGTCCCAGAGCAGGCCCTTTGATGCCAAGAGTGCTGCATATGTGGCTGATGTCAAGGAGCTGTACATGAAGTGTACAATCATTAAGAAGGAGGGTGGCAAAGTCACTGTTAAACTGTTGGAAACAGAGGAGGTAGGCTCAGTTCATTTATTGCCCTTTAGAAAACAGTTTGACACATGTTTCAAAGATAACCATTTTCTTTTTTTCCTGTTTTAGGAGAGGACAGTGAAGGAGGCTGATGTTACACCCATGAATCCTCCCAAGTATGACAAAATTGAGGACATGGCCATGATGACCCATCTCAATGAAGCCTCTGTGTTGTATAACCTCAAAGAGCGTTATGCAGCTTGGATGATTTACGTAAGATATTTCTCAGACTACATGAAGTTAAATATTACTTAACAATATCACATATTAATGATAATCTCCAAATGATTTCCTTCAGACCTACTCTGGTCTGTTCTGTGCCACTGTAAACCCCTACAAGTGGCTCCCAGTGTACGATCAGGAGGTTGTCAATGCCTACAGAGGCAAGAAGCGTATGGAGGCTCCACCCCACATCTTCTCTGTCTCTGACAACGCCATCCAGAACATGCTTACTGGTATGTATAAGCAAATGATGTAGACGTAAATGAATTCATTTTTTTTTTAATTGTTTAAATAAATGTAATCCTTTCATTAATTTATTTTGCAGATAGACAGAATCAGTCGGTCTTGATCACGTAAGTTTATATCCGTTCTTGATGTTCAGTTAAATTATTTAACCTCAGAAGTAAAAATCGAATTTCCCAAATATCTTACAAAGAATCTGAAATTGTTAAATACATTATTTTCATACCCAGTGGAGAATCCGGTGCTGGAAAGACGGTGAACACCAAGCGTGTCATCCAGTACTTTGCTACTATCGCAGTGAGTAGTGACAAGAAGAAGGACCAAGGCGCTGGAAAAATTCAGGTATGTTTTAAAAAACATAAAATCAGCACAATATATTCAAAAATATATTAATATAAGACTTGAAACACACAAGAGATGAAGGGATGCCCTGAGAACTGAGGAGGAATACTGGAACTTTCATCATAGGGCTCATTGGAGGACCAAATTATTGCAGCCAATCCCCTGCTGGAGGCCTACGGTAATGCCAAGACTGTGAGAAATGACAACTCATCCCGTTTCGTAAGTACAAACTTAACATGACAAATATACTCAATTATATACTTGATCTTTGACAAAAACTGAAATAAGACTTTTATAAACAGGGTAAATTCATCAGAATCCATTTCGGTGCAACTGGTAAACTGTCCAGTGCTGACATTGAGACTTGTAAGTATCTAGTACCCAAACACCAATGAATAAACTGTCAATATTGGTGGAATAGGTTTTGATTCATGAATGGGCCTTATAGATCTGCTGGAGAAGTCCCGAGTGACATTCCAGCTTCCTGCCGAGAGAGGCTACCACATCTTCTATCAGATGATGACCAACCACAAACCTGAGATCGTTGGTAAGATGGTGTAGCAGAGAGAAATAAGTCATTTCAAGATGTATTGTTATAAAGGGTTCCCTTTAACTTATTTAAATCTGTATTTGAAGTACCAAATTTAGTTAAAGGTTGTAATGGTTGTTCCAAGTACAAATTTAAGTCTTTCAAATATCCATACTTTTATCCATTTATTTTCTCCAGAAATGACCCTCATCACCACCAACCCCTACGACTTCCCCATGTGCAGTCAGGGTCAGATCACTGTGGCCAGCATTGATGACAAAGAGGAGCTGGATGCTACTGATGTGAGTCACTGTTTACAACTACCTTAGGTAGCCTTTTTAACAGGCAGGGACTGACTGGGACGAAATAATGGCTTGGGACTTAAGGCTGATCAAAAAACTAGGAGGGCTTAAAGTCATTGTTACAGCTTGCTGTCTCTACTCAGAATACTGCAGGCCGAGCTCAGTGCGCTCTGCTCTGTCAGTGTACGGCAGCAGTCGAATATTAATATGCGCTGCATACTTCTTACCGAGGCCGGGGGGGTTAGGGCTTATCGTACTGAAGTTTCAAGGCTAATTCCCATTGAAATTTTCTCAACTCTCCGTGTTTAAAGTCGGTCCTTTATATAAACGTCTGAGATAATTGTTTAATTACGTACTTTGTTCACCTACAGGCTGCTATTGATATTTTGGGATTCACTAATGAGGAGAAGATGGGCATCTACAAGTTTACTGGTGCTGTGCTTCACCACGGTAACATGAAGTTCAAGCAGAAGCAGCGTGAGGAGCAGGCTGAGCCTGATGGCAATGAGGGTGAGATGAAAATGTATTAAAACAACCAACGGACATTTTCAAATTCTAGGTTTGCTGTAAATAGATGTAGTTACAAAATTTACAGAAAATTCCCTGTGTAGAAATTCCCTAATTCTTTCAAAATTGTCCTAATTTCTTCTTTCATATAAACAATTTAGAGGCTGACAAAATCTCCTACCTGCTTGGTCTCAACTCTGCTGACATGCTCAAGGGTTTGTGCTACCCCAGAGTGAAGGTCGGAAATGAGTTTGTCACTAAGGGACAGACAGTACCTCAGGTATGGAAATACCATGGAATAATTATCAAGAAGTAAATCCAATAGTAGTCATTTGTAATTATATCTAATCTTCCACCCTGCTCTAGGTGTACAACTCAGTGAGTGCCCTGGGCAAGTCTATCTATGAGAGGATGTTCTTGTGGATGGTCATCCGTATCAACCAGATGCTGGATACCAAACAGCCAAGATCATCCTACATTGGTGTGCTGGACATCGCTGGTTTTGAGATCTTTGATGTAAGATTGCATTTCTTATAATAATAGTTTTGCTGACTTAAAGGCAAAGCAGTGTCACAGTTGATGAACATTCGCTAAACTAATGTTCTCTATCAGTATAACAGTATGGAGCAGCTGTGCATCAACTTCACCAATGAGAAACTGCAACAGTTCTTCAACCACCACATGTTCGTCCTTGAGCAAGAGGAGTACAAGAAGGAGGGCATCATCTGGGAGTTCATTGACTTCGGCATGGACTTGGCTGCCTGCATTGAGCTTATTGAGAAGGTAAACTTGACTTGTATGACAAAATATAAATTTTCTGTGATTCAAAAGTATCTTTTCACAATGTCCCATAATATTTCTTTCTAAACAGCCAATGGGAATCTTCTCCATCCTTGAAGAGGAGTGCATGTTCCCCAAAGCCTCAGACACTTCCTTCAAGAACAAGCTGTATGAACAGCATCTTGGCAAAAACAAAGCATTTGAGAAGCCCAAGCCGGGGAAGGGAAAGGTTGACGCTGATTTCGCCATGGTGCATTATGCTGGTACCGTGGCCTACAACGTCGCGGGCTGGCTGGACAAGAACAAGGATCCCCTGAACGATTCTGTCATTCAGCTCTACCAGAAATCCTCAAACAAACTGCTGCCTGTCCTGTATCCAGCTGTTTCTGCTGAAGGTACAATATCAATTTGAGGTCTCAAGTATTAAGACTTTGTAAATATTACTTTACTATTTAGTTACTCTAATTTCATGTTCACATGATATTTTAGAGGCTGGCGGTGGCGCCAAAAAAGGTGGCAAAAAGAAGGGTGGTTCCATGCAGACTGTGTCTTCACAGTTCAGGGTAAGCATTTGGGGAAAACTGAAGTTCATAAGTGAAATATATTTATTTGTAGTTGCTTTAAATTAAATATATGTATCTCACGTTAACAGGAGAATTTGGGTAAGCTGATGACCAATTTGAGGAGCACACATCCTCACTTTGTGCGTTGTCTCATTCCAAATGAGTCAAAAGTCCCAGGTAATATTATTTCAAATACTCTCTACATTGGGATTGTTTTGGAGTATGATATAGTCAAATGATTGTCATCTTTTGAAAGACAGAAATCTGTAACATTTCACAGGAATGATGGAGAACTTCCTGGTTATCCACCAGCTGAGGTGTAACGGTGTACTGGAGGGCATCAGAATCTGCAGAAAGGGCTTCCCCAGCAGAATCCTCTATGCTGACTTCAAGCAGAGGTTTGTCCTCATTGACTGCACGATTATATTGTCACAATTTTTTAATTAAAACCTCAGATATATATAACTTTTATACATTAACTTTTATTTTAAACCCTTCACATTGCACTCCTACAGATACAAAGTACTGAATGCCAGTGTCATTCCTGAGGGACAGTTCATTGACAACAAGAAGGCTTCTGAGAAACTGCTTGGATCCATTGATGTGCCTCATGATGAGTACAAATTTGGACACACCAAGGTATGTTTAATGGTGTCAAAAGTATGTTTGTACATGATTGGAAGTTACAATCTGACTCTATGTTTTTCTTACCTTAAGGTGTTCTTCAAAGCTGGTCTTCTGGGTACTCTTGAGGAGTTGCGAGATGAGAAGCTGGCGTCTTTGGTCGGAATGATCCAGGCTCTCTGTCGTGCTTTCCTCATGAGGAAGGAGTATGTGAAGATGCTTGAGACAAGGTATGTTTTGATTCAAAAGAAGATACTGTATGCCTATTTTGTCATTCAATAACTGTGCATTAAATGTACTGCACTTTTTGCCACAGGGAAGCTGTTTACACTATTCAGTACAACATCCGCTCATTCATGAATGTCAAACACTGGCCATGGATGAAGGTTTACTACAAGATCAAGCCTCTTCTGAAGACTGCTGAAACTGAGAAGGAGCTTTCTCAGATGAAGGAGAACTATGACAAGATGAAAACAGACCTGGCTACTGCCCTGGCCAAGAAGAAGGAACTTGAGGAGAAGATGGTTTCCCTCCTGCAGGAGAAAAATGACCTTTCGCTGCAAGTGGCCTCTGTAAGTAAACATTTGTTTGTGTGAACAAGTACACAAATTGAGATACATGTGAAATGACATGTGATATGACTGGTATGACGACACATTGTAAACAGGAAGGGGACAATCTGAATGATGCGGAAGAGAGGTGTGAGGGACTCATCAAGAGTAAGATCCAGCTGGAGGCCAGACTCAAAGAGACAACTGAAAGGCTGGAGGATGAGGAGGAAATGAATGCTGAGCTGACTGCCAAGAAGAGGAAACTGGAGGATGAGTGCTCTGAGCTCAAGAAGGACATTGATGACCTGGAACTCACCTTGGCCAAAGTGGAGAAGGAGAAGCATGCCACTGAGAACAAGGTTTGTCAAGATTGTCAGCACGTGAACAAAATAATAACCACAGAAGCTACCACATTACAAATTAGCAAGTATAACATGTTATTTTGTTTTGTTTAGGTGAAGAACCTAACTGAGGAGATGGCCTCTCAAGACGAGAGTGTTGCTAAGCTGTCAAAGGAAAAGAAAGCCCTCCAAGAGGCACATCAGCAGACTCTTGATGACCTACAGGCAGAGGAAGACAAAGTCAATTCTCTAACCAAGGCTAAGACCAAGCTTGAACAGCAAGTGGATGATGTGAGGTTACATTTTTTATGACATTAGAAAAAACATATAAAAAAATCTGAAATGCAATTTAATAATATGTATTCTTTAATTGCAGCTTGAAGGGTCTCTGGAGCAAGAGAAAAAGCTCCGTATGGACCTTGAGCGCGCCAAGCGTAAGCTTGAGGGTGACCTGAAATTGGCTCAGGAATCCATAATGGATCTTGAGAACGACAAACAGCAGTCTGATGAGAAACTCAAAAAGTAATGTGATTAAACAAAATTCTGCTTATTTTTAGAAAGATTCATACAATATTATTAAGTTGTGTTGTATTGTTTCATCATCAGAAAAGACTTTGAGACCAGTCAACTTCTTAGCAAGATTGAGGATGAGCAGTCCCTCGGTGCTCAGCTTCAGAAGAAAATCAAGGAGCTACAAGTAAGCAATTTATATGACAATCCCACATCAATGTTACTTAAATAATATTACATTCGTACAAAATTGTATGCATTCCTTACTCATTAGGCACGTATTGAAGAGCTGGAGGAAGAGATTGAGGCTGAGCGTGCTGCTCGTGCCAAGGTTGAGAAGCAGAGAGCTGATCTCTCCAGAGAACTTGAGGAGATCAGTGAGAGGCTTGAGGAGGCTGGTGGAGCCACTTCTGCTCAGATTGAGATGAACAAGAAGCGTGAGGCTGAGTTCCAGAAGCTGCGTCGTGACCTTGAGGAGTCCACCCTGCAGCATGAAGCCACTGCTGCTGCTCTGCGTAAGAAGCAGGCTGACAGTGTAGCAGAGCTGGGAGAGCAGATTGACAACCTCCAGCGTGTCAAGCAGAAGCTTGAGAAAGAGAAGAGCGAGTACAAGATGGAGATTGACGACCTCTCCAGCAACATGGAAGCAGTTGCTAAGGCCAAGGTGAAATATTTTTCAAATAAAAAACGAAATAGTTACAATTAATACTGCATAATCTACCACTATAAGCAACCACTAGTGCCAAAAACTAAAACGTTGTATAACCAGGGAAATCTGGAGAAGATGTGCCGTACCCTGGAGGACCAGCTGAGTGAAATCAAGGCCAAGAGTGATGAGAACAGTCGCCAGATAAATGACATCAGTGCTCAGAGAGCAAGGCTTTTGACAGAGAATGGTTAGTGTTCACAATTAACTAAAAACAATGCTGCATATTTGAATAACCCTAACAATCACCCAATATAACCGTAACACTAATCTCAAACAAATGCAGACTAACCTGATTCATGTATATGGAATAATGTGGTATTGCTATATTTTATAGATAACAATTTATTTCGTATCCTAGGTGAATTTGGTCGTCAGCTTGAGGAGAAAGAGGGTCTTGTATCCCAGCTCACCAGAGGCAAGCAGGCATTTACTCAACAGATTGAGGAGCTGAAGAGGCAAAATGAGGAGGAAGTCAAGGTATGAAATCATTCAAATAATTCAAATAATTGTTTAATTTTTTTCCATGGATCCATTATGTCATTGCAGGTTCTACTTTTTTGTATATTTAACTGAGTTAATTAAATGAGTCAATTACCTTTTGCAGGCCAAGAATGCTCTTGCTCATGGTGTGCAATCAGCCCGCCATGACTGTGACCTTCTGAGGGAGCAGTTTGAGGAGGAGCAGGAGGCCAAGGCTGAGCTGCAGCGTGGAATGTCCAAGGCCAACGGTGAGGTGGCTCAGTGGAGGAGCAAGTATGAAACTGATGCTATCCAGCGCACTGAGGAGCTGGAGGAGTCCAAGTAGGTCAAATACTTAATATCTTATCTAAAGTACACATTCTATTTTATGAATGTCCACAAATTAAACCATGTGGTACTCTAACAGGAAAAAGCTTGCCCAGCGCCTTCAGGAGGCTGAGGAACAGATTGAGGCTGTGAACTCAAAGTGTGCCTCACTGGAGAAGACCAAACAGAGACTCCAGGGTGAGGTGGAGGATCTCATGATTGATGTGGAGAGGGCCAACGGACTGGCAGCCAACCTTGACAAGAAGCAGAGGAACTTTGACAAGGTGTGTTGTCATTCATTGAGATGGCCTTTTAAATTGTATTATCCTTTGATTATTCTTCAAGTGATTAACATGTACCACTTTATTAATAATATTGTGCAGGTTTTGGCTGACTGGAAGCAGAAATATGAGGAGGGCCAGGCAGAGCTCGAAGGAACACAGAAAGAGGCTCGTTCTCTCAGCACTGAGCTTTTCAAGATGAAGAACTCCTATGAAGAAGCTCTGGATCAGCTGGAGACACTGAAGCGGGAAAACAAGAATCTGCAACGTGAGTCTCATTGTTAATTTTGGCTTGAAAATTTTCTACGTTTACTACACATATAGCTTGAAAGGAATTGGTAACAATATGTATGTTTAACCCTCTCCACAGAGGAGATTTCTGACCTAACTGAACAAATTGGTGAGAATGGAAAGAGCATCCATGAGCTTGAGAAGTCCAAGAAGCAGACGGAGACTGAGAAGTGTGAGATCCAGACAGCTCTTGAGGAAGCTGAGGTGATGATAATTTAATAATACAGCTATAATTTTTTCTTCGAGAAATAGAATATCTCCTTTAAATTAAATATACTAACATTGTTTTACAATTAAGGGTACTCTGGAGCATGAGGAATCCAAAATTCTGCGTGTTCAACTGGAGCTCAATCAGATTAAGGGTGAGGTTGACAGGAAGCTGGCTGAGAAGGATGAAGAGATGGAGCAGATCAAGAGGAACAGCCTGAGGATCACTGACTCCATGCAGAGCACGCTGGACTCTGAGGTCAGGAGCAGGAATGATGCCCTGAGAATCAAGAAGAAGATGGAGGGAGACCTGAATGAGATGGAGATCCAGCTTAGTCATGCCAACCGCCAGGCAGCTGAGGCCCAGAAGCAGTTGAGGAATGTTCAGGGACAACTGAAGGTATAACAAAAAAAAATATCAGCAAATATAAAATATAGTTGCTTTTATATCCTGTTGTGACCTCCTCTGTTGGGTTTTCATGTGAATATTAGGATGCCCAATTGCATCTTGATGATGCTGTCAGGGCAGGGGAAGACCTGAAGGAGCAGGCCGCCATGGTGGACCGTAGGAACGGTCTCATGATGGCTGAAATTGAGGAGCTGAGGGCAGCTCTGGAACAGACAGAGAGAGGCCGCAAAGTGGCTGAGCAAGAGCTGATTGATGCTAGCGAGCGTGTTGGACTGCTGCACTCTCAGGTAAGAAAACAACAAGAATCTTCCAAGAAAGGTGTCCCAAAATATTTAGCAAGATTATTGTACATCATAATTGCTTGCAAACATTGACATTTATTTCAGAATACAAGCCTCTTGAACACAAAGAAGAAGCTTGAGACTGACCTGGTCCAAGTCCAGGGTGAGGTGGACGACACCGTCCAGGAAGCCAGGAATGCTGAAGAGAAGGCCAAGAAGGCCATCACTGATGTAGGTTTGCTTTATTTGTTAATTCATGGATTTTACATTGATGGAATTCTATATTAAAACATTTTATTTTTGATTAGGCTGCCATGATGGCTGAGGAGTTGAAGAAAGAGCAAGATACTAGCTCTCACCTGGAGAGGATGAAGAAGAACCTGGAGGTCACAGTGAAAGACCTGCAGCACCGCCTGGATGAGGCTGAGAACCTGGCCATGAAGGGTGGCAAGAAGCAGCTCCAGAAACTGGAGTCCAGAGTGAGATAACGTCACACATGGATGCCTATATAGTTACAGTATAATAAGAGTACATTTATTGAATATATTTTATTTCTTAAGGTGCGTGAGCTGGAAACAGAGGTTGAGGGTGAACAGAGACGTGGGGCAGATGCTGTTAAGGGTGTCCGCAAATACGAGAGGAGAGTGAAGGAACTCACCTACCAGGTTTACCATGCTTACATTGAAAATAATATTCAAATTAATGAATATCAGAAAATATTATGGTTGAATTTCAAGGCATTACCATTTTCATCACTTTAGACTGAGGAGGATAAGAAGAATGGTGCCAGACTCCAGGATCTTGTCGATAAGCTACAGCTGAAGGTGAAGGCTTACAAGAGGCAGTCGGAGGAAGCGGTAAGTTGAAACTACACATCAGGTTATTGCATCAATTATAAGTACATCCTATTCAAACTAACACAATACAAATGTTCCTACAGGAGGAGCAGGCCAACTCTTACCTGTCCAAGTGCAGGAAGGTTCAACATGAGCTGGAGGAGGCTGAGGAACGTGCTGACATCGCTGAGACTCAGGTCAACAAGCTGAGGGTCAAGGGCCGGGATGCTGGCAAGGTAAACTGTCCAACCATGTTAACTTCATATTTAATCACAAATACAATAGAACAAATACAGATGGTAACAGCATTGCTATTTTTTTTTCTCAACAGGGAAAGGAAGCTGCTGAATAAGTTCAGTTTTGAATCGTTATTCATTTTGAAAAAACTAAAACATGGGCACATATCCCGGGGGGAGAACTTTCGAAAAACATGACATTTCCCCCCCCCCCAATAAGAATTATTGACAAATAAATTATGAAGTTGAAAATATATATTTAATATATATTATAAATATAGATTTAATATATATTTAATATGTATTTTAATATTCCATGTTTGTGGTTCCCCCTAAGTTGTAATGAGATCTGTGCCCTTATAACCAATTATCTTCAATAAAAGCTTTGAAGAATAATGATTTGTTTTTGTTTTACTCCTTTTGCTTCACTACATTTTTCAACAATGAACCAAAATGATCAAATAATTCCTCTAATTAAAATTACTATTTTATAAACAGATATAGTGATATCTAAAAGCAAATTTAACTGTTTGCTTTCTAAAATGGCCTGACCCCTCATATAGTCTGACGGTGACCCCTCATTGTCGCCTAGAAGGCTTATTAGTGGCGGGTCTCTTGGCCGACAAAGTATACAATCAATCAAAATATTTATCAAAACCTATTTCAGACTGATGATGCGGAAGCAGGCATGAAGGAGTGAAGACATAAAATAAGGTCCCTTCAGAAATGTGATGCATAAAGTATTGTGGCGACCAAAGGTGCAGACGCTCATTCAGATGCGCAAGGGATTCTGGGGGGTTCATTTATCCTGGAGGTTTGATCCCTTTCGGGGACAGCGTGGTTGCTGGGTGGAATGGGGTTAATGGGTTGGGGTAGTTAGTTAGTTGTGTGTTGTTGAGTGTTAACATGTTGTGTGCATCGTTGCCGCCACCGTCACCGAGAATGACGTTTATTGGTTGCGCTATTTTCCACGTTTTGAGACGAATAAAGGCAGTCCGTAGTCGTGCGGTGTATGGGACGCGGACTGCATAATTGGTTGAACCTGGGCTCCCGTCTCATCCTTCACGTGCTGCTCGCCACAGTATTCTGTGCCCCCTTAGATGTAGGCTAATGGTGGCATGTCACACCTGGGCCGTCCACAAGCAATACATTTTTCTTAATAGACATAACCTTGTACACTCACACAAAAAAGTATAGTGGAAATCCATAGAAACAAGATAAGTTACAACCTTATCAAAACATTAAATACATAGAAAATCGTTAATGCGAGATGAACCAGAAATCCATCACTCATTCAGCTGATAGTAGCCTACTTTTCTACACTCAGTAATCACACGCTCATTATGTTAATTCGATCACTCGTCAATTGCGTTTCGATTGACTTGTTTTGTTTTTATAGTTCAACCGCTCACATTTTGCTCACCAGTATTTTTCGAGGCTTTGTTCTCTCATTCAAATCATCGTTTTTCTTGGCTTTCTTCCCGCTGCTTTTTGTATTTGTATGCAATCACATAAACCGGATCCGACCCCTTGAAGGAGTAGTCTTCCATTCTGGTAAAATAGCTCTCTGAAGGATTACATCTACTACCGGCTAACTTGTCATTAAGTCAGTTAACATTACCGAATGTGTCCATCAATGTGGGGACATACTTCCTCGGTTGCGATTTTTATGTAGACTACTCACTATGCTAATGATAGTTATACCTTTGCTAATGAATGATCTTGATAGCCACATGAATCCGGTGAAACTGCTGTCACTGACGATTACCGCACTGCGCATGGGCAACAATCATTTTCCCGCGCTAATCAAGCTAGGATTATCCGATCATTAGGACAAGGAGATGACAATCAGATGTTCAGTGGACCCAGGCAATGAGATCTTTGTATTGAATAAGTCCAAAATGGTGGTGGTGTTATTGGCCAATAAATTGAGTGTGTTTGCCAACTGTATCTTGGCTATCAGTATTCTTCAATCCTTAAGAGTCATGACAAGGCACAAATTAATCTGTAATATCACAGCATTTTTTGATAGGACAAAAGCAAGGGGGTGGGGGGGGGGTTGTTACACCAGGTGCAACAAATACACCACTTCCATCATTAGGGTTAAATTCGCTACATATAACTATATCAACATAATGAATAAAGCATAAGGGTGATAATTTGTTCTAAAGTGATACCACTGAAAAATATTGCATAATTGATTTATTTTGATCATTGATTTCAAGACAAACCATCTCCGAGAAAGTTTTAGTTATTTTTAGAGTTTTAGATTAAGATTACCTGTGAGTCCCGGAATAACCGTCTAGAAGCGCCAACCACAACGTCTTCATTAACCAACCATAAAAAAGCACAAGTGAAGTCAAGTTATATTCTAGTCTCATTGCAGTTGAAACAATCGCAGCCCACTATGTCAATGACAGGCATTTAATTAAGCATAGTCGTCTTCAGGAGTCCTCTATATCACAAGGCTCAGAGGAACACATTGCCTCATCAGATTAGCTGTCAATGGTTACCCTTCTCACCCTTCTCATGTGCGTGACTTGCAGCCGCAGGGTTTTCAACAGACACACATTTGGTTGCTGGCCTTGGGGGCCAAGCCCCATTGGAAATTACTTTGGACTTAACCTTTTGTTTGATAATATTAGTAGCTGTTTTCATTAAGGCTTTCAAATTATTCAGTTTAGCCAGTGTTGAACGCAGTTGTCAGAGTTCTATTTGATAATATTCTCGTAATCCTTGATGAAGACCACACTTCAAATTAAATAAATAATGTATAGCTCTTTTGTAGCTACTTAACCATTATCTTTGATTCAGTCAAACATTAAATGTTGCTGGATTGGTTGCTGTTGATTATGCATTTGTGGCTAATCAATACATTTGAGTTGTTTTTGTTACTTGAGGTTGCGGAGGGATGTTGGCCTTTCTTCATTGAGCGTATTTGAGGGCTAAGCAATCTGAAAGAGCACTTCAATATGTATATTTTCGTGAGAATAAAAAAGTAGGTGGCTGTTGAGAGGGTTATTCAAGTGTTGTCTATGCAACAATGAAATATTATATATTAAACTGTTAATTTTTCAATAAATAATAATTTGATAAAACAAACAATGCTTACAATAATGTTTGTTCACAAAAGTACTTTGTTAACTTTCTGTTTGAGTTTGTATAATGTGGCACACATAAAACCCATTGCCCTGCAAGAAATACAGCCTGTCAAGCACGGCATAGCAAAGTGTGATGCAAATGAATAGCTGGGGACACAAAATATCAAAAGCCCCCCCAGCCAAGCTATCTAACACCACGCTCACTGGTGTGGCATTGACATTGTTGTTTGCTATATCAGGCTATAACGTCCGATGGCCCTTTGGCGGAGTGGCCAATGTATTGCACTTCCAGTACTTTTTAGATTTAGATTTAGATTTAGAATACTCTCAAAACTGCCTATGATGCGCCCTTATTGAAATGGCCACATCTGCACTCCTCCCCCAAGATTTCATCACTCGAAAAACCCATTTTTCCATTTATCTGGCAGGATTTGGACTGTTGTGTGTATGGAACATATGTCAGGAAGTTGTGGTCCCTTTGAAATTGGAACGAGTCGTATTTGTTTAGGCTATTTTGATAGATTGCTGTTGAGGGTATATTTATTTATTGTTTTCAAACATTAATAATACTATTGCAATTTGAATGTCAATCCACCGTTTGAAGGGCGTAGCCTCGGCATATTCAACCTTCACTGATCAACAGGCATGTCAGTTTGAAGGGCATTGCTTGGGTCTATAGAATTTTCACTGACCAACCGACATGTCAGTTTGAAGGGCATTGCTGGGGTCTAGAGAATCTTCACTGACCAACAGACATGTTACTGTGAAGGGCATTGTTTCGGTCTAGAGATCTTAACTGACAAATAGACATGTCAGTGTGAAGGGCATTGCTTGGCTCTAGAGAATCTTCACTGACCAACAGACATGCCATTGCATGTTCCGGCAGTTATTGTTTCTTCCTTGTTTTTCTGAACCAATATTAAACACAGGTAAATATAGTAATATTTTGGATAATTTGTTCAGTTACGCACAGGCTTTGGATTTTGAGAAAATTAACAAAGTGTAGTGTGTGGGGGAAATAAGAGGGAAATACTTTATAAGATTCAGAGAGTAGTTGCTAAACATTAGCTAACCAACAGCCATTTTGAATATACTCTGTATTCAATCATGATTCATTGCTGCAGTGTGATTCACAACGTTCTGCAAAACTGTTAATCTAGTATCATTGACTTGATTAATACAAATTTGTGTGTGTGTGTGTGTGTGTGTGTGTGTGTGTGTGTGTGTGTGTGTGTGTGTGTGTGTGTGTGTGTGTGTGTGTGTGTGTGTGTGTGTGTGTGTGTGTGTGTGTGTGATATAAGCCCCTCTGAAAGGTCATGGTCACAAGTTTCTGGTTGAAGATGGCTTGGTATGATGTCATAAAACTCCAAAGTATTTCAAACCGTCTGCCTATTCCGGCAATGACAATGTACATGCCACAGACGTTTTTATTTATAGATTATTTTTAACCTTGCCCTTCTGTTAAACCGTCCTCCGCTGTTGCCACGGTTATGGTTAAAGAATAGGGAAACTATTGTCGTCTTTGTGTTTATTTTTTACAATATCCCAAAGAAGACAATTGGTCTTGGCTTCATGAAAATGTAAATATTGGATGACACACAGTACTAAAAAGCACTTTTTTATTATCCATACATAAAAAAAATAGAGGTTGGCATGTACCTGGAGAAGTTCCAATGAACTGTCAAATGTAAATCAGAATAGATTTCAATGGCATGGCCATATTCAGCGTATGCCATGCACACAATCCTCTATATAAGAAGGCCCAGGAAGGGATTGAGACATTTGAAGAAGAAGTTACAACTGGTGGTAAGTCTCACTGATCATTCATCCATCACCCTTAGAAAAGCTCATGGTATAGAGTGGCTTTCTTTTTCTTTGTCTTTTCAAAGTGTTGGTGTTGTAATTTAACATGAGGTTAGCCATATCCAACACTTACTATCGAGATGGATGCATTAGTCATAGGTTCAGATTTATTCCTAATTTTTTCTGGGTTTATGTTCAGATTATGCTGGTTATTTCCATGGCATTGTGGGTGAAAAAAAGCATGACATTTTATTTAATCTAAACTATCTTTGGTTGAGTGGAAGAAAGGGGTAAGGGATATTTAACACAAAACATTCTCATCGTCTACAATTAATTTTAAAACAGGTGATGAAAAATCTGTATATGTTTTGCATGAAATAAGCCTCCATCATGAGTACGGACGCAGAGATGGCCGTTTACGGCCAGGCTGCCATTTACCTCCGGAAGCCAGAGAAGGAGAGGCTTGAGGCCCAGAGCAAGCCCTTCGATGCCAAGAGTGCTGCATATGTGACTGATGTGAAGGAACTTTACCTCAAGTGTACAATCCTGAAGAAGGAGGGTGGCAAAGTCACCGTCAAAGTTCATGATACAGAGGAGGTAGGCTGCAGTTCATTGATTCAAGGGCAGCGATAGTAACAGGGGAGCAAATTCTAAAAATTGGTTTCCCTTTCAGGAAAAGACAGTCAAAGATGATGATGTCACACCCATGAATCCTCCCAAGTACGACAAGATTGAGGACATGGCCATGATGACCCATCTCAATGAAGCCTCTGTGTTGTATAACCTCAAAGAGCGTTATGCAGCATGGATGATCTACGTAAGATGTGTTTTGAGTAAAGGACATAGTAAGGTACAATATATTTCGGATCCCATCTTAAATATTAGTAAATTAGTCAATTTCATTATAACTGTTTTCTATTTCAGACCTACTCTGGCCTGTTCTGCGCCACTGTAAACCCCTACAAGTGGCTCCCAGTGTACGACCAGCATGTTGTTTGTGCATACAGAGGCAAAAAGCGTATGGAGGCTCCACCTCACATCTTCTCTGTCTCTGACAATGCTTATCAGTTCATGCTCACTGGTATGTAGGCCTACAAGCCAAGTTGATATATACTTTATCAGTGTTCAGCAAAGAGATTTGCTACTCATGTTAAACTATTTTAACATAAGTATTTCTTTCATATTTCCTTTCTAGATAGGGAAAACCAGTCTGTCTTGATCACGTACGTTTTATAATGGTTACAGTCATGATATAATATGAAATATAAAAAAATTATGTGCAACCACTTAATGTATTGTTGCTATCTATAGTGGAGAATCCGGTGCTGGAAAGACAGTGAACACCAAGCGTGTCATCCAGTACTTTGCGACCATCTCAGTGGGTGGGGACAAGAAGAAGGACATAGGGGCTGGAAAGATACAGGTATGTTTAAAAATAAAATAATTAGAGATAATGAAATCCTTATTATTGATATTAAGCACTTTGTAATGTTTATCATAGGGGTCACTGGAGGACCAGATCATTGCAGCCAATCCCCTGCTGGAGGCCTACGGTAATGCCAAGACTGTGAGAAATGACAACTCCTCTCGTTTTGTAAGTAAAGACTTCTTGATAATTTCATCATCATACCATACCAACCACAATGAAATACTGGATCTTTAAACAAGTTATGAATAATGCTTTCCCAAACAGGGTAAATTCATCCGAATCCATTTTGGGACCTCTGGTAAACTGTCCAGTGCTGACATTGAGACTTGTAAGTATCTAGTAACCAAATACCAATGAATAAATTCTCATTATTGGTAGCATAGGTTTTGATTCATGAATGGACCTTATAGATCTGCTGGAGAAGTCCAGAGTGACATTCCAGCTTCCTGCTGAGAGAGGCTATCACATCTTCTACCAGATGATGACCAACCACAAACCTGAGATCATTGGTGAGCTTGTGTAATAGTTAGACATAGGAAAAAAAAATAGTCCTACTGAAGTTCAGCTATTTAAGGGGAAAGTTTGAACACATGCAAGTGCGAAGCAAGGATTTCAATCTTTGATTCAAAAGGTATCTGTTAGCTTGCAAAAAACAGGTGAGAAATTAATTTGAATAAAATAAGGGCAGGAAATGACATTTGTTTAATCCCTCAGAAATGACCCTCATCACCACCAACCCCTACGACTTCCCCACGTGCAGCATGGGTCAGATCACTGTGGCCAGCATTGATGACAAAGAGGAGCTGGATGCTACTGATGTCAGTGAATGTAGTCTTTTTATTACATTTTCTAGGAGGACATACTGTATATGAAAGTGATAACATGTCATAAGCATCATACTTATTTTCCATACAGACTGCTATTGATATTTTGGGCTTCACTAATGAGGACAAGGTGGGCATCTATAAGCTTACTGGTGCTGTGCTTCACCACGGTAACATGAAGTTCAAGCAGAAGCAGCGTGAGGAGCAGGCTGAGCCAGAAGGCACAGAGGGTTAGTTGAAAGTGCTATGTTTCAAGAGGTTTATTAATAATCCCTTATTAACAGGTTTTTCGCATGTTCTGAAGGATCTCATGAATGTACAGCATGTTTTCATATGAACTCTCAGATGCTGACAAAGTCGCCTATCTGCTGGGTCTGAATTCTGCTGACATGCTGAAAGGTTTGTGCTACCCAAGAGTGAAGGTCGGAAATGAATATGTCACCAAGGGACAGACTGTACCTCAGGTAAGCAAATGATTAAGGAATAATTAACAGTAATTTAGTATTTCAGGTTCAAAACCTTGAATAATTTGTCAAGAGGGAATTATAATCTTTCCTCAATAAAAAGTTGACCCTGTATTTCGTATAATAGTAATGGTAAATTAATTACGAAATTTTCCATTTTGGGATAAATAAAGTTTTTCTAATCTAAATGACTATAGGTGCTGAACTCAGTGAGTGCCCTGGCCAAGTCTATCTATGAGAGGATGTTCCTTTGGATGGTCATCCGTATCAACACGATGCTGGACACCAAGCAAGCAAGATCATCCTATATTGGTGTGCTGGACATTGCTGGATTTGAGATCTTTGATGTAAGTAATTGAAAAATGTAGGACAGAGCCATGTTGTAGTGGCTGAACGTTGTCTAAACTCACATTCCATATTAGTACAACAGCATGGAGCAGCTCTGCATCAACTTCACCAATGAGAAACTGCAACAGTTCTTCAACCACCACATGTTTGTCTTGGAGCAAGAGGAGTACAAGAAGGAGGGGATTATCTGGGAGTTCATTGACTTCGGCATGGACTTGGCTGCCTGCATTGAGCTTATTGAGAAGGTGACTTGATAACTATATCTTCATTCTTTGTTTGTTTGCCTGAAAAGTTACTTTTACTTATGTTTCATCAATCCTTTTTCTCTTAAGCCAATGGGCATCTTCTCCATCCTTGAAGAGGAGTGCATGTTCCCCAAGGCCTCAGACGTTACCTTCAAGGCAAAGCTGTATGACCAGCATCTTGGCAAGACCAAGGCATTTGAGAAGCCCAAGCCTGCAAAGGGCAAGGCTGAGGCCCACTTCTCCCTGGTGCACTATGCTGGTACTGTGGACTACAACATCACTGGCTGGCTGGACAAGAACAAGGATCCTCTGAATGACTCTGTTGTTCAACTATACCAGAAATCTGGAGTGAAACTGCTGCCTGTCCTGTACCCACCTGTAGCTTCCGAAGGTAAAATTCCTATATTAGGTCTTACATC
Organism: Gadus macrocephalus; assembly: GCF_031168955.1. Lineage (NCBI taxonomy): Eukaryota > Metazoa > Chordata > Actinopteri > Gadiformes > Gadidae > Gadus > Gadus macrocephalus. The sequence goes on from NC_082385.1 coordinate 11,307,887, forward strand.
CGCACAATAGGAAACAGGACCGTTTATTCATATTTCAATGCAACTCATAATATAATATCTATGACATAGACATTTAAACTTGTTTGTCCTCAACTATTAAACCATGCCTGTTACCATTTGTAAGATGCATGTTGAAATGGGTGTTTTCATTCAATGTGTTGATCAATATTTAATTCATAGATAGTACCAAGAAAGGAGGAAAGAAGAAGGGTGGTTCAATGCAGACTGTGTCTTCACAGTTCAGGGTGAGAATTTTGGACAACCTTAAAATCTTTGGACAAAAGATTTCCCCGGTAACATTTCATTTAAATGTATATTTAACATCTATAGGAGAACTTGGGCAAACTGATGACAAACTTGAGGAGCACCCACCCTCACTTTGTGCGTTGCCTGATTCCCAATGAGTCAAAGACTCCAGGTAGAATCCAATTCAGTTCTCCGTATGTTTTTTTTCAGGTTTTATGATAATCTGTTTTAATAATCAGAGTGGTAACTTCTCAAAGGTCTGATGGAGAACTTCCTGGTTATCCACCAGCTGAGGTGTAATGGTGTACTTGAGGGAATCAGAATCTGCAGAAAGGGCTTCCCCAGCAGAATCCTCTATGCTGACTTCAAGCAGAGGTATGTGCTCATTTAACAATGAACCACTTGAAATAAACCTTAAGGAATACATCTGAATAATACAATCAACCTCAACCCACTTTGACAGGTACAAAGTACTGAATGCCAGTGTAATCCCTGAGGGCCAGTTCATTGACAACAAGAAAGCTTCAGAGAAACTGCTTGGGTCAATTGATGTCAATCATGAAGAGTACAAATTTGGACACACCAAGGTATGTGTTCTTCCTTATGAATAATACTAATAGTTGTGGTATGTCCTTGATTATTATGAGATGATAATAATGAATTTCCAAAACCAATTCAAAGGTGTTCTTCAAAGCCGGTCTTCTGGGTACTCTTGAGGAGATGCGAGATGAGAAGCTTGCAACTCTGGTTGGAATGATTCAGGCTCTCTGCCGTGGTTTCCAAATGAGGAAGGAGTTCAAGAAGATGATGGAAAGAAGGCATGTTTGGAATATTTCTAACACATATTTATGTTTTAAAGTTTGGTACGATACTGAAAAGCAATATTTAATATAATGGTTCTTTTTTTACAGAGAGGCTGTTTATACAATTCAGTACAACATCCGCTCATTCATGAATGTCAAAACCTGGCCATGGATGAAAGTGTACTACAAGATCAAGCCTCTTCTGAAGAGTGCTGAAACTGAAAAGGAGCTCTCTGCGATGAAGGAGAACTATGAGAAGATGAAGAAAGACCTAGCTACTGCCCTGGCCAAGAAGAAGGAACTGGAGGAGAAAATGGTTTCTCTCCTGCAGGAGAAGAATGATCTTTCGCTGCAAGTGGCCTCTGTAAGTAAATGAAACAATGATTTACTTTTTTGATAACATGTACACACAGTGAGATACATGTAATACAACATGAGATATGACTGATATGGGGATGAATATTGACAGGAAGGAGAGAATCTGAATGATGCTGAAGAGAGGTGTGAGGGACTCATCAAGAGTAAGATCCAGCTGGAGGCCAGACTCAAGGAGACAACTGAGAGACTGGAAGATGAAGAGGAAATGAATGCTGAGCTGACTGCCAAGAAGAGGAAACTGGAAGATGAATGCTCTGAGCTAAAGAAGGACATAGATGACCTGGAACTCACCTTGGCCAAAGTGGAGAAAGAGAAACATGCCACTGAGAACAAGGTTTGTAAAGTTGCAATGTCAGAAGAATGAACAAAAAAGACAAATAATAAAGTAACAAAAAACACCTGTCCTATTCTTCTGTTTTGTTTAGGTGAAGAACCTGACTGAGGAGATGGCCTCTCAGGATGAGAGTGTTGCTAAGTTGTCAAAGGAGAAGAAAGCCCTCCAAGAGGCACATCAGCAGACTCTTGATGACCTGCAGGCAGAGGAAGACAAAGTCAACACTCTGACCAAGGCCAAGACCAAGCTTGAACAGCAAGTGGATGATGTGAGATTACATACAATGTGCAATTTGGGAACATATTAATACGAATAAATTATAATACTTACATGTTACAAAATTGCAGCTTGAAGGTTCTCTGGAGCAAGAGAAGAAGCTCCGTATGGACCTTGAGAGAGCCAAGCGAAAGCTTGAGGGTGATCTGAAATTGGCTCAGGAATCCATAATGGATCTTGAGAACGACAAACAGCAGTCTGATGAGAAACTCAAAAAGTAATGTGATGACGAATTTGATAATAGCATGATCATCATTATGATTTACACATTTTAAAGATTAGTACAGGTATTAGGTTAAGTTAATTGATTGTATGCGATTCCATCTTCAGGAAGGACTTTGAAACCAGTCAGCTTCTTAGCAAGATTGAAGATGAGCAGTCCCTCGCTATTCAGCTTCAGAAGAAGATCAAGGAGCTTCAGGTAATATCATGTTTACGGTCACTTGACAAACAATATCCCTACTTGGTATATATATGTTTAAATAATGGTATTACTCCCTTTAAGGCCCGTATTGAGGAGCTGGAAGAAGAGATTGAGGCTGAGCGTGCTGCTCGTGCCAAGGTTGAGAAGCAGAGAGCTGATCTCTCCAGAGAACTTGAAGAGATCAGTGAGAGGCTTGAGGAGGCTGGTGGAGCCACTTCTGCTCAGATTGAGATGAACAAGAAGCGTGAGGCTGAGTTCCAGAAGCTGCGTCGTGACCTTGAGGAGTCCACCCTGCAGCATGAAGCCACTGCTGCTGCTCTGCGTAAGAAGCAGGCTGACAGTGTAGCAGAGCTGGGAGAGCAGATTGACAACCTCCAGCGTGTCAAGCAGAAGCTTGAGAAGGAGAAGAGCGAGTACAAGATGGAGATTGACGACCTCTCCAGCAACATGGAAACAGTTGCTAAAGCCAAGGTGAAATATTTTTTTAATATCTATATAGTGTGAACCTAATTAGAAGGAAAGCACTTTTGCTAACTTTTCAAAAATTAAACACCAGGGGAATTTGGAGAAGATGTGCCGTACCCTGGAGGACCAGCTGAGTGAAATCAAGGCTAAGAGTGATGAGAACAGTCGCCAGATAAATGACATCGGTGCTCAGAGAGCAAGGCTGTTGACAGAAAATGGCAAGTATGGATTTACTTTGGTTTGTCAATGGAGATCTGAAGTAAATAACTTCTCTGGACTATTTGTGAACTAAAAAAAATTGATTGAAGATATTATTTAAAGGGATTTTTCCTAATTTTAAATGGCACCGCCCTCATTTTTTAACGAGTGTAAATTTGATTTATGATTTTCAGGTCAAATGGACTCTTTATATTATTGTTGAATGTGCAATAACAAAATTCACATAGCTTGGGGGCCAAAGAAACACAGAATGGCACTCGAACATAAGTCATAGTTACTAACATTTTGATATAATTCATACATTTTTCTTAAACTAGGTGAATTTGGTCGTCAACTTGAGGAGAAAGAAGCTCTTGTCTCCCAGCTGACCAGAGGCAAGCAGGCCTATACTCAGCAGATCGAGGAGCTGAAGAGGCAAATTGAGGAAGAAGTTAAGGTATACAATCATACAAAAAACATTTAGATGATAGTTACATTATTTCATTGCAAGTTAGGACTTTCAGTTTAATTAAATTTGAGAATTCTGTCATTACCTTTTGTAGGCAAAGAATGCTCTTGCTCATGGTGTGCAATCAGCCCGCCATGACTGTGATCTTCTGAGGGAGCAGTTTGAGGAGGAGCAGGAGGCCAAGGCTGAGCTACAGCGTGGAATGTCCAAGGCCAACGGTGAGGTGGCTCAGTGGAGGAGCAAGTATGAAACTGATGCTATCCAGCGCACTGAGGAGCTTGAGGAGTCCAAGTGAGTCAAACATTTAATATTTTCATTTTCATTTAAGAGCACAAACTATTTGATGAATGCGCACAAATTAAGCCATGTTATTCTTTGACAGGAAAAAGCTTGCCCAGCGCCTTCAAGAGGCTGAGGAACAGATTGAGGCCGTGAACTCCAAGTGTGCCTCTCTGGAGAAGACCAAACAGAGACTCCAGGGTGAGGTGGAGGACCTCATGGTTGATGTGGAGAGGGCCAATGGACTGGCTGCCAACCTTGACAAGAAGCAGAGGAACTTTGATAAGGTGTGTGGCTGTGGATATTTTGGAGTTTCGGGAATGCTGACATTTGCATTGATCCATGACAAACCCAGAGACATTTTTCACACCGACAATGGACAGGTTCTGGCGGAGTGGAAGCAGAAATATGAGGAGGGCCAGGCAGAGCTTGAAGGAACTCAGAAAGAGGCTCGTTCTCTCAGCACTGAGCTTTTCAAGATGAAGAACTCCTATGAAGAAGCTCTGGATCAGCTGGAGACCCTGAAGCGTGAAAACAAGAATCTCCAACGTGAGTTAAATAATTTTACTTTAATAAAGCCCCATTAGAATGAATGAAATGAAATGATGTATATTAACATGAAAATCACTGCAGAGGAGATTTCTGACCTGAGTGAACAAATTGGTGAGACTGGAAAGAGCATCCATGAGCTGGAGAAGTCCAAGAAGCAGGTGGAGACAGAGAAGACTGAGATCCAGACAGCCCTTGAGGAAGCTGAGGTGAAAATAATACAATGAACATATTTTAATGCTCCTATATAATTTTTTCATTGGATTTTTACTGGATTAAAATATGTCCTTGCAAGTACTTAGTCTATCATTGCTTCAATACCTAGGGAACTCTGGAGCATGAAGAGTCAAAAATTCTGCGTGTCCAACTGGAGCTCAACCAGATTAAGGGTGAGGTTGACAGGAAGCTGGCTGAGAAGGATGACGAGATGGAGCAGATCAAGAGGAACAGCCTGAGGATCACTGACTCCATGCAGAGCACACTGGACTCTGAGGTCAGGAGCAGGAATGATGCCCTGAGAATCAAGAAGAAGATGGAAGGAGATCTGAATGAGATGGAGATCCAGCTGAGCCATGCCAACCGCCAAGCTGCTGAGGCCCAGAAGCAGCTGAGAAATGTTCAGGGACAACTGAAGGTACATCTCAACACTGCTGTATTGTACGGCCAAACCGCAGTCTTACTCTATTGGCAAATTGTGTTGAATTACAACCACATTGTGAGTTACGTATTTATTTTATGATATTAGGATGCCCAACTACATCTTGATGATGCTGTCAGAGGAGGTGAGGACCTGAAGGAGCAGGCTGCCATGGTAGACCGTAGGAACGGTCTCATGGTGGCTGAAATTGAAGAGCTAAGGGCAGCTCTGGAGCAGACAGAGAGAGGCCGCAAAGTGGCTGAGCAAGAGCTGATTGATGCCAGTGAGCGCGTTGGACTGCTGCACTCTCAGGTAAATAAACAAGAACACTTCTCCAATAATAATTCAATAAACTCTACGTGATATATATATATATATATATATATATATATATATACACACATGCCATTATGACAACTAAAGAAACTGATTGTTTATTTGTAAATTAATTTAGAATACAAGCCTCCTGAACACAAAGAAGAAGTTGGAGACAGATCTGGTCCAAGTCCAGGGTGAGGTGGACGACACCGTTCAGGAAGCCAGGAATGCTGAAGAGAAGGCCAAGAAGGCCATCACTGATGTAAGTTTGCTTTAATTGGATCTTTCTTGTCATGGAATTCTTGATAGGTTTCATAAATATTTTATATATTTTTCAGATTTATTAATAGCGAAGAAACCCTTCCCTCTTAATGTTCCTCTCTCTAAAAGTTATCTGAATTAGGTACATTCTTATTTTATTGTCTGCATATTGGAAAGTTTGACTCATTGGTGAAAATGAAACAAGAAATCCTGGGGTTTTCTAGGCTGCCATGATGGCTGAGGAGCTGAAGAAAGAGCAGGATACTAGCTCTCACCTGGAGAGGATGAAGAAGAACCTTGAGGTCACCGTGAAAGACCTGCAGCATCGCCTGGATGAGGCTGAGAACCTGGCCATGAAGGGTGGCAAGAAGCAGCTCCAGAAACTGGAGTCCAGAGTAAGATACTGTCACACATGGATGTCTATATAGTTACAGTATAATAAAAGTATATTTACTGAATAGATTTGATTTCTTAAGGTGCGTGAGCTGGAAACAGAGGTTGAGGGAGAACAGAGACGTGGAGTAGATGCTGTTAAGGGTGTCCGCAAATATGAGAGGAGGGTGAAGGAACTCACCTACCAGGTAGGTGTTAAAAAATCTTTGAATATTCAAAAATAGTATATTCTAATTGTAATGCATAATCGTTTTCTTTACTTTAGACTGAGGAGGATAAGAAGAATGGTGCCAGACTCCAGGATCTTGTAGACAAGCTGCAGCTGAAGGTGAAGGCTTACAAGAGGCAGGCTGAGGAAGCGGTAAGTCCATTAAATAAACAAACGAAAAAATATAACTGATTTTCTGTATATCACAAAACACTATGCACAACACAATGTTTCAACAGGAAGAGCAGGCCAACTCTTACCTGTCCAAGTGCAGGAAGGTTCAACATGAGCTGGAGGAGGCTGAGGAACGTGCTGACATCGCTGAGACTCAGGTCAACAAGCTGAGGTCTAAGAGCCGTGATGGTGGCAAGGTAGATTCAAATATTCCACGGGAACTCAGAAATAACTCCAATATAACAAGACACACTATGGTATAATATCCATATTTTCTTCTTCCTACAGGGAAAGGACCCTGCTGAATAAGTATTGCATTGCATCAAATCTAAATAAGCCATAAAATGATGTTATTTTGAGCTGCAATAATTCGAAATCTGCAGCTAAAGTTTGTTTGCAACATTTTGCAAGGCATCACATCAGAAATAGTCATAAAATGATGTAATTTTGAGCTGCAATAAATTGAAAACTAAAACAAAAGATTGTTTGGAATGTTTTTTTATCTATACCTGTGAGAACAACTGCCTGGTTTGCATGGATCAGGATGACAATATCTTCATAATGTGTTTTGTCTCACATTCGCAACAAAATACAATATTTAAGGTCTGTGTTTGCAATGACATCTACTATATGAATACATATACTACATACAACGCATGTTCAGATGACAGATATGTCTACCTGTAGGCCTATATCATTTATACATGTATAAAATAATATAATATATAATACTAAGCTATATAATACTAGGTACATTTTAAATAGCTAGTAATCTAGCTGGCACAGATTAGACTTTCTTGCTAGCACACTATAGTTGCTATTTGATACGGTAGAAATAACATGCCAACTGCCCCCTGGTAAAATTGTAAAACATTGGGCACACACATAGAGGCTACAACATCAATGTGCACCTCATTCACCATTTTCTTCATTTTTTTGGCTACCAACTCACTTGAACCTGGCTAAAAATATGATTGTCATAAATCAACAATAGTCTAATTGTGCAAGGTTTCTTGTTGTATGCAGATGTGCATTGGTGAGTGTAAAGTCAAGAAGTCGAGACCATTTAGAACAAATTTAAACTGGAACTATTAAACTTTGATCCGTAAACTGAGCTGAGCTGATGGCTGTTCTTATTTTAAGTTCATAATAGGATCGTCATCCAGGATCTATGGTTATACTGTGTACATTTAGCAGATTGGTGTCCAAGAGGTGGCTAATTGACTAGTTGTGAGCACATTTTTTAAAATGTTCCTTTACTTAGGATATATGTTTCAGCTCAAGTTCAAGTCCTTTATTGTCAGATCAACAGAACATAGTCAGACATAATATTCTAGGGAGATAGAAAATGCTAGATATTTTATATATTCACAAAGATAAATATACAAAAAAGCAATTTGAATATTACAGGGTAATAATGAAGCAAAATACAGTTATGTGCAGATCTTGTTACGTGCAAAAGTCAAAGTTTTAATTTAGGCTCATCAGGTTATGAAGATAGACATGAATGCATGAATGAAATAACAGACCTTTGAGAAGTCCAGTGGCTCTGATTGCTGTAGGATTGAATACATATGTATGAACAGATAGTGATCAATGATTCATAACTGTGCTGCTGTATTTCTAGAGAGAGATAATAATAAACATATTGAATGAGTCTATTCTTATATTTATTGGAAATAAGCTTATTAGAGTTGATTTGACAACTTATCCATAGGCATCACTTTTTAAAATAATATTTCCTTCAACCTTATTTACCTTATTTCCAAACAGTCAACAAACATGACAAAAGTGTTGCCTTCAGCTATGGCAACACTTGAAGAGAGTTATGATGTACAGTTGTTATCGTAAACAAAAGCATATTATCCACTGTGTAACATTAAAGTAGATTTATAGCATACATGGAAGGTAACAAATAATGTAAAAACATAATCCATAATATGTAATATAAACCACTCAGAATGGTGCCTGGTGGAAGTTGACCGTTTTGGTATGGTGCCATAAAACTTCCAAGCATACCAAACTATTTCCTATTCTAGCAATGCGAAGGTAATCCCCATTGCCTTTCTTTATTTATAGATGTCTTCTATCGTGGCCACTCCCTTGTTCTTTAAAAGTACTGTTGTTTTCACATTTGAAGTTACATGTCAAAATAAGATAATTAATCAATATGAGTAGCAATACTAAATTGGGATTTGTTAATCCATATCCAATCTTTTGGCATCAACGTTATTGTTTGATGGCTATTTATTCAGAATAAAACTTGCATATAGATCATACAAGATAGTAAAATAGTGAGCTAGGTTATTAAGTAGCTTCTAGGTGACCATTTCACCTGACGAACCATTTTTTTGTATATACTGTGTAAAATCCCATTACTCAATCTATGAATGCCATTCTGATGTCACCATCTAACTAATGTTGAAGAGTTGTTGTGGAACATACAAAGAATATGAAAATAAATAAATTGGACATATTGACACACACACATTTTTCAACTTAAGCCCTAATGCATTACTTTTTCAGATGTATTTATACGAATACTATATGCTGCTTTATGTCATATTGGAATCATATAAGTTATCACCGACTTAACTTGTATGATCCTTTAAAAAATGGAAACTACCAAACAACAATAGAGATATTGGAATTTGGAGGAAATTCAAGAAATACAATATTGTCTTCGTCAGCATTAACAATGTGAGATAACATAGGAAATCTGGAATACAAACGCCATGCTCTTCCTGGACCCTGTTTCTCCCCTACTGCTCCAAGGAAGGGGTCTGTCACTATTAGAGGGGGATGGAGATCCCCCACCAACGGTGACAGACCGAAAATAGGGTATATTTGCTATAAAGGTCTTATCAAAGTCACCTTCTGTAAACTGATTAAGTAATTATACATGGAAGGGCATACATTTAAGTGAAATTAATGTATTTATTTGTAATGAATCTTGTTCTTTACTTTCATCTACTTTCATTGCCAAATAACTAGCCAGCTACTGCTCCCAAGAACTGTGCATGTGCTTGTATGTGTGCCAGTGTGTATGTGTGCTTCAATTCAAACATATTCTAGCTTCTGCAACTTGAAATCAGGAGATCATGATACCAGATTTGAAAAATCATTACTTGACTTGTGATGAGATATAGGTTAATAAAATCCCACAGGTTTTTTTTCAATCTCAAGAGACTCCAATCTGGTGCATCTCAAAAAGAGACTCCAATGTGTTCGGACTGACGTGCGCTCCGAGACCAGCCCTGAACATGAGTATCTGGCCCACTCGGTCCAAGTTTCAGGAAGTTTGTCTCTGCTGACAGATGGCATTTACTGGCCGCTTAATGGCCTAGTCTTCTATCCCAGTGATCACACAATGTGCTCTGGGGACTTTAATCCAAGCCCTTAATGGCATACCATACACATCACCATGTCCGTGTGGCATTCTGCAACCTTCCGGAGCCCCTGGGACAGATCGGGTGTGAGCCGACAGCCATAAAGACACTGGTGCTGTCACTGCCAACATCCATAAAAGCACCACGTCAGTTCTGCCACTGAGACCCAGCAGGGGCTATGGTAGATGGTGGGATGTCTTGATGCATTTTTCTCTCTCTCTTTCTATCTTACTATCTTCTAACTACCATTATCCATCTTTCTATCTATCTATCTATTGATCGTCATCTACAAATGGTTAATTAAGAATATCATCACTGTTTTATCTTTCTATCTTACTGTCTTTCAGTCAATCTCCCTAACCATTGATTGATCAATCTATTGGTGCATCTATTTATTGATTGATCACCTACTATTGAGCTTTCTATCTGCTGATTGATCTATCAATCTATCAATTATAAATCTATTGATCTATCTACAAATCTGTCTGTCTGTTTACCTGTACATTTCTCAAACATGCTCCTTTTCAATATATGCATTCATAATTATTCATTAAATAACATCTCTCATCAGTTACAACTGCACTACTGCTCATGGAAAAGTATTGCATCTTGTTCTTAGAGGGCCGAGAAGTGTCCCTGGCTCTGGAAGATATCGGAGAATGGTCCACCAGAAGCTTAAATACTCTGGCAAAGGTTTTTATGACCTTGTCAAATCAACGTGTAAGTTATATTCTGAATGAAAATTGACCTCTTCTAGTCTGAAGCATTGCATAACTAAGATACCAAGACGTCAATCATGCTTGTTTATTTAAGTAACCGGACACCTGCCAACCCTACTGCCATCCAGAGAGCCAGTCAAGAGACGCGCTATTCCTGTCCGCCCGGTGAACAGTCTCCTTCAGGACATGGTAAGGACTATCAGTTCCATGCAGCTTACTAACAGTGCAAGGCGTCGTGTCGTTGCGCCTTTAATTATGAAACCCTACTGCATACATTTCTGATAAATATGACAAAATATTTTGTAGTATTCAATATCTAGCCATAGTATGATAGCTTCTATTTAGGCGTGCTCGGTTTTAAGTTTCTGAAGCAAAGCAGTTAAATAACTAACACCCCCCCCCCCGCCCCCCCCCCGATGAATGATAATAGCCCTGGGCTGGCAGAAGATCCTGGGTATACACACCGTCTGGGGTATTGTGCGGACTCATATCAATGTAAGGGGCAGCATGAACAACCTGATGTGATAGAAGGCGACAACGAGTGTATCAAGTAACAATGGAACACGGCCACCACCGGGTGGTGGCCGTATTCCATTGTTACTTGATACACTCGTTGTGGAGAGGGGTTGTGGAGGGGGACAATGTCCTCGTCCCCATGCGTCTCCTGTTTGGTCTGGGCCTGGGTCCAGGGGCCTTTTGGGGCCAATGGGAATCAAGCCAGGCAGCCTGGGCAGCCCTTCACACCGTGGCATTAGATAACATGGGCACGTTATGTATTTCATATTTTATTAGCTGAGAACACTCAGTGCTAAAGAGTTGGAGTGTGTTAGTCCTTTTTTTTCTCGGCTCAGAGTAAACAACACCCAGTTAAGTCATGGGATGATATGTTTCCTCATCGGAACAGGGTACTGCCAAACAGATATCTTAGCCATATGAATTAATTATTATTTAATTGCATAATACCTTCTTTCAGTCAAGTCAAAAACAATACAAATCTCAAAATATTATGTTGTACAGGAGGCCTAACATTAAGACTATGTGCATCAGTCACTCGTGCGTGTTTTATATATACAATCGCGTTGACAAATCTCTTCTAATTTAATAAGATTAGGACGCAACATCCAGAAGAGTCATTCTTGGGTCAAACTGGTTCCATTGCTAGGCCTAACCTAAAGCTGTATCATAAACAATTGTTTATGGTTAGAAATCTTTGATGGTTAGCTTGTATAGGACGTATTTTCAAACACACATTCGTAGTTTTGTAAGAAACAATATGTCTTAATGTTGTAATTTTAATGAAAGAGAAAAAGTGCATTACAATGCCATTGTGAAATAAAGCATTAGGCCTACAGCCCAAATAACTACTGGTGCTAGTATGAAATAAACATTAGAGTGTGGAAATACAAGAGCAAGTTATTATAATTAAGTAGGAGTTAATTTTGACTCAAAAGTTCTAGTAAAAATGCAACACTAAGTGGTGTATTGTCGGACGGCTATGTGAGTTGGGTTTTGTGTTTGGCTTTCCGCGCTTGGTTTATAGCTACATATTCTGGCTACAACTTTCACTGGTCTGTATGGGAATGACTATCTCCGTGGTTGGGTGACTGGTCGCTATCCCGGGCACCGGAGCCTCCACAGACAGCACTCCGTCTCCAGAGAGAAGGGAACTGATGTGTTGCAAATCCACCCCCAGTGGTAGCCTTGAGGAATTACATCCAAAAGAAGATCAACAACCATCGACTTGACAGGCAGTTTGACATCATGCATCATACACGTCAAGAGGCAGTACTTTCAAACTGTTGATTTTAATATTTCTTTTAATGCAATAGTTTGTTGCATTAATTAAACTCACTTATATTTCCGGGTGAAATTCCTTGAAACGGATCCATGCTGATCCTGTCTTTCTTCATGTTTTCCTGATCATAATATATGATAATCAATAAACAACTCAACATTAGGGTCATCAATATTGGATTATATACAATTATTAATATTTTCTATAGTCTTGATGCATTGAAATTAACAGCATGAAATTAGCTCACACTGATGTCAATTTATGTTTGTGTTTAAGTACAAAGGAAGGGATTTCCAGTACCTGATACCTCTAAGTATCCCATCTTGGTTGTGATGGCGATCTCCTCAGGAGAGAAATGATTGACATCCAGGCTGATCCTCCAGCATTCCTGACCTGACTGGATCTCAGACACCCCCCCTGACAGCTGTCTCTGCAGTGGAGGCTGGCCGTTGAACGGGGCCAGCATGGGGGACTGCGTGTACCCGGGCCAGGAGAAAGTGGAGAGCCTCCTCTTGGCCCAGTCGATCCATGTCAGGTCGTTGGGCTCGAGCAGCGGCGGCAGGCCAAAGTCCTGATTGAAGATGCGGTGTGGCTGCGTCCAGTTTGGGAAAGGCTCCCAGCCCAAATCACGGCGAAATATGGGACGGGATAACACCTTGTTCTGTGGCTCCCCCATGTTCAGGGAACAACCGTGAGGACGGACGATAGCACCACACACGACCTGCTCGATGTCCCAGCACCACCCTGATCAACAGAATGTCCTCGCGTAGATTAACGCCCTCACACTATAAAATCAGGCAGCTATATTTCTTTCCCAAGCAGTCCTTTGAAACTACCACATAATGAATGGAGAGGTTTCTGGCCAGCTTTGTGCACTGTAGATGATAACCACTCTTTATATAACCAATCTACTCTAACACGTAGAATTGAAGCAGAAAACCTCACCTATGGCATAAGGTATTATGTCATGGGCTCGCACATTACTCCTCCATTGACCACATAGAATGGGATAATGCTAATTATTTATATTTATTACCCTAGGGTGTGCATGGCAAATTGTTGCTGAATGACTCAGGAACCGCATTCAGTGCATGTCCTCTGCAGTACGGTCACATACTGCCGGTCTTTGTTGTTTTGCCATAGCAATTCTGGTCTTGGTGCTCTGTGAAGGAGCAGAGTATGCACCCAGTTTAACGGCCTCACAACAGAGAAAAGAACAGAGCCCCTTTCTATGTACAATACTAATCCTGAATCGCTGAACGAGGTTGACACCCAACATGTGCTAGGCATCTTGCGGAAGAGGTCGGGGTACTCGGGTCAAACACACAACAGCACCCCTGGGTGACATCGTGGACGAGTGAAAGAATTGAGGCGGGATAGCTGACGCAGTTGAAAGGTTGTGTGGAATTTGGCAAAAACATCTCAGTGCATCTGAGTCATTCTGATAGAGGTAGAGAGAGATCTTATACAATGCTGTCATCATTCCTTGTTGCAGCGATAAGGCAATGAATGTTTAAATGTGAACCTGACGCAATCCATAGACAGATTACACTTTGTTGCATAGAAACTAAAATTGATGACAATGCAAAGTATTAACATTGGGTAGTGTAATACAAATAATAAATCTGTTTTCTTATGTGTATAATTGAAGGCCATATGTCAATCAGAATGTGGTTCGGTCAGTCCTCTGAAAGCTGTATACCTGCTTCACAGTATTAATCTTCATTTTAACAGCTGGGCATGGCACCTCTTATATCTGGAAGATCAAGATGGCTGAGTAAGATAAACATCGTAATGCAAAGGTCGTCAAAGTGCTTTGAGCTGAGCTCGTGCCTTCAGAAAACCACATGGAAAATGGTTCAGTGAGTTCAGACATGGGACTCACAATTGGGCATTACTCCAACACATACTCCACACTTTCTGAACAGTGTGTGTGTTCACTTGATTTCTCTAATTTCACATAAAGCTGGTCAGAAAAAATGCAAAACATAAGCATTCAATATATTTGTGTTTAATTTGTATAAATTCAAGCCTTAAAGAATGAATTAACCATTTGTAGACATTTTTAAACTTTTACAATTAATCTCAAATCTTAGATCAGACCAAGCAAACCACAGTGATACTTCTCCAGAAACTCAAAAGCTCCAATAGCTACGGAGATAGTTCTTTGCTATGCTTATACCAAGAAATATAGAAATATATGCTGATATTAAATAAATAAGCATAAATCAGTGAGTGTAAATGATAGTAAATCTAGATGTGGAGGATATTTAATCCAATATCCAGATGCCTTACGATCACTTCGGTTCTCCACCAGCTTGTCAAATGTAACTTTAAACGGTGCATAGTTTTCATCTTCAACGTGTGAGATAAAAACATGTTCTCATCTTGTTTAGAAGCCCTCACTCACAACCATGTCCAGATCTGCCGTACTGAATGAGCCAACAAAAAACAGAAACACATGAGGAACCATACATTTTAAGTGTTGTATATATTTTTATAATATTATTGACTAACTGTTTTAATATATATCTTTCTTTTTTTTTTTACTTACGAAACACATAGACACTCAGTATTGCTGTATTTATATAAACATACGTGTATTTTATGAGCATAAAGTTGACCATACCTTTTTCCTCTGTATTTCAGTATGAGTGTTGTCACTATTAGGATCAGTGCAATTCCTCCTATGACTGATCCAACCACAATTCCAGTGATGTTATCTGAAATAAGGAAAATAATTGTAACCATTTTCCTGTCTGGTACCATCGATAGCATCTTGTGTACGAGTTTGTTTCTTTCCTAAATCAAAGTCATTCAGTCATACTTTCACTGATCAGCTAGTATTGATTTAAGACTCTCATGTGACCCTTTGGTTGTACATAGAACCTGATGGAAAACCTCGAGAGTTTGGGCAGGCTGGCCGGGTCGCACTTGACCTGTGATTGGGCGGTTTGGTCCGCTCTACGACACGTGTCAGATTACTTTTTTAGAATATATCATTCTGAACGTGGTATATCGGTACCTGGAACCACGCAGGTAGTGGTTTCCCCCGACCAGAGTCCGTTCTCCTGGCAGGTTCGCTGTGCGGAGCCCCTCATACCGTAGCCCTCGTCACATGACAGGTTCACCGTGGCTCCCACCAGGTAGCGGGTCCCTAACTTCTTCCCGTTGGCTGGCGGGGACAGATGGCCACAGGAAACCACTAGAAAACAACACGAGACGATTGGTTCCTCTGGTAAGCCAGCCAACGTGGACTAGAAACATTCAGTCATAATTTGTTTATAAGCTCTTAGTTAATGATGAACTTAATATTTACAAAACAAAGATATATTTGTAGATGATAAATAAGTGCCTACCAGCATATCCAGAGTACTGTACCCACTGGTAGGTTAATCTATCCATCATACATATGGGTGATTACTGCCACTTGTGATGAGGCTAACGGCTAGTCAACATCGAACCTGGTGGTAAACTACGCACCATTTAACATAGCACTTTCATCTACAAATGTGTATTAATGCATTGTGAATGATTATGATTCATCAATAATTAAAGGCTTAAAAATATACGTTTTGTTAATGTTTGGTTCCTTTGCAAGTATGACCTGGCCAAGTGTGCACCACAGCAGGGGTTAGAACACACAAAAATAACACAAATTGTAACTATACCCAGAAAAGTACAAAGAAAACAGACTTCACACTGGCTCAAACAACCTTCAGTCAGTCACAATGCACCCTAACACTTTGTGGTCACCTGGCTTCAGGTCGTCCACAAGGGCCAGGTGACTCAGGTAGGATATCTTAGTGGCGTTCCCAAGAGCTGGACTGCGGCCCACCAGCACATCATACCTACAGCACAGATAATAACAGAGCCTGTGTCAATCTTATAGCTAAGGTATGTTTATTTATCCTTCATTATGTTCAGATTATGTAGATCTGCTTTTACAGAAAAAGATAGACACTGAAGGGTGTTAATATTTCCATGCTATATTGTGGTAGCGTTCACTGCTGAAACAATAGCGTTCAGTGATAGTTTGTAACTGATAATGTGAAGGACAGCCCTAGGGTTTGGTGGACAGTGATGTCATACCTGCAATATGCATCACCATCTCCGGAGCATATCTTGGAGGCCTGTTCCTTCAGCGGATCATGTTCATTATCGGGGATGGAAAACGCAGGAATAAAACTAGGGTCATGCCGGGGAGCGTAGAAGTATGTGTCCAAAAGGTAGTCGGAATCGTAGGTCAACAACGAAGACTCGTTGGCAATAGCCCCTGGAAACACATGCAGAGAAAGACCAAGGGCGCAGAGTGAAATACGACACCGACATCCTGAGAACATGAGAACTCATCCGAAATATACTTCTAGAAGTCTCTCACAGTGGCTTCCAAATTCAAACAACTCTTGGGGAGTGCTCTGGATGGACACGGTCTGGCCGTCGGGGGTGGTCAGATCGTCGGAGGGGTCGCCGTTCATTTTTCCCAACATGCCCAGCGTGGCGCCGTGGAAGTCCTCTGGCAGGAGCACCGTGGTTGTCACGGTTCCCTCTATGAGGCGTAGCTCCACCCCAGCTCCGGACGGGAACATCACCGTCACGTTGTTGGGGTTCGGAGAAAACACAAACACTCCTGGAACACAGTTCCAGTTCAGGGTTTCAGTGATAGGTCCATGTTTAATCAGGCGACTGATTCTCTAGAAGTGGAAAGGACCATTAGTGATGTCACATCTACATTTATTTGGCTTAACTTTGTTAGTTAAAGGTTGGGTATGGGATTTGCGAAATGCCAGCAGATTTTGAAAACACACAACTCAAATGGTCCTACCCCCTCTCCTTCAACGCTGACTCTGACTCCACCCATTCCAAGTACATGGACGCGCAATCATGCACGAGCGAACACAGATGCGCGAGAGCGAGTCATTTGCTAGTTAGCTAGCTCCAGTAGCTACCGCAGGATAACAACAAACAGAAGCTTGCTCTGGGTCACGAGGTTTGAGTACGTGCACGAAGGGGTCGCACGCGGGGCGCGGGGGAGGGGGAGTGCAGTACGACCGTTTGATTGACGTACTTACTGTCCAATGCAACTCGGTGGCTATGGAAATCATTGGCTGGAGTTTTTCGAGCCCTGCCCGTTCCACAGATGATTGACTTGTTTAATTGTCATGTCAGTACTTCTAACTCAGTGGCTGTAAGTGGGTTATGATAAGGATTTCAAGTAATTTTGCAAAAAAAGCGAATTCCATACCCAACCTTTAAGCTTAGTTATTTTTCCATCAACCGTATTGTTTGAGTGCACTGTTATGTGAGAGTGTGTGAATGTTTGTTGTTCCCTGCTATCCCCCACAAGCTTAATGAGTCACCAATGATCCAAAGGTTAATGATGCCAATTGAAATTAAGATTATCAAACGTCCTTTTAATGAAGTGCTTATCTCGATATCATTTGTCACATTTCACAATTGCATTTAGCAGTGAATGATTAACGGTTGGATCGGGAATGGGAACTTCACTGCTCTGACACTTCAGAATAAAGGCACATATTTTGGGGGCGCCATAATCTTGCCTGGGGTGCCGTCTTATGTGAGCGAGACCAACCACGACATTCATCTGATCAAACAAAGTAATTTTACACTTCCCCAAAATAACCCCTCTCAAAGCAAAATACAAGTGTTGAGTCTGCACTGGCAACGGCAGATTCCCTTCCTAAAACTATTGAAGCGTGATGTTGCGGCTAGCCACGAATCAAAACCGCCTTCCCTCACCACAGCATCAGATAGTGACAGAAGAGCTCGACACAGAGGGAGACAGAACCGGAGCCCGGGGCATCTCACCAGTCAGGTCCATCCAACTCTGCTCGGTGAAGGACAGGGCCCTCTGGTTCTGCAGGACCTCCAGCCGGTCCCCGACCCCCCCCAGGCGCACCTCGATCACATCGGAGGAGGCCTCCCTCATGGCCACGGCTGACACCTTTGTCGCGTTCGCAGTAGTTTCTTACAGCAGCATAAGCAAGAGAATATAAGAAAACAATCGAGAATAAAAAATGGTAATAACTGCAATATAAGTACACCTCCATAAACAATATATCAAATCAAATGATAAACCTAAGGTAAACTTAGAATATGTCTTTAAATGCATTTCAATGGTGATCAGAAGATAATGCCTAGAGGGCCCTGTGTGCTTGGTGGTGTGGATGAAGGTTTCAAAACCATGTGTTCATGTGAATATGCAGAACCTGAACATGAATATGCATTGTTCATTTAGGAGGTCTATGATGATTTTGTATTCTTGTTTTGAATGTAGCTCCCATCCGGCCAGGAATTGTTAGTGGTTGCTTCCGCACTTGTTTCATGGTTCCTGGCTACTGGTTCCTGGCTACTGGTTTCTGGCAACTGGTTCCTGCTACTGGTTCCTGGCTACTGGTTCATGTTTCCTGGCTACTGGTTCATGGTTCATGATTCCAACTACTTGTCCATGGTTCCTGGCTACTTGTTCATGGTTCCTTGCTACTTGTTCATGGTTCCTGGCTACTAGTTCATAGTTCCTGCTTACTGGTTCATGGTTCCTGGATACTGGTTACTGGCTACTGGTTCATGGTTCCCAGCTACTGGTTCCTGGCTACTGGTTAATGGTTCCTAGCTACTGGTTCCTGTCTACTGGTTCCTAGGTACTGGTTACTGGTTCCTTGCAACTGGTTCAGTGTCCCTGGTTACTGGTTACCCACTCAGCCTTACCGTCCGGGAGCGAGACGGGTGCAGTCCTACCCTGGATCACCAGCCCCCTGCTCTCCGAGACCACCAGGGAATACTCCCCCTTGCCGTTGAAGGAGTAGGTCACCCCGTCGAACGTTATGAAGTGGGGGTCTCCGAACACAGCGCCTGGGCATGTCCATGGGACACAGCAACAGGATTAAAAAATTGTACATTCTAATATTCTAATATTTTTTCGTTTGCATTCTAATAACAGGAGAGCACAGACGTATGCCACAGTTACCCACCATGGTTAGTTATGAGTTACTTTCATCTATTTACTATCGGGCATATTGTTTTTGCGTTGAAAATATAAGAAAACAAAAGAATATAAGAATAGGAGAATATAAATGGTAATAACTACAATATAAATGCTAAAATTTGAATGTCATTAAATGCATTTCATGTTGATGAGGAGATAATGCCTGGCGCTGCCGATGTGCATGGTGGTGTGAATGAGGATTTCAAATCCAATATGCAGAACATGAACATGAATATGCAATGTTTATTCATGGGTTAGTTTGGTTTGTCGAGGAAGTTAGATTTGGAACCGTAAAAAGGCAGGGATGTCCCGATACTCCAAAACAATGGACACCATTGGAACGTTATGACTAGGGTGACCCCCAGACCAGGGCCATGTGTTTCCAAACGCTGCGGGTGGTATAAGGTAGGGGGAAACGATACGGTCGTACAGAGCGGGGCCGTCACCTGATCGGGGCGACCGGTAGGACCTGCAGTCACTGGAGGGCCGGTGTTTGAAGTAGTACTGGCAGTGGTCCGACCACAGGCAGCAGTAGTAGAAGCTCAGGACGTCGTAGACCCAGTGGGACACGCCCGGGATGCGGGGAGGCCTCCGGTAGGGGGGCGAGCCCCAGTCGTGGGCCCTGTCCGGGGTGCTCCCCCCGATGGAGTCGGCCGTCAGGACCTGGGCCCCAGAGTGGTCGTAGCAGCACTGCTGGCCTGCTCCGTACTTTGGACTATCAGACAGACGCGTAGAATTAGACTCAGAGTAGCATAGTAATAATAATAGTTCATTTTATTTATAGGCGCCTTACAGAGCACCCAAGGTCACCTTACAGGGCAGAGAATAGAACAACAACACTAGTATAAGATATAGACATAGACTAGTATGAAGACATAGACTAGTGTAAGATATAGACTAGTGTAAAAAAAAGACTAGTGTAAAGACATAGACTAGTGTAAGGCATAGACTAGTGTAAAGAGACAGATTAATAAATAAGCTCTGCAAAAGCTTAACTAAGCAAATGACTACAGTATATGAGTATGTTAACTTGTTTGGACACAATAAGCAGGTGATAATGAGTATGTTAACTTTAAGCAGGTAAATATGAGTATGTTTACTTGTCAGATCATACTAAGCAGGTGAATATGAATATGTTAACTTGTTTGGACACACTAAGCAGGTAAATATGAATTATTGTGTTTAGTTAAACTATAGAACCCACCTCGCATTTATAGCCCTGACACAGTGGACACTTCCTGGATGGTAAGTGCACACACTTCCTTTTTCCAAATCACAGCCATAGTCGGTCTGAGAAATTGACACATTATAAAGTATTCATGACACAAATACCAGTATTCATTTATAAATCATTTAACACCAGAATAGATGGACGTTTGGTGTATATAATAATAATAATGCAGTTGCGTTTCAATAAAGGAATAGCACGTGCAGCAACATAGTTAGAGCCAGGGTAAAGTATGCAATACCAATGTATACAACAGGGTGATTAAAATAAGGTTATCTGCAAGTGCAAAACCTTTTACAGCCTTGCTATGAACTAGAAACTCTAGTTCATCCAACCTTCTGAGACATAACATAACTACCGTGCATAACATTACATAGTCCAAGCATTAATCAATGTGCAATGGATGCACCAGGCATTACATAGAGCAGGAAGCACCTAATATGGATATTTTTCAATCATCATGCCTCGAGCTTTTGCAGGCCCTCGTGCAACACAGGGATTAATAAAGCACATCTCCTCCCCTCCCTCACAGTCCACTGTTCTCGGCGTTCCCCATACCTACATGAAAGCGGCCCGTGTCGGCCCTGGCTTGCGCCAGGGTGCAGGGG